>NC_060195.1:67636732-68236732 GCF_021184085.1 Oncorhynchus gorbuscha
AACGTTTATTCAACCAGTGTATGCCCAGCGGCTTAAGAAGCATGTCTTCTGCAACATTGTTGTTGTGTTTGATTCAACCCAAAGGAATTGAGTGAAAGCAGCAGGAGACGCATTGATAAATTGTTTTGTCCTGTGTGCCTTGAGCAACTTCATTTCTCTCCCTCGGTCCTGTATTGATGATAGGGTTTCAATATACACTTGGCATACATATTGACTGCACACGATATAGGCTCGCAAGAGCAAAATTGCATGTCCAGCCAAATAAAGTTAATTTGACAGTTTTGGTGCAGTAGGTCTGCTTGAGGCAGACACCTGTGTTGTAACCTACACATGCAGGGAGTGGTGTATTCACTAGGAACCAAACGGAACCAAACGGAACCAAACGGGGAGGGACCTGCCTGGATTTGTCCAATAGAAACTATTGCTTTTGTCCAAACTGTTTGCAACGGACTAATGATTACACCCCAGGTTAATGCTCTTCTCTTCAATCTGTCGACTCTGGGAGCTGTCATTTCAGCACCACGGGTTAAACAGCACTTGAATGTTGCTTATGTCGACCTTGTCATCTTTTGTGGGGTCTGGGACGTGAGAGAAACGGTGCATCCACGATCCCTTCACCGGCCCATATGCATTGTCGGCACAGTGGCTAAAACCTAATGGTTTAGTGGCCAATCCAAGATCCAAATCGTAATTTTCCTGAGCTATGTGTCTGTCACTTTCATTTCAAGGTGGAATTCACTGGTGACCTATTCGCACACTTCAAATTAACGAACAGATCAATGCCGCGCGCGTCTTCCAATGATTTGGGGATTTAGTTCACCGTCTGCAGTTGAGGATGCACACACGCATCTTTCTAGCGCCACACAACTTTGCAACCTGCCGTTACGCCATAGTCTAAACAGGCTATATCTTAAATTCCCTATCTTTTGAAATGTCGTATTTGTAAAATATATTAAAGGTAACACAACTACAGCTAACGGTTTGCATACAATGAGCCTACATTAAAAAAATAGATATATATCTCCATCATGGACACACACAAACACGCACTAACGCGAACGCACACACACATATATGCACGCACACACGTTTATGATCAGAGACATGATCGTTTCACTCTTGCCATAAAATCTTTCTATTTTTCAGCGATAATGTGCCATTGCTGCAGTGTACATTTATTTTCACCGAGTAACAACTTTTAACAGATATAAATAACGTTCGAATCAATTACAGTAGGCTTATCAAGTAGCGAAATGTAGCCTATTACAGTAGGCTTATCAAGTAGCGAAATGTAGCCTATTACAGTAGGCTTATCAAGCAGCGAAATGTAGCCTATTACAGTAGGCTTATCAAGCAGCGAAATGTAGCCTATTACAGTAGGCTTATCAAGCAGCGAAATGTAGCCTATTACAGTAGGCTTATCAAGCAGCGTAATGTAGCCTATTACAGTAGGCTTATCAAGCAGCGTAATGTAGCCTATTACAGTAGGCTTATCAAGCAGCGTAATGTAGCCTATTACAGTAGGCTTATCAAGCAGCGAAATGTAGCCTATTACAGTAGGCTTATCAAGCAGCGAAATGTAGCCTATTACAGTAGGCTTATCAAGCAGCGAAATGTAGCCTATTACAGTAGGCTTATCAAGCAGCGAAATGTAGCCTATTACAGTAGGCTTATCAAGCAGCGAAATGTAGCCTATTACAGTAGGCTTATCAAGCAGCGAAATGTAGCCTATGCGCAGTGAACATTACACAATTTCAAACATCCCCAAAGAGTGCTCTAGTGCCCAACGCATACGAATCTATGCGTAACGAGCTGTAGAAACGAACATTCCTTACAATGCGCATAAACTTCTGCGAGGTGTAGCACTCGCGGGACTAAAGGCACTGGTACTATGGAAGGGGCTCATTCAAATTGCTACATATAACATTCAGGTTTCACAAAAAAACGGAATGTTTTTCATGGTAAGAAGGTAGAATAGCCTCCTGACCATAGAACCAATGTGTTGCATTGAGTACATTTAAATGTTTTAACCAAGAAACTTTACATCGCTGCACTGATAACAAAACATATGAACTTACCCACAAGCAGTTTCCAAAATGATCCTATTCCGCTGTCAGTTCCGATCATAAAAGCTCACCATCACAATGCCGGTGTAGGCTAATGCTAATAACACGCCTCGTCTCCTTATACAAAGGTCGTTGAACAATATGCCTAATACACAGATATCCCATTCACGCAAAAGCCAAATTGTCCACAGCGGGGTCTAATCCAAAGAACATATGCATATCATCTGCTTTTTTCAGTGTCGAATAAAAAAAGGTGCAGAGGGTCAATTTGAAAATAACATTAAGACCCACGGCGGTGGGGAAATCTACTCTGATAGGAGAAAAAGGTTTACATATAATGAAGGAGAAAATCAAACATTCCAGACTGCCGATCCTTGGTTATAAATAGTCCCCCAAACCTCTCCGCTGCGAAACACAATTTCTCCACCCAAAAAAACTCGTGCGGTCCTCACAGGCTGCAGCGCGGCAGAGAGCTATCTATAATGTAGGCTATATTTCACAAGTATTCTGTAATACCACATCCGATTAGGTTTTCCTTCAGTGTACCGCTATGCGAACACTCACAATCCGAGCTTGATGGATCCGTCCTCCAAGTCCAAGAGCCCGCGCAGAGTCCTCGTGCACCAACAGACGCACCGGGGGGAAAATTCCGTGGATGGAGAAAACAGATGTGCATACAGTCCAAATATGAAACTATAAATACGGGTCTGAATACTATTTGCCTTGCAGTTAATTTGCATCTAGTGGTGCATTTCCAGACACCAGATTCATTCCCCTGCCCTCGCTAGACCGCAGTCACAATGTGGACCGGTAGGCAATGCAGTTCTCAAGTTTAAAGATAGACGTACTGCCGCCCAATGGAAAAAATGATCAGACTCACACTACCCAGACCAACCGTCCACTATTACTACATTTATCTATCTAGCCACCTTTGCATGGGCCAGTGGATCGCAAACTGTGGGACGCGTGAGAGGTAGGTTGGGTAGTGCATCATCAGTTTTGTGCATCAAATTGAATAGTGCATCATCAGTATCCCTCTTGTCATGTCTATGGGGGGGGGGGGGGGGGGGTCCCAATGCTGGAAGGGGGGCCTGGCTGAAAGTTTGGGAACCCATGGCATAAGTGAGAAATGTGCGTTTGGAGTTGGACATGCCCCAAAAAGTCAACACATAGCAAATGGCCTCCTAATGGTGATATATGATTTTTCACACACACAAATACGACGGGATGTCAACACAAGTTGAACAATATCAAATGATAACTTCACTGGGTGATACACTAGCCTGGTTTTATGTAGCCTGGTTTATAGCATTTAAATGGAATCCATGCATGTAATATCGCAGTGTTTACGTTTTACGTACCACAGACTGGTTTCATAGGCTAGCCATAACATAGTAAACTTAAATCAGTGTTTACGTTTTACATACCTCAGACTGGTTTCATAGGCTAGCCATAACATATTAAACTTATATCCGGAACACTCAAATTAGCATCTATGTCTAGCAACCCAAATGATGCGTGTTCGAATATCATCAAGGACAACTTTAGCATTTTAGCGATACAGAACTTTGCAACTACTTACTACTTTTAGCTACTCTGCATCTACTTAGCATGTTATCTAACCCTTACCCTAACACTAACTTTAACCCTTTTAGCTTAACCCCTAGCCTAGCTAACATTAGTGTTAGCCACCCCTAGCTAACATTAGTGTTAGCCACCCCTAGCTAACGTTAGCCAAAACAAATTGTAATTCGTAACATATCATACCTACTGCAAATTCATAACTTATTCCACGAATTGCAATTCGTAACATATTGTACATTGTACAAATTGCAATTCACTGAGGGACTGCATGTGTCCCCAAGTAACACAGAGGGACTGCATGTGTCATTACATTTACATTTAAGTCATTTAGTAGACGCTCTTATCCAGAGCGACTTACAAATGTGTCCCCAAGTAACACAGATGGACTGTATGTGTCCCCAAGTAACACAGATGGACTGTATGTGTCCCCAAGTAACAGAGGGACTGCATGTGTCCCCAAGTAACACACAGGGACTGCATGCGTCCCCAAGTAACACAGAGGGACTGCATGTGTCCCCAAGTAACACACAGGGACTGCATGTGTCCCCAAGTAACACAGAGGGACTGCATGTGTCCCCAAGTAACACAGAGGGACTGTATGTGTTATGCAGGTGAATGAGGACCCAAAAGCGACTTAACAGAAACAGAGTTTATTCCAGTCTTAACAGAAAACGACTAATCCTGAATTCTTTCACAGGTAATGTCCAAACAGGAATAACTGAAATCCTCTAGTCTGTAGAGGGGAACAACAGGAGAAGCGGCCACAGACTGCAGGTCGCTTCGGATTGGCGCAGGCCGTAGCTGATAGAGACACCTGCTCACACACAGCATCTGATGAAGGCAAAAACATGACAGGACAGAACAAGAACACAGTACAGCAAACAAGGATCCGACAAGGACAGAAGCGGAAACAGAGGGAGAAATAGGGACTCTAATCAGAGGGCAAAATAGGGGACAGGTGTGAAAGAGTAAACGAGGTAGTTAGGAGAATGAGGAACAGCTGGGAGCAGGAACGGAACGATAGAGAGAGAGATAGAGAGAGGGAAAGAACCTAATAAGACCAGCAGGGGGAAACGAATAGAAGAGAAAGCACAGGGACAAGACATGACAATCTATGACAAAACATGACAGTATGTGTCCCCAAGTAACACAGAGGGAAGTGCATGTGTCCCCAAGTAACACAGAGGGACTGTATGTGTCCCCAAGTAACACAGAGGGACTGCATGTGTCCCAAGTAACACAGATGGACTGCATGTGTCCCTAAGTAACACAGAGGGACTGCATGTGTCCCCAAGTAACATCTGCAGTTATTTTCCTCCACTCTCCAGCTGAGCCTTATCCTGAAATACATTGACACTGTCATGTTAAATCAGCTATCTCAATCCCTGGTGTTGAACCACCTGCCTGTCTGGTCGACGAGGTATTCATCCCAGTTCTCAAGGTATGTTCATACAGACTAAGAGGTTGATGGGGATGCAGACGTCCCTGTGAACCCAGCAGAAGAGGTTCTGGCTGTGTCCCAAATGGCACTCCTTATATAGGGCACCACGTTTGACCAAAGCCCTATGGGCCTTGTTTGATTTCCCCAGGACTGGGCAACCCTGTCAAGGCGGTGGCCTCTGAGTCCCTGTCTCTGTGAGGTGAATTTCGATGAGGGGGCTTTAAGAGAAATAAAGGCTCCCTCAGACAGAACCTCTGCACTGTGTGCTCTCTCTGTCATACAGGCCTGGCAGGGAACGTGACTTCTTCATGAATGGAGAGCGGACAAACACGGCTTTGAGGCCTTTTTTCTCTCTCCTTCTCCTAGTGTGGGGATAGTTGTGCAGGTTTGAGGCTGGTTGATACTTCTGGACAACGCAGGGTGAAAGGGGAAGAGGGTCTGTGTTATGTGGTTTCTGATGAGACAGGGGGCACATTGACTGGAATGAATACGAGTAACAGTAACTGTTTCTATTTTCTAGATTGGGAATTCTGGTTTATATACTGCTAAAATTCCCATTTGCAAACGCTTATTAAACATTTGTTTTATCCCATTTTGCTAACGTTTTCAAATTACCCTGAAATACAGTACTTCATATTTGTTGAATAGAATAATATGTATCGACAGTTCACATACGCAACCCGCCACAAACAGCATATTGACCTGAGGCTTCAGAAGCTGTCACACAGAGTTCATACATACAGAGAATAATGCACATTGTGAAGCTGCAATAACATTGCTATGGTAACTACTGTACAGCAAGGTTCCAGGGGCTAGAAAGCTCTACACATCCTGCCTTCAGTGTTACAGGTTAACCGTGGAAAACCATCCCAGCAATAATTCATGATACAGTAATGAGCCACAAGCCCACTTTTTATAAGCCAGGTCTACTTGAGAAGACACAGATTTGTAAATGGATGCATCAACACCTACCACCCACCCCGCAAGCACACACCCACCCACACACACGACAGGAGCAGGGAATTCACAAGCCGGTTGATTTTACCCCCAAATTACAAGATTATTTCATCTGCGGGTCCAGGATGTCCGGCAGTTATTGAGGCAGAAGGACACAACCTCCTCTCTGATTGCAGGGACGATCCAGCTACGTCCGCTCATTAGTTTGGCACACACCTGTGCCAATACTGTGGCAATACTAAACCCATTACACAACGCAATGACATATCACCATCAACATCTTTCAGCTTCTGTAACACACACCTCAAATAACTGTTGTACTATATGATACGACACCATGTTATACCATATCACAGGATTGTTATATTTCTAGAGGAAGATATTGCAGCCAACATGGAACAGTGTGAATCCACAGAGAGCAGAGCACAATCTCTGGATGAGAGACAGAAGTTCTGGGCACAAATCAACCCAAACTTTCTGTCTGCGGCAGCGGGAGCTTCCATTTGTAAGTCATGTCTTTTATGGAGGGACATACAAGGAGGAGTGTGGAGGGAGAGATAGAAACAGAGGGGTGTTGGGGGATTTAAAAAACACCCTGCTGGGTTCTCGCAGAGAAGGACCAGACAGCCGGGTCATGTTGTAACACACTCCGGAAAATGTCCAAGTGTCATGTCAGGCGACGGGGGCGTCTCTCTGGCCATGGCTCAGCTGGAGGGAGACATCCCACCACAGCTGCATTTCCTCATCAGTGGATGAAGATGTGTGTGGAGATGACAAGAGATGAAGCGATAGGAAACGATGGTTGGTTCTCAATGGAATGCTAAGGGTTTCGCATCATTTAGTATTTAGACAAAAGCTCTCTCTTTGGGGAAATAGCGAAAGCAGCAAGCAATGTACGGTAAAAACAATATATTCATCAATAATAATGATACTACATTGCTGCCTCCATGGGTGTCTAAATCTTGTTGAATAATTCAACAAAATTTGTTCCAGCTCATCATCACAATTTAACACTCTCCCACATTTCCCGATCCTGAAACAGGTATCTGACTGGCCTACCATTAGAGATGTCCTTCCGTGATATGGAGCAGAGGGAGCCCTGCATGGCAATACTAATCAGTTTAAGGGTTTTGACGCCATTGTGAACATCATTAGCCAGTCTTATTCAGATCCCTTGCGTGTCGACTGAATTATACATCATGAGGTTCAGTCAAGGTATTCAGCGGAGCTGTCATGAAGATGACTCCCAGGGCCACGGAGGGACGTCACTATGCCAACCTCTTGCTTTTTAATTGGCCCATTCCAGGAAGTCCCCATAGTACCTTTACATAATCTCTTCAGCATGTTGGAGGTGTGTAGCAACAGTGTAGCAGGCAGTGTAAGTGTCCAGATAGAATATTAATGGGTGATTCCAGTGTTTAGCTTTCTTTTATTCTTTGTGTCTCGTTTAAATCCCCCAACACCCCTCTGTTTCGATCTCTCCCTCCACACTCCTAAGTGGCAGATAGCGACTTGGTTTAGCCTAATCACAGGGCATGGTCGATGCTTGATACGATAGTGTACGGTGAAGCGCCCTCTGAGCCACATCGTTGATGGTTTCATGTCTGTGAGATGTGCCGCTCTGGTAACCGTAGGTCAGCGATGCAATGGCACCGGTGAAAACATCATACAGGTCCCTGATTCCATCAGATGACGACTGCGCTGTAGTTTTCACTCCTTTGCCAGGTTTCACCCCATCTTCTCTGAACACTCTATTTAAATTCAGGTTTACATGAAGCTGATTGATGGTGTCAGGGCCTGTACTTTAAATGACACGTACGGGTAGTTTTCTTCCACATGCACTGAGCTACTGTAGTGTGCGCTTAAGCATAGCGGGCGCTGCTGTTTCTATGCTGCAGCAAATAGAGTAAAGCTGAATAATACAACCAGCATGTTATGAACTCTACATGCAACAGTACTGGTCGACAGGAGGTTTCTTTATGACAGATGGTAATAAGCCTATATGCATAATGATGCATTATACAAGTACTAGTATGACACAGTCATAATGCAGTATAAGCATAGTTATAGACACACATAAAGACAGTCTCATAATCCCGTATACCAATAGTCCTCATGCATTATAAGTATAGTTATAGACACATATAAAGACTCATACAGTCTCATAATCCCGTATACCAATAGTCCTTATGCATTATAAGTATAAGCATAGTTATAGACACACATAAAGACTCATACAGTCTCATAATCCCGTATACCAATAGTCCTCATGCATTATAAGTATAGTTATAGACACATATAAGGACTCATACAGTCTCATAATCCCGTATACCAATAGTCCTCATGCATTATAAGTATAAGCATAGTTATAGACACACATAAAGACTCATTAAGTCTCATAATCCCATATACCAATAGTCCTAATGCATTCTAAGTATAATCATAATGAGTTATAATGTACAGCAACATAATGCTTCATAACTGCTGGTCACTTTTTCCTCAAGGATCATACAGCATTAGAATGACCATCAGCGTGATGCATTTCTATCATTTTTGTCAATGAGCAGAACGTCATTATTACTGCATCATAATCTTTGTTATGGTGTGTTATAGAGTACTTATAAGCCACATGACTGTAAGTCGCTTTGGATAAAAGCGTCTGCTAAATGGCATATATTTTTATTATTATTACTATAAAGTAATTGAGGGCTTTAGGAAAAGTGATGAAATGTGGGTTTGATTCCCACTGGCACCATATATATATATATGTATATATATATATATATTTTTTTTTAAATGCACTCGCTGTGCTGTAATAAGAGCTTCAGATAAATGCCATACATATTTGTCAGATATATTGTAACATTTTGTTCCACAGGACTTTTTTTTGACCCTTTTCTCTTTTTTTGAGTATTTATGTTACATTTTTTTCCCAATTGTTTTCCCACTGAAACTGGTCATGAGGAACAATGATCCAACCCTCTAATAACAGAACCATACACCAAATCTGTGATACTACTGGCATATATTTTGCTTTACACTCAGATTGCCGATTGATCACTTTTACTCTTCACATGTGCAAACACTAACTGCGTACATGTTCACTTTGTAATCAGACCTTCAGTATGGTGGAGGTGGAGGTAAAGGTGGAGGTAGAGGTGGAGGTGGTGGTAGAGGTGGAGGTGGGAGTAGAGGTGTAGGTAGTGGTGGAGGTAGGGGTGGAGGTGGTGGTAGAGGTGGAGGTGAGGGTGGAGGTGCAGGTGGAGGTAGAGGTGCAGGTGGGAGTAGAGGTGGTAGTAGAGATGGGAGTAGAGGTGGAAATGGAGGTAGAGGTGGGAGTAGAGATGGAGGTGGAGTTGGAGGTAAAGCTGGGAGTAGAGGTGGGAGTGGAGGTGGTAGTAGAGGTGGAGGTGGATGTAGAGGTGGAGGTAAAGGTGGGAATAGAGGTGGAGATAAAGGTGGGAGTAGAGGTGGTAGTAGAGGTGGAGGTGGATGTAGAGGTGGAGGTAAAGGTGGGAATAGAGGAGGAGATGGAGGTGGGAGTAGAGGTGGGAATAGAGGTGGAGATAAAGGTGGGAGTAGAGGTGGTAGTAGAGGTGGAGGTGGATGTAGAGGTGGGAATAGAGGAGGAGATGGAGGTATTGGTAGAGGTGGAGGTGGAGATAGAGGTAGACATGGAGGTAGAGGTAGAGATGGAGGTGGGAGTAGAGGTGGGGGTAGGGGTGGGGGTAGAGGTGGAGGTAGAGGAAGACCAAGAACAGGGAGAGTAATCTCTGAGGAAATTCGGGCGACTGTGGTGGACCATGTGGTCAACCACGGATTGACCTTAAGAGAGGCAGAGAGTGCAGCCCAATCTGAACAGCTTCACCGTAGAATCCATCATCATTCCAAAATGAGAATAGGTATGTACTGTAAACATTGGATCTCTCTACTACTTTTACTACTTGACAGTAGTGCAACATAAAGCACAGTAAAGACTGTAGATTCCAATACATACTGGAAGGGGAAGCAGAGTCAATGTTTCATGTATTGCTGAATGCCTGAAACTGGGAGCTTTACTACTTTGTCAAATCAAATCAAATGTGTATTGTGTATACTGTATTACAGTTTTTCCCAATTGGAACTTGAAACGCAATCACTGAAACCTGAAACTCATGTACCAAATGACTAAACCAAGTCTGCAAAATTGCAAGCACAATTCCTGCTTTACACTCAGTTTTCACTTTTTTTCACTTACACTTTTTGTAAAACACTACACAGTTCTCTACATTAGGCACAACATTCACAATTAAAATCTCTTTAGTCCCTTTGGAAAACAATGCCAATCACAATACCAAGCTCTATACACCAATTGGCAACACCCACTCCTCACAGGAGGGGGAGGTGGAGGTGGAGGTGGTGGTAGAGGTGGAGGTAGAGTTGGGAGTAGAGTTGGAGGTGGAGGTAGAGGTGGAGTTGGGGGTAAAGGTGGATGTGGAGGTAAAGGTGCGAGTAGAGGTGGAGGTAGAGGTGCAGGTG
This sequence comes from Oncorhynchus gorbuscha, assembly GCF_021184085.1. NCBI lineage: Eukaryota > Metazoa > Chordata > Actinopteri > Salmoniformes > Salmonidae > Oncorhynchus > Oncorhynchus gorbuscha. Next base: position 67,647,299 of record NC_060195.1, read on the forward strand.
GAGGTAGAGGAGGTAGGCACAACATTCACAATTAAAATCTCTTTAGTCCCTTTGGAAAGCCATGCCAATCACAATGCCAAGCTCTATACACCAATTGGCAACACCCACTCCTCACAGGTGTAAACACTAGTTGCTGAATTGTTCACTTAGAAATCAGAGCTTTAGCATTATAAAAGGCCACAGATGAGCTCTCCTGGTTTGGAGGAAATGGAAGTCAATGGTGAAGCAAGAGCTAGAGGTGAAGGAGTGAGAGCAAGAGGAGGAAGAGGAGAGCGAGGACGAAGAAGGACAGTTGTCTCAGATGGACCACATTGGTTGACCATGTGCTCAACCATGGATTGAGTATAAGGGAGGCTGAGCAGAGAGTTCAGCACAACCTGAGCCGCTACACGGTTAAATTGATTAGCCGTACATTCAGAAATGACAACCAATAAGTTACCTACCATCTACACTATGCTCTTTATGTATGTATACTGCAGTCTGACATATCAGTAGGCCTCTGTTACTCAGTGATTGTTGGTCAATGTTACAGTAATGTCATTTCATATTGAAAGAAAATAGACTATTTTGTCTTACTGTAACCAATCATGTATTTGTGTATCTTCTGCAGAACTGAGAGCTATTGTGAACATGGTGGTGGCAAACAATACCATTACACTACGGGAAATCCAGAACCACATGATTGCAGACAACATAACATTCACCAGGTGGGCTTGTCTACATTGGACCGTGTGTTACAGCACAACCGAATCCGGATGAAACAGGTCTACAAGGTGCCATTAAAGTGACACTCTGAGAGTTAAAGAACAGCACTATGAATATGAGCAAGTAAGTACTATACTGTGTATTTACTACCATATCAGCACTGTATAGACACATCACAGTACTGTAATCCAGTGTATTGTGCTTCACCATATTGACTGCTCTAGGTCTATGTCACATATTGTCTTGTCTGTTTCAGAGAGTCTTGTAGCTGGATGCCGCAGCAATTCAGTACGTTTATATTTACATTGATGGACACCATGCCATTGTGAATGTCCCTGGACAGTGTGGAGGGAAAATCACCATGTGCACAGCTGTTAGCCAGCAAGGCATCCTCCATCACCATCACCTTGGTCCCTACAACACCGTCCTTCTCATCACATTCCTGGACACACTACATGGCTTCCTCATTCCAGCCGAGCAGAGGGGTGGACCAGAGCAGCCCAGATATGTTGTCATCTGGCACAACGTGAGTTTCCACCAGGCTGCTCTGGTCCACAACTGGTTCATCAACCACCCACAATGTATTGTTCTATACCTACCATCATATTCCACATTTTCAGCATGGTGATGGAAGGTGTATGATCGCCATCCCCTCGCACACATGCCTTTTCTCCAGGCAATGGAGGATGCATGTGGTGAAGTTGATGTGGGGGCTTTCGAGTCCGTCACTCCAGAAGATTGTTTAGCCAGGGAGAACATGGCTTGTGATGTAGATGAGGTGCTGTGGCCAGACCAAAATAGGAGGCAGGATGCAGCCTAATGTCTTTTTTCTTACATTTTGCATGTGCTTTTGTCTTTTTGTGTTTAGAGTTTTGAAAGAATGAGCCACTTTCATTTTTATTTTTGTACCGAAAACCTTTTATCTCACTGAATGTTTTTCCTGGTTTTCTCCTGTTGGGTATAGCAAGTGTTACATACAAAACACAAGTGTTCAAAATACTGCATTTTGGAAATACATGACAATGTTTTTGTTACTCTATTGCATTTGGTTGTGTTTATTTATGTATATTTAAGTAGGCATACATTACTGTAACAATCTTTTACAACCAGCTACAGTGTAACACTGAAAAGGATTAAACCTACTGATGGGATATTCATAGTAGTGTTTTACGTTGAGCACATCAGTGTGTTGTTGGTTCGTAGACAGATCTATTCATTTGACGTGTGTGTGTCATTTTGATGCAAAAAAAAAAAACATTTTGTAAAGAAATTAAACTGTTTTGAATGCAGTGTTTGCTTTCTCTAGAGATTTGTAGAGTTTAGCATTTTGTGGTTTTGTGTTTTGTGTAGAGTTTTGGGAAAATGGGCCAAAAGATTCAGCAAACGTGTGTAAACAATTGTGGAAAACTGTACTGTATGCTATTTGTTTTTTTAGAACTGAAAGACGACCACCACGGGTAGTAGAATGCGTCTACAGACCAACAGGAGGCTGCCATTGTACAAACGGTAGTTGAAAATCCAACAGCAGATTATTTAAAACCCTGCCATCTTCCATAACGTCAGAGTGAGCTTATTATCAACCACAGCCCCCATCCTTCAGAAACACCATCTCCGGATGAAGCACATCTACAGAGCCCCATTTGAAAGGAATTCCCAAAGAGTGAAGGATAAACGGTACGATATGTGCAAGTAATGTAGTGATATTACACTTTTAAAACATTAGAGACTCATTGATGTTGCCAGTGAACTTTACTATACAACAATTACAGTATTTACTGTCATTTCAGAGAATCGTGGAGTTGGATGCAAGTCCCATCCCCCAGCAACTCATACTCATCGATGAGGCTGGATTCAGCGACGACGAGGAGGAGAGGAAGGAACATCATTGGTCAACGTGCCACATTGAGGTACCTGGCCAGCGCGGGGGAAATGTCATCGTATACACAGCTATGAGCCACAATGGGGTCCTCCACCGCCATGCCACCCTTGGACCATACAACACTGCCCATCTCCATCTCTCCATCTGGCCCTTCTCCAGGCAATGGAGGATGCCTGTGGTGACGTTCCAGCAGAGTCCTGCCAGGGATGGATGAGTCAAGCCAAAATACATTTCCCCCACTGTCTGACCAAGGAGAATATCGCCTGTGATGTTGATAACATTCTGTGGCCGGACCAAAACAACAGACATGACTGATTTTGTTTTCGCAATGGAGTATTTGTTTCTTGACTTACGATTTAGATTTGTGTATCTAGACCGTACAATTTAACTAACATAGAATACAGTAGTATTTTTCTTCCTTTGCATATGCAAAATATATTTACTGTATGTTTGCATTTTTACTGTGTGTGTGCTTACAGTATGCTGGTTGACATGTATTGAGTCATGTTGAAATATAAAACTGACATTTTTTGCATTTGTTTTTCTTTCTTGTTTGAGTAAACACACAAACGGTATACAGCATAACAACCAGCCTCACCAATGAAATGGGTTCTAATAGTAGTGGTTTGAATATGTCACATTAGTGTGATCTTTGTTGTCACTGAGTTAGATTCACTTGATGTGTGTGTGCGTCATTTGAATGGAGAGTTCCATTTTGAGCAGTGAGTACATGATATTGATTGCTGTGTTTCATTTTGCAATATGTCTGAGGGTTTTTGGGGTAAATTGGCTAACTGTTTTGTGTTTAGAGTTTTGAGTACCTAAGATGTAGTTTCAGCAAATGTGTGTTACCAACTGGGAAACACTGTAAAACAATGTGCAGGAGTGTCAACTTGCCAATTGTACATATGTAGGATCTTAATGTGATCATCCTGTTGTAGTAGAAGTTTCCAGCAATGTAGGATATGAAAACGTGTATTTGAGGTTTAAAAAGCTTCTGAAGTTTGTATTTTCCACTTTGAAATTTCAGAATTGATTTTTCCTACAAAAATGTCCATGAATCATAATCCACATAATAATTTAAATTTCCTGCTGCTGTAGGATACGTTTCCTGCTGTAGCAAACTGGCTCAAATTGAGATCCTACATCTATAAGATTTTGAGGCAATTTATGTTATGTTGTGTAATGTAGTGTAGCGTAGCATTGCGTAATGTACTGTAGTGTAGTGTTGCTTAATGTAATGTAGTGTAGTGTAGCGTAGCATTGTGTTGCATTTCGAAATGCAACTGTTTGAATAAAGAAGAGTGAGAAAGAATGAAGAGCGTTGCGTCGTCATCATGAAATGTGAATAAATCTTTGTGTGTCTATAACTATGCTTCTAATTTATTAGGACTATTGGTATACGGGATTATGAGACTGTATGAGTCTTTATGTGTGTCTATAACTATGCTTCTAATTTATTAGGACTATTGGTATACGGGATTATGAGACTGTATGAGTCTTTATGCGTGTCTATAACTATGCTTCTAATTTATTAGGACTATTGGTATACGGGATTATGAGACTGTATGAGTCTTTATGCGTGTCTATAACTATGCTTCTAATTTATTAGGACTATTGGTATACGGGATTATGAGACTGTATGAGTCTTTATGCGTGTCTATAACTATGCTTCTAATTTATTAGGACTATTGGTATACGGGATTATGAGACTGTATGAGTCTTTATGCGTGTCTATAACTATGCTTCTAATTTATTAGGACTATTGGTATACGGGATTATGAGACTGTATGAGTCTTTATGCGTGTCTATAACTATGCTTCTAATTTATTAGGACTATTGGTATACGGGATTATGAGACTGTATGAGTCTTTATGCGTGTCTATAACTATGCTTCTAATTTATTAGGACTATTGGTATACGGGATTATGAGACTGTATGAGTCTTTATGCGTGTCTATAACTATGCTTCTAATTTATTAGGACTATTGGTATACGGGATTATGAGACTGTATGAGTCTTTATGCGTGTCTATAACTATGCTTCTAATTTATTAGGACTATTGGTATACGGGATTATGAGACTGTATGAGTCTTTATGCGTGTCTATAACTATGCTTCTAATTTATTAGGACTATTGGTATACGGGATTATGAGACTGTATGAGTCTTTATGCGTGTCTATAACTATGCTTCTAATTTATTAGGACTATTGGTATACGGGATTATGAGACTGTATGAGTCTTTATGCGTGTCTATAACTATGCTTCTAATTTATTAGGACTATTGGTATACGGGATTATGAGACTGTATGAGTCTTTATGCGTGTCTATAACTATGCTTCTAATTTATTAGGACTATTGGTATACGGGATTATGAGACTGTATGAGTCTTTATGCGTGTCTATAACTATGCTTCTAATTTATTAGGACTATTGGTATACGGGATTATGAGACTGTATGAGTCTTTATGCGTGTCTTTAACTATGCTTCTAATTTATTAGGACTATTGGTATACGGGATTATGAGACTGTATGAGTCTTTATGCGTGTCTATAACTATGCTTCTAATTTATTAGGACTATTGGTATACGAGATTATGAGACTGTATGAGTCTTTATGCGTGTCTATAACTATGCTTCTAATTTATTAGGACTATTGGTATACGGGATTATGAGACTGTATGAGTCTTTATGCGTGTCTATAACTATGCTTCTAATTTATTAGGACTATTGGTATACGGGATTATGAGACTGTATGAGTCTTTATGCGTGTCTATAACTATGCTTCTAATTTATTAGGACTATTGGTATACGGGATTATGAGACTGTATGAGTCTTTATGCGTGTCTATAACTATGCTTCTAATTTATTAGGACTATTGGTATACGGGATTATGAGACTGTATGAGTCTTTATGCGTGTCTATAACTATGCTTCTAATTTATTAGGACTATTGGTATACGGGATTATGAGACTGTATGAGTCTTTATGCGTGTCTATAACTATGCTTCTAATTTATTAGGACTATTGGTATACGGGATTATGAGACTGTATGAGTCTTTATGCGTGTCTATAACTATGCTTCTAATTTATTAGGACTATTGGTATACGAGATTATGAGACTGTATGAGTCTTTATGCGTGTCTATAACTATGCTTCTAATTTATTAGGACTATTGGTATACGGGATTATGAGACTGTATGAGTCTTTATGCGTGTCTATAACTATGCTTCTAATTTATTAGGACTATTGGTATACGGGATTATGAGACTGTATGAGTCTTTATGCGTGTCTATAACTATGCTTCTAATTTATTAGGACTATTGGTATACGGGATTATGAGACTGTATGAGTCTTTATGCGTGTCTATAACTATGCTTCTAATTTATTAGGACTATTGGTATACGGGATTATGAGACTGTATGAGTCTTTATGCGTGTCTATAACTATGCTTCTAATTTATTAGGACTATTGGTATACGGGATTATGAGACTGTATGAGTCTTTATGCGTGTCTATAACTATGCTTCTAATTTATTAGGACTATTGGTATACGGGATTATGAGACTGTATGAGTCTTTATGCGTGTCTATAACTATGCTTATACTGCATTATGACTATATCATTATGAGTACATGTAGAGTCTAAAGACAAGGTCTACATTATTCTTGTCCATCCTCCCTAGATGCACTATACATCAACTGTCAGTACTAGAACACAGCTTGTACTGTAATTCCCAGTGCTGTGATTAAAACCTTTTACCGCAGTGGGCTGAATCAGGGTCACACAGAGTGATTATTGGTAGGTTTAAACAAATCTACTTTGAAACAAAAGTATACACCTCACACACATGGTTATGGGCTTTAAAAAATAAGACACCTGTACCATGTCAGATATGAGTTTGCATCCTAATATTACACTTTATATACAATACAGAAGACTGAAAAATAACACAAACGTTTGACATAGAAACACCGGATTTTCATAGTTTAAAAAATTATGTTGATTAATTATGACATGTGCAGTATGCAGCTTGTCAACGATGACCCTAAGCGGTATGGAGAGCAAAGCTCTCCAAAATTTTCATCAACCTTGAAGCACTTTAATGACTGCAGATGCAGCTGTCGGGATGAGTAACATCCGACACAACAAACCCAGAGTGATTAGTTCTTTCTATTCAGGCTTCTTCTAAGGGAATATTCTGTTTAGGAAGGAAATATACAAGCCAGTCAACTCTGGGATTGAACTTTGCTCCCGTCCGGAACCCTCCAATTTGACTCACTGATGTCAAAAGTATGGGATGTCTCAGAGGCAAAAGAATGACTTCTCTCGGCAGATACGTTACATCTATTGAAAAAGCAGTCACCGTAATGGCCAGGTGTGTCTGAAGTTCTCTTTCAGTTAGCGATGCATCAGTGGCAATGACCTAGATTGAAGATTTTCACGAGCGTCGTTCGAGATGGACCGCCCCACTTCAGCCCACATCTTCTAAGTGTGTCAGGCCGCCCCTAAGAATTTGGCAGCGTGGCACCTCCACTTTGGCCCAGAATGCTCAGATGTTATTTTTTTCTGGTCATGCCCACTTAGATACCCATCCATTCTCAAAGCCCGTTTAACTGCACCTCTCCCCTCTCGTCTCCCTGGGATGCAAGAGCTGAGAGGAGGGGAAGAGCCGGAGGGGCATCCTGAAGCCAGACACAAGAGGAAGGAGAAAGACGCACAGTTAAGAGACTCTTCTTCTCCTCTCTAAAAAGGCCTCCTGCAGAGCAGAGTGGAGCGTGATGGGGATGTGGGTCAGCGTGTTCCTCCTCTGTCTTCTCCTTGGCTGAGCTGTCGTGTCTGACTCTAGTCCTCCCACGAAATAACCCCCCGACCCCGTCTAACGCAGACAGCAACACAGGTTAAGTCACCTACCTGCTCTCCATAGCTACCTCACGACGACCAACAGTCCTCCATCTCTGTCTTTTTATAGCCAACACTCGAGAAAAGAAAGAATGCCTTCCCTTTCAGAACAAGCTCCAGTATTCTATAGATTTATTCTGTGCCTCCGAGGCAATGTTTAATTTTGATCTTATCATAAAAGTGGCCTGTAAAAAGAAACAAGATGCCCTCCTTCCTCTCTCCCTCCTCTCTCCCCCCATACAGCCACAAGGGACAGCCTCCAGTGGAGAGTACACAGGAGCGAGAAGAGAACAGGAGAAAAACATTAAGACAGCTACAGAGGAACAGCAGGGTTCAACAGCCCTCACAGTGGTGAATGCGAGCCACCTTTTTAACTATGCATGCTGCTTGGCATTTTATTGTTTTCTCCTGTCAGTCATAGGAGGAGAAGAAGAGGAGCGTTTCTCTGCTATTTCTGGTGAAGTCGGCCTGTTGCCTTGGCGACACTTTACCACCTACTGTGATATCATTAGGTAAGTGTCAGTAGCTTAACAATTTGAACATGAGAATTATACCACTAAATTGTCAATATCAATTCAAATTGCTTTGAGTTTGCTTGTTTGCTTGTTTACTTGTTGAGATAACATTAAAATAAAACCGCTTCTATTACAACGTAGTTAGCCATCTGACAGATTTCTAAGCGTTGTCATAACGTCTGAGTTCTATAATGTGAACAGTGACCTTGAAAGGAAGGACTATTAGCAGCTAATAATCATCGTACAATAACTGACGTTTTGGGTCGTACGCGCACACGTAAACACACACGAGCGCGCACACACACACTGTTTACTTATGCTTCTACACAAACTGTTAATTGATGCTTCTACACACACACACACACACACACACACACACACACACACACACACACACACACACACACACACACACACACACACACACACACACACACACACACACACACACACACACACACACACACACACACACACACACACACACACACACACACACACACACACACACACACACACACACACACACACACACACACACACACACACACACACACACACACACACACACACACACATGACACTTCAATGCCTTGTTTTATGGTAAGATTTCAGATCTGGATCAGTTACCCTGGGAATAGCCTCTGTATTTCTTAAACACCCATATCCTGTATTTGTACAGAACAGGCACTTCTCTTATTCACATACCTTAGATATAAAGACAAGATGTAGATTTAGACTTTTCTGTTGACACGGTATTTGACTGATCCAGTGTTAAAACAAAATATGAGAATAACAACAGCTCCAAAATCTCAGGAATAAGTCTTGAGAGGATGTAGAACAAATGTGGAGGTTCTGAGCAGAGGATGTAGAACAAATGTGGAGGTTCTGAGCAGAGGATGTAGAACAAATGTGGAGGTTCTGAGCAGAGGATGTAGAACAAATGTGGAGGTTCTGAGCAGAGGATGTGAGGGTAGCTAACACTTAGAGCTGGTCGTCTTTTCCTTGGAGAATCAGTTGAAATTGATAAAGAGCCTGACTTGGCAAGATACAGTCCAGATTAAACACAACACAGCCCCCTGAAAAATACATAACTTTCTGCAGTGGTGGGAAGATAAGAGAGGCCTGACTAAACTCCCTGTGCCTACACAGGAAGTGATCTAATCCTGATCATCGGTTCGATACATAGGACGACACGATGAGCTTCCCCGTCCCATCTTCACTGTCACTATTCCATTGTACCCTCTTTTTTCATCTCTGCAGTTCCATCTATTCTGGCCTGCTGCAATGTGTCAATATCCCTGGTCCAGTCTCTTTCCAATCTGACATGCAATCCCACTATGAAGTGTTGCTCAGTACCAGCGTGAGGGTGGCCCATATGGGCACAACTGTCTATCCCAACCCAGAGTAGTCTTGGAATCTTTACATCAATGACCCACTGTAAGGATGTGTGACGTGGTCACCGTTGATCCTCTGAGGCTTTCATAGTTCATGTCATGTTGGCAATGTGGTCAGTCATCACACAATATATTACACCCAACTTACTCGCTCATCAGTGGAGGAATACAACAACTGTGTGTGCATTCCAAACAGCACCTTATTCCCTAGTGCACTACTTTTTAATAGAGCCCTATGGGACTTGGTCAAAAGTAGACCACTATATAGGGAATAGGGTGCCATTTGAGACGCACATAGTATCCCTATCCTCTGTTTGGAGGCCAGTCAGTGCTAAGCAGGTGCTGCCAATTACCTATTGAGTGATGAAGAGAGGGTGTTTTACAATGGTGATGGGTTGGAGCATCAGCCTACAGTAGCCAGAGGAGCCAGATGAGCCCGGGCCTGCAGAGTTTCAGTTGACATTCCCCTGCCTCTGCTACCCAGAGATTCATTATTTGCCAAAAGCTGTTTGCATTAATTTCAAATTAGAAATCATGATATGCAGTGATGGGTTTTTTATCTTTTTGTAATCTGTGCTGAATGTAGAGAATGGAAATGTCCCTCCAGCCAGAAATGTGGTGTGTTTTGATTGAATAAGAAACATGAAGAAGTGCCTAACCTGTTGCTTTGAGTCGCAAGGTTGAAGTGCAGTGTTGTTTGTCAGTAATGTGGGACTTTATTCACAGGTTGATGTTTATTGTCATGAATCTGGCCCTGGAGGCAGAACTCAATTATTTCCGCTAGATGGGCCAGCTGCAAAGTCATGATTGACCATATCGTAAAAATTAATGAAAACAAAAATGTGCTTTTTGGCCTTAATTTGCAAAACATTAGCCATCAAGGGGTATTGTAGCACCCCTTTGTGAATACATTTAATTCTCTCAAATACGGGCAATTCACAAGTTCTTCTGTTCTTCATCTGTTCTTTCACTTCTAATCAAACCAGGCTGGGCTCTCTGTTGAACCACTGTGAAATCATTTAAAACATTTGATATTTAAGTGGTGAGACGAGCTCTGAGGTTTAAATCTCCACACTGCCAGATTGGCAAGGCTCCAGACCTGAGCACTCTTATCAAATGTGAAGTGCCAGAAAAAAAGGCTCTCCTAAATGTGGAGGCAGCAGGTAGGCAGGCAGCGTCGGCTGGTAGGGAGGGAGAGACGTAGTATTCTTTTGAATATCTGACACGTTTATTGTTTCTATGGATGTCCAGCTGGGTCGGTAATAACTGGATATGAGGCCGCGTCAAATGTTCGATTTGAAAAATAAGAAAGGCAAGTCTCTGTTTGTCGTTGCGGATGTTGTTGTCACGGTGCCACCATTTTGTTTCCTCTGGCTAGCTTCTGAATGGCACCTGCTTTTAATACTGAGAGAACTACTTATTCCACAATGAGTGCACTTGAGGCTCTCTTTAGAGATCTCAAGCATGAATGAACACTTAAAACATGCAATGAATGTTTACCTCCCACTCTTTCAACTTTTTGTTTTTAATTGAATGCCCGGGGTCAAGAATTTGTTCAAAGACTGAATGTCACGAACCTACTAAATAAACCTCTAGCAAATCAGAAGCTATGTAGAATGATGGTACTTGGCATTTACACTCTGTGTTAAATGTCGGTGCCAGTACAACTTAAAAATATTTGGATTCTATTAATAAAGTGCACGTTGGCATTTATTGTCATGAATCTTGCCCTGGAGGCAGCTCTGCAGAGCGGTGACTAGCTGGCACAGCCACAAAGTGATAACATCTAACTCTAACCTTAACCACACTGCTAACTCATTTAGATTTTATGTTCATTTTATCCTAAAGCGTTGCTGTGGCACTATAGCAATAGGCATTATATGCATTCTCACAAACACATAAGGCCATCTTCACCAAGACATAGAATATGATGCCATCCTCACCAATATAAAGCACATGATGCCATCCTCACCAACACATAGCACATGATGCCATCCTCACCAACACATAGCACATGATGCCATCCTCACCAACACATAGCACATGGTGCCATCTTCACCAACACATGATGCCACCCTCACCAACACATGATGTCATCTTCACCAACACATGATGCCATCTTCACCAACACATGATGCCATCTTCACCAACATATAACACATGATGCCATCCTCACATAGAGATAATACACTGATTCATCTAATGTGTTCAAAGCCAGCCTTCCTCTTTCCTCATCTCCTCAGAGAAACCTCCAGCTGGGCCTGTTGTTCACCATCAAAGTTTAGATCTGATGACAATGAGCATAGAGCATATTAAATGCAAAGTGTTCATTCATTACAATGATAAACATAATCTGAACGCTAGTATCTCCCATGTGTGGTGTTGTATTAATATGCTGTGTCAAAACTAAAATGGGGTCAGGTTGTGTATATAATGCAGAATGGACAATGTTTCAGTGGTGAGCATAGATGAACTCTCTCCTCTTGGTATTGAAGGCTCAGGTGGAGCGTGTTTAGTGTGAGTAATGTGGGGTTTTATATAAATTACACACACACACACACACACACACACACACACACACACACACACACACACACACACACACACACACACACACACACACACACACACACACACACACACACACACACACACACACACACACACACACACACACACACACACACACACACACACACACACACACACACACGTTTGGAGGCAGCACGTTTCACAGAGTCATGTGGTCAAAAGTCTGCTCACCTTTCATTTCTGCATGAAATTACTTCAGGTCAATTCATGACTGGATTTGTAGAGAATATAAAAACACTGTGTCGCCTGCCTCCTGTTGTCTGTGATGGGATAGTGATACACATTTCAATATGTAATACCTTGATATTTGTTTGTTTTGATGGTGTGTATGAGTAGTGACTTGACTGACTGCAATGATGATCCCACTTTACCACAAGTATCCTACTCGGCAGTGTTTACTTGGTAGTTACAGACAGGTACAGTGTCATTGTAGTGTAATTGCTGTTTCCTGGAGTCTATCCAATACTTCTTATGACCTTTCCTTGACAGCTCTGAAAAACAACAACATCAACATAAGTCAACTGATGAAGCTGATTTTGTTATGAATATGAAAACAAACTCTGTTTGGGCTCCAACAGTGAAGAACCCCTTAACCAGGCAGGTTAACGGAGTGTATAACACACCACACGTAGCAACACGGCAAATTGATGTGATGTTGGAAAGAGGTTATCAGAGAGCCATAAAGCAGCTGGACTCCTGGTGGCAGAACATGTCATGTTTTGTCTTATTTTGTCTTGTCATTTTGCTTTTCCCTCTGTTCGTTTTCCCCCTGCTGGTCTTTTTAGGTTCGTTCCCCTCTTTCTCTCTTCCTCCCTCTCTCTCTTCTCTCTATCGCTCCGTTCCTGCTCCCAGCTGTTCCTATTCCCCTAATCAATCATTTAGTCTTCCCACACCTGTTCCCTATCTTTCCCCCTGATTAGAGTCCCTATTTCTCCCCTTGTTTTCCGTTTCTGCCCTGTCGGATCCTTGTCTATTGTTCACCGTGCTGTGTCTGTGTATCGCCCTGTCGTGTCGTGTTTCCCTCAGATGCTGCGTGGTGAGCAGGTGTCTGAGTCTGCTACGTTCAAGTGCCTTCCCGAGGCAACCTGCAGTTCATGATCGAGTCTCCAGTCTGTTCTCGTCATTACGAGTGGAATTATGCTTTATGATTGTAGATTTACTTTACTGGATTAAAGACTCTGTTTTCGCCAAGTTGCTTTTGGGTCCTCATTCACCTGCATAACAGAACACCCATTGAGATGAACTATAACAACACTGTGGTGCCTGCCTCCAGTTGTCTGTGATTGGATAGTGACACACCTTTCAATATGTAATACCTTCTTTAGTGAAAAACCAACCAACTAAAGAAAACGCTTCATTTGTTACAGTTCTAAATCATGTGAAGGTTTTCAAAGGTACGTTTTTGGAATCCTTTAAAAGAAATGAGGAAAAAAATGACCATTAGGAACTGTGGTGAATCCTGACCATTAGGAACTGTGGTGAATCCTGACCATTAGGAACTGTGGTGACTCCTGAACATTAGGAGCTGTGGTGAATCCTGACCATTAGGAGCTGTGGTGAATCCTGACCATTAGGAGCTGTGGTGACTCCTGACCATTAGGAGCTGTGGTGACTCCTGACCATTAGGAACTGTGGTGAATCCTGACCATTAGGAGCTGTGGTGACTCCTGAACATTAGGAGCTGTGGTGAATCCTGACCATTAGGAGCTGTGGTGACTCCTGACCATTAGGAACTGTGGTGAATCCTGACCATTAGGGGCTGTGGTGAATCCTGAACATTAGGAGCTGTGGTGAATCCTGACCATTGGGAGCTGTGGTGAATCGTGACCATTAGGAGCTGTGGTGAATCCTGACCATTAGGAGCTGTGGTGACTCCTGACCATTAGGAGCTGTGGTGACTCCTGACCATTAGGAACTGTGGTGAATCCTGACCATTAGGGGCTGTGGTGAATCCTGACCATTAGGGGCTGTGGTGACCCCTGACCATTGGGAACTGTGGTGACCCCTGACCATTGGGAGCTGTGGTGACCCCTGACCATTGGGAGCTGTGGTGACTCCTGACCATTGGGAGCTGTGGTGACCCCTGACCATTGGGAGCTGTGGTGACCCCTGACGATTGGGAACTGTGGTGACCCCTGACCATTGGGAGCTGTGGTGACCCCTGACCATTACAACTGTGGGGACCCCAGACCATTAGGAACTGTGGTGACCCCTGACCATTGGGAACTGTGGTGACCCCTGACCATTGGGAACTGTGGGGACCCCTGACCATTAGGAACTGTGGTGACCCCTGACCATTAGGAGCTGTGGTGAATCCTGACCATTAGGAGCTGTGGTGAATCCTGACCATTAGGAGCTTCACGGAGAGGGATTAAGACTATATGAGTGCATTTTCTTACTAGAATGTCAAGAGGGTATGGTTACCATGTCAATGTCTATATAAACTCAACTACACTTCTATTGAGTTGATCCAACTCTCGGTCTGCTTCCCAAATGAAACCCTATTCCCTATTTAGTGCGCTACTTTTGACCAGGGTCCATAGGATTCTGGCAGTGCACTATATAGTCAATAGTGTGCCATTTATGACACATCCTGGGTTTCAGTTGGTGCGAGGGATTTGACAAATGCACATGTTGGTATGAAGAACTACTATTTGATTATCAAGAAGATTACACCGGAGTGCAGCCTGTCTGTGACAGAGTGATAGCAACAGACAAGGGCTTAGTGGAACATGAGTCCCGCCAACACGCATCAGGAGAACAAGATATACAGAACCTGCACCTGGGTACATAATCACAGTACAAAGACAACTCTCTCTATACATCTGGTACTAAGAATAACAAAGAAATAAAAGACAACTCTCCCATGGACATGCAGCATAACAGATTCTCCCTAGCAGTTTACATTTATTTACTAGCCAGAAGCAGGGCTCTGTGTACTATAGTCTACGTATGAGTTTCCCTGGTGAAATGTTCTCCAGATATGAACCAGAAGTACTAAACTGTGTGGGTGATCACCTGTAGGCTTCTCTGCGCCTTTCGCATGGAGCAAAGTTTCAATCCATATTTATTTATCTCCTTCTGTTTTTATGTCCATGGACGAAAGCCAGCTCACCTCCTTCCTCCACTCACCTCACCTCCTCCCCCTTCCTTACCCCCTCCTCCCCCAGGTACAAGACAGCTCACCTCCTTCCTCCCCTCACCTCACCTCCTCCCCCTTCCTCACCCCCTCCTCCCCCAGGTACAAGACAGCTCACCTCCTTCCTCCCCTCACCTCACCTCCTCCCCCTTCCTCACCCCCTCCTCCCCCAGGTACAAGACAGCTCACCTCCTTCCTCCCCTCACCTCACCTCCTCCCCCTTCCTCACCCCCTCCTCCCCCAGGTACAAGACAGCTCACTCCCATTAGCATTACAACATGGCCTCTCTTCACCACCGAGCACCGCTACCATCTGACTCCTCACAGATGGCATATTGACATCCGGATAGGAATTCAGATGTTCCACAGTACAAATCTGCATATTTCGGTGTCATATTATACGCTATATGAACACTGAATACTTGTAATTCAAGGTAATGCATAAGTTAATGGAAGAGAGAGAGAAAGTGCAAAAAAGAAAACTGGACTGGGATACCTTTGATGCTCACTTTTCAAGGGTACTGCTCTGTATATCTCACAACTACTCTATTGGAATGTAGATGTACTTTCTATTGAAGTGTGAAAGCTGGGTTTTCCTGACTTATTTTAAACTGAGGTACTAGTATGGGACTTAATTCCGGCTTGGAATTAAAACAGTGGATAATAAGTGCATTTGATTGGAGAACAGTTCTGAGAGTAATAAGAGAATACGGATGAGGACTGAATGTTTTTTTTGTTTGTTGGATTTTTCTCCCCAATTTCGTGGTGTCCAATTGTTGTAGTAGCTACTATCTTGTCTCATCGCTACAACTCCCGTACGGGCTCGGGAGAGACGAAGGTTGAAAGTCATGCGTCCTCCGATACACAACCCAACCACATCCCTACCGACCAAGCCCTCCCTAACCCGGACAAAGCTAGGCCAATTTGATTATCAAGAAGATTTCATCGGAGTGCAGCCTGTCTGTGACAGAGTGATACGGACCTCCCGGGCGCGAACCCAGGGATTCTGATGGCACAGCTGGCGCTGCAGCGCCCTTAACCACTGCGCCACCTCACCTCGGGAGGCCGGTGAGGACTGAATGGTTAATTGATTTGGACTGTCAGAGTCATCACGGCCTTGAATGATTCATATTAACTACCTACCTACAGATCCATAGGACATTGGGAGTTAGTGAGGTAGCGTTTTAGCCAGTGACTAAAACGGGTCCCAGAGAAGGATGCTGTCAGAAATGAACAAGAAATTATTGTCTCTCTCGACGTGGTCTACAGGAAGTAATTAGAATACTGCCACCTCCAGAACGAGCGGCAACCTTGATAAAGATGAGCAAACAAGACTGTTTAAAATAAACAAAACATATAGAGAGCTGTATTGTACGCTCAAACAAATGGGAAAATTATATTATTTTATACTAATAAAATTGCTCTGAGAAAAATATTTTGAAAAACAATCTAAAAAAGATATGTCAGAATTATTGGCCCATTTAAGATTATTATAAATAAAATCAAACAATATAAATTCTGCATTAGTTAAAATTAATATTTTTTTCAGTTAATCTCAGTTTTAAGAAATGCATTGTGGTCTTCCATGGCTTCCTGTTTCACTGGGGTCATTTTTTGCTAATCTTTATCATGGGTGCCAATCATTTTGTAGTTATTCTCTTCTAGCACAAAGAGGTACTTTACCTGAGCCGTCGGACGTCGAATGAGCAGAAACAAATAAATGTCTCTCTCCTTCATCACAGATGGGTATTGCACATAATGCATGTCAAGGTCTGTCTGGGGAGGCAGAATAAAACTGATTCATGTTACCGGGAAGAGAGGGAGCAATGACAAACTGATTCATGCTAACAGGATGAAGGCCTCCTAAAAACTGGAAGACAACAGCATTTTGTCTATTTACAAAATGCACGGCAGAGTTTTCTGCCAGGCCCGAGGATAAAGCTTAAATACTGAGTGGCACTAACAGATTAATCACTGGGATTTGGCCGAGTACAATATGCACTTAAGATTCAGTTTGGGGGGAACACTTTAGGCTGAGCGGAATGGGAAAGAAATCACAATTGAATTGATCTCTCCAAATATTCACCCACTGAGTATTATGTGGGTGAAGATGGAGAGATATTTGAGAGAGATATTTCAAGGTCTTAACCCAGATAGAGGTTTTAAGCTGCTGCTTTGCTGACAGTGACGACTGTAAAATCATTCTTGCACCACAAATCATTTTTATGAGACTTCCTTCCTCGTGTGTGGGAGGAGATATGACCTTCCTCGTGTGTGGGAGCAGATATGACCTTCCTCGTGTGTGGGAGGAGATATGACCTTCCTCGTGTGTGGGAGCAGATATGACCTTCCTCGTGTGTGGGAGGAGATATGACCTTCCTCGTGTGTGGGAGGAGATATGACCTTCCTCGTGTGTGGGCGGAGATATGACCTTCCTCGTGTGTGGGCGGAGATATGACCTTCCTCGTGTGTGGGCGGAGATATGACCTTCCTCGTGTGTGGGAGGAGATATGACCTTCCTCGTGTGTGGGCGGAGATATGACCTTCCTCGTGTGTGGGCGGAGATATGACCTTCCTCGTGTGTGGGCGGAGATATGACCTTCCTCGTGTGTGGGCGGAGATATGACCTTCCTCGTGTGTGGGAGGAGATATGACCTTCCTCGTTTGTGGGAGGAGATATGACCTTCCTCGTGTGTGGGAGGAGAGATGACCTTCCTCGTGTGTGGGAGGAGATATGAACTTCCTCGTGTGTGGGCGGAGATATGACCTTCCTCGTGTGTGGGAGGAGATATGACCTTCCTCGTGTGTGGGAGGAGATATGACCTTCCTCGTGTGTGGGCGGAGATATGACCTTCCTCGTGTGTGGGAGGAGATATGACCTTCCTCGTGTGTGGGAGGAGATATGACCTTCCTCGTGTGTGGGAGGAGATATGACCTTCCTCGTGTGTGGGAGGAGATATGACCTTCCTCGTGTGTGGGAGGAGATGTGACCTTCCTTGTGTGTGGGAGGAGATGTGACCTTCCTCGTGTGTGGGAGGAGATGTGACCTTCCTCGTGTGTGGGCGGAGATATGACCTTCCTCGTGTGTGGGAGGAGATGTGACCTTCCTCGTGTGTGGGAGGAGATATGACCTTCCTCGTGTGTGGGAGGAGATATGACCTTCCTCGTGTGTGGGAGGAGATATGACCTTCCTCGTGTGTGGGAGGAGATATGACCTTCCTCGTGTGTGGGATGAGATATGACCTTCCTCGTGTGTGGGAGGAGATATGACCTTCCTCGTGTGTGGGAGGAGATGTGACCTTCCTCATGTGTGGGAGGAGATGTGACCTTCCTCGTGTGTGGGAGGAGATGTGACCTTCCTCGTGTGTGGGCGGAGATATGACCTTCCTCGTGTGTGGGAGGAGATATGACCTTCCTCGTGTGTGGGAGGAGATATGACCTTCCTCGTGTGTGGGAGGAGATATGACCTTCCTCGTGTGTGGGATGAGATATGACCTTCCTCGTGTGTGGGAGGAGATATGACCTTCCTCGTGTGTGGGAGGAGATGTGACCTTCCTCATGTGTGGGAGGAGATGTGACCTTCCTCGTGTGTGGGAGGAGATGTGACCTTCCTCGTGTGTGGGCGGAGATATGACCTTCCTCGTGTGTGGGAGGAGATATGACCTTCCTCGTGTGTGGGAGGAGATATGACCTTCCTCGTGTGTGGGAGGAGATATGATCTTCCTCGTGTGTGGGAGGAGATGTGACAGAGCAAAGGATCTTCACATTGCTGTCATGTGTCAGTTGTTAAAATGATTGTCCTTTAGTGTCCCTCATCTCCTGTCCTGAGATAATCCTTCAAACAGTGACTCACATCTCTTATAACGTGCTATAAGCCTTTACAATGGCTTATAATAAACGTAATACCATATTACGTTTCTCTGTGCAGAAAATGACTCAAAATAGCTGCTATTTAGATAAGATCATTATGGGATGATAATACGACACCATAAGAGGGTTGGTCATATATGCTTATGTCAAGAGTTACAATGAATTATAACGGCTACATAATGCTTAGTAATACCTTTCAACATTAAGTAAAGTGTTGTCCTGTCATACAATGTATAGGGTGTTTTGCTGAATGGTAAAAAAGAAAGACTGGATCGCTAGCCATGCCACTAGTTGTTGAAAGCTATGCTTTGACCACAATGTAACTGACAGAACTGGATATAGTGGTGTTATGTACCCTGTTGGAACACTTGAGCGCAGAGACCAGCCAGGCGATTCAAGGTCGAAGCTAGATGATGTTACAGCAAAGCTGGTGACCACCTACAGCAGAGCACAGCTTTCCTCTCATTGACAGAGGCTGGGGTGAGAATGTGTGTTCGCCTTGAGTGAGAAAGGGGCATCTAAGCCAAGATGTTGAGGGCAAATGAAGAAAGAGAGAGAGGGAACCAATTCAACCTGAGAGAGTGGAAGCGAGAGAAAGCCAGCCGCACCAGAAGCTTCAACACAGTGATTTATAGTCCAGTGCCTTGGTACGTCAGAGAGAAGATATATTGTACAATGTCAGAGTAATGTGGATAACCTTAGCTAGTGTAACCACATTTGATTTAGTCGAGATAAACACAAGATGGATATCTTCCACTGCAAGGGCTGAGGCTTGATGTTAACGATGACTGCAATATGTTGTCGGGACATTTCTACCTATAACCCTGACATCCAACACAGATCTGTGAAATCGCATGATAAATCATACTGGAGAAGTCCAATGTCCTGACTGCATTAAAGGGAAAATCCATTAAAAACTATAAACTACAGTATATAGTTATTCATTAGTCCACTGTTGATACAGTCCCAAAATGTTTTGCATTTCAGCAGTTTTCAATATATTGGATTATCAAGAAGCAAAATGTCCCCGACCACAAGGTGCCAGAGCACTTTCCCTCACCATGGTTTGACTGAGCGATATAGGATATGTAAACTGGACCGATCTCTTAGTCATGACCATTACAGGACATCAGTATGATATAGTAGAGAACAATATGGATGTCCTAAGATGTTTGGCTAACATTTGCCTAAAGGGCTCCAAAACAGCCTAAGAGAAGAAGTATCCACTCGTTGTTGGAGGACACAACCAAGGGGAATGATTCCGTTGACTGGGTTGTGCTTCCAAAAGACACACATCTGGATTCTCTCCCTCATTTAATATAATGGGAATAAAAAGGTCAAAGTCATACTGAGCATCTGCCTGTCATGTTCTCTTTCATGAACACTTTGGGTTGAATAACAATTAGCTGATGTGGTTTCAAGCGCCTCTAACAATTAAAGTCAAACTATATTACTTTTCATGCACAAAAAGCTGGCTATAGTCCAGTTACTCATTTAAAAAGCATTTGGAAAGCTATTATATTTCTAGGATAATTGGAATGGTACTTCAGTTACATAGGTAGGAAGGTAGCCTACACATAGTTGTGGCTAAATCACTTTACTTCAGTGTCCATTTTCATGTTCTGGAAATGTGGTTGGTGAGGGAACTGAGTAAGTAGGTTCTAACATATTGTAATACAGACCGCATGTTCCTTTCCAACAGTACATGCGTTCTACTTGTTGAGCCGTGATATAAAGGAGGAACAGACAGACTTGTAACCTACAATGATTTTATGGCAGTGCTCCCAGAGTCTCAACAGAAGGTGGGTGGAGCTAAGTCTTTAAATATTACATGTGTTTCTTGGACACAGCCCACATACCGTACTTCAGATATCGCCTCCCTCCTTTGAGCCTCAATACCCTGGAACTCTGCACTTTCTATTAAGGGAAAGGAGATTGAAATAAGGCATTTCAGGTTGCCAAATAATACAACTGTAAGCGATAGTGTTTGCCAAACGATGACAGCAATACAAATGTGATTTAACAAGAGATGAAAAGATAGGGTTTGAGCTGGTGGATCCCCACTATTCAGGATAGTGAAATGTTCCCCCATCAAGTCACAGAAAAGAGCTGGCTTCGGGCCAATGGAGCACTTTCCCTCACCATGGTAATGAATTACATTGTTAGGCAAGGTTTGCACACCCCGAGGACAGCCCTCAACAGGACACACTGTTGGTTATTGAAGCTGTGAGGTCCCCACAAGTCCTCTAAAGCACTCTTTTACGGGACTTCTGCACACATACAGGAAAGAGAGGGCTGGCTGAGAGCAGTGGAAAGCTACTGCCAAAATGTACTGTCTTGAATCTATACAGTGTACAGTCTGGTTTAATCATATTTAGCTTTTTAAAGATAGCTACCTGTATGGAATCAAAATCTTTATATACTGCTATGCATACCTTTTCTATTCACATACTGTCCATCTGTCTATACACACCATTCAAATACAAACACATTATTTATATTCTGGACTCAGGTATGGAAGTGAATTTTCTGCAATTCTATCCATTTTTCTACTGTGTATTAATATACTGTTCTCTCCACAAAACTCATTCTAATAGTTCTACTACTGTACAATGCATTTAAGTTACACTGTTTATTCAGAGCACATATTTAAATATTAAATATTGGAATCTTGACATAGTTCACTCTAATATATCTACTGCTGTACATATCATTCTTACTATATCTGGTGTAAATTCATCTGGTGTATATACGTATAGATTTCATTCGGATTACTGGTACAGTCCTATTGGGATTGTTAATTGGATTCGTTCCGACATTTCTTTATGTTTACTTTTGGGATGATGTGTGTATTGTTTTGTATTGCTAGGTATCACTGCACTGTTGGAGCGAGAAACACAAGCATTTCGGTGCACCTGCGATAACATCTGCAAATGTGTGTACGCGACCAATAAACTATGATGTGGATTTGATATTGCCATTCCATCATATGCAGTACGGCTTATCCCGACTTTCTACTAGATCAGTTGTGAAGACAGGCAGTGGATCTGTCATGTGATAATGGGTGGAATAGGGACACCTTTAATCTAGATCGGCACTAAACAAGATGGTTTTACTTTGTTAAGCATGGAATTATTACAAAGCAAAGCCTACTCATTTCTGAATCATTATCTACTCAAGTGTTGTGCAGTTCAATGTTATGAAAAATCATTAAGAGCTTTCTTCCTTCAGCCAATGAAAAATCCAATGAATCAATCTCTCCTGCTTCAGAGGTTAGTTATAGGCTGTTGAGGTGAGGAAATTGTGTGTTTCTAAATCTTTCATCATTGGTTTGAAATATATGTCAAGGAGGAATGAAACACTTTGAACCCTCCTTCAAAGGTGCTAATGTTATAATACTTCCTCCTACTCCTCACACCGCAGCCAAGTCACCTTGGCTCACATAAATACCAGTCTGTTTTAGCAGATTCAATATGATCCCATTACACTAGTTAAAACGTTTCTACAGTCTAATCTACAACTCAGTTGGCCTGATTTTGTCAACCAGGTTACAAACAGACAGAAATGGCACTATTAAACATTTGGAAAGGCAAGTAGGCTTTTTGACATAATCGAGTTTTAAGTACAATGCCTTGCCACAGGTAAAGCGGTCACTGCATGAGCTATTGTATTAGAAACAATGTGACCTAGTTTTAAAGACCACCACACCCAAATCCCAACATTTCGAACATTCATATTCCTCTCTCCCTCATCCATATTTAGACTATAATTTTTTTCATTTACTTTCATAAAAACCTGAACCAAAAGGCTGTCAGATGTAATAATCAACTAGGTCAGGCTGAAAAATGACTAAATATTTCTGCTGAACATGGAATACCCCTGCTGATGGTGGAACGTGGTTGTGGGTTGGGAATACGACATCAAAGACTACAGAGCGAATGGCAGAGAGACTACAGATCCCAGGAGACAGATCACAGAGGGGGGGGGAAAGGAAGGTAGAAAAGATGAAGGAGGAACAGGGATGCAAAGCCTTACACAACACAATTGATCTGGATGGAGATGAATCTGGATGGAGATATGTCTTGAAGTATCTTCTCTGACATTTTCAACCTCTCCCTGTCCGAGTCTGTAATACCAACATGTTTTAAGAAGACCACCATAGTCCCTGTGCCCAAGAAAACTAAGGTAACCTGCCTAAATGACTACCGACTCGTAGCACTCACATCTGTAGCCATGAAGTGCTTTGAAAGGCTAGTTATGGCTCACATCAACACCATGATCTCAGAAACCCTAGACCCACTCCAAATTGCATACCGCCCTAAGAGATCCACAGATGATGCAGTCTCTATTGCACTCCACACTTCCCTTTCCCACCTGGACAAAAGGAACACCTATGTGAGAATGCTATTCATTGACTACAGCTCATTGTTCAACACCATAGTGCCCTCAAAGCTCATCAAAAAGCTAAGGGCCCTGGGACTAAATACCTCCCTCTGCAACTGGACCCTGGACTTCCACATCCGCCACGCTGATCCTCAAAACAGGGACCCCTCGGGGGTGCGTGCTCAGTCCCGTCCATTACTCCTTGTTCACTCATGACTACACGGCCAGGTACGACTCCAACACTATCATTAAGATGGTTGATGACACAACAGTGATAGGCCTGATCACCGACAACGACGAGACATCTTATAGAGAGGAGGTCAGAGACCTGGTCGTGTGGTGCCAGGACAACAACCTCTCCCTCAACGTGATCAAGATAAAGGAGATGATTGTGGACTACAGGAAAAGGAGGACCAAGCACGCCCCCATTGTCATCGACGGGGCAGTAGTGGAGCAGGTTGAGAGCTTCAAGTTCCTTGATGTCCACATCACCAACAAACTAACATGGTCCAAACACACCAAGATAGTCGTGAAGAGGGCACGACAAAATCTATTCTCTCTCAGGAGACTGAAAAGATTTGGCATGGGTCCTCAGATCCT
This sequence comes from Oncorhynchus gorbuscha, assembly GCF_021184085.1. NCBI lineage: Eukaryota > Metazoa > Chordata > Actinopteri > Salmoniformes > Salmonidae > Oncorhynchus > Oncorhynchus gorbuscha. The sequence continues at coordinate 67,671,275 of NC_060195.1, forward strand.
CAAAAGGTTCTACAGCTGCACCATCGAGAGCATCCTGACTGGTTTCATCACTGCTTGGTATGGCAACTGCTCGGCCTCCGACAGCAAGGCACTACTGAGGGTAGTGCGAACGGCCCAGTACATCACTGGGGCCAAGCTTCCTGCCATCCAGCACCTCTATACCAGGCGGTGTCAGAGGAAGGCCTTAAAATTTTTAAAAGACTCCAGCCATCCTAGTCATAGTCTCTGCTACCGCACGGCAAGCGGTACCGGAGCGCCATGTCTAGGTCCAAGAGAATTCTATACAGCTTCTACCCCCCAAGCCAAAGACTCCTGAACATCTAATTAAATGGCTACCCGGAATATTTGCATTGCCCCCCACCCCCACCCACTCTTTTACGCTGCTGCTACTCTCTGTTATTATCTATGAATATTCACTTTAATAACTCTACCTACAGTCGTGGCCAAAAGTTTTGAGAATAACACAAATATTCATTTTCACAAAGTCTGCTGCCTCAGTTTGTGTGATGGCAATTTGCATATACTCCAGAATGTTATGAAGAGTGATCAGATTAATTTCCACTAATTGCAAAGTCCCTCTTTGCCATGCAAATGAACTGAATCCCCAAAAAACATTTCCACTGCATTTCAGCCCTGCCACAAAAGGACCAGCTGACATCATGTCAGTGATTCTCTCGTTAACACAGGTGTGAGTGTTGACGAGGACAAGGCTGGAGATCACTCTGTCATGCTGATTGAGTTTACATAACAGACTGGGAGCTTCAAAAGGAGGATGGTGCTTGGAATCATTGTTCTTCTCTGTTAACCATGGTTGCCTGCAAGGAAACATGTGCCGTCATCATTGCTTGGCACAAAAAAAGGCTTTACAGGCAAGGATATTGCTGCCAGTAAGATTGCACCTAAATCAACCATTTATCAGATCATGAAGAACTTCAAGGAGAGCAGTTCAATTGTTGTGAAGAAGGCTTCAGGGCACCCAAGAAAGTCCAGCAAGCACCAGGACCTTCTACTAAAGTTGATTCAGCTGTGGGATCGGGGCACCACCAGTACAGAGCTTGCTCAGGAATGGCAGCAGCCACGTGTGAGTGCATGGCAGCAGGCACGTGTGAATACAACAATACCTGTTGTATTCAGTGCATGTGACTAATAATGTCATGTTTTGTCATTTATTATCATGTCTTGTCCCTGTGCTTCCCATTCTATTCGTTTCCCTCTGCTGGTCTTATTAGGTTCTTTCCCTCTTTCTAGCCCTCTCTCTCCCCCTCCCTCTCTCACTCTCTCGCTCTCTCTTCTCTCTATCGTTCCGTTCCTGCTCCCAGCTGTTCCTATTCCCCTAATCATCATTTAGTCTTCCCACACCTGTTCCCGATCCTTTTCCCTGATTAGAGTCCCTATTTCTCTCCTTGTTTCCCGTACCTGCCCTGTCGGATCCTCATTTATAATTCACCGTGCTGTGTCTATGTTTTGCCCTGTCGTGTCGTGTTTCCCTCAGATGCTGCGTGGTGAGCAGGTGTCTGAGTCTGCTAGGTTCAAGTGCCTTCCCGAGGCAACCTGCAGTTCTCGATCAAGTCTCCAGTCTGTTCTCGTCTTTACGTGTAGTATTATGCTTTTTGTTTTGTAAAGTTTATTCTGGATTAAATACTCTGTTTTCGCCAAGTCGCTTTTGGGTCCTCATTCACCAGCATGACAGAAGGATCCGACCGAGGAATGGACCCAGCGACTACAGACGCTCGTAACACTGCCGTCGAGATCCAAGGAGCCATGCTCGGCAGACACGAGCAGGAATTGTCTGCTGCTCGCCATGCCGTGGAGAACCTGGCCGCTCAGGTTTCCGACCTCTCTGGACAGTTCCAGAGTCTTCGTCTCGTGCCACCTGTTACTTCCTGGCCTGCCGAGCCTCCAGAACCTAGGGTTAATAACCCACCTTGCTACTCCGGGCAGCCCACTGAGTGCCGCTCCTTTCTCACCCAGTGTGAGATTGTGTTCTCTCTCCAACCCAACACATACTCTAGAGAGAGAGCTCGGGTTGCTTACGTCATTTCACTCCTTACTGGCCGGGCCCGAGAGTGGGGCACAGCTATCTGGGAGGCAAGGGCTGATTGTTCTAACAATTACCAGAACTTTAAAGAGGAGATGATTCGGGTTTTTGACCGTTCAGTTTTTGGTGGGGAGGCTTCTAGGGTCCTGGCTTCCCTATGCCAAGGTGATCGATCCATAACGGATTACTCTATAGAGTTTCGTACTTTTGCTGCCTCTAGTGACTGGAACGAGCCGGTGCTGCTCGCTCGTTTTCTGGAGGGACTCCACACAGTGGTCAAAGATGAGATTCTCTCTCGGGAGGTTCCTTCCAGTGTGGACTCTTTGATTGCTCTCGCCATCCGCATAGAACGACGGGTAGATCTTCGTCACCAGGCTCGTGGAAGAGAGCTCGCATCAACGGTGTTTCCCTGCTCCGCATCGCAACCATCTCCCTCCTCTGGCTCTGAGACTGAGCCCATGCAGCTGGGAGGGATTCGCATCTCGACTAAGGAGAGGGAACGGAGGATCACCAACCGCCTGTGCCTCTATTGCGGATTTGATGGACATTTTGTTAATTCATGTCCAGTAAGAGGCCAGAGCCCATCAGTAAGCGGAGGGCTACTGGTGAGCGCTTCTACTCAGGTCTCTTCATCTAGATCTTGTACTACTATGTCGGTCCATCTACGCTGGACCGGTTCGGGTGCTACATGCAGTGCCTTGATTGACTCTGGGGCTGAGGGTTGTTTCATGGACGAAGCATGGGTTCGGAAACATAACATTCCTTTCAGACAGTTAGACAAGCCTACGCCCATGTTTGCCTTAGATGGTAGTCATCTTCCCAGTATCAAATTTGAGACACTACCTTTAACTCTCACAGTATCTGGTAACCACAGTGAGACTATTTCTTTTTTGATTTTTCGTTCACCTTTCACACCTGTTGTTTTGGGTCATCCCTGGCTAGTATGTCATAATCCTTCTATTAATTGGTCTTGTAATTCTATCCTATCCTGGAACGTATCTTGTCATGTGAAGTGCTTAATGTCTGCCATCCCTCCCATTTCTTCTGTCCCCACTTCTCAGGAGGAACCTGGCGATTTGACAGGAGTGCCGGAGGAATATCATGATCTGCGCACGGTCTTCAGTCGGTCCCGAGCCAACTCCCTTCCTCCTCACCGGTCGTATGATTGTAGTATTGATCTCCTTCCGGGGACCACTCCTCCTCGGGGTAGACTATACTCTCTGTCGGCTCCCGAACGTAAGGCTCTCGAGGATTATTTATCTGTGTCTCTTGACGCCGGTACCATAGTGCCTTCTTCCTCTCCGGCCGGGGCGGGGTTCTTTTTTGTTAAGAAGAAGGACGGTACTCTGCGCCCTGCGTGGATTATCGAGGGCTGAATGACATAACGGTTAAGAATCGTTATCCGCTTCCCCTTATGTCATCAGCCTTCGAGATTCTGCAGGGAGCCAGGTGCTTTACTAAGTTGGACCTTCGTAACGCTTACCATCTCGTGCGCATCAGAGAGGGGGACGAGTGGAAAACGGCGTTTAACACTCCGTTAGGGCATTTTGAGTACCGGGTTCTGCCGTTTGGTCTCGCCAATGCGCCAGCTGTTTTTCAGGCATTAGTTAATGATGTTCTGAGAGACATGCTGAACATCTTTGTTTTTGTCTATCTTGACGATATCCTGATTTTTTCACCGTCACTCGAGATTCATGTTCAGCACGTTCGACGTGTTCTACAGCGCCTTTTAGAGAATTGTCTCTACGTAAAGGCTGAGAAGTGTTCTTTTCATGTCTCCTCCGTTACTTTTCTCGGTTCCGTTATTTCCGCTGAAGGCATTCAGATGGATTCCGCTAAGGTCCAAGCTGTCAGTGATTGGCCCGTTCCAAGGTCACGTGTCGAGTTGCAGCGCTTTTTAGGTTTCGCTAATTTCTATCGGCGTTTCATTCGTAATTTCGGTCAAGTTGCTGCCCCTCTCACAGCTCTTACTTCTGTCAAGACGTGTTTTAAGTGGTCCGGTTCCGCCCAGGGAGCTTTTGATCTTCTAAAAGAACGTTTTACGTCCGCTCCTATCCTCGTTACTCCTGACGTCACTAGACAATTCATTGTCGAGGTTGACGCTTCAGAGGTAGGCGTGGGAGCCATTCTATCCCAGCGCTTCCAGTCTGACGATAAGGTTCATCCTTGCGCTTATTTTTCTCATCGCCTGTCGCCATCTGAGCGCAACTATGATGTGGGTAACCGTGAACTGCTCGCCATCCGCTTAGCCCTAGGCGAATGGCGACAGTGGTTGGAGGGGGCGACCGTTCCTTTTGTCGTTTGGACAGACCATAAGAACCTTGAGTACATCCGTTCTGCCAAACGACTTAATGCCCGTCAAGCTCGTTGGGCGTTGTTTTTCGCTCGTTTCGAGTTTGTGATTTCTTACCGTCCGGGTAGCAAGAACACCAAGCCTGATGCCTTATCCCGTCTGTTTAGTTCTTCTGTGGCTTCTACTGATCCCGAGGGGATTCTTCCTTATGGGCGTGTTGTCGGGTTGACAGTCTGGGGAATTGAAAGACAGGTTAAGCAAGCACTCACGCACACTGCGTCGCCGCGCGCTTGTCCTAGTAACCTCCTTTTCGTTCCTGTTTCCACTCGTCTGGCTGTTCTTCAGTGGGCTCACTCTGCCAAGTTAGCTGGTCATCCCGGTGTTCGAGGCACTCTTGCGTCTATTCGCCAGCGATTTTGGTGGCCGACTCAGGAGCGTGACACGCGCCGTTTCGTGGCTGCTTGTTCGGACTGCGCGCAGACTAAGTCGGGTAACTCTCCTCCTGCCGGTCGTCTCAGACCGCTCCCCATTCCTTCTCGACCATGGTCTCACATCGCCCTAGACTTCATTACCGGTCTGCCTTTGTCTGCGGGGAAGACTGTGATTCTTACGGTTGTCGATAGGTTCTCTAAGGCGGCACATTTCATTCCCCTCGCTAAACTTCCTTCCGCTAAGGAGACGGCACAAATCATTATCGAGAATGTGTTCAGAATTCATGGCCTCCCGTTAGACGCCGTTTCAGACAGAGGTCCGCAATTCACGTCACAATTTTGGAGGGAGTTCTGTCGTTTGATTGGTGCATCCGTCAGTCTCTCTTCCGGGTTTCATCCCCAGTCTAACGGTCAAGCAGAGAGGGCCAATCAGACGATTGGTCGCATACTACGCAGCCTTTCTTTCAGAAACCCTGCGTCTTGGGCAGAACAGCTCCCCTGGGCAGAATACGCTCACAACTCGCTTCCTTCGTCTGCTACCGGGTTATCTCCGTTTCAGAGTAGTCTGGGTTACCAGCCTCCTCTATTCTCTTCCCAGCTTGCCGAGTCCAGCGTTCCCTCCGCTCAAGCGTTTGTCCAACGTTGTGAGCGCACCTGGAGGAGGGTGAGGTCTGCACTTTGCCGCTACAGGGCACAGACTGTGAGAGCCGCCAATAAACGCAGGATTAAGAGTCCTAGGTATTGTTGCGGCCAGAGAGTGTGGCTTTCCACTCGCAACCTTCCTCTTACGACAGCTTCTCGTAAGTTGACTCCGCGGTTCATTGGTCCGTTCCGTGTCTCCCAGGTCGTCAATCCTGTCGCTGTGCGACTGCTTCTTCCGCGACATCTTCGTCGCGTCCATCCTGTCTTCCATGTCTCCTGTGTTAAGCCCTTTCTTCGCACCCCCGTTCGTCTTCCCTCCCCCTCCCGTCCTTGTCGAGAGCGCACCTATTTACAAGGTACATAAGATCATGGACATGCGTTCTCGGGGACGGGGTCACCAATACTTAGTGGATTGGGAGGGTTACGGTCCTGAGGAGAGGAGTTGGGTTCCGTCTCGGGACGTGCTGGACCGTTCACTCATTGATGATTTCCTCCGTTGCCGCCAGGATTCCTCCTCGAGTGCGCCAGGAGGCGCTCGGTGAGTGGGGGTACTGTCATGTTTTGTCATTTATTATCATGTCTTGTCCCTGTGCTTCCCATTCTATTCGTTTCCCTCTGCTGGTCTTATTAGGTTCTTTCCCTCTTTCTAGCCCTCTCTCTCCCCCTCCCTCTCTCACTCTCTCGCTCTCTCTTCTCTCTATCGTTCCGTTCCTGCTCCCAGCTGTTCCTATTCCCCTAATCATCATTTAGTCTTCCCACACCTGTTCCCGATCCTTTTCCCTGATTAGAGTCCCTATTTCTCTCCTTGTTTCCCGTACCTGCCCTGTCGGATCCTCATTTATAATTCACCGTGCTGTGTCTATGTTTTGCCCTGTCGTGTCGTGTTTCCCTCAGATGCTGCGTGGTGAGCAGGTGTCTGAGTCTGCTAGGTTCAAGTGCCTTCCCGAGGCAACCTGCAGTTCTCGATCAAGTCTCCAGTCTGTTCTCGTCTTTACGTGTAGTATTATGCTTTTTGTTTTGTAAAGTTTATTCTGGATTAAATACTCTGTTTTCGCCAAGTCGCTTTTGGGTCCTCATTCACCAGCATGACAAATAAGGTCTGAGAGTCAACTTGTTAGGTACAGCTCGCTGTTGGCCTTGACATTGTTCATGTCATTTGTACAGTCAGTTCAGATACAGTCCTTTGGAAAGACATGTTTCATGGTTATATGTTTTATTGTAATCCAGGGCGTCACCAAGCACACCAACATCGTATCACATAAACAAGTTACCAGTATGTTTAAAAAGGAACCGTTCCATGAAAATGTTTTATTTGTTTAAACTGTGACGCACCAGCATATCTTTAAAAAAGTACAGTATACTTTAAATAAAGTACAGTAACTCTCCTGACATCAGCCTCCCCATCACACAATTTTTTTTAAATGAAATGTTATTTGTCACATACACATGGTTAGCAGATGTTAATGCGAGTGTAACAAAATGCTTGTGCTTCTAGTTCCGATAATGCAGTAATAGCCAACAAGTAATCTAACCTAACAATTTCACAACAACTACCTTACACACACAAGTGTAAAGGAATGAAGAATATGTACATACATATATATGAATGAGGGATGGTACAGAACGGCATAGGCAAGATGCAGTAGATGGTATCGGGTGAAGTATATACATATGAGATGAGTAAGGTATGGTATGTAAACATATAAAAGTGGCATTGTTTCAAGTGGCTAGTGATACATTTTTCAGCAATTTTTTCATTATTAAAGTTGCTGGAGTTGAGTCAGTATGTTGGCAGCAGACACTCAATGTTAGTGGTGGCTGTTTGAGATAGAAGCTGTTTTTCAGTCTCTCGGTCCTTGCTTTGATGCACCTGTACTGACCTTGCCTTCGTTTGGGTGGTTGTTGTCCTTGATGATCTTTATGGCCTTCCTGTGACATCGGGTGGTGTAGGTGTCCTGGAGGGCAGGTAGTTTGTCCCCGGTGATGCGTTGTGCTGACCGCACCACCCTCTGGAGAGCCTTGCTGTTGTGGACGGCAGGTAGATTGTCCCCGGTGATGCGTTGTGCAGACCGCACCACCCTCTGGAGAGCCTTGCTGTTGTGGACGGCAGGTAGATTGTACCCGGTGATGCGTTGTGCAGACCGCACCACCCTCTGGAGAGCCTTGCTGTTGTGGATGGCAGGTAGTTTGTCCCCGGTGATGCGTTGTGCAGACCGCACCACCCTCTGGAGAGCCTTGCTGTTGTGGACGGCAGGTAGATTGTCCCCGGTGATGCGTTGTGCAGACCGCACCACCCTCTGGAGAGCCTTGCTGTTGTGGACGGCAGGTAGATTGTCCCCGGTGATGCGTTGTGCAGACCGCACCACCCTCTGGAGAGCCTTGCTGTTGTGGATGGCAGGTAGTTTGTCCCCGGTGATGCGTTGTGCAGACCGCACCACCCTCTGGAGAGCCTTGCTGTTGTGGACGGCAGGTAGTTTGTCCCCGGTGATGCGTTGTGCAGACCGCACCACCCTCTGGAGAACCTTGCTGTTGTGGATGGCAGGTAGTTTGCCCCCACATTACTGTAACAGGGCTCCGGGCAGCCGAGCGGAAATGGAGGAAAACTCGCCTCCCTGCGGACCTGGCATCCTTTCACTCCCTCCTCTCTACATTTTCCTCCTCTGTCTCTGCTGCTAAAGCCACTTTCTACCACTCTAAATTCCAAGAATCTGCCTCTAACCCTAGGAAGCTCTTTGCCACCTTCTCCTCCCTCCTGAATCCTCCTCCCCCTCCCCCCCTCCTCCCTCTCTGCAGATGACTTCGTCAACCATTTTGAAAAGAAGGTCGACAACATCCGATCCTCGTTTGCTAAGTCAAACGACACCGCTGGTTCTGCTCACACTGCCCTACCCTGTGCTCTGACCTCTTTCTCCCCTCTCTCTCCAGATGAAATCTCGCGTCTTGTAACGGCCGGCCGCCCAACAACCTGCCCGCTTGACCCTATCCCCTCCTCTCTTCTCCAGACCATTTCCGGAGACCTTCTCCCTTACCTCACCTCGCTCATCAACTCATCCCTGACCGCTGGCTACGTCCCTTCCGTCTTCAAGAGAGCGAGAGTTGCACCCCTTCTGAAAAAACCTACACTCGATCCCTCCGATGTCAACAACTACAGACCAGTATCCCTTCTTTCTTTTCTCTCCAAAACTCTTGAACGTGCCGTCCTTGGCCAGCTCTTCCGCTATCTCTCTCAGAATGACCTTCTTGATCCAAATCAGTCAGGTTTCAAGACTAGTCATTCAACTGAGACTGCTCTTCTCTGTATCACGGAGGCGCTCCGCACTGCTAAAGCTAACTCTCTCTCCTCTGCTCTCATCCTTCTAGACCTATCGGCTGCCTTCGATACTGTGAACCATCAGATCCTCCTCTCCACCCTCTCCGAGTTGGGCATCTCCGGTGTGGCCCACGCTTGGATTGCGTCCTACCTGACAGGTCGCTCCTACCAGGTGGCGTAGCGAGAATCTGTCTCCTCACCACGCGCTCTCACCACTGGTGTCCCCCAGGGCTCTGTTCTAGGCCCTCTCCTATTCTCGCTATACACCAAGTCACTTGGCTCTGTCATAACCTCACATGGTCTCTCCTATCATTGGTATGCAGACGACACACAATTAATCTTCTCCTTTCCCCCTTCTGATGACCAGGTGGCGAATCGCATCTCTGCATGTCTGGCAGACATATCAGTGTGGATGACGGATCACCACCTCAAGCTGAACCTCGGCAAGACGGAGCTGCTCTTCCTCCCGGGGAAGGACTGCCCGTTCCATGATCTCGCCATCACGGTTGACAACTCCAATGTGTCCTCCTCCCAGAGCGCTAAGAACCTTGGCGTGATCCTGGACAACACCCTGTCGTTCTCAACTAACATCAAGGCGGTGGCCCGTTCCTGTAGGTTCATGCTCTACAACATCCGCAGAGTACGACCCTGCCTCACACAGGAAGCGGCGCAGGTCCTAATCCAGGCACTTGTCATCTCCCGTCTGGATTACTGCAACTCGCTGTTGGCTGGGCTCCCTGCCTGTGCCATTAAACCCCTACAACTCATCCAGAACGCCGCAGCCCGTCTGGTGTTCAACCTTCCCAAGTTCTCTCACGTCACCCCGCTCCTCCGCTCTCTCCACTGGCTTCCAGTTGAAGCTACAAGACCATGGTGCTTGCTTACGGAGCTGTGAGGGGAACGGCACCTCAGTACCTCCAGGCTCTGATCAGGCCCTACACCCAAACAAGGGCACTGCGTTCATCCACCTCTGGCCTGCTCGCCTCCCTACCACTGAGGAAGTACAGTTCCCGCTCAGCCCAGTCAAAACTGTTCGCTGCTCTGGCCCCCCAATGGTGGAACAAACTCCCTCACGACGCCAGGACAGCGGAGTCAATCACCACCTTCCGGAGACACCTGAAACCCCACCTCTTTAAGGAATACCTAGGAGAGGATAAAGTAATCCTTCTCACCCCCCCCCCTTAAAAGATTTAGATGCACTATTGTAAAGTGGCTGTTCCACTGGATGTATTAAGGTGAATGCACCAATTTGTAAGTCGCTCTGGATAAGAGCGTCTGCTAAATGACTTAAATGTAAAGTAATGTAAGACCATTTCGTCACATTCTCTCTCCCTCCTCCCTCAATGGCTGGTGTTCTAATTCATTGACAGCTGCTCCCCTGTACCCCACACAGGACCCTCAGTCCCAAGGGTGGGTGGCCAGTAGCTTTGGCCATAGAGGAGTGCCCGTCAGTGGGGGGAATGTACCCATCCTGTGGACCATGTCCACGAGGCAATCAGCCCCACACCATCAGCAGGCAGCCTGGTAGTGAATGAGCCTGTGCCAGGCACGAAGTGGGGGCTTTTGCCCTCTCTCTCTCTAAAGGTGTTTGTTCAGGGGCACAGTGGAACGAGACATCTTTCCGATTGTACCCCAATGGAAAGTCCCATCTTTACTCATTATTCAAGAAATAAATTGAGAATGATCCAATCCACAACCTCTATCAAAAAACAGGCAATACTAAGATACACAATGTGTAACTTTTGGCCCACACTCATTAGAGAAAAACTGTAAATAATAGACAGAGAAAATGACTAGGGTGGGGAATCGGAGAGAACATTTGGTGGGAGTAACTGGTAAGTAACTGATTTGTAATAAATAATTCATTAAATCACAGTGGCTGAAGATTGAATATTTTTACTTGTCAATTAATCAGCATGTGTTGTTTAATATTCCCTTCCCACAGGGACCTAACTAACTTTAGAAAATCTAAATTACTTTAAAATATACCAACTTCCCATAATTATGATAAATACGGATAAAAAGTGCCACCATATAGAGAAAGTGCATAAATGTGTCGCCTCGTTCAACATGTTTCAAACATCAAAGTGACAGTCATATTCTAAAAATGAACATAAACTACTACCTTAAACTAGACCTGTTTAATGTTGAAATACAGTATTACTGCCTTCAGATTGGCCATTCATTTTCTTTCAAATAAAGTTATTATAACCTGCAAAGAGAAAGACTGGACAGAACAAGGCACACAGGGACCTGTCCAACCAGCTTCATATAATTGAATATATAATATTGAATAGACAATATGGTCCTTTCTGGGTAAATTGACAGGCAGTTTCCTGTAGAACAGAACCTTCAACAATAGGAGAAATTCCATTTATATCACCTGTCCTCTTCCCAGACAGAGACCGGCAAACAAACCAGATCAGAACTACAATTTTTTTTTGTTATTCTCCATTCACACACTGAGAATTAGCAATGATCCTTCAATTACGATGGCACACCTGTAGACAGAAAGAGAGCGAGAGAGATAGAGACAGAAAGAGAGAGAGATACAGAGAGAGATAGAGACAGAAAGAGAGAGTGAAAGAAAGAGACAGTGACAGACAAACAGTCAGAGACAGAGAGAGAGAGAGAGAGATACAGAGAGAGACAGAGACAGAGAGAGAGATAGAGACAGAAAGAGAGAGTGAAAGAAAGAGACAGTGACAGACAAACAGTCAGACAGAGAGAGAGAGAGAGAGATACAGAGAGAGACAGAGAGAGAGAGAGACAGAGAGAGACAGAGAGAGAGAGAGAGAGAGAGAGAGCGAGAGAGATAGAGACAGAAAGAGAGAGTGAAAGAAAGAGACAGTGACAGACAAACAGTCAGAGACAGAGAGAGAGAGATACAGAGAGAGACAGAGAGAGAGAGAGAGAGAGAGAGAGAGACAGAGAGAGACAGAGAGAGAGAGAGAGAACGTGAGAGCAGTACCTGCTGGAGGGGTTCCCTCCCCTTGCAGGAGTAACTGGTGGTGAGTAAGTGATGTAATGAATAATTAAATCAGTGGCTGAAGATTGAATATTTTTACTTGTCAATTAATCAGCATGTGTTGTTTAATATTCCCTTCCCACAGGGACTTAACTCACTTTAGAATATCTAAATTACTTTAAAATATAAAGTAACAGTAAATTAACAGTAACAGTAAAGTAACAGTCATATTCTAAAAATGAACATAAACTACTACCTTAAACTAGACCTGTTTAATGGTAAACCCCAGGAGTTAAAGCAGTGAGTCCTGTGCTCTATAGGACTAGAGCTCTGTATCAATGGTAAAACCCAGGAGTTGAAGCAGTGAGTCCTGTGCTCTATAGGACTAGAGCTCTGTATCAATGGTAAAACCCAGGAGTTGAAGCAGTGAGTCCTGTGCTCTATAGGACTAGAGCTCTGTATCAATGGTAAAACCCAAGAGTTGAAGCAGTGAGTCCTGTGCTCTATAGGACTAGAGCTCTGTATCCATGGTAAAACCCAGGAGTTGAAGCAGTGAGTCTGTCTCGGAGCCTCTTGGTATCAGTCCTAATGCTCAGATACGTTCTGCGACGATAATGGAGTGAACAGGATCCAGTTGCAGAGGGTGGTGTCCAGACCCAGGGTTCTGAGCCTGGTGTTGAGCCTCGAGGGTACCATGTTGTTAAATGCTGAACTGTAGTCAATGAACAGCATTCTCACATAGGTGTTCCTCTTGTCCAGATGTGTTACGACATGTGAATAGCGATGGAAATGGCATGAGGAGGTACCGGTGTGAGGTGCAGGTGTGAGGGGTTGTCATTTTGGGACAGAACAAGGGGACACAAAGGGATCTGTCCAGCCAGTGTCTGACCTGTCTAGTGTCCACTCATCTCAGCACCTGACACACATTACAGTTTTTTTCGATTGCTAAACGACAGTGGACACAACTGGAGTCACATGTGCAAAACTCTAACTACAGTCTGCACAGCAGCAGTTCATGTGGACCAAACTCTAGTTCATTTTTCATTGCTTGAACACAATTTTCAAAACGCTACACACTTATCCTATGACTTTAACCACAACCTGCACAACACTGTGGATTTACAGCACTTTGTTCAAATGCTAACACACTGCTGTCAAAACTGTGAACCACACATTCAAAACGGAATAGATTTCAGCCTTGTGCCTTTCAAACACTGCTGATTGAAATTTCAGCTGAAAGGCTAAGCAGGTGTCTTGTTTTAGACTTGTTAGTGAACACACACACATATTACAGTATATATAGGTAGAGCTCAGAAAGACTCATTTTGGAAATGGAACAAGGAAGATGGGTTCGTGGAGGGAGAAGGGTGGCAGGGAGAGGGCGGATGCGTGGAGGAAGACAAAGAAGACAAAGAGCTGTTATTTCAAATGAAATAAGGGCTACACTTATAGACCATGTCGTGAACCATGGTCTCTCATTGAGAGAGGCAGGGTTGAGGGTGCAACCCAATCTGCAAAGATCCAAAGTGGCATCTGTAATGCGAATTTTCCATCATGCAAACAGGTGAGAGTTACATCCTTACAGTAAATGAAAACATTAAAGGAATCTATTTTGTATTTGTCATGCAGGTGAAGGAGGACCCAAACGCGACTTAACAGAAACAGAGTTTATTAATGTTCAAAACCGAATAACTGAAATCCTCTAGATTAGTAGAGGGGAAAACAACTGGAGAAGCGGCCACAGACTGCAGGTCGCTTCGGGTAGGCGCAGGCCGTAGTCAACTGAGACACCTGCTCACACGCAGCGTCTGAAGAAGGCACAAAACACGACAGAACAGGGTGATACACAATCACGGCAAAAAAACACGACAGGACAGGGCGAAACGCAATCACAGCATCGTGAATACAATGCAAGGAACCGACGGAACAGGAACGGATTACAAAGGAATAAATAGGGAATCTAATCAGGGGAAAGGATCGGGAACAGGTGTGGGAAGACTAAATGATGATTAGGGGAATAGGAACAGCTGGGAGCAGGAACGGAACGACAGAGAGAAGAGAGAGCGAGAGAGTGAGAGAGGGAGGGGGAGAGAGAGGGATAGGAGGGAAAGAACCAAATAAGACCAGCAGAGGGAAACGAATAGCATGGGGAGCATAGGGACAAGACATGATAATAAATGACAAACATGACAGTACCCCCCCCACTCACCGAGCGCCTCCTGGCGCTCTCGAGGAGGAACACTGGCAGCAACGGAGGAAATCATAGATCAAACGGTCCAGCACGTCCCGAGAAAGAACCCAACTCCTCTCCTCAGGACCGTAACGAAAAACGATAAAAAGGGAAACTAGGGTACTACTCTAAAAAAAAAATGAGAACTAGGGACAGACTGAGACACAGCAAGGGCAGGGACAAGAACAGGAGAGATGCGATGGCAGGGAACAGACTGAGACCCAGCAAGACCAGGAGCAGAAGCAGAAAAAAAATTACCAGACTTCTTCTGCGCGCAGTCTGAACACGCAGCCACGAAACGGCGCGTGTCACGCTCCTGAGTCGGCCACCAAAAGCGCTGGCGAATAGACGCAAGAGTGCCTCGAACACCGGGATGACCAGCTAACTTGGCAGAGTGAGCCCACTGAAGAACAGCCAGACGAGTGGAAACAGGAACGAAAAGGAGGTTACTAGGACAAGCGCGCGGCGACGCAGTGTGCGTGAGTGCTTGCTTAACCTGTCTTTCAATTCCCCAGACTGTCAACCCGACAACACGCCCATAAGGAAGAATCCCTCGAGATCAGTAGAAGCCACAGAAGAACTAAACAGACGGGATAAGGCTTCAGGCTTGGTGTTCTTGCTACCCGGACGGTAAGAAATCACAAACTCGAAACGAGCGAAAAACAACGCCCAACGAGCTTGACGGGCATTAAGTCGTTTGGCAGAACGGATGTACTCAAGGTTCTTATGGTCTGTCCAAACGACAAAAAGGAACGGTCGCCCCCTCCAACCACTGTCGCCATTCGCCTAGGGCTAAGCGGATGGCGAGCAGTTCACGGTTACCCACATCATAGTTGCGCTCAGATGGCGACAGGCGATGAGAAAAATAAGCGCAAGGATGAACCTTATCGTCAGACTGGAAGCGCTGGGATAGAATGGCTCCCACGCCTACCTCTGAAGCGTCAACCTCGACAATGAATTGTCTAGTGACGTCAGGAGTAACGAGGATAGGAGCGGACGTAAAACGTTCTTTTAGAAGATCAAAAGCTCCCTGGGCGGAACCGGACCACTTAAAACACGTCTTGACAGAAGTAAGAGCTGTGAGAGGGGCAGCAACTTGACCGAAATTACGAATGAAACGCCGATAGAAATTAGCGAAACCTAAAAAGCGCTGCAACTCGACACGTGACCTTGGAACGGGCCAATCACTGACAGCTTGGACCTTAGCGGAATCCATCTGAATGCCTTCAGCGGAAATAACGGAACCGAGAAAAGTAACGGAGGAGACATGAAAAGAGCACTTCTCAGCCTTTACGTAGAGACAATTCTCTAAAAGGCGCTGTAGAACACGTCGAACGTGCTGAACATGAATCTCGAGTGACGGAGAAAAATCAGGATATCGTCAAGATAGACAAAAACAAAAATGTTCAGCATGTCTCTCAGAACATCATTAACTAATGCCTGAAAAACAGCTGGCGCATTGGCGAGACCGAACGGCAGAACCCGGTACTCAAAATGCCCTAACGGAGTGTTAAACGCCGTTTTCCACTCGTCCCCTCTCTGATGCGCACGAGATGGTAAGCGTTACGAAGGTCCAACTTAGTAAAGCACCTGGCTCCCTGCAGAATCTCGAAGGCTGATGACATAAGGGGAAGCGGATAACGATTCTTAACCGTTATGTCATTCAGCCCTCGATAATCCACGCAGGGGCGCAGAGTACCGTCCTTCTTCTTAACAAAAAGAACCCCGCCCCGGCCGGAGAAGAAGAAGGCACTATGGTACCGGCGTCAAGAGACACAGACAAATAATCCTCGAGAGCCTTACGTTCGGGAGCCGACAGAGAGTATAGTCTACCTCGAGGAGGCGTGGTCCCTGGAAGGAGATCAATACTACAATCATACGACCGGTGAGGAGGAAGGGAGTTGGCTCGGGACCGACTGAAGACCGTGCGCAGATCATGATATTCCTCCGGCACTCCTGTCAAATCGCCAGGTTCCTCCTGAGAAGTAGGGAGAGAAGAAACGGGAGGGATGGCAGACATTAAACACTTCACATGACAAGAAACGTTCCAGGATAGGATAGAATTACTAGACCAATTAATAGAAGGATTATGACATACTAGCCAGGGATGACCCAAAACAACAGGTGTAAACGGTGAACGGAAAATCAAAAAAGAAATAGTCTCACTGTGGTTACCAGATACTGTGAGAGTTAAAGGTAGTGTCTCAAATTTGATACTGGGAAGATGACTACCATCTAAGGCAAACATGGGCGTAGGCTTGTCTAATGGTCTGAAAGGAATGTTATGTTTCCGAACCCATGCTTCGTCCATGAAACAACCCTCAGCCCCAGAGTCAATCAAGGCACTGCATGTAGCACCCGAACCGGTCCAGCGTAGATGGACCGACATAGTAGTACAAGATCTAGATGAAGGGACCTGAGTAGTAGCGCTCACCAGTAGCCCTCCGCTTACTGATGGGCTCTGGCCTCTTACTGGACATGAAATAACAAAATGTCCAGCAACTCCGCAATAGAGGCACAGGCGGTTGGTGATCCTCTGTTCCCTCTCCTTATTCGAGATGCGAATCCCTCCCAGCTGCATGGGCTCAGTCTCAAAGCCAGAGGAGGGAGATGGTTGCGATGCGGAGCAGGGAAACACCGTTGATGCGAGCTCTCTTCCACGAGCCCGGTGACGAAGATCTACCCGTCGTTCTATGCGGATGGCGAGAGCAATCAAAGAGTCCACATCTGAAGGAACCTCCCGGGAAAGAATCTCATCCTTAACCGCTGCGTGGAGTCCCTCCAGAAAACGAGCGAGCAGCGCCGGCTCGTTCCACTCACTAGAGGCAGCAAGAGTGCGAAACTCAATGGAATAATCCGTTATGGACCGTTCACCTTGGCATAAGGAAGCCAGGGCCCTAGAAGCCTCCTCACCAAAAACTGAACGGTCAAAAACCCGAATCATCTCCTCTTTAAAGTTCTGGAATCTGTTAGAGCAATCAGCCCTTGCCTCCCAGATAGCTGTGCCCCATTCTCGAGCCCGGCCAGTAAGGAGTGAAATGACGTAAGCAACCCGAGCTCTCTCTCTAGAGTATGTGTGGGGTTGGAGAGAGAACACAATCTCACACTGCGTGAGAAAGGAGCGGCACTCAGTGGGCTGCCCGGAGTAGCAAGGTGGGTTATTAACCCTGGGTTCTGGAGGCTCGGCAGGCCAGGGAGTAACAGGTGGCACGAGACGTAGACTCTGGAACTGTCCAGAGAGGTCGGAAACCTGAGCGGCCAGGTTCTCCACGGCATGGCGAGCAGCAGACAATTCCTGCTCGTGTCTGCCGAGCATGGCTCCTTGGATCTTGACGGCAGTGTAAACAGCGTCTGAAGTCGCTGGGTCCATTCTTTGGTCGGTTCCTTCTGTCATGCAGGTGAAGGAGGACCCAAACGCGACTTAACAGAAACAGAGTTTATTAATGTTCAAAACCGAATAACTGAAATCCTCTAGATTAGTAGAGGGGAAAACAACTGGAGAAGCGGCCACAGACTGCAGGTCGCTTCGGGTAGGCGCAGGCCGTAGTCAACTGAGACACCTGCTCACACGCAGCGTCTGAAGAAGGCACAAAACACGACAGAACAGGGTGATACACAATCACGGCAAAAAACACGACAGGACAGGGCGAAACGCAATCACAGCATCGTGAATACAATGCAAGGAACCGACGGAACAGGAACGGATTACAAAGGAATAAATAGGGAATCTAATCAGGGGAAAGGATCGGGAACAGGTGTGGGAAGACTAAATGATGATTAGGGGAATAGGAACAGCTGGGAGCAGGAACGGAACGACAGAGAGAAGAGAGAGCGAGAGAGTGAGAGAGGGAGGGGGAGAGAGAGGGATAGGAGGGAAAGAACCAAATAAGACCAGCAGAGGGAAACGAATAGCATGGGGAGCATAGGGACAAGACATGATAATAAATGACAAACATGACAGTATTGCAATTATAGAATATAATTGATATAACAGATATATATTACAGTAAGTTTGACTGTAAAATATATTTTTACAACAGGACCCAAAGGCTGCCCCCAACAGGGGGAAGAGGAAAAATATTTTCAGATGCGCAGGAAAATGCTATTGTTGACATGGTTGTTGTCAACAATGCAATAAAACTGCGGGAGATTGAAGATAGAGTGCTGGCTGATAATGATATATTTGAAAATGTTAATTCTGTCAGCACAACAACTATTGCTCGAGTCCTAAAGAAACACCAAGTTACAATGAAACAGTTATACACTGTACCGTTCGAGAGAAACAGTGAACGGGTAAAAGAGCAAAGATACCAATATGTCCAGGTAAGACGTCTGAGGTTACGTACACAGCTATACAAAATATTTACAGTAAAAAAAACACTAGCATTTCTACAGTAAAACTGTGCACTTACTGTTTTTCAGAGAGTAATGGAGGTGGAAGCACTGGAAAGCCCACATTCATTTGCATTTATCGATGAAGCTGGATTTAACCTTGCCAAAACACGGCGCAGAGGAAGGAATGTTATAGGTCAAAGGGCCACTGTGGAGGTTCCAGGCCAAAGGGGGGGAAATATCACCATGTGTGCTGCAATGGCCAATGATGGTTTGCTTCTCAACACACCACTCATTGGCCCATACAACACAGAAAGGCTTATAGCTTTCCTAGAACAGCTCTATGCTCAGCTTGCGCCAGCAGAACAGGGGGAGCCAGTAAGAAACCCCCAAGTTTTTGTCATAGTTTGCGATAACGTTGCTTTTCACCACTCTGCAGCTGTCACAGATTGGTTTGCAGCACATCACAGATGTATGGTTTTGTACCTGCCTGCATATTCACCCTTCCTCAACCCAATAGAGGAGTTTTTCTCTGCCTGGAGGTGGAAAGTGTTTGGTCACCACCCACATGACCAAATGTCTCTTTTGGAAGCCATGCGTGCCGGATGTGAGGACACGAGTCCAGAGGACTGCCAGGGATGGATAAGGCACTCCAGAAGGTTCTTCCCCAGGTGCATGGCAAGAGAAAACATTAGATGTGATGTTGAAGAAAACCTGTGATGCTAGAGAGAGGCAGGATTAGCCCCTCAATTATTTGTTTGAATTACAGTATGTACTTTTAGTTTCTACCTTTTTTTTCTCATTACTGTAATCCCGTAAATTACTACAGACTATTGAAGCAAACTGCTAATTTTCATTTACTAAACTAAATTTAATAAATCATGTGAAAGAATGTCACTCTTTTCTTTGAAGAAAATATTACTTTGTATGAAGTCACTGAAATTGTTCAAAGTGTAAAGATGAAAAGTTTGTATTTTCTGTATTGGTGTTTGATGCTAGTGTTTTTACTCTCAGTGTGTTCTGAGTGACAGTGTGTGTTATCTCAGTGAGGGTTGTGCATAGTGTTTGGCTGCACTGAGCTTGTTTTGAGCCATGTGTTAAGAGTTGTGTTGCTTGGAATGAGTTTTGCAGGTGATGTGAACTGTTTAGCTCAGGTGACTGTTGGTAGTGCAGACTGTAGTTAGAGTTTTGCACATGTGACTCCAGTTGTGCCCACTGTCGTTTAGCAATCGAAAAAAACTGTAACATGGAGACTCACCCTTCAAAGAGTTGAGATTCTAACATTGTGTGTGGATTAACTAGCCATAATAATGAGTTAATTTGAAAATAACACAAATGAAGCTACTAAGCTTAATATAGCTGAATATATCATTTTAGCTAACAGGTTGATATGCTTTGCTCCATATCGTCCTTTCTTGGGTAAATTGACAGGCCTTTTCCTGTTGAACAGAATTTTCAACAATAGAGAAATTCCAGCAACATCAACGACACACCAACCAGATCAGAAAACTACAAAACAAATCTTTATTCTCCATTCACAAACTTAGAATCAGCAATGATCCTTCAATTACGATGGCACAGCTGTAGACAGAAACAAGCTGTAGAGTAGGAGAAACATCCTGTGTATTCTGACCCAGCCCTTGGTTATTAATCAGATATTTGTCAGTGAGAGCGACTCGAGGTTAGCCATGTTCCTCTGCCCTCTTACGTCTCAACTAGAACACAGCAGGGGAGTGAGAGAGAGTGTGTGTGTGTGTGTGTGTGTGTGTGTGTGTGTGTGTGTGTGTGTGTGTGTGTGTGTGTGTGTGTGTGTGTGTGTGTGTGTGTGTGTGTGTGTGTGTGTGTGTGTGTGTGTGTGTGTGTGTGTGTGTGTGTGTGTGTGTGTGTGTGTGTGTGTGTGTGTGTGTGTGTGAGAGAGAGTGAAAGAGTGAAAGAGTGAAAGAGTGAAAGAGTGAAAGAGTGAAAGAGAGAGAGAGAGAGAGAGAGAGAGAGAGAGAGAGAGAGAGAGAGAGAGAGAGAGAGAGAGAGAGAGAGAGAGAGATAGTATAAGAGAGTATAACCTGCTGGAGGGATTGTCCTTCCTATGTAGCATTCCATCCCTCCATTTTGCTGCAGGGAAAAAAATGTTTTATTGAGACATAACGCTGTTTGTAATGAGCGACCTACATAGCTATACAGTCTGGGGTAAATATACCTCTGTCTTCTCTTCTTCTCATGCCTTTTCCCTTTGATCCTGCCAGTGATTAAAATATGACTGGAGTGTTGTAGTGTAGTAGTGGCATGTGATGATGGAACGTCAGTTAATGAGGAGTGGATCATCTTCATTGCCTGCCCTGATGAATAAGGGCTGATTGTATAGAATATGGAGATTGATGGACCTGCCTTGTATTTCCTTACTCTATTTTGGTAATAATAGCGATCATTATTTGAATGTAAGCACCCTCCATTGCTGGCACCATGACTTTTATGTTAGCTTGTTGCACATTTGACGGACTTTACACTCCAAAACAGTTCCACTGTCTCCTAAGCGCATGCGTCAGATTGTTATGTTTCAGTGCTTTGACACAGCCAGTTTGCAGCACATGAATCTGAATCAACTTCCTTTTCAGTTTAGCTGCCAGACATGTAGCTGGACTGAATCATGGTTGAAAGTAACTGTTATTTTTATCACCCTGGACCACTAAATGTACCAGACCTCCCATATCTTTCTCTGTGAATGAGCCACACTAATGCAATGGGTTGTGGGCTGCGGGGGTTTCCATGTATTAGATAGGACCACAGATAATCAGTTCGGCGCAACTCAAGGTTAAGTACTTGTACCATTCATCTTTCCATTTAGCTATATCCCATTGATATGCAATGATTATATTTATCCAATTATATATGGTAGATCAAGGCATAATGTACAATTTGAGGGTGATATTATATATACAATTTATAAGCACCAGAGATTCTCCAGACTTTGATATGGGTATATAAAAACAGATAAAATGCAATGAAGAGCTTCGATCTAGCATAACAATGAGCTTTGAATTGGAGGAGTTAACAGTCTAGCAGTGAGGTAGCCCATGGGGACTAGGTGATGAGCAAATGTACTAGAAATCTGTGGGGCTGGATTACAATAGCCCAAGCTCATTGCCAGACCTGGGAAAAGAAAAACATTTTGAAATGAAGGAGAAATAATCCACTAAGGCCCGTCGTTAATTGACAGATTTTTTTTCAGCTTTCCAATTCCAATACACTGGTTATTCCACACACCCACTCTGCTGAGAACTCTGACTGCTGCATTGTTTTAGAAGAGGATTCATCCAGGATGGAGGGGGGTTTGTTGATCTGAATGGGAGAGTTTGCTAGTGCATTTAATTACTCTATCACACAGCTATGATGAAATGTTTAGCTGCATGTTCGTAATTTTATGACGTGCATCTTTCAAAAATACATTGGTTGTCATCATTTTATCATTATTTCTAAAGGATGAAGGGAATATACAATACTGGCATGCCCAGGAAATAATGACAATAGCACGTTAGTTACGTCATACAGGGTTCCTGTTTGTTAGTTACATTATACAGGGTTCCTGTTTGTTAGTTACATCATACAGTGTTCCTGTTTGTTAGTTACGTCATACAGGGTTCCTGTTTGTTAGTTACATCATACAGGGTTCCTGTTTGTTAGTTACATCATACAGTGTTCCTGTTTGTTAGTTACATCATACAGGGTTCCTGTTTGTTAGTTACATCATACAGGGTTCCTGTTTGTTAGTTACATCATACAGGGTTCCTGTTTGTTAGTTACATCATACAGGGTTCCTGTTTGTTAGTTACATCATACAGGGTTCCTGTTTGTTAGTTACATCATACAGGGTTCCTGTTTGTTAGTTACATCATACAGGGTTCCTGTTTGTTAGTTACATCATACAGGGTTCCTGTTTGTTAGTTACATCATACAGGGTTCCTGTTTGTTAGTTACATCATACAGGGTTCCTGTTTGTTAGTTACATCATACAGGGTTCCTGTTTGTTAGTTACATCATACAGGGTTCCTGTTTGTTAGTTACATCATACAGGGTTCCTGTTTGTTAGTTACATCATACAGGGTTCCTGTTTGTTAGTTACATCATACAGGGTTCCTGTTTGTTAGTTACATCATACAGTGTTCCTGTTTGTTAGTTGCATCATACAGTGTTCCTGTTTGTTAGTTACATCATACAGTGTTCCTGTTTGTTAGTTACATCATACAGGGTTCCTGTTTGTTAGTTACATCATACAGGGTTCCTGTTTGTTAGTTACATCATACAGTGTTCCTGTTTGTTAGTTACATCATACAGTGTTCCTGTTTGTTAGTTACATCATACAGGGTTCCTGTTTGTTAGTTACATCATACAGTGTTCCTGTTTGTTAGTTACGTCATACAGTGTTCCTGTTTGTTAGTTACATCATACAGTGTTCCTGTTTGTTAGTTACATCATACAGTGTTCCTGTTTGTTAGTTACATCATACAGTGTTCCTGTTTGTTAGTTACATCATACAGTGTTCCTGTTTGTTAGTTACATCATACAGTGTTCCTGTTTGTTAGTTACATCATACAGTGTTCCTGTTTGTTAGTTACATCATACAGTGTTCCTGTTTGTTAGTTACATCATACAGGGTTCCTGTTTGTTAGTTACATCATACAGTGTTCCTGTTTGTTAGTTACATCATACAGTGTTCCTGTTTGTTAGTTACATCATACAGTGTTCCTGTTTGTTAGTTACGTCATACAGTGTTCCTGTTTGTTAGTTACGTCATACAGTGTTCCTGTTTGTTAGTTACGTCATACAGGGTTCCTGTTTGTTAGTTACATCATACAGTGTTCCTGTTTGTTAGTTACATCATACAGTGTTCCTGTTTGTTAGTTACATCATACAGGGTTCCTGTTTGTTAGTTAAGTCATAAAGGGTTCCTGTTTGTTAGTTACATCATACAGTGTTCCTGTTTGTTAGTTACATCATACAGGGTTCCTGTTTGTTAGTTACGTCATACAGTGTTCCTGTTTGTTAGTTACATCATACAGTGTTCCTGTTTGTTAGTTACGTCATAAAGGGTTCCTGTTTGTTAGTTACATCATACAGGGTTCCTGTTTGTTAGTTACATCATACAGTGTTCCTGTTTGTTAGTTACATCATACAGTGTTCCTGTTTGTTAGTTACGTCATACAGGGTTCCTGTTTGTTAGTTACATCATACAGTGTTCCTGTTTGTTAGTTACATCATACAGTGTTCCTGTTTGTGATCGAATTCGTATTTCCCATTGAATGAACACAAATGAGGGACTGTGACAGCTTTCCTCGTCAAGACGAAAACTGTCTGTCTGTATTAATCTGTTTCATTATCGGTTCTTTTAAGTAGCAGCTTTGTGAGGAAACGTTGTATGAAAATTGACTATCCCTGGGGAACTTCAAGTGTTCAACTCCAAAAGCCTTGACTGACAGCTGGAAAATAAATGCACAACCCTGTATTAATCTGTGAAAGGTGTCTGTTTCCTCTGGATGTGTACTCTAAATGCCTGGTTGTGATGTTGTGGATATATGACATTGTGTTTGGGGAGAGAGACAGGAGGAGTTGTGGACCAGCAGTAGAGAACAGTAAAACCTGAAGGAAAGTTAAATGGAGCTTTTCCACAGCTATAGATGAATGAAATCAACAACAGGTCTAAGAGCACTGGAAGGGCTGGAGGAGTGCTGCAGCGTATTATCTCTAGGGTTATATGGAGCACATGGGTCAATATACATCAATTATATGTATTGTTTTGGAAAAGTTTTGTAGTCTTGTAACAGACTTCAAATTAGCACTGCAACTAATTAGGGGAATATCACGCAAAGCATATGTGAAGCTTGACGCTATAGATCATGGTCTGTACCATATCAGATTACTTCTAATCATGGCTCTTGCAGCCTTTTTCCCCCATAGCAGGGAGGGAGATCTGACCTCTGACCTCTCTTCTTCACTGCGTCCGTCAGCCCAGGGCAAAACCAGAGCTTTGGCAGAGCTACCCATGTCAGACGCCAACACTGATCACAGCAACAGCAACAAGGCAACTGGCATCCCCGGGGCATGCATTTTAAAACCCTGCTGCCCGCAGCCTTCAGATGGGCATTCAATATTTCAATATGAGCAAAAGCTTTTTTTATATCCTTCCTGTCCACTTCATTGGCGCTTCATGAGACTCTCCATGAGCTCATTTAAGTTTCCAGTAGAAAACGCACCATGGTTCGAGAACTTATTAGTGCATACTATAGCCTATATTTACAGGATGGTTGAGGCGTGCTTAGCTCCTAGTTTGATAAAGTAACCCTGTCAGCAAATAAGGCTGTGCGATCCCAAGATGTCAACGATGTGTCACATCTCTGTTCCTTTTTTCTCTCTCTTTTTCTTGTTATGTCCTCCCACACCATCATAAACCAACCCATGATTTGCCATATCTTTCATCCCTCCCTCCCTCCCTCACTGCCCGCCCGCTCGCCTCCCTCCCTCCCGTTCCTTCCATTCCTGGATATAGCTACAAAGATTCCCCTGGTGTGTCTCTATAATCATAAAGACGGATAGAGCCACCCCTTTGATCTCCGCCACCATGGCAGACCAGCACTGTGTTCTAGAACTCAGTCTGCCAGGCGACTGACCTGCAGGAACGCTCACTGTGTTAGGAGTGTAAGGCACGCTGCTCAAAGCAACCCATACCTCATTCCATCATCAGGTCGTCATTGCAAATAAGAATGTGTTCTTAACTGACTTACCTGTGTAAAGGTGGAAAGAATGATCAGCTGTAGTGTCTTTGCATCCCGCCCCCATTCTCTACCTGTCCAGGAGAAAGATGGCTGAAAGGTACTGACAACCTCATCTGTAAAAGCAGGGCAAGATGCATCGCAAGTTGTCGAAGAATATTCTCTGAATGAAATTCTAATAAGATTAATGACAGTAAATTCACTGCTGCTGACATCCATTTATACTGAACAAAATTATAAACACAACAAATGTCAAAGATTTTACATAGTTACAGTTCATATAAAGAAATCAGTCAATTTAAATAAATGAATTAGGCCCTAATCTATGGATGTTACATATCCGGGAATAAAAATATGCATCTGCTGGTCACAGATGCCTTAAAAAAAGGCATGGCAATGGTACGTCAATGGGACTCAGGATCTCATTACATTATCTCTGTGCATTCAAATTGCCATCGATAAAATGCAATTGTGTTCGTTGTCTGTAGCTTATGCTTGCCCATACCATAACCTCACTGCCACCATGGGGCACTCTGTTCACAACGTTGACATCAGAAAATCGCTCGGCCCCACAACGCCATACATGTGGTCTGCGGTTGTGAGGCCAGTTCGAAGTACTGTAAAATTCTTTAAAACAATGTTGGAGGTGGATTATGGTAGAGAAATTAACATTAAATTCTCTGGCAGCAGCGCAATTGCATGCTCCCTTAACACTTGAGACATCTGTGGCATTTTAGAGTGCCTTTTATTGTGTCCAGCACAAGGTGCACCTGTGTAATGTTCCTGCTGCTTAATCAGCTTCTTGTTACACCACACCTGTCAGGTGGATGGATTATCTTGGCAAAGGGGAAATGCTCACTAACAGGGATGTAAACAAATTTGTGCACAAAATTAGAGAGAGAAAAGCTTTTTGTGTGCATGGATTTTTTTCCCAGCTCATGAAACATGCTACCAACACTTTACATGTTGCGTTTGAGATGGCTGTACTATACATTACCAATACAGAATGACATCAAGACTCAATATTAGACATTACGAGAGCATAATACAGTATAAGGCATCACTGCTGTATTCATTTACATTACATTTACATTTAAGTCATTTAGCAGACGCTCTTATCCAGAGCGACTTACAAATTGGATTCCTAGTGCCAGTGTGTGTAGAGTGTGGATACATTAACTTGAGCAGGAAAACTCTTGGGTTAGTAAGGCATCGACCGAAAGCTTGACTGCTTGACAATTCCAGTCATTCTATGTCCGATACTATGTACCAGAGGTGGGACCAAGTCATTGTTTTACAAGTCACCAGTAAGTCTCAAGTCTTAGCCCTCAAGTCCCAAGTCAAGTCCCAAGTCAAGACAGGCAAGTCCGAGTCAAGTCTCAAGTCAAGTCCGTCAAGTATTAAGTCAAGTCTCATGTCCTAAACGTTGAGTTTCGAGTCCTAAACAAGTCATAATGTGTTCTTCACCAAATGTAATACCATTTCATATTTTTAACAATAGTAATGGTTAGTATATTACATTTACGCAAATCATGAATGCTTTTAAATATATCTATGTAATTATTAATTTCCAATAAACGTTATATATCCATGGAAATACATGGGTAGCCATGAGAAACACCCCCCCCCCAATAGTGATCGATTACCGAGGATCGCTATGGGGCACAATCGGGCAGTGTAGGCTTGTACACAATCGTCCAACCTTAACACACACACACTCTCACTCACTCTCTGTGTGGTTACTGTAGGCTAACGTATGTCAATGGTTGAAGGAACAGAAGTAACATCAGGCAGGATTTAGGCTACCAACTGCCTAGCCAGTTGTAGCTCAATCTTGGGTACAATGACCATGTTCCCACACTGACTGACTGTGTGGAGGCTCATTGATGTAACGTTACGTTAGCCTACATGATACACCAGTAAAGTAATAAAATATATAGCTGTCGGCTATATTAACCACGACTTACCGTTCTTGGTGCAGCGTCAAATGTTGAACAAAGTTGAAAATTGTTGCGCCTCCGTCTGTAATTTTCTTCCAGCATGTTTTGCAATCCGTTTTTTGTTGATACAGCGTCATCTTTATATCCCGAAAATAATAATTTTGGGTATCATTTTTCCAAGGACTCCATCTGAATTCACCCACCGATGTTCCTCTGCACTGCCACGCACAACTGTTTCTCAGCTGGCACACCTTGATTGGCTGCTGTCTGATTCAAACTGTAATCCATTAAATGAAGAGTTGATGCGCTGCACACTTTTTATAATAGCATAATTTCTAATATTTGGGCTTGGGGAGGGTATCAAGTCAGGTCGAGTCAAAAGGTTCAAGTCCAAGTCAAGTCACGAGTCATTGGTGTTAAAGTCAAAGTCGAGTTGCATGTCATCCTATTTGTGACTCAAGTCTGATTCGAGTCCAAGTCATGTGACTCGAGTCCAGACCTCTGCTGTGTACTGTATGATTGTATCAGAAAATAAAACGTGTAATATATAAATATTTAAAATATAAAATATATATAAATGTCTTGCCCCAACAGCTGTATATTGCAAAAGAAACATCTCGCTGATTGATGGTTCTATGATGTTTTATTTTACAAAATCAAATCAAATTGTATTTGTCAGATGCGCCGAATACAACAGACTTTACAGTGAAATGCTTACTGCTATGTATTGACCGACTGTGGTTTACGTATGCATGGACCTACTGTGGTTTCCAGTATGTATGGACCTACTGTAGTTTACAGTATGTAGGGACCTACTGTGGTTTACAGTATGCATGGACCTATGGTGGTTTACAGTATGCATGGACCTACTGTGGTTTACAGTATGTATGGACCTACTGTGGTTTACAGTATGCATGGACCTACTGTGGTTTACAGTATGTATGGACCTACTGTGGTTTACAGTATGCATGGACCTACTGTGGTTTACAGTATGTATGGACCTACTGTAGTTTACAGTATGTATGGACCTACTGTGGTTTACAGTATGCATGGACCTACTGTGGTTTACAGTATGCATGGACCTACTGTGGTTTACAGTATGCATGGACCTACTGTGGTTTACAGTATGTATGGACCTACTGTGGTTTACAGTATGTATGGGCCTACTGTGGTTTACAGTATGTATGGATCTACTGTGGTTTACAGTATGTATGGAGCTACTGTGGTTTACAGTATGTATGGATCTACTGTGGTTTACAGTATGTATGGGCCTACTCAGGTTTACAGTACCCTGGTTTACAGTACCCTTACCTTGACTTGGAGTGGCAGGGTAACCGAGTGGTTAGAGCGTTGGATTAGTAACCGGAAGGTTGCAAGTTCAAATCCTCGAGCTGACAAGGTACAAATCTGTCGTTCTGCCCCTGAACAGGCAGTTAACCCACTGTTCCTAGGCCGTCATTGAAAATAAAAATTTGTTCTTAACTGACTTGCCTAGTTAAATAAAGGTAACATTTAAAAAAAACAGTATATATGAAAGGTAGTTCTCACTGGTAGTTCTTTTGGGTATTTTCTTTCCTTATAGTCAAACTACTACTTCTCTTATCCCAAGATGGCAAAGCAGTCAGACGTCCTTTGTCCTCATCTTGTCGTGTCCCGTATATATATATATATTTACACCTTTCTTCGCATATCTTCTATATCATTTATTTTCCCAAAAGTCAACTTCAAAACATTCTCCTGCAACCCACCTCACCAATTTTAAAAAAGTGATATTTTCCTCAAATCTGAAATCCACAATAGAAGCTAGCCAGAAGCTAACCAGAAGCTAACCCCTAAGCAAACACGAAGCTAGCCATAAGCTAGCCAGAAGCTAACCAGAAGCTAGCCAGTTTACTGGCTAACGTTAGTATTCAGTTAACCACGGTTTGTGGTCATCAGCTATCATTTAGCTCGAAAATCTAACGGCAGTTTTGTACAACACGACTCAGACCAGAACATACCGGACCTATTCTTCTCTCCATATCCCCGGATTTCAACCGCAAGCTCTGGACATTTATACCTGGATCTCGCAGCTAGCTAACATAGCTGCTATCCGTGTGACTATTGGCTTACGTCAATCCCGGAGCAAACATGAATTATTTCAGAGCTAGCCAGCTGAAGAGTTCCATCAGCCACTCCTGGGCTACAATCACCTATCCGGACCCGTTTTACTGCCGACGCGGAGCCCCAGCAGGCCTTCACGACTGGACTACCAACGTTATCTGCCCGAGGGAGTTATCCAACTGGCCCCTCCATTGCGATGTTAGCTGAACGCCCATCTGCGGCCCGCTACTCGTTAGCTGTCTTATCGGCTGCTATCTGAATAGGTCTATCGGACAATTTTTCTTTGGTCACTATAACTATATCTATTTTGCCAATTGGATGATCCCCTCTACCACATGGAACCCCACTAATCTACCGATGGAAACGCACGAGGTGGCTAAAAACTGACCTCCATCCTATGCCAGCTTGCTACCGATGGCCCTGCTAGCTGTCTGAATCGCCGTGACCCCAACCAACCTCACTACTCACTGGACCCTTATGATCACTCAACTAAGTATGCCTCTCCTTAATGTCAATATGCCTTGTCCATTGCTGTTCTGGTTAGTGTTTATTGGCTTATTTCACTGTAGAGCCTCTAGCCCTGCTCACTATACCTTATCCAACCTTTCAGTTCCACCACCCACACATGCAATGACATCACCTGGTTTCAATGATGTTTCTAGAGATATTGTACCTTATACCTTGAAGCTATTTTATCACCCCCAGAAACCTCCTTTCAATCTCTGTTCCAGACGTTCTAGATGACCAATGCTTATAGCTTTTAGCCGTACCCTTATCCTACTCCTCCTCTGTTCCTCTGGTGATGTAGAGGTGAATCCAGGCCCTGCAGTGCCTAGCTCCACTCCTATTCCCCAGGCGCTCTCTTTTGATGACTTCTGTAACCGTAATAGCATTGGTTTCATGCATGTTAACATTAGAAGCCTCCTCCCTAAGTTTGTTATATTCACTGCTTTAGCACACTCTGCCAACGCAGATTTCTAGTCTGAATCCTGGCTTAGGAAGACCACCAAAAATTCTGAAATTTTCATCCCTAACTACAACATTTTCAGACATGATAGAACAGCCAAAGGGGGCGGTGTTGCAATCTACTGCAAAGATAGCCTGCAGAGTTCTGTCCTACTATCCCGGTCTGTACCCAAACAATTTGAACTTCTACTTTTAAAAATCCACCTCTCTAAAAACAAGTCTCTCACCGTTGCCACCTGGTATAGACCACCCTCCGCCCCTAGCTGTGCTCTGGACACCATATGTGAACTGATTTCCGCCCATCTATCTTCAGAGCTCTTGCTACTAGGCGACCTAAACTGGAACATGCTTAACACCCCAGCCATCCTACAATCTAAGCTTGATGCCCTCAAACATACCAGGTACCACCCCAAAGCCGTAAACATGGGCACCCTCATAGATATCATCCGAACCAACTTGCCCTCTAAATACACCTCTGCTCTTTTCAACCAAGATCTCAGTGATCACTGCCTCATTGCCTGCATCCGTAATGGGTCAGCGGTCAAACGACCTCCACTTGAACTTGTCTACCTGGTTAAATAAAAAAAAATAAAAAAAACTGGCAATGTTACTGTTCAATGCAAATGTATTTGGTCACAGATTATTGATCACCTGTTTACCTGATTACAAGTAGCTAACAATACTACAGTATAATGAGTAAATATATTTCAAAGTGTATAAAGTAGACAAGTAATTACACCTTAATGAGTACAATGTGCTACATGGTTTCATCATAAACTATGTCACAGCTGATAAAACTAATGGAAGTTGCTAAGCAATTTATCCTGCTATCACAGAGGTGTTTAATATTGTGTTATTAATTACAGTCAATTAAGTATTGCATACATTATTCATGACACTTTAATCCCCACAATCATATAATTAACACAGATGAATTAACACATTGATTTTTTTGTATTCATTTCAATTCTAGAAAATCCTTCATTCCTGGTGGAATCCATAGATAATCCCTTATGGCAAAGTGTGACCTGTGGAAGGGAAGGGTCTAAATGTGAGTGAGGGGGCACTTCAAATACTTTTCAAGTGACACCTTATTAATGAGGGTTTTGGAAAATAGTTAACCGATTTAACAATGCTTCATGAAGGGTTCTAACAATGATTTTAGTACTATTAGGCTTTTTGGGGAAATGGTACTTTGTATTTTACCTTTTCAATCATCAAGCAGAAGTAACAATTGTTTCATTCAAATTATTGTTGTTGCATAATTATGTTACTTATGCCATGCATAGAGGTAGCATAGAATTTGCCAATGAAAACATCTCAATCGCTCCAATCAATCCAGATGAAAGGGACCAGTCTGAGGTGGATTATGAAGCTGGCTTCCCCCCTCCATTTTAGATCCCTGGGGGTCATGTGCAGCACTGTACAATATTGCTGCTAAGCTGCTTACTGTTAGAGACCTGTGGGGCAGGCCTGAAAAGCACAAGAAGATTTGACACTATCTACAGTGGCATCAAACATGCATTAATGACATAATCACAGGGCTCTTTGACGATTGGATTGGCTTCAAATGAAAGCACTCTTTAAATCCTTGTTGTTGTTTTTTTATCAAACAAAAGCTGAAAGCGTTAGTGCTGACCAGTTTTATTTATTACTGGGGTCTTTCATTTAAAATTCTGCCTCTGCTACCTTTGAGGAAAATGTGTATACTTTCTACATGCTGTGTCTCTACACACTTGCCTCATTTTTAATCATTTACAGATGTATTTGTCTTCACAATACATTGTACCAATAACAACACAATCCCTATATAATTTGGCTAAATCAGATTTCTTGCCGTGAGTTCAATTACTTAAAAAGTTTGTATGAGTCATCAGGTTAAAATAAACTGTATCCTCATCCTTGAAATTGTACTTGTGAATAGGGATGGATGGATTTCATTAAAGCCAATTCTCCTCTCCTTTTCCCTAGTGGCTTTTCCCCTCCTTGCTTTAAACCTTGTGATGTTGTCATAATGGGTTCAAGGTAAAATCACAAAGGAAGGACAGTGAGTGCACTTGCATAAATTTGCTTCTTCAGAGCATAGCCAGAAGCAAATAGGCTTATACAGACCCTTGACCAAATGCTCTCAAATGCCCCCAAAGATTACTTTTTGGGTCAGGACCTTCCAAATAAAGGAAGCATCTTGTTATAGAAAAACCTAACACGGAACCCAAACCACCTGCGCGTGTGCGCCATCGTGCGCTATCGTGCATAAATGTATTTTGTCCTCCTACACCAAACGCGATCACGACACGCAGGTTAAAATAGCAAAACAAACTCTGAACCAATTACATTAATTTGGGGACAGGTCGAAAAGCATTAAACATGTATGGCAATTTGGTTAGCTTGCACTTGCTAGCAAAATTTGTCCTATTTAGCTAGCTTGCTGTTGCTAGCTAATTTGTCATGGGATATAAATATTGATTTGTTATTTTACCTGAAATGCACAAGCTCCTCTACACCGACAATTAATCCACACATAAAACGGCCAACCGAATCATTACTAGTCATCTCTCCTTCCAGGCTTTTTCATCTTTGACTTTATATGGTGATTGGCATCTAAACGTTCATAGTATTACCATGACTACCGGCAAAACAGTTTGTTTATCAAGCACCCACGTGGGTATAACCAATGAGGAGGTGGTATGTGGGTACCCGCTTCTAAAAACCAATGAGGAGATGGGAGAGGCAGGACTTTCAGCGCGATCTGCATCAGAAATAGGAATGTCTTCTATTTTAGCCCTTGGCAACGCAGACAAACATTGGCGCTTGCGAGCAGTGTTGGTGCAATAATTGAATAACATGGATTTCTAAATGTATTCTGCTATGCTCGCGCACGCGACGTGTCTGGTCAACATATTAGGGATGGATATCAATGCAATTTGACTTGCTCTCTTTTCTTCGAAAGCAATTAAAATATGAACATTGAAGGAAAACTTTAGAAATATCAAGCATTACAAACAAATTTTTTAAAAATGGTGCCCAAAGCCATGTTCCCAACTTAAGTTTGAGAAATTACTTAAATGTAAAACTCGATCCTTAGTCTTAAAAATAATTCAATGTTTACCCCTTTTTTCTCACCAAATTTCATGGTATCCAATTGGTAGTAGTTACATCACTGCAACTCCCGTACAGACTCGGGAGAGGCGAAGGTCGAGAGCCATGCGAAACACAACCCAACCAAGCAGCACTGCTTCTTGACACAATGCACATCCAACCCGGAAGCCAGCCGCACCAGTGTGTCGGATGAAACACCATACACCTGTCGACCTAGTCAGTGTGCACTGCGCCCAGCCCGCCACAGGAGTCGCTAGTGCACAATGTGAGTCAAGGATATCCCTGCCGGCCAAACCCTCCCTAACCCGGACGACACTGGGCCAATTGTGCGTCGCCCCGGTCATGCGACAGAGCCTGGGCTCGAACCCAGAATCACTGGTGGCACAGCTTAGACCACTGCGCCACCCAGGAGGCCCCGATCCCTAGTCTTAAGGTACTTTGGCAACGTTTGGAGCGTATTCGGACCAGAGAGTTGATGATTCTAAGCTCTCTATCATCCAAAATCTATCATCCATTGGAATGCACTTCCAGGATGAGGGGTGATAAGCTAGCAATCAGTGTTGGGGAAGTTACTCTGAAGATATAGTTTACAAGCTACCAATTACAGCACACTGGAAGAAGTTAAGCAACACAAAAGCTACGCTTAAGAAAATTATAGTTTACTTAACTAAAGTTACTTTGAAACAGTAGTTCATTACATCCAAACTACTTCGTGAATTATTTTTATATTTAAATCTGAATATATGACTCAAGCGAGAATTAGGCAGGTCTAATAAAGAAAATATATTATTGCCTACTTAACCCTCCCACCCCCAATAAAAAAAAAAGTTAATTAGAATTGTGTAGTTCCAGAAGTTAGCTACACTGCTACATGGTAAAACCGTAGTGTGTAGTTCCAGTAGTTAGCTCCAACGCTACATGGTAAAACAGTAGTGCGTAGTTCCAGTAGTCATATCCTGAGGCTGCATTTATTGTAGCTGGGGATTTTAACAAAGCAAATTTGAGAACAAGGCTACCTAAAATCTATCAGCATATTGACTGTAGCACTCTCGCTGGGAAAACACTGGATAACTGCCACTCTAACTTCCGTGATGCGTACAAGGCCCTCCCCCGCCCTCCTTTCGTCAAATCTGACCACGACTCCATTTTGCTCCTCCCTTCCATAGGCAGTAACTCAAACAGGATCAAATCAAATCAAATTATATTGGGCACATTTTATTGCAAGTGTAGCAAAATGTTCCAGTGATCCACTAGTGATCCATTTATTAAAGTGGCCAATGATTTCAAGTCTGTATGTTGGCAGCAGCCTCTCTGTGTTAGTGACGGCTCTTTAACAGTCTGATGGCCGTGTTTTTCAGTCTTTCCGTCCTGGCTTTGATGCACCTGTACTGACCTCGCCGTCTGGATGGTAGCGGGGTGAACAGGCATTGGCTTGGGTGGTTGTTGTCCTTGATGATCTTTTTGGCCTTCCAGTGACATCGGGTGCTGTAGGTGTCCTGGAGTGCAGGTAGTTTGCCCCTGGGTAGTAGCTGGACTATTCAACGGTGGTCTGACCAATTGGAATCCACAAGTCAAGATTGTTTTGATCACGCGGACTGAGAAATGATCCACATAGCCTCAAAAAATAATATAGACGTATAAGCTTATTTGGTGAGTGAGTTTATGAGGAAGTGCATAGGAGAAGTGACTATTAAAACCTACCCTAACCAGAAACCGTGGATAGATGGCGGCATTCACGCAAAACTCAAAGTGTGAAACACAGTCTTTAACCATGGAAAGGTGACAAGAGAATATGGCCGAATACAAACAGTGTAATTATTCCCTCCACAAGGCAATCACACAAGAGAAATGTCAGTATAGAGACAAAAGGGAGTCGCAATTCAACATCTCAGACACGAGACGCACAGTTGAAATCGGACGTTTACATACACATAGGTTGGAGTCATTAAAACCCATTATTCAACCTCTCCACAAATTCATTGTTAACAAACTATTGTTTTTGGCAAGTCGTTTAGGACATCTACTTTGTGCATGACATGTAATTTTTCCAACAATTGTTTACAGACAGATTATTTAATTTATATTTCACTGTATCACAATAACAGTGGGTCAGAAGTTAACATACACTAAGCTGACTGTGCCTTTAAACAGCTTGGACAATTCCAGAAAATGATGGCATTTAGAAGCTTCTGATAAATGACATAATTGAGTCAACCTGTGGATGTATTTCAAGGCCTACCTTCAAATGCAGTGCCTATTTGCTTGACATCATGGGAAAATCAAAAGAAATCAGCCAAGATCTCAGAAAAACATTTGTAGACCTCCACAAGTCTGGTTTATCCTTGGGAGCAATTTCCAAACGCCTCTCGACCCGAAAATTGCCCCTCCGCCTGCCCAGCCGGAAGCTGGGGCCGCAGTGTGTGGGGCCATTTAAAGTCCTGAGGAGGATAAACGAGGTGTGTTACAGGTTACAACTTCCTACTTATTATCATATTAACCCCTCGTGTCATATGTCTCTCCTCAGGCAGTTGGTGGCTGGTCCCCTTCAAGAAGGTGAGGTGCGTGAGGTCCCTCCGCCACCTCTGGACATTGAGGGGTCCCCGGCATACACAGTACGTGGCATTCTGGACTTGAGATGTCGGGTGGGGGGCCTACAATACCTCGTGAACTGGGAGGGGTACGGTCCGGAGGAGAGGTGCTGGGTACCAGTGGGGGACATTTTGGACCCTTCACTCCTGAGAGACTTCCACCACCTCCACCCGGATCGCCTGGCCGGAAGCTGGGGCCGCAGTGTGTGGGGCCATTTAAAGTCCTGAGGAGGATAAACGAGGTGTGTTACAGGTTACAACTTCCTACTTATTATCATATTAACCCCTCGTTTCATATGTCTCTCCTCAGGCAGGTGGTGGCTGTTCCCCTTCAAGAAGGTGAGGTGCCTGAGGTCTCTCCGCCCCCTCTGGACATTGAGGGGTCCCCGGCGTACACAGTACGTGGCATTCTGGACTCGAGATGCCAGGTGCGGGGCCTACAATACCTCGTGGACTGGGAGGGGTACGGTCCGGAGGAGAGGTGCTGGGTACCGGTGGGGGACATTTTGGACCCTTCACTCCTGAGAGACTTCCACCGCCTCCACCCGGGTCGCCCTCGAGGCCGCGCATCAGGGGGGGGTACTGTCACAACCTCCGCCGAAGTTGGCTGCCCTGCCTGTTCGGGCGGTGCTCAGCGGTTGTCGTCACAGGCCTACTAGCCGCCACCGATCCCTTTTCCTTTTTATGTTTGTTTTGTCTTATTAGTTGCACCTGTGTCATATTATGTTTTCCTGATGGGCTTCCTTATTTAAGGCTAGTTGTTGGGTGTTGTTGGGTGTGTTCGTGCTCTGGACTGGGTACCCTGTGGTACCCTGTGTTTTGGGTGTTTTGGGTTGGTCCGAATTTTGCCCAACACACACTGAAAGAGAGACATGTTCATTGAGGAGTGGCGGAGGGAGTTGTGAGCGAGCTCAGCCCAAGGAACATACCTCGCCCACTCACCTGGCCGGCCTCGGCAATATGACCGCAGAAATCTGCCCACATCCTGGTTTACTCGCTCCACCTGCCCATTACTCTCGGGGTGGAAACCCGAGGTCAAGCTGACCGAGACCCCCAGTCTCTCCATAAACCCCCTCCAAAATCTGGACGTGAATTGGGGGCCCCGATCAGAAATGATGTCCTCAAGCACACCGTAGTGCCGGAAGACATGGGTAAACAGGGCCTCCACAGTCTGCAGGGCCGTAGGGATGGCAGGACTTAGAAAACCGATCCACAACGACCAGGATCGTCGTACTTCCCTGGGACGGGGGAAGGTCGGTGAGGAAGTCCACCGACAAGTGTGACCACGGCCGTTGTGGAACGGGGAGATGCTGTAAATTCCCTCTAGGCAAGTGTCGAGGAGCCTTGCTCTGAGCGCACACCGAGCAGGAGGAGACATAAAATCTCATATCCTTAGCCAACGTGGGCCACCAATATCTCCCCCTAAGACTCCGCACTGTCCTCTCGATGCCAGGATGACCCGAGGAGAGTAGAGTATGAGCCCAACGTATTAATTTATCACGGACCCCCCTCGGCACGTACTGAGCCCCTGCTGGACACTGAGGGGGAGGGCGGCTCTCTCTATCTCCGCGTCCACCTCCCATACTACCGGTGCCATGAGACATGAAGGTGGAAGGATGGGGGTCGGCTCGATGGACCGCTCCTCAGTATCATAGAGTCGGGACAGAGCGTCGGCTTTAGTGTTTTGGGAGCATGGCCGGTATGAGATGGTGAAACGGAACCGGGTAAAGAAATATGGCCCATCTAGCCTGATGCGGATTCAGTCTCCTTGCTGCCCGGATATACTCGAGATTACAATGGTCAGTCCAGATGAGAAAAGGGTGCTTTGCCCCCTCAAGTCAATGTCTCCACACCTTCAGAGCCTTGACTACAGCTAACAACTCCCGGTCCCCCATGTCGAAAAAAAGGCACAAGGGCGGAGCTTTGGTGGCGCACCCGAGCGCTGGGACAGGACGGCCCCTACCCCAGCCTCGAACGCGTCCACCTCCACTATGAACGCTAAAGAGGGGTCCGGATGCGCCAACACGGGCGCATTGGTGAACAGCTCCTTCAGATGACTGAAAGCTTTGCCCGCCTCTGCTGACCAACAAAAGCGGTCCTCCCTTCAGCAGTGAGGTAATGGAAGCAGCCACCTGACCAAAACCACGGATAAACCTCCGGTAGTAATTGGCAAACCCTAAAAACCTCACGTGGTCGGAGTAGGCCAATTACGCACGGCTGTAACGCGGTCACACTCCATCACCACCCGGAGGTGGAAAACGATAACCCAGGAAGGAAACGGCCTGTTTGAAGAACACACATTTCTCGGCCTTGACTAATAGGTCATGCCCCAGCAGTCGCCTAAGTACCTTACGTACCAGAGACACGTGCGCCGCGCATGTGACAGAATAGATCAAGATGTCATCGATGTACACTACCACTCCCTGCCCGAGCAGGTCTTGGAAGATGACTGGAGCATTCTTCAACCCATATGGCATGACGAGGTACTCATAATGGCCAGATGTAGTACTAAATGCGCTTTTCCACTCATCTCCTCCACCGGATACGCACCAAATTATACATACTCCTCAGGTCCAGTTTGTGAAGAAGCACGCCCCGTGAAATCATTCCACCGCCGTAGCGATGAGAGGTAGTGGGTAACTAAACCCCACTGTGATAGAATATAGACCTTGATAATCAATGCAAGGACGCAGACCTCCCTCCTTCTTCACAAAAAATAAGCTTGAGGAGACTTGTGATGCGGAGGGCCGAATGTACCCCTGTCCCAGCGATTCAGCGACATATGTCTCCATAGTCACTGTCTCCTCCTGGGACAATGGGTACACGTGGCTCCTAGGAAGTGCAGCATTCTTCAGGAGGTCTATCGCACAGTCCTCTCGACGATGGGGTGGTAATTGGGTCGCCTTCTTCTTACTGAAGGCGATAGCCAAATCGGCATAGTCAGAGGGAATGCGCACGGTAGAAACCTGGTCTGGACTCTCCACCGTAGTCGCACCAATGAAAACTCCTTTACACCTGCCTGAACACTCCTCTGACCACCCTCTAAGAGCCCCCTGTCGGCATGAAACCACCGGGTTGTGCTGAGCTAGCCAGGGAATTCCCAACACCAATGGAAACGCAGGTGAATCGATAAGGAATAAACAAATCCGCTCCTTATGACACCCCTGCATTACCATGTCCAGTGGCACCGTGGCCTCCCTGACCACTCCTGATCCTAATGGTCGGCTATCTAAGGAGTGCAAGGGGAAAGGTAGGTCTAACGACACCAGGGGAATCCCTAGCCTTAACGCGATCCCACAATCCATGAAGTTCCCAGCTGCGCCTGAATCGACTAGCGCCTTATGCTGTATAGAGGGAGAAAACCTAGGAAAAGAGGTTAACACAAACATATGACCTACAGGAAACTCTGGGTGAGTCTGGTGCTGACTCACCTGGAGTGACCGAGTCGTGCTCCGCCTGCCTTCCCGACTCCCAGACGAGCTCCTCCAGCACCGGTCGGCCATGTATCCTCGCCGAACACAACTGGTGCAGGAGTAAACTCCTCCTCCGGTCCCCCTCGATGCAGCCCCCCTAACTCCATGGGGATGGGAGCAGGAGGACCTGGGGGTGGAACCAACAGGGCCTGTTCCGGAAGCTTGCGGGCAGCCAGCAGGTTGTCCAGACGAATGGACATGTCTATGAGTTCATCCAAGGTCATGGTGGTGTCCCGACCCACTAGCTCCCTGCGGATGTCCTCCCTGAGGCTACATCGGTAGTGGTCTATCAAAGCCCTGTCATTCCACCCCGCTCCTGCGGCCAAGGTCCGCAACTCCAGGGCAAAGTCCTGCACGCTCCTCGTCTCCTGTCGCAGGTGGAACAGCCGTTCACCCGAAGCCCTCTGGTGGGGGATCGAACACAGCTTGGAATCGGCGGGTGAACTCGGGGTAGTGATCCCTCGCCGAGTCTGGGCCATTTCACACTGTGTTAGCCCACTCCAGGGCTCGTTCCGTCAGACAGGAGACAAGGACGCTCACGCTCTCCTCCCCTGAGGGAGTAGGACGGACGGTCGCCAGGTATAGTTCCAGTTGGAGGAGGAACACCTGACACCCAGCCGCCGTCCCATCAAACTCCCTAGGGAGCGCCAGACACATGCGGGACTAGGTGTGTGAGGTAAGAATCAGGCACAGAGAGCAGAGAGTTTGCACTTTAAAGTGCACTTTAATATGGCACCAAAATACAATGCCCAAAACACAGGGCACGGAAAATAAAGACCAACCCAAACCACAGGGTACCCAGTCCAGAGCACGAACACACCCAACAACAAAACACATAACACAAGAATAATCCCGCACAAAACAAGGGCGGGTTTACTAGCCTTAAATTAGGAAACCATCAGGAAAACATAATAGGACACAGGTGCAACTAATAAGACTAAACTAACAGAAAAAGGAAAAGGGATCGGTGGGGGCTAGTAGGCCGGTGACGACGACCGCCGAGCACCGCCCGAACAGGCAGGGGAGCCAACTTCGGCGGAAGTCGGGACATTAAGTGAAACAATTTAGGCAATGCTACCAAAAACTAATTGAGTGTATGTAAATTTCTGACCCACTGGGAATGTGATGAAATAAATAAAAGCTGAAATAAATCATTCCCTCTACTATTATTCTGACATTTCACATTCTTAAAATAAAGTGGTGATCCTAACTGACCTCAGACAGGGAATTTTTACTAGGATTAAATGTTAGTTGTAGTGTAAAACTGAGTTCAAATGTATTTGGATAAGGTTTATGTAAACTTCCGACTTCAACTGTATGTGGCAGGGTCTACAGACAATCACATGCTACAAAATGAAAACCGGCCATGTCACAGACACTGACGTCTTGCTTCCAGACAAACTGAGCACCTTCTTTGCCTGCTTTATTTCCTTTGTTTTGTCATTATTTAGTATGGTCAGGGCGTGAGTTTGGGTGGGCAGTCTATGTTTGTTTTTCTATGATTTGGGGATTTCTATGTTTCAGCCTAGTATGGTTCCCAATCAGAGGCAGGTGTCATTAGTTGTCTCTGATTGAGAATCATACTTAGGTTGCCTGGGTTTCACTGTGTGTTTGTGGGTGTTTGTTTCCGTGTCTGTGTTTTTCACCACACGGTACTGTTTTGGGTTTCGTTCATTCCACGTTTATTGTTTTTGTATTCAGTTGTTCATGTGTACTATTTCTTATTAAAAGAACCATGGACACTTACCACACCGCATATTGGTCCTCCGATCCTTTTCGCCTCTCCTCTTCGGAATGCGCAGACCAGCTGGCTGGTGTGTTTACAGACATATTCAATCTCTCCCTATCCCAGTCTGCTGTGCCCACATGCTTCAAGATGTCCACCATTGTTCCTGTACCCAATAGGGCAAAGGTAACTGAACTAAATGCGTATCACCCCGTAGCACTCACTTCTGTCATCATGAAGTGCATTTGAGAGGCTAGTCAAGGATCATAACACCTCCACCTTACCTGTCACCCTAGACCCACTTTAATTTGCTTACCGGCCCAGTAGGTCCACAGACGATGCAATCGCCATCATACTGCACACTGCCCTCACCCATTTGGACAAGAGGAATACCTATGTAAGAATGCTGTTCATTGACTATAGCTCAGCATTCAACACCATAGTACCCTCCAAGCTCATCATTAAGCTTGAGGCCCTGGGTCTCAACCCCGCCCTTTCTAATTGGGTCCTGGACTTCCTGATGTGCCGCCTCCAGGTGGTGAAGGTAGGAAACAACATCTCCCCTGCTGATCCTCAACACTGGGGCTCCACAGGGGTGCGTGCTTAGCCCAATCCTGTACTCCCTGTTCACCCATGACTACGTGGCCATGCACTCCTCCAACTCAATCATCAAGTTTGCAGACAACAGAACAGTAGTAGGCTTTATTACCAACAACAACGAGACAGTCTACAGGGAGGAGGTGAGGGCACTCGGAGTGTGGTGTCAGGGAAACAACCTCTGACTCAACGTCAACAAAACTAAAGAGATGATCTTGGACTTCAGGAAACAGCAGAGGGAGCACCCCCTATCCACATCGACGGGACAGCAGTGGAGAAGGTGTAAAGTTTTAAGTCCCTCAGCGTACACATCACGGACAAACTGAAATGGTCCAACGACACAGACAGTGTGGTGAAGAAGGCCCAACGTTGCCTCTTCAACCTCAGGAGGCTGAAGAAATTTGGCTTGTCTCCTAAAACCCTCACAAACTTTTACAGATGCACAATTGAGAGCATCCTAGTTTAAGCACACTATGTTTGTCTATTGTTGTGACTTAGATGAAGATCAGATCAAATTTGATGACCAATTTATGCAGAAATCCAGGTAATTCCAAAGAGTTCAGATACCTTTTCTTGCCACTCTATATACTGTATTTTATACCATCTTTTGCATATTGCCTATGCCGCTCTGTCATTGCTCATCTATATAGTTATATGTATATATTCTTATTCCATTCCTTAGATTTGTGTGTATTAGGTAGTTGTTGTGGAATTGTTAGTTTACATGTTAGATATTGTTGCACTGTCGAAACTAGAAGCACAATCATTTCGCTACCCTCGCAATAACGTCTGCTAACCATATGTACGTGACCAATTAAATTAGATTTTGATTTGATTTGATTTAGCTACACCGCTACATGGTTAAACAGTCGTGTGTAGTTCTAGTAGTTAGCTACACCGCTACATGGTAAAACAGTAGTGTGTAGTTCCAGTAGTTAGCTACACCGCTACATGGTAAAACAGTAGTGTGTAGTTCCAGTAGTTAGCTACACTGCTACATGGTAAAACAGTAGTGTGTAGTTCCAGTAGTTAGCTACACTGCTACATGGTTAAACAGTAGTGTGTAGTTCTAGTAGTTAGCTACACTGCTACATGGTAAAACAACAGTGTGTATTTCCAGTAGTTAGCTACACCGCTACATGGTAAAACAGTAGTGTGTAGTTCCAGTAGTTAGCTACACTGCTACATGGTAAAACAGTAGTGTGTAGTTCCAGTAGTTAGCTACACCGCTACATGGTAAAACAGTAGTGTGTAGTTCTAGTAGTTAGCTACACTGCTACATGGTAATATATGCCATTTAGCAGACGCTTTTATCCAAAGCGACTTACAGTCATGTGTGCATACATTCTACGTATGGGTGGTCCCGGGGATCGAACCCACTACCCTGGCGTTACAAGCGCCATGCTCTACCAACTGAGCTACAGAAGGACCAGTAGTTAGCTACACTGCTACATGGTTAAACAGTAGTGTGTAGTTCTAGTAGTTAGCTACACCGCTACATCGTAAAAGAGTAGTGTGTAGTTCTAGTAGTTAGCTACACTGCTACATGGTAAAACAGTAGGGTGTAGTTCCAGTAGTTAGCTACACTGCTACATGGTAAAACAGTAGTGTGTAGATCCAGTAGTTAGCTACACCGCTACATGGTAAAACAGTAGTGTGTAGTTCTAGTAGTTAGCTACAGTGCTACATCGTAAAAGTGTAGTGTGTAGTTCCAGTAGCTAGCTACACCACAACATAGTAAAACAGAAGTGTGTAGTTCTAGTAGTTAGCTACACCACTACATGGTAAAACAGTAGTGTGTAGTTCTAGTAGTCAGCTACACTGCTACATGGTTAAACCGTAGTGTGTAGTTCTAGTAGTTAGTTACACTGCTACATGGTAAATTAGCAGTGTGTAGTTCCAGTAGTTAGTAACACCACTACACATGGCTAAAAGGTTCTTAACTATTGAAAACACTACAAATATTTTAATTTAGTTTAACTACCACCAAGCTACTGTAAAATGTGGGACTACATATAGTTCACGACTCCCCAACACTGTTAACGCTATGGCTAAGTTGGCGCTTAACGACTACCATCCGTCCATGCTTTTTGTTATGTTCTGTTAATTACGGATGTCCCCTTTAAGGATGAAGCGCCCTTGGTCATGCGCAGTATTGTTCTATGTTATTCTGGTACTAACCTGTTTGAGTAAATGTGAAGCTACAGTTCAATTGCTTGTATTCAGAGTCTTTCTTATTACATAAATAAGTACTAAGTGTTAAGACACTACACTTTTTGTAAAGTTTGTTGTTAGCCTTCGAAGCCATATTCGCTGCA
This sequence comes from Oncorhynchus gorbuscha, assembly GCF_021184085.1. Taxonomy (NCBI): domain Eukaryota; kingdom Metazoa; phylum Chordata; class Actinopteri; order Salmoniformes; family Salmonidae; genus Oncorhynchus; species Oncorhynchus gorbuscha. The sequence goes on from NC_060195.1 coordinate 67,715,087, forward strand.
GTATGTATCTCCATCGAGTATGTGTAGTTCTCTATATGCTATGATTATATGTCTGGAAAATCCTTGAAAAGTGGTTGGTCATGCTGGGAGCAGAGTCACAGCCAGGTGTTACCTCTTCACACATGTTTAGTGACAAGCCTCCTGGTGTCACCTGCTGTTTCCCACACTCACCCCCCCCCTCGTTTTCTCCCTCTCCCACCTATCTCTCTCACTCTCTCTGAATTATGTGTTGGACAAGAATCTGTTAGTAAGAGGAGATCTCATAGTGAGTCAGACTCTTAAAGTGGCAATCTGCAGTTGCGATATCCATTTTTGGACTTATAGATTATTGATATACACCAATGGATCCGTGAAGAATAACTTATAAACGCCTCATGAGTTTAGTGCAACTGGCACACCCTAAAATATAAGCTTGTTTTACTCCAATGTTTGTAAACATTCTAAATGTAAACAAACACTGTATAGCCTCAAAACAGAGTTTAAACTATCATGCTGATATTATGGATGGGGAGTCTTTGCATCCATAGTTATGTCTATTAATTTAAGAGTGGTTACATTTCTCTAGCCCCATCCCTCTTCTTTTTTTATACCAAAACAGAGGCGAGGTGCACACTTTGTAATTGTTTCAACTGTGGATTGGCCTTTTAAGTCTCAAATAAAATGTTCTACTGATGGTTTCCAATTACAGCATAACTCCCGGGGTTTAGGGCCACTTCAATTGTTTCCTTTGATTGTTCTTGAGCTGAAAGGTCAAGTCTAATGCTTCAGCTATTCTTTGACAGATCCTGGAATCCTCAGGGTGGAAATACGCTGTGGCACACATTAAAGAGAGATGTAGTTGGCAGCTGGGATAGCAACACATTAAAGAGAGATGTAGTTGGCAGCTGGGATAGCAACACATTAAAGAGAGATGTAGTTGGCAGCTGGGATAGCAACACATTAAAGAGAGATGTAGTTGGCAGCTGGGATAGCAACACATTAAAGAGAGATGTAGTTGGCAGCTGGGATAGCAACACATTAAAGATAGATGTAGTTGGCAGCTGGGATAGCAACACATTAAAGAGAGATGTAGTTGGCAGCTGGGATAGCAACACATTAAAGAGAGATGTAGTTGGCAGCTGGGATAGCAACACATTAAAGAGAGATGTAGTTGGCAGCTGGGATAGCAACACATTAAAGAGAGATGTAGTTGGCAGCTGGGATAGCAACACATTAAAGAGAGATGTAGTTGGCAGCTGGGATAGCAACACATTAAAGAGAGATGTAGTTGGCAGCTGGGAAAGCAACACATTAAAGAGAGATGTAGTTGGCAGCTGGGATAGCAACACATTAAAGAGAGATGTAGTTGGCAGCTGGGATAGCAACACATTAAAGAGAGCTGTAGTTGGCAGCTGGGATAGCAACACATTAAAGAGAGATTTATTATTATATTATTATTATTTATTTAGTTGGCAGCTGGGATAGCAACACATTAAAGAGAGATGTAGTTGGCAGCTGGGATAGCAACACATTAAAGAGAGATTTAGTTGGCAGCTGGGATAGCAACACATTAAAGAGAGATGTAGTTGGCAGCTTGGAAAGCAACACATTAAAGAGAGATGTAGTTGGCAGCTGGGATAGCAACACATTAAATAGAGATGTAGTTGGCAGCTGGGATAGCAACACTTTAAAGAGAGATGTAGTTGGCAGCTGGGATAGCAACACATTAAAGAGAGTTGTAGTTGGCAGCTGGGATATCAACACATTAAAGAGATGTAGTTGGCAGCTGGGATAGCAACACATTAAAGAGAGATTTAGTTGGCAGTTGGGATAGCAACACATTAAAGGGATAGCAACACATTAAAGAGAGATTTAGTTGGCAGTTAAAGAGAGATTTAGTTGGATATAGCAACACATTAAAGAGAGATTTAGTTGGCAGTTGGGATAGCAACACATTAAAGAGAGATGTAGTTGGCAGCTGGGAAAGCAACACATTAAAGAGAGATGTAGTTGGCAGCTTGGATAGCAACACATTAAAGAGAGATGTAGTTGGCAGCTGGATTTATTTGGCAAAGCAACACATTAAAGAGAGATGTAGTTGGCAGCTGGGATAGCAACACATTAAAGAGAGATGTAGTTGGCAGCTGGGATAGCAACACATTAAAGAGATGTATTGTATATCAACACATTAAAGTTTTAGGGCAGCTGGGATAGCAACACATTAAAGAGAGATGTAGTTGGCAGCTGGGATAGCAACACATTAAAGAGATGTAGTTGGCAGCTGGGATAGCAACACATTAAAGAGATGTAGTTGGCAGCTGGGATAGCAACACATTAAAGAGAGATGTAGTTGGCAGCTGGGATAGCAACACATTAAAGAGAGATGTAGTTGGCAGCTGGGATAGCAACACATTAAAGAGAGATGTAGTTGGCAGCTGGGATAGCAACACATTAAAGAGAGATTTAGTTGGCAGCTGGGATAGCAACACATTAAAGAGAGATGTAGTTGGCAGCTGGGATAGCAACACATTAAAGAGATTTAGTTGGCAGTTGTAGTTGGCAGCTGGGATAGCAACACATTAAAGAGATGTAGTTGGCAGCTGGGATAGCAACACATTAAAGAGAGATGTAGTTGGCAGCTGGGATAGCAACACATTAAAGAGAGATGTAGTTGGCAGTTGGGATAGCAACACATTAAAGAGAGATGTAGTTGGCAGTTGGGATAGCAACACATTAAAGAGAGATGTAGTTGGCAGTTGGGATAGCAACACATTAAAGAGATGTAGTTGGCAGTTGGGATAGCAACACATTAAAGAGATGTAGTTGGCAGCTGGGATAGCAACACATTAAAGAGATGTAGTTGGCAGCTGGGATAGCAACACATTAAAGAAGAGATGCAACACATTAAAGAGATTGGCAGCTGGGATAGCAACACATTAAAGAGAGATGTAGTTGGCAGTTGGGATAGCAACACATTAAAGAGAGATGTAGTTGGGATAGCAACACATTAAAGAGAGATGTAGTTGGCAGCTGGGAAAGCAACACATTAAAGAGGATGTAGTTGGCAGCTGGGATAGCAATGGGATAGCAACACATTAAAGAGATGTAGTTGGCAGCTGGGATAGCAACACATTAAAGAGATGTAGAGCTGGGATGTGTAGTTGGCAGCTGGGATAGCAACACATTAAAGAGATGTAGTTGGCAGCTGGGATAGCAACACATTAAAGAGATGTAGTTGGCAGCTGGGATAGCAACACATTAAAGAGATGTAGTTGGCAGCTGGGATAGCAACACATTAAAGAGATGTAGTTGGCAGCTGGGATAGCAACACATTAAAGAGATGTAGTTGGCAGCTGGGATAGCAACACATTAAAGAGATGTAGTTGGCAGCTGGGATAGCAACACATTAAAGCTGGGATAGCAACACATTAAAGAGATGTAGTTGGCAGCTGGGATAGCAACACATTAAAGAGAGATGTAGTTGGCAGCTGGGAAGCAACACATTAAAGAGGATGTAGTTGGCAGCTGGGATAGCAACACATTAAAGAGATGTAGTTGGCAGCTGGGAAACACATTAAAACACATTAAAGAGAAAGAGATGTAGTTGGCAGCTGGGATAGCAACACATTAAAGAGGATGTAGTTGGCAGCTGGGATAGCAACACATTAAAGAGATGTAGTTGGCAGCTGGGATAGCAACACATTAAAGAGATGTAGTTGGCAGCTGGGATAGCAACACATTAAAGAGATGTAGTTGGGATAGCTGGGATGTAGTAGCAACACATTAAAGAGATGTAGTTGGCAGCTGGGATAGCAACACATTAAAGGGAGATGTAGTTGGCAGCTGGGATAGCAACACATTAAAGAGATGTAGTTGGCAGCTGGGATAGCAACACATTAAAGAGATGTAGTTGGCAGCTGGGAAAGCAACACATTAAAGAGGGATGTAGTTGGCAGCTGGGATAGCAACACATTAAAGAGAGATGTAGTTGGCAGCTGGGATAGCAACACATTAAAGGGAGATGTAGTTGGCAGATGGGATAGCAACACATTAAAGGGAGATGTAGTTGGCAGCTGGGATAGCAACACATTAAAGGGAGATGTAGTTGGCAGATGGGATAGCAACACATTAAAGAGAGATGTAGTTGGCAGCTGGGATAGCAACACATTAAAGAGAGATGTAGTTGGCAGATGGGATAGCAACACATTAAAGAGATGAGTTGGCAGCTTGGATAGCAACACATTAAAGAGGAGATGTAGTTGGCAGCTGGGATAGCAACACATTAAAGAGAGATGTAGTTGGCAGCTGGGATAGCAACACATTAAAGGGAGATGTAGTTGGCAGATGGGATAGCAACACAAAGGGAGATTAAATAGCAGAGATGTAGTTGGCAGATGGGATAGCAACACATTAAAGAGAGATGTAGTTGGCAGATGGGATAGCAACACATTAAAGAGAGATGTAGTTGGCAGATGGGATAGCAACACATTAAAGAGATGTAGTTGGCAGATGGGATAGCAAGATGGGATAGCAACACATTAAAGAGAGATGTAGTTGGCAGCTGGGATAGCAACACATTAAAGAGAGATGTAGTTGGCAGCTGGGATAGCAACACATTAAAGAGATGTAGTTGTGGCAGCTGGGATAGCAACACATTAAAGAGATGTAGTTGGCAGCTGGGATAGCAACACATTAAAGAGATGTAGTTGGCAGCTGGGATAGCAACACATTAAAGAGAGATGTAGTTGGCAGCTGGGATAGCAACACATTAAAGAGAGATGTAGTTGGCAGCTGGGATAGCAACACATTAAAGAGAGATGTAGTAGCAACACATTAAAGAGAGATGTGTTGGAGCTGGGATAGCAACACATTAAAGAGAGATGTAGTTGGCAGCTGGGATAGCAACACATTAAAGAGAGATGTAGTTGGCAGCTGGGATATCAACACATTAAAGAGATGTAGTTGGCAGCTGGGATAGCAACACATTAAAGAGAGATGTAGTTGGCAGTTGGGATAGCAACACATTAAAGAGATGTAGTTGGCAGTTGGGATAGCAACACATTAAAGAGATGTAGTTGGCAGTTGGGATAGCAACACATTAAAGAGAGATGTAGTTGGCAGTTGGGATAGCAACACATTAAAGAGAGATGTAGTTGGCAGTTGGGATAGCAACACATTAAAGAGAGATGTAGTTGGCAGTTGGGATAGCAACACATTAAAGAGATGTAGTTGGCAGTTGGGATAGCAACACATTAAAGAGAGATGTAGTTGGCAGCTGGGATAGCAACACATTAAAGAGATGTAGTTGGCAGCTGGGATAGCAACACATTAAAGAGATGTAGTTGGCAGCTGGGATAGCAACACATTAAAGAGATGTAGTTGGCAGCTGGGATAGCAACACATTAAAGAGATGTAGTTAGCTGGGATAGCAACACATTAAAGAGATGTAGTTGGCAGCTGGGATAGCAACACATTAAAGAGATGTAGTTGGCAGCTGGGATAGCAACACATTAAAGAGAGATGTAGTTGGCAGCTGGGATAGCAACACATTAAAGAGAGATGTAGTTGGCAGCTGGGAAAGCAACACATTAAAGAGAGATGTAGTTGGCAGCTGTGAAAGCAACACATTAAAGAGGGATGTAGTTGGCAGCTGGGATAGCAATACATTAAAGAGATGTAGTTGGCAGCTGGGATAGCAACACATTAAAGAGATGTAGTTGGCAGCTGGGATAGCAACACATTAAAGAGATGTAGTTGGCAGCTGGGATAGCAACACATTAAAGAGATGTAGTTGGCAGCTGGGATAGCAACACATTAAAGAGAGATGTAGTTGGCAGCTGGGAAAGCAACACATTAAAGAGATGTAGTTGGCAGCTGGGAAAGCAACACATTAAAGAGGGATGTAGTTGGCAGCTGGGATAGCAATACATTAAAGAGATGTAGTTGGCAGCTGGGATAGCAACACATTAAAGAGATGTAGTTGGCAGCTGGGATAGCAACACATTAAAGAGATGTAGTTGGCAGCTGGGATAGCAACACATTAAAGAGATGTAGTTGGCAGCTGGGATAGCAACACATTAAAGAGATGTAGTTGGCAGTTGGGATAGCAACACATTAAAGAGAGATGTAGTTGGCAGCTGGGAAAGCAACACATTAAAGAGGGATGTAGTTGGCAGCTGGGATAGCAACACATTAAAGAGAGATGTAGTTGGCAGCTGGGAAAGCAACACATTAAAGAGAGATGTAGTTGGCAGCTGGGATAGCAACACATTAAAGAGGGATGTAGTTGGCAGCTGGGATAGCAACACATTAAAGAGAGATGTAGTTGGCAGCTGGGATAGCAACACATTAAAGAGAGATGTAGTTGGCAGCTGGGAAAGCAACACATTAAAGAGAGATGTAGTTGGCAGCTGGGATAGCAACACATTAAAGAGAGATGTAGTTGGCAGCTGGGATAGCAACACATTAAAGGGAGATGTAGTTGGCAGATGGGATAGCAACACTTTAAAGAGATGTAGTTGGCAGTTGGGATAGCAACACATTAAAGAGAGATGTAGTTGGCAGCTGGGAAAGCAACACATTAAAGAGGGATGTAGTTGGCAGCTGGGATAGCAACACATTAAAGAGAGATGTAGTTGGCAGCTGGGATAGCAACACATTAAAGGAGATGTAGTTGGCAGATGGGAGGAAACAACATATTCTTACCAGCGAGGGGCTAGCAACACATTAAAGGGAGATGTAGTTGGCAGCTGGGATAGCAACACATTAAAGGGAGATGTAGTTGGCAGATGGGATAGCAACACATTAAAGGGAGATGTAGTTGGCAGATGGGATAGCAACACATTAAAGGGAGATGTAGTTGGCAGATGGGATAGCAACACATTAAAGAGAGATGTAGTTGGCAGCTTGGATAGCAACACATTAAAGAGGGATGTAGTTGGCAGCTGGGATAGCAACACATTAAAGAGAGATGTAGTTGGCAGCTGGGATAGCAACACATTAAAGGGAGATGTAGTTGGCAGATGGGATAGCAACACATTAAAGGGAGATGTAGTTGGCAGCTGGGATAGCAACACATTAAAGGGAGATGTAGTTGGCAGATGGGATAGCAACACATTAAAGAGAGATGTAGTTGGCAGATGGGATAGCAACACATTAAAGAGAGATGTAGTTGGCAGATGGGATAGCAACACATTAAAGGGAGATGTAGTTGGCAGATGGGATAGCAACACATTAAAGAGAGATGTAGTTGGCAGATGGGATAGCAACACATTAAAGAGAGATGTAGTTGGCAGCTGGGATAGCAACACATTAAAGAGAGATGTAGTTGGCAGCTGGGATAGCAACACATTAAAGAGAGATGTAGTTGGCAGCTGGGATATCAACACATTAAAGAGAGATGTAGTTGGCAGATGGGAAAGCAACACATTAAAGAGAGATGTAGTTGGCAGCTGGGATAGCAACACATTAAAGAGAGATGTAGTTGGCAGCTGGGATAGCAACACATTAAAGAGAGATGTAGTTGGCAGCTGGGATAGCAACACATTAAAGAGAGATGTAGTTGGCAGCTGGGATAGCAACACATTAAAGAGAGATGTAGTTGGCAGATGGGATAGCAACACATTAAAGAGGGATGTAGTTGGCAGCTGGGAAAGCAACAGAGTTCAAGGAGATTTTCAGAATCTCTGCCGCATCAGAGGCTTTCTTTCCGCATTTAATGTCTGTCTTAAATAAAGAGTGAATAATCACAAGCCCTCTCAGATGTAATGAGTTTATAAAATGTTTATATTAATAAATAGCTGATGGTACGAGTTGATGGCAGATAGATCATTTGTTAATTCAACATACTTTGATCCACCACAGCATTGCAGGTACAGATAAGTACTTCAAAAGGAATTTTGAAATATTCAGTCATATTCATCCTTTTCAAATATCCACTTTAGGACAAGAAGGTTCATTTTTAAGCTTGATTTCATGTATCATAACTCTATTCACAGATTGCTTTCATCACAAACAAAAAGCTTCCAAATAGAAACATTGATGTATGATCCATAAAGGTGCATCCGAAAAAGATTCACAAACAAATTCACAAACAAAAGACGAAGAGGGGGGCAGGAAACAACATCTATTCTTACCAGCGAGGGGCTCAGGGTAATAGCTTGTTGTCAGTTTCTAATGCCATCCTTCCTCCCGCTTCCAGCTGTGGAGTTTGTCCCCATATCCTGTTCCACATCAATGAGGGTTGTGTAATTAGACCAAAGTTATCCAAACTATTATTACTGCGGCCTCTTCTGTGGGTGGGGGGTAATTACGAGGCCTGAGCGGTACACTGGAGAGCAACAATCAAAGACATGCAAATGAGCCGGAGCAAATGCATTAGCTAGTTTCCTACATCAAGACTGGTTGGTTGGATCGGATCAGCTGACATCGACTCAATGGGTAAGAGTGTTGCCATGACACCCGCAATGTTTTATTTTTTGTATCTGTCTTGTGGCGACTAAATCTGATAAAATCATTTTCTAATGAGACAAAGCATAAATAACAATAATGCTCACAAGAAAACACTTGTCAAATAGGCTTGTCATCTCGGATCAGATTCGCATAGCTATATTTGACACTAGCAACATTCTCATAATTCAATAACTTCCTTCCATATTGCGCTCCTCCAACATACTGTACACCCATTGTGTTAATATTCATTGTATTGGTTCAGTCGGATCAGTCCACAGACTCTACTCTCTATTACTCTAGAGCAGTGTTGTTAGAATGCTCCCCTGGTGCTAAATCAACATCAGTCTGGGGTCATCAAACTGTAAAGGATGGCCATTGATTTATTCACTAAGCCTGTGAAATACGGGGCCTTTAATTAAAGTTCCCAAGTTCCCAACCAGTCCAGAGCAGATACATGGAGGGACAGAGTGGGATGAGGGATGGGATAGAGAGAGAGGAAGAAGAGAGAGAGCGAGGAAAGAGAGAGAGACGAAGGAGTGAGAGAGATACTACTTTTATTATTAATGCCTTATTGCTGTTGGTCCCACCATTTTTAGTTAGATGTATACCTTGACAATATAAGTAACTTAACTTGCCATGTTAATAAAGTCTACTGAATTGAATTTTAGAGGGGAGAAGAGAGAGAGAGAGAGAGAGAGAGAGGAAGGAGAGAGAGGAAGGAGAGAGAGAGAGAGAGAGAGAGAGAGAGAGAGAGAGAGAGAGAGAGAGAGAGAGAGAGAGAGAGAGAGAGAGAGAGAGAGAGAGAGAGAGAGAGAGAGAGAGAGAGAGAGAGAGAGAGAGAGAGAGAGAGAGAGAGAGAGAGAGAGAGAGAGAGAGAGAGAGAGAGAGAGGTGACTAGCTAGTTAGGGAAAACAGGGAATAGAGGCAGGTTTGGCTAATATTGCGTTAGCAGGATTATAAATGGTTCAACATCCATTATTGAATATTAGAGAGCAATCTTTTCATTAGTGTGCACAGGAATTAAATGAATACTGTACTGTCTAAACAAATGGTTGAGGGATTGTCCTTCAGAGGAGGATGTTTATGTAGAGAATAAGACAATTACCCAACACTTACTGCAGGCCAATACAGAGTTGACAGTATGTATACTGGTTGCTTCAATAATCAGTTGTGTAAAGCACTTAAATAAAAATACTTTGAAGTACTACTTCAGTATCTGTACTTTACTTTACAATTTATATTTTTACTTATACTTCACTACATTCCTAAAGAAAATAAGCATACTTTTTAGTCCATATATTTTCCCTGATACCCAGAAGTACATTTCGAATGCATAGAAGGACAGGAAAATAGTCCAACTCACACACTTATCAAGGGAACATCCCTGGTCATCCCTTTCTGCCTCTGATCTGGCGGACTCACTAAACAGAGAACATCCCTGGTCATCCCTACTGCCTCTGATCTGGCGGACTCACTAAACAGAGAACATCCCTGGTCATCCCTACTGCCTCTGATCTGGCGGACTCACTAAACAGAGAACATCCCTGGTCATCCCTACTGTCTCTGATCTGGCGGACTCACTAAACAGAGAACATCCCTGGTCATCCCTACTGCCTCTGATCTGGCGGACTCACTAAACAGAGAACATCCCTGGTCATCCCTACTGCCTCTGATCTGGCGGACTCACTAAACAGAGAACATCCCTGGTCATCCCTACTGCCTCTGATCTGGCGGACTCACGAAACAGAGAACATCCCTGGTCATCCCTACTGCCTCTGATCTGGCGGACTCACTAAACAGAGAACATCCCTGGTCATCCCTACTGCCTCTGATCTGGCGGACTCACTAAACAGAGAACATCCCTGGTCATCCCTACTGCCTCTGATCTGGAGGACTCACTAAACAGAGAACATCCCTGGTCATCCCTACTGCCTCTGATCTGGCGGACTCACTAAACAGAGAACATCCCTGGTCATCCCTACTGCCTCTGATCTGGCGGACTCACTAAACACAAATGCTTTATTTGTAAATGATGTCTAAGTGTTGGAGTACCCTGGCTATCGTTACATTTTAAAAACAAAAAAATCATGCTGTCTGGTATGCTAAATATAAGAAACGTGTAATGATTTATACTTTTACTTTTGATACTTAAGTATATTTAAAACTAAATACTTTTAGACTTTTAATCAAGTAGTATTTCACTGGGTGATGACAATTGGGTACTATTTCACCACTTTCAATAATTACACACTATCACACCAATGTGAAATTGATACCTATCTCAGTAGAAATACTACCTATTTTGTTTGAAATAGATCAGCATGGTATGCATAGAGGGGCTCAAAGAAACCTAGTTGTGGAAAACTGACATTTACAATACAATAAGCTGAATATAATAAAACAAACGATGATGTGAGGCAACAAGTTTGGGAGTGCAGAGAGAGATCACAGATGCTGAGGTAATTGGTGAGCATTGATGGTGGTGGTTAACAGTGGCACGGAGATAATGACTGTAATCTATACAGACTGGTGTGTGCCCGGACACAACCCTCATTGGTAGAGCAAGCCATTGCTAAATCACTGTCATTCAAAATTGACACAAAAAAAACGGATGTTATCTCACGATACTCTAAAAATCATACGTAATAGACATTGAAAATGGTCAACTGCTGTCTGACACAGTGTTCAGGTTTAGTTGGTGAGGTAGCCCATGATTCAGATAACGCTAGGCCTCCTACTTAGTGTATCAAGCAAATACTTGGTTTAATTTTAGTCCCTGACCGCAGAACAGCTCATTGTGACAGTGTTGCAGGACAGAACATTCACTTTACCACCAGAAGAACATGAGTGGGTGGCTCTCTTACAATGAGAAAACTCATACATTTCCACTTTGTCTAAATGGGTATAATGTAACTGTTGCATTTGACTCGTCACATAACCCGCCTTTGGCACACAGGATTGATTTCAGCGTGGAAGGGAGTGTGTAGGAAGGGCTGAATTCACCTCCACCAAGGGAAGTTAGCTAGAGCATTGAAATAGAAAGCGAAACACATTTATTCATTTCTCAAGGATGTTTTGGCAGAGCTCACTTGCGTCTGTTTCGTGGGGGATATTAATATATTTGGAGCATGTGGTCCATGGTAACAGACTAGACGTGATAGAGTGTGATTGCTGCTGTTTATGATCTTCTTTACGGCTTACAGTATGTACTCAGTGGAGGCTGCAGAGGGGAGGACGGCTCATAATAATGTCTGGAACGGCGCACATGGAATGGCATCAAACACCTGGAAACCATGGAAACCATGTGTTTGATGTATTTGATACCATTCCACTGATACCACTCCAGCCATTAACATGAGCCTGTGCTCCCCAAATAAGCTGGCATCAACCTCCTGTGATGTACATGTTCCTCATTTAACTGGGATATGTCTTCTGTAGACAGGTACAGGTAACTGCCAAAGTAAAGGAAACACCAACATAAAGTGTCTTAATAGGGTCGTCGGGCCATTATGAGCCAGAACAGCTTGAATGCATCTTGGCATAGATCCTACAGATCTATTGGAGGGATGCGGCACCATTCTTCCACGAGAAATTCCATCATTTGGTGTTTTGTTGACACACTTATCCAGAGCCACTAACAATATTGAGTGCATACATCAGATACAGGTGTGCACACATGGAGGTGGAGGAAAACGCTGTCTCAGGTGCTACTCCAGAATGTCAGATAAGTGTTTCATTGGGTTGAGATATGGTGACTGAGATGGCCGTGGCATACATCACTTTCATGGTCATCAAACCATTCGGTGACCACTCGTGCCCTGTGGATGGGGGCCATGGTAACCAAAACAATGGCCTGCTGTTACGTTCCCCAGTTTATGTGTTGTGGTTTGTGTATTTGCATGGCTTCCTGAAATCCCTCAAGCAGCTGATTGGTCGACTCCATGGCTAATTGGAGAGCTGACCCCGCCCCCTCGTCAAGACGCAGCTGTCTCCAATTACCCATTCCTTCAGAAGCTATATAAAAGCCAGTGTTCTGTTCAGGAGAGAGAGTTTTTTTCTGGGAGGTCATTGCAGAGATTTTGCTGGAGGTAGATTTGCTAGAGAGATTTTCTGGGAGGTAGATTTGCTAGAGAGATTTTCTGGGAGATAGATTTGCTAGAGAGTTTTGCTGGGAGGTCATTGCAGAGATTTTGCTAGAGAGTTTTGCTGGGAGGTCATTGCTGAGTTTATGTTTTGTGAGTTTGTTGCTCAGATAGAGCTTATTTGATGTCCTTTGTTTCTTAGTTTGTTTGTGAAAATGGTTTAATATTCTGTTTCATTTGTTCCCAGGGGTGAAGGGGAAGGCACCTAGGGAGTGCTTAGGCAAGAGGCCCACGGGCATACATATACCCGTAGCATATTCGCTGTCTAGGCACACTAGGTAAGACCTGGGCGGACCACCCCCTGTATTTTGGTTAGGGCACCAGGTGGTGCTAAATTAGGCAAGTAGTGGGTAGGCAGGTAAGATAGGAGAGGGGGGCGCTTTGAGATGTACTTTCTTTGCTTTGGTTCCGTCCAGCCCCTTTTCCCCATATTACCGTGTGAAGGAATAAAGTCCTTGTAAACGGTACCACATTTTGCCTGTTGTCATTCTTACTTGCACCTACAGTCCATACCTTTTTCACTTCACGGAGAGTTTAGTTGTAGCAGGGTGTCGCGTTCCCTCTTCATAGAGGCGTGTGTAACACCTGCCCAGTATTTTTCTACATGACCCTAAGCATGATGGGATGTTAATTGCTTAATTAACTCAGGAGCCACACCTGTGTGGAACACAGGTTGGTGGAACCTTACTTGGGGAGGACTGGCTCGTGGTAATGCCTGGATCAGAATGAGTGGAACAGTAGCAAATACGTGGTTTCCATGGTTTCCATGTGTTTGACGCCATTCCATTCACTCTGTTCCACCCATTATTATGAGCCGTCCTCCCCTCAGCAGCCTCCACTGGTGTGGAAGAACCTGCTTTCAATATACTTTGCATCCCTCATTTACTCAAGTGTATCCTTTATTTTGGTAGCTGCTTGTACGTTTAGTGTCATCCACCTACACTACACTCACACAGGAGCATTGTGGATAATGTTGACTCCCCTGACCTAGTGGAAACCTTTTGGCCTGCTTCAAGAATCTACCCAGCTGTGACTCATAATCATTAAACTATGCCAGCAGAAGCTTTCAGCGTATTAAAGAACAAGATCTGTGCGCAAGTACCTCATGTTGGTCAAATGTCAACACAGAACTACTTGAAAAGCCTACACACCCCCTCACATTGTTTTTCCAGAGCCTTCAGAAAGTATTCATACTCCTGGACTTATTCCATCAGAAAGTATTCATACTCCTGGACTTATTCCATCAGAAAGTATTCATACTCCTGGACTTATTCCATCAGAAAGTATTCATACTCCTGGACTTATTCCATCAGAAAGTATTCATACTCCTGGACTTATTCCATCAGAAAGTATTCATACTCCTGGACGTATTCCATCAGAAAGTATTCATACCCCTGGACTTATTCCATCAGAAAGTATTCATACTCCTGGACTTATTCCATCAGAAAGTATTCATACTCCTGGACTTATTCCATCAGAAAGTATTCATACTCCTGGACTTATTCCATCAGAAAGTATTCATACTCCTGGACTGATTCCATCAGAAAGTATTCATACTCCTGGACTTATTCCATCAGAAAGTATTCATACTCCTGGACTTATTCCATCAGAAAGTATTCATACTCCTGGACTTATTCCATCAGAAAGTATTCATACTCCTGGACTTATTCCACATGTTGTGTTACAGCCTGAATCCAAAATGGATTTCTCTCCCATCTACAAACAATGTTCCATCATTTCAAAGAGAAAACATGTTTTAATTTATGTTTGCAAATGTATTGAGAATGAAATACAGAAATATAGTATTCAAACCCCTGAGTGAATGTATGTTAAAATCAACTTTGACAGATTACCCAACAGTTTTTCTGGGTACGTCTCTAAGTGCTTTGCACACCTGGATTGTACAATATTTGCCCATTTATTCTTTCAAAATTCTTCAAGCTTTGTCAAATTGGCTGTTGCTCATTGCTAGACAACACTTTTCAAGTCTTGGCATAGATTTTCAAGGAGATTTAAGTCAAAATTGTAACTCGGCCACACGAACATTCAATGTCTTCTTGGTAAGCAATTCCAGTGTAGATTTAGCATTGTGTTTTAGGTTATTGTCCTGCTGAAAGGTGAATTCATCTCCCAGTGTCTGATGGAAGGCAGACTGAACCAGGTTTTTCTCTGAGATTTTGCTTATGCTTAGCTCTATTCCATTTATTTTTTATCTTGAAAAACTCATCAGTCAGTGAACCACCAGGCACTGTATCTACTCATCAGTCAGTGAACCACCAGGCACTGTATCTACTCATCAGTCAGTGAACCACCAGGCACTGTATCTACTCATCAGTCAGTGAACCACCAGGCTCTGTATCTACTCATCAGTCAGTGAACCACCAGGCACTGTATCTACTCATCAGTCAGTGAACCACCAGGCACTGTATCTACTCATCAGTCAGTGAACCACCAGGCTCTGTATCTACTCATCAGTTAGTGAACCACCAGGCACTGGGAGAGATATAACTGACCTAGTGTAGATTATAACACTACAATGATTTATGACACTCATCAGTCAATGTCTTCCTGAAGGACATTACTAACTACAAATGCTCCAGAGCATGATTGTATATGAACAGAACCCAAAGATGAGGACATTGCAGGTTCTCTTATTTATCAGAGCAGTAATCCAAGGTGAAGAGAAACAACTACAACAGAGCTGTATCAACTGAGAACACATTCTCATTTACAGCAACGACCTGGGGAATAGTTACAGTACATTGGAGAGGGAGGATGAATGGGGATGATTAGGTGGCCATGATGATACGGGGTCCAGATTGGGAATTTAGCCAGGATTTAGCTACTCTGAGTTCTGTATTTTCAAAAAACATATATACAAAAAGGTTAGCTGTCGGACTGGTGTGTTATACAAGACAGATATCTTCTAAATACTGTAATATTGAGAGTCTTGAGGTGTACTATTATTAAGTAGTGTATCTATGTTTGAAGTGACATTGAGGTATTCTCAGTGTTCAACACTCAGATGGCATGTCAATCAACATACATAATAATGTCTGTTCATGCATTAAACATTCATATTAACTCATGTATTTGAAACAGTTTCCAACAATCAGCTGTTACAAAGAGCATTGACAGCATGGTGCCTGACTTCGGGTAATGAGGGGAAGAAAGAGAATGCGAGAATCACTAACCATTATTTTTTACAAATGTAACCTTTTGGAGGAAATTGGGACATGTGAAGCCTAAAAAGGGAATCACACATCAAGACAAATGGTCTCTATCTTAATTAAAGGGACTGTTCGCCCATGTTACAAATGTGTGACTGAGTTGCTCTCATTCCTCAACGGCACAGCTGGCAGAGTTTAAAAAAGCACCGTATAGTTGAAAATTCTTCTTGGAGTGCATTGAAATGACTTAGGAACTCTGCATACTTTGGAGAGGTGTGTGGACACCTGTAGACACCAGTTAGTCCTCCCATACAGAAAATGTCAAATGCACATAAAATCAACAGTGTAATGTTTGGATTCAGTCTTGCAGGTGAACTGTTGTGTCCTCACCTTTGGTTTAATAACACTTTCATAACCTCCCAACTGTTCCCTTAAAATTGCTACCATGGTTTTGCAATATGCTTTTCATATTTCTTCTGTTAGAAACATTTCAATTTAGCCCTATCGATATGGACCTATTCCCACGAATGAGAGAGGTTAAACATTCACATTAACTCATGTATTTGAAACAGTTTCCAACAATCAGCTGTTGCAAAGAGCATTGACCGCATGGTGTGTGGCTTTGGGTAATGAGGGGAAGAAAGAGTGTGTAAAATTGTTGCTTTATTTCTTATTCTTTTAACCTTTGGGAAAATGTAGATATTTGAAGCCTTAAAGGGGAATCACACAATACTTATTTTCTCTATCTTAAAGGGGCTGTTCACCCAGATTACAAATGTGTGACTGAGTTGATGTAGGCACACAACTGTACTCGGCACGCTACTGTATTTGTGACATGCTACCACTCCCATTGGTTTGTGCGCAACAATGTTAATACTAACTAGAGTAAGCAATCTATCCTGCATGGAGTGTATAAAACATTAGGAACACCTTCCTAATATTGAGTTGCACCCCCTTTTGCCCTCAGAACAGCCTCAAATCATCGAGACATGGACTCTACAAGGTGTCAAGCGTTTCACAGGGATGCTGGCCCATGTTGACTCCAATGCTTCCAATATTTGTGTCAAGTTGGCTGGATGTCCTTTGGGTGGTGGACCATTCTTGATAGACACAGGAAACTGTTGAATGTGACAAACCCACCAGCATTGCAGCTCTTGACACAAACCTATGCGCCTGGCACCTTGTACCATACCCCATTCAAATGCACTTTTGTCTTGCCCATTCACCCTCTGAATGGCAAACATACACAATCCATGTCTCAATTGTCTCAAGGCTTAAAAATCATTCTTTAACTATCTCTTTCCCATCATTTACACTGATTGAAGTGGATTTAACAAGTGTCATCAACAAAGGATCATCACTTTCCCCTGGTTAGATCATGTCATGGAAAGAGCAGGTGTTCCTAATGTTTTGTACACCGTGTATATTGTTCGTCACTGACTGACT
This sequence comes from Oncorhynchus gorbuscha, assembly GCF_021184085.1. Classification (NCBI taxonomy): domain Eukaryota; kingdom Metazoa; phylum Chordata; class Actinopteri; order Salmoniformes; family Salmonidae; genus Oncorhynchus; species Oncorhynchus gorbuscha. Next base: position 67,732,275 of record NC_060195.1, read on the forward strand.
TACCATAGAGCGACACATTTCTCTGGATACATTTGTAAATGTTTCATTCAATAAAAAGCCATACTGCCTTCCTCAACTATGACCCACACCTGCTCGACTCCCAAGGAAATCACATCCTGTTCAGACAGGGGGCGAACCAGCCAAAGCAAGTGGACAGGGTGTTGTATGGGTCTGACAAAATGGTCTAGTAGTCCAGAAACACCTTTCCCCCTTCCGTCCAGATGGCCAGAGGAGTCTGCCAGGGCAGGGCTGGCCTGCCTGCACAACCATGACCTCCAGATGGCCAGAGGAGTCTGTCAGGGCAGGGCTGGCCTGCCTGCACAACCATGACCTCCAGATGGCCAGAGGAGTCTGTCAGGGCAGGGCTGGCCTGCCTGCACAACCATGACCTCCAGATGGCCAGAGGAGTCTGTCAGGGCAGGGCTGGCCTGCCTGCACAACCATGACCTCCAGATGGCCAGAGGAGACTGCCAGGGCAGGGCTGGCCTGCCTGCACAACCATGACCTCCAGATGGCCAGAGGAGACTGCCAGGGAGGGCTGGCCTGCCTGCACAACCATGACCTCCAGATGGCCAGAGGAGTCTGTCAGGGCAGGGCTGGCCTGCCTGCACAACCATGACCTCCAGATGGCCAGAGGAGACTGCCAGGGCAGGGCTGGCCTGCCTGCATAACCATGACCTCCAGATGGCCAGAGGAGACTGCCAGGGCAGGGCTGGCCTGCCTGCACAACCATGACCTCCAGATGGCCAGAGGAGTCTGCCAGGGCAGGGCTGGCCTGCCTGCACAACCATGACCTCCAGATGGCCAGAGGAGACTGCCAGGGCAGGGCTGGCCTGCCTGCACAACCATGACCTCCAGCTCTGGATCAATTAGCCCAACATTAATGTTGTTAGTCTGCTACACATACAGAGATGCCATCTCTCATGAAAATCAGCTGAGAATAATTCTCCGTACAAGTCTGTAAACATGGTTAAAGATGGAATCTGCAGTAGGGGAAACAGCGCCACTGTTTGTCCCAGAGCCTTTGTTATTGTTTTGTGGATGAGAATGGAGGAGAGAAGCGTCCGACAGCGTGGTAATAACAATGTGCACTACATATTCTGTTGTTCTATCGCGTGTGCGATGATGTCAGAGGTAAGTTAAAACAGTGTTCGTTGTTTGCAGTAACTTCTTAGTGGTTGCAATATCCAAACGGACTTGGCAGTTTCACCAATTAAGGATCCTAGCTTTCAATTATGGGGGAAAGCACTAACTGTATTTTTGCAACAATATTATCATCCTGGAACAAGAGAGGGTCCCTTTAAAGATGGCATCCGCAGTTTGGGAAACAGCTCCACTGGCCGCCCCACTACGTTGTTATTGTTGTTAGCTGCAGAGCTGAGGAGCATCAGGCAGCCTGGTAACAAAATCAGCGCAGTACATATTGTGCTCTACTGTCACACGTATGATGATGTCAGAGGGGACAAAACTGTGTTCATTGTTTGCAGTTACCTCTTTGTCGTTGTAAGATCCCAAACGGACATGGCTGTTTCACCAACTAAGGATTACAGCTTTAAGAGATGATATGTGTCATTTTAACATGAAAATGAATTACATAAAATACGAGGAATGGGATATTCCTAAAATGACACCGTTCCCAAGACCTTGGTTTTCCTTCATTGGGAGTATGTCAGCTCCACACCCCAGATCTATTAACAGATGGGAAAGTGTGCCTTACTTCCTCCTCTCCTCTTATATGGAGGCAGGAGACCCATGTAGGCTACACTGCTCCGGGGACCATATGGTACTCCTTCCTTCAAGGAAGAGATGGAGGCATGGAGACTTGCCAAATCACATTGGCTATAAACCCCGGGTCTTTCTCTATTGTGTCAGGGGGAGTTTTGATGGACTTCCTCCAACAATATGGACCATTTCAATTGACCCTCCAATAAACCACCTCTTCTGGTACTCCCCAAAGACCAAGAGACCCAAGCATCCATTGAGACAGTGAGTAACTGAAGTAGTCAGGGTCTGTGTGTCACACTCTGATCTGTTTCACCTGTCCTTGTGCTTGTCTCCACCCCCTCCAGGTGTCACTCATCATCCCCAGTGTTTTTTACGTGTGTTTTCTGTCTCTCTGTGCCAGTACGTCTTGTTTGTCAAGTCAACCAGCGTTTATCTCCTCGCTCCTATTTTTCCCAGTCTCTGCTTTTCCTAGTCCTCCTGGTTTTGACCCTTGCCTGTTCCGACACCGAACCTGCCTGCCTGACCATTCTTACTGCCCAGACCTCGAGCATAATGCCTTGTACTGTTTTGGACTCGACCTGGTTACTGAACCCCTACCTATCCTGACCTCGAGCCTAATGCCTTGTACTGTTTTGGACTCGGACCTGGTTACTGAACCCCTACCTATCCTGACCTCGAGCCTAATGCCTTGTACTGTTTTGGACTCGGACCTGGTTACTGAACCCCTACCTATCCTGACCTCGAGCCTAATGCCTTGTACTGTTTTGGACTCGGACCTGGTTACTGAACCCCTACCTATCCTGACCTCGAGCCTAATGCCTTGTACTGTTTTGGACTCGGACCTGGTTACTGAACCGCTACCTATCCTGACCTCGAGACTGTCTAACGCCCTGTACTGTTTGGATTCTGACCTGGTTCATAAACTCTCGCCTGTACCCGACCTGCCTTTTGCCTACCCCTTGTGTTATAATAAATATCAGAGCTCAACCAGCTGCCTCCCCTGTCTGCATAGGGGTCTCGCCTTGTGCCCTTATACTGTGATTTCAAAACAGAGGTTATATTGTGCTGGGCATGACACAAACACTATCAGTTTTCTACCCAGAATACCTATGGTGATGTCTGGTTAACACTGTTATCTCCCGCAAGGAGACACATCAACAATCAGCATCATTAGTGTCTACTGGGTCTATATGAATGACCTACTGTATGTTGGGCTATACACTCACAAGAATCAATACGAATAATCCAAATGGAGTTGACATAACAGAGTATGGATAGCAGGCGTTCCCTATCTCCAATCTATTTCCAGCAGTAAATCATTCACCCACCGAGGCTACAAGCAACATTTACCACTTTGTAACAACATGGAAGGATAATGAAATAGAACACATAAATGTAGTTACACTGAGTGGATGGGAGGGAGATATCAATATCTCAGACCCTCCTGGTTGCTTTCTGCAGGAACACTCTCCTGTTCTCTATGGCTGGGAGTGAGGAGGTAGGTTCTCTATCTCTGCAATCATAATCAACATTGATTCGACTACACTACATGCACGCCAGCATGGATTCATCTGAAGGAAGACTACCTAGGTTTTCATATTTTCTTATTAGGAATCTACCTGCAAAATGCAGACAGGATACGTGTGATCACAGATTAATATTATTCAGGAATATTTACAGTGTAGTAATCTACAACTTTCTTCAGACTTGCATCTACTTATTTGTGGTTGGTGGAAAAGGATTAGTGATAAGAAAACACATTAAAATGCTATAGGGTTACATCCTGCAGCTCAGGTGAAGAATAGAAAACTCCACAAAATACCCCAAGACTAATGTAGGTTTCTGAGTTTCCTGGAAGCCATAACTGAGATATACAACATGCCGCCTGTCATGTTTTGTCATATATTGTCTTGTCCTTGTGCTTTCCCTTCTGTTCGTTTCCCCCCTGCTGGTCTTATTAGGTTCGTTCCCTTTTTCTATCCCTCTCTCTCCCTCCCTCTCTCTCTTCTCTCTATCGTTCCGTTCCTGCTCCCAGCTGTTCCTCATTCTCCTAACTCACTCATTTAGTCTTTTCACACCTGTCCCCTATTTTGCCCTCTGATTAGAGTCCCTATTTCTCCCCTTGTTTTTCCGCTTCTGTCCTTGTCGGATCCTTGTATGATGTTCGCTGTGCTGTGTCCTTGTCTCGCCCTGTCGTGTCTTGTCTCCTTCAGATGCTGCGTGTGAGCAGGTGTCTTAGTCTGCTACGGTCGGTGCCTTCCCGAAGCAACCTGCAGTCAATGGTCGAGTCTCCAGTCTGTCCTCGTTACTATGAGTGGATTTAAGTTTTTTCCTGTTTTGTTTTCTTCTTGAGTTTTCCAGGATTATTACTTTTGCCATTTACTGGAATAAAGACTCTGTTTTCGCTAAGTCGCTTTTCGGTCCTCATTCACCTGCATAACAGAAGGATCCGACCAAGAATGGACCCAGCGACTACGGATTCTCGTAACACTGCCGTCGAGATCCAGGGAGCTATGCTCGGCAGACACGAGCAGGAATTGTCTGCTGCTCGTCATGCCGTTGAGACCCTGGCCGCTCAGGTTTCCGACATCTCAGGACAGTTTCAGAGTCTTCGTCTGGTGCCACCAGCTACTTCCTGGTCTTCCGAGTCTCCGGAACCTAGGGTTAATAACCCACCATGTTATTCTGGGCAGCCCACTGAGTGCCGTTCCTTTCTCACCCAGTGTGATATTGTGTTCTCTCTCCAACCCAACACATACTCAAGAGAGAGAGCTCGGATTGCTTACGTCATTTCACTCCTTACTGGTCGGGCTCGAGAGTGGGGCACAGCTATCTGGGAGGCAAGGGCTGAGTGTTCTAACAATTATCTGAACTTTAAAGAGGAGATGATACTGGTTTTTGATCGTTCAGTTTTTGGTAGGGAGGCTTCTAGGGCCTTGGCTTCCCTATGTCAAGGTGATCGATCCATAACGGATTACTCTATAGAGTTTCGCACCCTTGCTGCCTCTAGTGACTGGAACGAGCCGGCGCTGCTCGCTCGTTTTCTGGAGGGACTCCACGCTGAGGTTAAGGATGAGATTCTCTCCCGGGAGGTTCCTTCCAGTGTGGACTCTTTGATTGCACTCGCCATCCGCATAGAACGACGGGTAGATCTTCGTCACCAAGCTCGTGGAAGAGAGCTCGCGTTAACGGTGTTTCCCCTCTCCGCATCGCAAACATCTCCTCCCTCCGACTCAGAGACTGAGCCCATGCAGCTGGGAGGTATTCGCATCTCGACTAAGGAGAGGGAACGGAGGATCACCAACCGCCTTTGCCTCTATTGCGGTTCTGCTGGAAATTTTGTCAATTCATGTCCAGTAAAAGCCAGAGCTCATCAGTAAGCGGAGGGCTACTGGTGAGCGCTACTACTCAGGTCTCTCCATCAAGATCCTGTACTACCATGTCGGTCCATCTACGCTGGACCGGTTCGGCTGCTTCATGCAGTGCCTTGATAGACTCTGGGGCTGAGGGTTGTTTTATGGACGAAGCATGGGCTCGGAAACATGACATTCCTCTCAGACAGTTAGGGAAGCCCACGCCCATGTTCGCCTTAGATGGTAGTCTTCTCCCCAGTATCAGATATGAGACACTACCTTTAACCCTCACAGTATCTGGTAACCACAGTGAGACCATTTCCTTTTTGATTTTTCGTTCACCTTTTACACCTGTTGTTTTGGGTCATCCCTGGCTAGTATGTCATAATCCTTCTATTAATTGGTCTAGTAATTCTATCCTATCCTGGAACGTTTCTTGTCATGTGAAGTGTTTAATGTCTGCTATCCCTCCTGTTTCTTCTGTCCCCTCTTCTCAGGAGGAACCTGGTGATTTGACAGGAGTGCCGGAGGAATATCATGATCTGCGCACGGTCTTCAGTCGGTCCAGAGCCAACTCCCTTCCTCCTCACCGGTCGTATGATTGTAGTATTGATCTCCTTCCGGGGACCACTCCCCCTCGGGGTAGACTATACTCTCTGTCGGCTCCCGAACGTAAGGCTCTCAAGGATTATTTGTCTGTTTCTCTTGACGCCGGCACCGTAGTGCCTTCTTCCTCTCCTGCCGGAGCGGGGTTTTTTTTTGTTAAGAAGAAGGACGGTACTCTGCGCCCCTGCGTGGATTATCGAGGGCTGAATGACATAACGGTTAAGAATCGTTATCCGCTTCCCCTTATGTCATCAGCCTTCGAGATTCTGCAGGGAGCCAGGTTCTTTACTAAGTTGGACCTTCGTAATGCTTACCATCTCGTGCGCATCAGAGAGGGGGACGAGTGGAAAACCGCGTTTAACACTCCGTTAGGGCATTTTGAGTACCGGGTTCTGCCGTTTGGTCTCGCTAATGCTCCAGCTGTTTTTCAGGCATTAGTTAATGATGTACTGAGAGACATGCTGAACATCTTTGTTTTTGTCTACCTTGACGATATCCTGATTTTTTTCACCGTCACTCGAGATTCATGTTCAGCACGTTCGACGTGTACTCCAACGCCTTTTAGAGAATTGTCTCTACGTGAAGGCTGAGAAGTGCGCCTTTCATGTCTCCTCTGTCACATTTCTCGGTTCTGTTATTTCCGCTGAAGGCATTCAGATGGATCCCGCTAAAGTCCAGGCTGTCAGTGATTGGCCCGTTCCAAGGTCACGTGTCGAGTTACAGCGCTTTCTAGGTTTCGCTAATTTCTATCGGCGTTTCATTCGTAATTTCGGTCAAGTTGCTGCCCCTCTCACAGCTCTTACTTCTGTCAAGACGTGCTTTAAGTGGTCCGGTTCCGCCCAGGGAGCTTTTGATCTCCTCAAGAAGCGTTTTACGTCCGCTCCTATCCTCGTTACTCCTGACGTCACTAAACAATTTATTGTCGAGGTTGACGCTTCAGAGGTGGGCGTGGGAGCCATTCTATCCCAGCGCTTCCAGTCTGACGATAAGGTCCATCCTTGCGCTTATTTTTCTCATCGCCTGTCGCCATCGGAACGCAACTATGATGTGGGTAACCGCGAACTGCTCGCCATCCGCTTAGCCCTAGGCGAATGGCGACAGTGGTTGGAGGGGGCGACCGTTCCTTTTGTCGTTTGGACTGACCATAAGAACCTTGAGTACATCCGTTCTGCCAAACGACTTAATGCACGTCAAGCTCGTTGGGCGTTGTTTTTCGCTCGTTTCGAGTTTGTGATTTCTTATCGCCCGGGTAATAAGAACACCAAGCCTGATGCCTTATCCCGTCTCTTTAGTTCTTCTGTGGCTTCTACCGATCCCGAGGGGATTCTTCCTTATGGGCGTGTTGTCGGGTTGACTGTCTGGGGAATTGAGAGACAGGTTAAGCAAGCACTCACTCACACTGCGTCGCCGCGCTTGTCCTAGTAACCTTCTTTTCGTTCCTGTTTCTACTCGTCTGGCTGTTCTTCAGTGGGCTCACTCTGCCAAGTTAGCTGGCCATCCCGGCGTTCGAGGTACACTTGCTTCTATTCGCCAGCGGTTTTGGTGGCCTACTCAGGAGCGTGACACGCGCTGTTTCGTGGCTGCTTGTTCGGACTGCGCGCAGACTAAGTCAGGTAACTCTCCTCCTGCCGGTTGTCTCAGACCGCTTCCCATTCCTTCTCGACCATGGTCTCACATCGCCTTAGACTTCATTACCGGTCTGCCTTCGTCTGCGGGGAAGACTGTGATTCTTACGGTTGTCGATAGGTTCTCTAAGGCGGCACATTTCATTCCCCTCGCTAAGCTTCCTTCCGCTAAGGAGACGGCACAAATCATCATTGAGAATGTGTTCAGAATTCATGGCCTCCCATTAGACGCCGTTTCAGACAGAGATCCGCAATTCACGTCACAGTTTTGGAGGAAGTTCTGTCGTTTGATTGGTGCTTCCGTCAGTCTCTCTTCCGGTTTTCCCTCGCTAAGCTTCCTTCCGCTAAGGAGACGGCACAAATCATCATTGAGAATGTGTTCAGAATTCATGGCCTCCCATTAGACGCCGTTTCAGACAGAGGTCCGCAATTCACGTCACAGTTTTGGAGGAAGTTCTGTCGTTTGATTGGTGCTTCCGTCAGTCTCTCTTCCGGTTTTCATCCCCAGTCTAACGGTCAAGCAGAAAGGGCCAATCAGACGATTGGTCGCATATTACGCAGCCTTTCTTTTAGAAACCCTGCGTCTTGGGCAGAACAGCTCCCCTGGGCAGAATACGCTCACAACTCGCTTCCTTCGTCTGCTACCGGGCTATCTCCGTTTCAGAGTAGTCTGGGTTACCAGCCTCCTCTGTTCTCGTCCCAGCTCGCCGAGTCCAGCGTTCCCTCCGCTCAGGCGTTTGTCCAACGTTGTCAGCGCACCTGGAGGAGGGTGAGGTCTGCACTTTGCCGTTACAGGGCGCAGACTGTGAGAGCCGCCAATAAACGTAGGATTAAGAGTCCTAGGTATTGTCGTGGCCAGAGAGTGTGGCTTTCCACTCGTAACCTTCCCCTTACGACAGCTTCTCGTAAGTTGACTCCGCGGTTCATTGGTCCGTTCCGTGTCTCCCAGGTCGTCAATCCTGTCGCTGTGCGACTGCTTCTTCCGCGACATCTTCGTCGCGTCCATCCTGTCTTCCATGTCTCCTGTGTCAAGCCCTTTCTTCGCGCCCCCGTTCGTCTTCCCTCCCCCCCCGTCCTTGTCGAGGGCGCACCTATTTACAAGGTACGTAGGATCATGGACATGCGTTCTCGGGGACGTGGTCACCAGTACTTAGTGGATTGGGAGGGTTACGGTCCTGAGAAGAGGAGTTGGGTTCCATCTCGGGACGTGCTGGACCGTTCGCTGATTGATGATTTCCTCCGTTGCCGCCAGGATTCCTCCTCGAGTGCGCCAGGAGGCGCTCGGTGAGTGGGGGGGTACTGTCATGTTTTGTCATATATTGTCTTGTCCTTGTGCTTTCCCTTCTGTTCGTTTCCCCCTGCTTGTCTTTTTAGGTTCGTTCCCTTTTTCTATCCCTCTCTCTCCCCCTCCCTCTCTCTCTTCTCTCTATCGTTCCGTTCCTGCTCCCAGCTGTTCCTCATTCTCCTAACTCACTCATTTAGTCTTTTCACACCTGTCCCCTATTTTGCCCTCTGATTAGAGTCCCTATTTCTCCCCTTGTTTTCCGTTTCTGTCCTTGTCGGATCCTTGTATGATGTTCGCTGTGCTGTGTCCTTGTCTCGCCCTGTCGTGTCTTGTCTCCTTCAGATGCTGCGTGTGAGCAGGTGTCTTAGTCTGCTACGGTCGGTGCCTTCCCGAAGCAACCTGCAGTCAATGGTCGAGTCTCCAGTCTGTCCTCGTTACTACGAGTGGATTTAAGTTTTTTCCTGTTTTGTTTTCTTCTTGAGTTTTCCAGGATTATTACTTTTGCCATTTACTGGAATAAAGACTCTGTTTTCGCTAAGTCGCTTTTGGGTCCTCATTCACCTGCATAACACCGCCAATGAGCGTCCTCATCTTGTAGCTGTCTCTAACTTACTCGTTTTACACCTCCAGTGTTAATTGTCACCTATTTTAGATTTAGTTTTAGGCTTAGTCTTTATGAGTAAAACACTTTCTGATCTTAGTCACATTTTAGTCATTTCATCCATCTTAGTTTTAGTTATGATCGGTCGACAAAAACTCTGGACAATTTTTGTCTAGTTTTAGTCAGTCATTTTAGTACTATTTTAGTCATTGTAATGTTCTTCTGTTTTGTTAAATAGTTCATACAAACCTCTAACTTAACTTCCATCATAGCTTCCACTCCCTTAGTCACAGCCATTTCAGTCACATAATAGTCAGTGAAATCTTTTCTATGAAATAATTAGGCTAATATTTAAGCTACCTGTATGTGCATATTCAGGTGGCCTTGTCCAACTAGGCCTACGATCCCCTTGTATACTTTAACTGGCAACATTGATATTGTGGCAGATTGTAACCAATGCCAGCCATAATGAACCATATAACACTCCCCATCATAACCATCAAGGGGGTAAATAACTGGTTTTCTGAGAAAATGGGAGAATTGAAGCTTCACAGAAATAGCAGAAATATTACTTGCACTCCTAATATTCAACAAATACCATTTGATTTTCCCAGAGGAAAAAAGCAACCTCAACCCGCATTTACGGACTGCAAGAGACCACATCAATGAACTACAGCGCACTTGGGAAAATAGAGCTTCTGATGAGATCAAAGCAAAAATAGCCTACATGAAAGTAAGAGGGAGAGTAATCATTATTGTTCCTAGTTCAGGTTAGTTACTCGTGAAGTGTCCTTGCTTTGCATCAGTTCAAAAGATTGACGAGTGACTGAAGAGACCGCCTGGGAGCTGTGTGGAAGAGCCCCCCAGATCAGCTCTGTGTGGGAGAGCCCCCCAGATCAGCTCTGTGTGGGAGAACCCCCCAGATCAGCTCAATCAGACCGTGCAACTGAAAGATCTTAATTAATGAGAGGATTGCATTACATTCTGCCTGCTTGCTTATGATTGGACAAAACAGATGAAAAGGAGCATGTCAAATGTCCATTAGGAATTATCGTCGAGTCACATTTTCGACAACTAAAATGAAAAGTAATTTGCATTAGTTATCGTTTTTTTCCAGGGTCTCCTCTCGTTATCATAATAGTTTTGGTCAGGAAAAAGAGGTGATTGACAAGTATTTTTTGTCGTAGTTATTGTCGATGAAATGATATCAAACTGTATCAAACTTACCGACTAAAGGTTACAAATACTTTAATTTACACAACAAACCCCCAGCAAGCTGAGTAATTAAAGCAGTGCAGTTGACAAAGCCCCTATGGTGGAGCTGAGGTAATTCTCACTGAGGTGGGATAGCTGATAAACACCTTAAAAGCCCAAACATTAAGCCTTTATTTATCTACAGCTCTCACCGTGAGAGATGGTACAGACCCATATGCTGTGGCCCAGTGGGTTCTAGGTATGGAACCATAGGGCAGAGCCTTATTCTCTCTAGCAGATGTACAGAGTGTAATTACTGTTCACAAAGGGGGTTCTAGCAGCACGCTATGGGCCTCAGGTCCTGTCCTACACAGCCTTTCCCTAGGAAGAGCCCTCTGGGAAAGAGCCCTGATGGGGTCGGTTGAGTCCCTGTGCCCCCTGTCACCCCCTGCCTCATGCTGTCAGATATGTAGATGACCTTTGACCCCCAAAACTGTCCCTAGATGGAAACAGGGCATATGTTCCACTACCATCATGTTCAGTAGCAGGGCCATGTTTTGTAACCGTATGCTGGATAACATGGAAAGGCAGCAGAGGCAGTCAAAAGAGGCGAATTACAAGGTAATTGGGGTGCAATTTTAGGAGAACATGACAGATTTGTGAGTTTAATGAGCATAGAATGTTCAGCATTTTAGTCTGTCATCTGATTTGAAATGGTTAGACATTATGTCCAAATTATTACAAGGCAATTGATTTAATGAGAAGCTGCAGAGCCAAAAGTCTGGTTTCTGACTACCAATGCATGGTGGTCGAAGCTGGTTTCACCATACTTTTTTTTTTAAACTTCAACATAGCCTACGTAACCATGAGTTATAGTCTATGGAACTACACACAACTTGGAGGCAGTTGAAGTAAAGACACATTTTAACTGTATCCTTTCAGTTTCTCTACTAGTATAACTTCCATTTTCATTAGGCACTTTTATGGCCCGGTTCCCAGGTGAAAACCCCAGTAAGGTATGGCTGTTTCCTCCCCTAGTTATTAATCAAACAACAATCCTTCTAAAAGAACCCATAGGGCGGAATGCTCTATTCCCCCGACTACGACACTCCACTGACCAATTTCCCATCAGGCACAGTGACTCACCCCCATGTTGGTAGAAGCTGCAGCAAGACTTTATTACCTCAGCACAGGCAGACAGGGAGTCATAAAGCTGACAGGTGTGATAACTCGTCCCCACATTGTCAGGGTGGAGCGAGGGATGGGACAAAGGTGTGATGGGGAAGGGCAGGAAGTGATCATCTTTGGAGGTGCTGAATGGTCCAGCGACACGCCGCTGCCATGCGCCAGCCAGGGACTGACAGAGTGAGAGAGCCGTGGACAGTGATGGGTGACTGAAGGGGAAGCGTGACAGATCAGATCCGGCTGCTATGGGAACATTCCAAATGGCACCCTATTCATTTTCTATATAGTGCACTACCATGGGCCCTGGATGAAAGTAGTGCACTAAATAGGGAAAAGGGAGCCATTTGGGATGCAAACCTATATCTCCCGTTGTTCCTCCTCTGTAGAGTACAACCGTCCTCTGGGTTGGCACTGGGGAAGCACACTCACAGGCCCTGTGCCAGGTTCTACCCCTTCTACCCTCTGCCAAACCCCCATCTACAGTCTCAATGAAACTGTACAGCCACTGTGGGTTTGGCTACAGTTTTAAAAGGTCAAATTAGCCTAACATTTTGTCATCAATCTACTTCAACAATAACAAATGGATTGGTCATGTAGAAGCTTTGTGACTGTCTTCTTATAACGAACTAATGACGACCTTGAAAAGATAATCAACTAAAACCTTAAAGATGCACTATGAAGAAATTGTTCCGCCATTTCCTGGTTTCTACAATTCGAATATTCGCCTAATTTCAGTTTATGTGACAACACACACAAGTATAGTGTAGAGAATCATTGTACCATCTAAACCACTGTGAAATATATTTTCAATAAACAAAAATATAGTATTTTCAGCTGTTTGAAGCTGGTGCACAATAAGGAAAGTAAAAGACGCAAAAACGAAACAAAAAAACGAGAAGCATAGAACTAGTGCACATAGAAAAGGTCTAGAGCTTCTTAGACTTGTTTAAATAAGAATGACTGATCTATAACACACATTTCTATGTGAATTTGGTCAGGTTACATATTGCAGCTTCGACAACAGTCTTGGGGGGCCGAGGTGGGTGGAAAAAAAGGGTGGATGACTTTGATAATCTCTTACATCTAGCCTACATACTTAACAAGCTATGCAACAAAGCAAAATGTCAAGTATATATTTAGATCTCTATCAGTTTATATTTATAAAACATTAATAGAAGTGCAAGAATTTACGGCAAGTGAGCGTTTTTGATTTTAAAGGTCATTCTACTGCCAAATGTCAAAATGGCCCATCGTTCCTGGGAGGCCATCATATCGTATTCATGGATCTCTGTATAACTTTGTGGCTGGGAGGCAGTACTGTCAACCAGAGAACAGACAATAACTTATTGCAGATGTAGATCACAGCCAGCCAGCACACAGCCACTGCCCTCTACATGAATATTTTATCTCATACATAGAGTGGGGCAAAAAAGTATTTAGTCAGCCACCAATTGTGCAAGTTCTCCCACTTAAAAAGATAAGAGAAGCCTGTAATTTTCATCATAGGTACACTTCAACTATGATAGACAAAATGAGGGGGAAAAATCCAGAAAATTACATTGTAGGATTTTTAATGAATTTATTTGCAAATTATGGTGGAAAATAAGTATTTGGTCAATAACAAAAGTTTATCTCAATACTTTGTTATATACACTTTGTTGGCAATGACAGAGGTCGAACGTTTTCTGTAAGTCTTCACAAGGTTTTCACAGACTGTTGCTGGTATTTTGGCCCATTCCTCCATGCAGATCTCCTCTAGAGCAGTGATGTTTTGGGCTGTTGCTGGGCAACACGGACTTTCAACTCCCTCCAAAGATTTTCTATGGGTTTGAGATCTGGAGACTGGCTAGGCCACTCCAGGACCTTGAAATACTTCTTATGAAGCCACTACTGCTTTGCCTGGGCGGTGTGTTTGGGATCATTGTCATGTTGAAAGACCCAGCCATGTTTCATCTTCAATGCCCTTGCTGATGGAAGGAGGTTTTCACTAAAAATCTCACGATACTTGGCCTCATTCATTCTTTCCTTTACACGGATCAGTCGTCCTGGTCCCTTTGCATAAAAACAGCCCCAAAGCATGATGTTTCCACCCCCATGCTTTAGAGTAGGTATGGTGTTCTTTGGATGCAACTCAGCATTCTTTGTCCTCCAAACACGACGAGTTGAGTTTTTACCAAAAAGTTCTATTTTGGTTTCATCTGACCATATGACATTCTCCCAATCTTCTTCTGGATCATCCAAATGCTCTCTAGCAAACTTCAGACGGGCCTGGACATGTACTGGCTTAAGCAGGGGGACACGTCTGGCACTGCAGGATTTGAGTCCTTGGTGGCGTAGTGTGTTACTGATGGTAGGCTTTGTTACTTTGGTCCCAGCTCTCTGCAGGTCATTCACTAGGTCCCCCCGTGTGGTTCTGGGATTTTTGCTCACCGTTCTTATGATCATTTTGACCCCACGGGGTGATCTTGCATGGAGACCCAGATTAAGGGAGATTATCAGTGGTCTTGTATGTCTTCCATTTCCTAATAATTGCTCCCACAGTTGATTTCTTCAAACCAAACTGCTTACCTATTGCAGATTCAGTCTTCCCAGCCTGGTGCAGGTCTATAATTTAGTTTCTGGTGTCCTTTGACAGCTCTTTGGTCTTGGCCATAGAGGAGTTTGGAGTGTGACTGTTTGAGGTTGTGGACAGGTGTATTTTATACTGATAACAAGTTCAAACAGGTGCCATTAATACAGGTAACGAGTAGAGGACAGAGGAGCCTCTTAAAGAAGAAGTTACAGGTCTGTGAGAGCCAGAAATCTTGCTTGTTTGTAGGTGACCAAATACTTATTTTCCACCATAATTTGCAAATAAATTCATCAAAAATGTGATTTTCTGGATTTTGTTTTCTCATTTTGTCTGTCATAGTGGAAGTGTACCTATGATGAAAATTACAGGCCTCTCTCATTTTTTTAAGTGGGAGAACTTGGACAATTGGTGGCTGACTAAATACTTTTCTGCCCCACTGTATATGCCACAGTGCCCTCAAACACATGATCTTCTTTCCTCTTGCCCTAGCAGTAACATATGAATTATGCCTCTGTCAGGAGATTTGGCTTAAGACCATATTTTTACCACACCAAGCACATACACTTACACGTAATAGCATACTATCATAATATCCAAATGCATGCAGGCTATATAGCCTTTATGTACAGTGTAACTCTCAGGGGGCACAGATAACTGCCTGCTTGTATCAGCACGAATGCCCCTAGCTCCGAGGCAGAGACAGATGACACACCTCCAGACCCACCGTCAGTTCATTTACCTCCAGAATAAAGATTCAGTACTCTATTTTGTTTCTGTGGTGTTTGCCAGAGGTCCTCTGTTTTGCTCAGGGTTAAATGAATTAAATGGGCGTATCGCCAAACCACTGTAGCTCCAAACCATAAGATATTTGCAGCCCCTTCCCTCCCAAGGCCTGGAGAAAGAGAGATATCGGGTTGTGTGAGTGTGTTTATCGCTTTGGCTGTCGGTGGCTCTGTGGGAAAAGTTTATCATGCCAAAAGAAGAGTAGTCTGCAAGGGCTTTCTTTGGATACTACTAAAAGGGTCAGACTGCAAGGGCTTTCTTTGAATACTAAGAGGGTCACTATGCAAGGGCTTTCTTTGGATACTAAGAGGGTCACTATGCAAGGGCTTTCTTTGGATACTAAGAGGGTCAGTCTGCAAGGGCTTTCTTTGGATACTATTCTGTATGAACGGAGAAATAATATTAAGCAAGAAGCTATGTTTTTCTGATGAAACATGAAATAGTCTCTCATTAGAATCGTTCTAGTATAGAATAGTACATGATAGTACTATGCCTTAGTTATCATTCCTCAGACAGTTCCCTAATGACATCATGGAGTTGAGATCAACATCTATGTAAACAAGAAAGCAATGTAAACATCAATGTAAACAAGTCAGTTGACTAAAGTGTGTTACAAATACACTGAGTCTACAAAATATTCTGAACAGGATGTGATTTCCTTGTGAGTTAAGCAGGTGTGGGTCATAGTTGAGGAAGGGTATAGGCAGTATGGCTTTTGATTGAATAAAACATTACAAATGTATCCAGAGAAATGTGTCAAACAGTGACTAACAATATACACTAGGGACACCTGCTCTTTCCATGACAAAGACTGACCAGGTGAATCTAGGTGAAAGTGATGATCCCTAATTGATGTCACTTGTTAAATCCACTTCAATCAGTGTAGATGAAGGGGGGAGACGGGTTAAAGAAGGATTTTTAAGCCTTGAGACAATTGAGACATGGACTGTGTCTGTGTGTGATTCAGAAGGTGAATGGGCAATACAAAACATTTAAGTGCCTTTGAATGGGGTATGGTAGTATGTGCCAGGAGCACCGATTAATGTGAAAAACAACAGACCTGCTGTATTTTTCATGCTCAACAGTTTACTGTGTGTATCAAGAATCATCCACCACCCAAAGGACATCCAGCCAACTTGACACAACTGTGGGAAGCATTGGAGTCAACATGGGCCAGCGTCCCTGTGGAATGCTTTCGACATCCTGTAGAGTCCATGCCCCAATTCAATGATCGTAATGTTTTGTACACTCAGTGTGTGGTTTTTCTACATTCAATAACCTAACTGCAAAATTCCGTCAGAGCGCCTCAATCATAAAGATGCAGCAAACGTCCCTGTAAGTCATCAGACAGCAGCCAGTACAGTCAGTACCAGTGTGCCCATGAGCTGCATGACTGCCTCCGTCATGGGTGGCATACGGAGGCACTGCGTCCACCAGGTGGCCCACACATCTGGCTCATTACCTCTCAGCTACTGCCATGACTCTCCACTGCTCTGACAGCCTGTTGGAATAATCTCATCAGGACCAGGGAGGCAGGGAGTCACACACTGTCATCGTAACATGCTGCTGTCTGAAATGTGCTGGAGCAGGAGAGCGAAGGCAGCCATGTGCAGACCGAGCAGTGGGAAGGAGTTTACATTCTTGTGACCGAAGAACGAGATGGACCTTAATCGTACTTTTTCAGATAAATGATACAATTAGGAAATAGCCATAATATGACTGATTTAATATGGCTTCCGACAGTCGTGGACTCAGAGCTCTAAAAGACAGGAGAAGAGGAAGTTAGACGTTAATTGCTGTTGTCTGGCTGACTGTTACTGTCAGTGACTTACTTTGCCTGTCAGGTACTATCTGATGATGATCTTCTAGAACAGGGATGGGCAACTTTGATATGTTTGGGGCCCACAAAAAATCTGAACTCGCGCTGCACACACACACACACACACACACACACACACACACACACACACACACACACACACACACACACACACACACACACACACACACACACACACACACACACACACACACACACACACACACACACACACACACACACACACACACACACACATCTCTGCTCTAGAAGGACTGTCACCAGGACTCCAGTCTATATATAACGTGATGATCCTCTAGAAGGACTGTCACCAGGACTCCAGTCTATATAATAATATAATATAATAATAATAATAATAATAAATAATAATAATAATATAATAATAATAATAATATAATAATAATATAATAATAATAATAATAATAATATATGCCATTTAGCAGACGCTTTTATCCAAAGCTACTTACAGTCATGTGTGCATACATTCTACGTATGGGTGGTCCCGGGGATCGAACCCACTACCCTGGCGTTACAAGCGCCATGCTCTACCAACTGAGCTACAGAAGGACCAAGTGATGATCCTCTAGAAGGGGCGGCAGCGTAGCCTAGTGGTTAGAGCGTTGGACTAGTAACCGGAAGGTTGCGAGTTCAAACCCCCGAGCTGACAAGGTACAAATCTGTCGTTCTGCCCCTGAACAGGCAGTTAACCCACTGTTCCCAGGCCGTCATTGAAAATAAGAATATATTCTTAACTGACTTGCCTGGTTAAATAAAGGTTAAATAAAGGTTAAATAAAGGTTAAATAAAGGTAAAAAAAAAAAAAAGGACTGTCGCCAGGACTCCAGTCTATATATAACATGATGATCCTCTAGGACTGTCACCAGGACTCCAGTCTATATATAACATGATGATCCTCTAGGACTGTCACCAGGACTCCAGTCTATATATAACATGATGATCCTCTAGGACTGTCGCCAGGACCAGTCTATATATAACATGATGATCCTCTAGAAGGACTGTCACCAGGACTCCAGTCTATATATAACGTGATGATCCTCTAGAAGGACTCCAGTCTACATACAGTATAAGGTGATAATCCTCTAGGACTGTCACCAGGACTCCAGTCTATATATAACGTGATGATCCTCTAGAAGGACTGTCACCAGGACTCCAGTCTATATATCATGTGATGATCCTCTAGAAGGACTATATACAGTATAAGGTGATAATCCTCTAGGACTGTCACCAGGACTCCAGTCTATATACAGTATAAGGTGATAATCCTCTAGGACTGTCACCAGGACTCCAGTCTATATACAGTATAAGGTGATAATCCTCTAGGACTGTCACCAGGACTCCAGTCTATATATACCACAATGTGCTTCTGGCCGAGGTCAGCCTTGTTAGCTTATTAGCTCTAAGCACTAACCTCATTAAGGACAGAGTCCTCTGCCTTTACCTTCCAGCACCCTCTGCTGACTCTCCGGTCACCCTAAGGGGACGCGATGGCATCTCAAAGGTGTGCCACTTGACCCCGAGGGCCCCAAGTGCCGCCAATCCAACATGCGTTTTCTATCCACCATAGTTACAGCGTTGAGGCAAAACTGCTGTCACGGCAGATTTTCATGCATACAATATTACGGCTACAGCCACTGCCTTTAATCCCAGAGAGAATGAGAGAGGGCAAGAGGAGCTCTGATGATGGATTACCACTTCCTGTCATATACTGTAGTACTAACTAGACCCTGGCTATGAGCACTAGCAACAATTTCAAACACAGGCACTCAGTGAATACAGAATACAGCATACAAGACGAATGGAATACCTGGAATACACTCCTACTACTACTACAGATCCCTGCCGGTTTCCTGAAATAGCCTTGTTTATTTCAATGTCAACAGAGTTTTGCCTCCCTATGAAGATTGACACTGTCGACTCCAAAATTTCACACCCCTGATATATTTAACACAACTTCTACATCCTTTGAAATCAATAAAACACTTTAATTAACTGAAAATCTAATATTGACATCCCATACAAGCCATTATTCAGAAATGATGAGGACCGTATTCCAGCATGCATGCTTTTCCTTCTCTGTATGCACAGCCAGCTAAACCTGGAACATCAAACATTCAGCATATCAACACGGTATGTGGCGACTGCACCTCGTTCCTGTGTATACCCTCATTTAGGGCCGTAATTCGATGTTTGATAAATTGCATAATCCTATCAGAACACAGCAGGGCGGGCTAGTACAGCGGGGCGAATGTGACGACAACAATGGTGTCAAGCGCTGGTACGATGACAGATCCTCTATTTATCACAGAGATAGAAAGAGAGAGATGAGGTGAAATGGGAACGTTGTTGTTCCGTCCCTGGCTGTCTGGCACTCTCCCCAGCCCCAGCTTCACTCCCCTTGCTTCAGCCTCTGTGTCTGTCCATGCCCTCCTGGCTCCTGTTTAAACTGGACTGCTTTTGTCCTTAAATGACAGGAGCTGCTGATGAAGCTGCTCCTAAATAAAGAACGACTAGTGTAATGAATGCTGGGCCTCCTCCTGCCAAAAACTGCATTACAGGCTCTAATGTGCTCCCTTGTCTGAATCAGTCTATCAGCTAACCTGTTCCCAGAGAGTGAATTAAAGATCCAGAGAGGAATTAAAGATGATATTGGAGGAGAAGGGGTTAGTCGGAATGAGGGAGGGAAGAAAAGCCAATGAGAGAAGCATCTAGACTCACCCAGGGCAGGTACGCGACCCACAACTCCGGCCATGACCTTTTAAAGCCTTCGAAATGAGAGGCGAACAGCACTCCCTCTATGTTGAATGGTTCATTTCTCTGTCAGCAGGAGAAATCAGCAAGATGGTGATAGTCAAGAGAGATCCCTGCTTCCACAGACTCCAAAACAATCTTGAATGTTCTCAACTTATTTATTTATTCATTTATTTGCCAGGGACCATGTACAACATGTCATTGCACCAGATTTAGCTTGATAGCTCATTTTCATCTGTAATCCCTGGGCAGAAAACAATCAACATCAATACATCATTACAATGCTACAATACACTGTGTACAAAACATTAAGGACACCAGCTCTTTCCATGACATAGACTGAACAGGTGAATCCAGGTGAAATCTATGATCCCATATTGATGTCACTTGTTAAATCCACTTCAATCAGTGTAGACGAAGGGGAAGAGACAGTTTAAATAAGGATTTTTAAGCCTTGAGACAACTGTGATATGGATTGTGTATGTGTGCCATTCACAGAGTGAATGGGCAAGACAAAACTGCAAGTGCCTTTGAATGGAACGGGGTATGCTAGTGGGTGCCAGGCGCACCGGTCTGTGTCAAGAACTGCAACGCTGCAGGGTTTTTCACACTCAGCAGTTTCCCGTGTGTATCAAGAATGGTCCACCACCCAAAGGACATCCAGCCAATTTGACACAACTGTGAGAAGCATTGGAGTCAACATGGGCCAGCATCCCTGTGAAAAGCTTTCAACAATTTGTAGAGTCCATGCCCTGACGAATTGAGGCTGTTCTGAGGGCAAAATGGGGGGATGCAACTCAATATTAGGAAGGTGTATCTCGTCTGAAACCATGCATTTTTTACTCAGACTAGGCCGGAGATATTTTTGTGAAAATAGATTATTCATCTCGCCTGAAAACATGTATTTTGGGTACTCAGACTAGGCTGTAGACATACCATAAATCTTTCACAGACTCCAAACCAATACTACACAATGTTCTCAGCTTAGTGACGCCTGATGAAGACAAAATGTGGACCAGAACTAGTATCTCTTGTTGTTGATATAACTCAGACAGTTTTATTGGGTCCTTCAAACACCAACTAAAGTACTGTTTTCAAACCAGGTCATCTTGCAATGAGAAAACAGGCCTATAATAGGAAAATGAGCAATGGTGAATTGTTAATTCATTATCCCAATGAATTAGTGATTGAGAGAGGGTGAGATACATGAGGCACATGAAGAAGAGGGGCTGCAGATGCTCCCTAGTGCTCAGGGGGCTCAGAGCAAAACAAACACAAGCGGTTCTCACTCACACACAACCCATGTCACAAAACCAACCTCTCCCACTCCATTTCAGAACACTTTTCTTTGTGTAGGGCACCAGGTTACTAGATGTCTTTCACCAACACATTTGTAAGCCCAGTGATATAACTGTGGATGCATCAAACAAATAACCATATGCATATTAAATCCCTTCTTCTATCCATATGACGTTTGTACTCTTACCCAGATATTGTCATTTTCAAGTTTAATCTTTGAATTTCAACTTGAATATATCAACTTCCCTTCCATCTCTGCACGGCAAACATACAAGCAGGAGCCGGGAGAATACTGTACATTTAGAAAATAAAAATGTATTCTGGGAAGTGTGTTTTCTCCCCCTCAAGGAATGAAGCAGAAGTCTTTAAAAAGACATCCCAGGATTATCTGGACAGGCCACAAAGAAATGTCTCTGGAGTGAGAATATTGGGCATCCTGTCTTCTGACACACAATACTGCCAAGGGAATGAGAGGAGTCTGACAGTGGCAATAAGAGCCCATCTCCTCCTTCTGCTATCAATATGTACAGCTGGTAAAAAAAAAAATGTGTTTATGCTTTGACAATAACACTAGGATTGGAAACCGCAGAGCATTTTGTAAAAAAAAAAAAGCAACTGCAAAAAGTGAAATTTATTTCATTATTTAGGCACACAGACTCTGATATGGAACTGGGTTTCTATGGATAATGATGTATGTGGCTTTTTGCACCTCCAATAAAAAATGTATTGCTCTTCAATACAAGAATACATCAAACCTGACGCACAGGTCAATGCTAGATATAATGTCCTCCGTAAATGTCTTCCTTACCTTTAACAATATCAGCATAACAAATACATTATGACATTTCGATCAATAATGAATGATTATCAAACAGCAGTGGTGGGGAAAAGTACACAATTGTCATACTTCAGTAAAAGTAAAGATACCTTCATAGAAAACGACTCAAGTAAATGTGAGTCACCCAATAAAATACTACTTGAGTAAAAGTCTAAAAGTATTTGGTTTTAAATGTGTTTAAGTTTCAAAAGTAAATGTAATTGCTAAAGTATACTTACGTATCAAAAGTAAAAGTCATTTCAAATTCCTTATATTAGGCAAACCAGACGGCACGATGTTCTATTTTTACTTATTTATGGATAGCCAGGGGCACTCTCCAACACTCAGACATAAATTATAAACAAAGCACCAACTAAAAAAATAAATTTTTAACATGTTTTTTTTAAATAAAAAGACATGTAAAAGAGAATTATAATTACAAAATGTAAAAAAACATTTGTGTTTACTAGTGAGTCAGCCAGATCAGGTAGTAGGGATGACCAGGGATTTTCCTTTGATAAGTGCGTGAATTGGACCATTTTACTGTCCTGCTAAGCATTCAACATGTAATGAGTACTTTTGGGTGTCAGAGAAAATGTATGGAGTAAAGAGTACATTATTTTCTTTAGGAATGTAGTGGAGTAAAAGTAAAAGTTGTCAAAAATAGAAATAATACAGTACAGATTGTCATGTTTTGTCATTGATTATCATGTCTTGTCCCTGTGCTTCTCCTTCTATTCGTTTCCCTCTGCTGGTCTTATTAGGTTCTTTCCCTCTTTCTATCCCTCTCTCTCCCCCTCCCTCTCTCACTCTCTCGCTCTCTCTTCTCTCTATCGTTCCGTTCCTGCTCCCAGCTGTTCCTATTCCCCTAATCAATCATTTAGTCTTCCCACACCTGTTCCCGATCCTTTTCCCTGATTAGAGTCCCTATTTCTCTCCTTGTTTTCCGTTCCTGCCCTGTCGGATCCTTGTCTATATTCACCGTGCTGTGTCTATGTTTTGCCCTGTCGTGTCGTGTTTCCCTCAGAGGCTGCGTGGTGAGCAGGTGTCTGAGTCTGCTAGGTTCAAGTGCCTTCCCGAGGCAACCTGCAGTTCTTGATCAAGTCTCCAGTCTGTTCTCGTCTTTACGAGTAGTATTATGCCTTTTGTTTTGTTAAGTATCTTACTGGATTAAAAACTCTGTTTTCGCCAAGTCGCTTTTGGGTCCTCATTCACCTGCATAACAGAAGGATCCGACCAAGGAATGGACCCAGCGACTACAGAGGCTCGTAACACTGCCGTCAAGATCCAAGGAGCCATGCTCGGCAGACACGAGCAGGAATTGTCTGCTGCTCGCCATGCCGTGGAGAACCTGGCCGCTCAGGTTTCCGACCTCTCTGGACAGTTCCAGAGTCTTCGTCTCGTGCCACCTGTTACTTCCTGGCCTGCCGAGCCTCCGGAACCTAGGGTTAATAACCCACCTTGCTACTCCGGGCAGCCCACGGAGTGCCGCTCCTTTCTCACCCAGTGTGATATTGTGTTCTCTCTCAACCCAACACATACTCTAGCGAGAGAGCTCGGGTTGCTTACGTCATTTCACTCCTTACTGGCCGGGCTCGAGAGTGGGGCACAGCTATCTGGGAGGCAAGGGCTGATTGTTCTAACAATTACCAGAACTTTAAAGAGGAGATGATTCGGGTTTTTGACCGTTCAGTTTTTGGTGGGGAGGCTTCTAGGGCCCTGGCTTCCCTATGCCAAGGTGATCGATCCATAACGGATTACTCTATAGAGTTTCGTACTCTTGCTGCCTCTAGTGACTGGAACGAGCCGGCGCTGCTCGCTCGTTTTCTGGAGGGACTCCACACAGTGGTCAAAGATGAGATTCTCTCTCGGGAGGTTCCTTCCAGTGTGGACTCTTTGATTGCTCTCGCCATCCGCATAGAATGACGGGTAGATCTTCGTCACCAAGCTCGTGGAAGAGAGCTCGCGTCAACGGTGTTTCCCTGCTCCGCATCGCAACCATCTCCCTCCTCTGGCTCAGAGACTGAGCCCATGCAGCTGGGAGGTATTCGCATCTCGACCAAGGAGAGGGAACGGAGGATCACCAACCGCCTGTGCCTCTATTGCGGATTTGATGGACATTTTGTCAATTCATGTCCAGTAAAAGGCCAGAGCTCATCAGTAAGCGGAGGGCTACTGGTGAGCGCTACTACTCAGGTCTCTTCATCTAGATCCTGTACTACTATGTCGGTCCATCTACGCTGGACCGGTTCGGGTGCTACATGCAGTGCCTTGATTGACTCTGGGCCTGAGGGTTGTTTCATGGACGAAGCATGGGTTCGGAAACATAACATTCCTTTCAGACAGTTAGACAAACCTACGCCCATGTTTGCCTTAGATGGTAGTCATCTTCCCAGTATCAGATTTGAGACACTACCTTTAACTCTCACAGTATCTGGTAACCACAGTGAGACTATTTCTTTTTGATTTTTCGTTCACCTTTTACACCTGTTGTTTTGGGTCATCCCTGGCTAGTATGTCATAATCCTTCTATTAATTGGTCTTGTAATTCTATCCTATCCTGGAACGTATCTTGTCATGTGAAGTGTTTAATGTCTGCCATCCCTCCCATTTCTTCTGTCCCCACTTCTCAGGAGGAACCTGGCGATTTGACAGGAGTGCCGGAGGAATATCATGATCTGCGCACGGTCTTCAGTCGGTCCCGAGCCAACTCCCTTCCTCCTCACCGGTCGTATGATTGTAGTATTGATCTCCTTCCGGGGACCACTCCTCCTCGGGGTAGACTATACTCTCTGTCGGCTCCCGAACGTAAGGCTCTCGAGGATTATTTATCTGTGTCTCTTGACGCCGGTACCATAGTGCCTTCTTCCTCTCCGGCCGGGGCGGGGTTCTTTTTTGTTAAGAAGAAGGACGGTACTCTGCGCCCCTGCGTGGATTATCGAGGGCTGAATGACATAACGGTTAAGAATCGTTATCCGCTTCCCCTTATGTCATCAGCCTTCGAGATTCTGCAGGGAGCCAGGTGCTTTACTAAGTTGGACCTTCGTAACGCTTACCATCTCGTGCGCATCAGAGAGGGGACGAGTGGAAAACGGCGTTTAACACTCCGTTAGGGCATTTTGAGTACCGGGTTCTGCCGTTTGGTCTCGCCAATGCGCCAGCTGTTTTTCAGGCATTAGTTAATGATGTTCTGAGAGACATGCTGAACATCTTTGTTTTTGTCTATCTTGACGATATCCTGATTTTTTTCACCGTCACTCGAGATTCATGTTCAGCACGTTCGACGTGTTCTACAGCGCCTTTTAGAGAATTGTCTCTACGTTAAGGCTGAGAAGTGCTCTTTTCATGTCTCCTCCGTTACTTTTCTCGGTTCCGTTATTTCCGCTGAAGGCATTCAGATGGATTCCGCTAAGGTCCAAGCTGTCAGTGATTGGCCCGTTCCAAGGTCACGTGTCGAGTTGCAGCGCTTTTTAGGTTTCGCTAATTTCTATCGGCGTTTCATTCGTAATTTCGGTCAAGTTGCTGCCCCTCTCACAGCTCTTACTTCTGTCAAGACGTGTTTTAAGTGGTCCGGTTCCGCCCAGGGAGCTTTTGATCTTCTAAAAGAACGTTTTACGTCCGCTCCTATCCTCGTTACTCCTGACGTCACTAGACAATTCATTGTCGAGGTTGGCGCTTCAGAGGTAGGCGTGGGAGCCATTCTTTCCCAGCGCTTCCAGTCTGACGATAAGGTTCATCCTTGCGCTTATTTTTCTCATCGCCTGTCGCCATCTGAGCGCAACTATGATGTGGGTAACCGTGAACTGCTCGCCATCCGCTTAGCCCTAGGCGAATGGCGACAGTGGTTGGAGGGGGCGACCGTTCCTTTTGTCGTTTGGACAGACCATAAGAACCTTGAGTACATCCGTTCTGCCAAACGACTTAATGCCCGTCAAGCTCGTTGGGCGTTGTTTTTGCTCGTTTCGAGTTTGTGATTTCTTACCGTCCGGGTAGCAAAAACACCAAGCCTGATGCCTTATCCCGTCTGTTTAGTTCTTCTGTGGCTTCTACTGATCCCGAGGGATTCTTCCTTATGGGCGTGTTGTCGGGTTAACAGTCTGGGGAATTGAAAGACAGGTTAAGCAAGCACTCACGCACACTGCGTCGCCGCGCGCTTGTCCTAGTAACCTCCTTTTCGTTCCTGTTTCCACTCGTCTGGCTGTTCTTCAGTGGGCTCACTCTGCCAAGTTAGCTGGTCATCCCGGTGTTCGAGGCACTCTTGCGTCTATTCGCCAGCGCTTTTGGTGGCCGACTCAGGAGCGTGACACGCGCCGTTTCGTGGCTGCTTGTTCGGACTGCGCGCAGACTAAGTCGGGTAACTCTCCTCCTGCCGGTCGTCTCAGACCGCTCCCCATTCCTTCTCGACCATGGTCTCACATCGCCCTAGACTTCATTACCGGTCTGCCTTTGTCTGCGGGGAAGACTGTGATTCTTACGGTTGTCGATAGGTTCTCTAAGGCGGCACATTTCATTCCCCTCGCTAAACTTCCTTCCGCTAAGGAGACGGCACAAATCATCATTGAGAATGTGCCTCCCGTTAGACGCCGTTTCAGACAGAGGTCCGCAATTCACGTCACAGTTTTGGAGGGAGTTCTGTCGTTTGATTGGTGCGTCCGTCAGTCTCTCTTCCGGGTTTCATCCCCAGTCTAACGGTCAAGCAGAGAGGGCCAATCAGACGATTGGTCGCATACTACGCAGCCTTTCTTTCAGAAACCCTGCGTCTTGGGCAGAACAGCTCCCCTGGGCAGAATACGCTCACAACTCGCTTCCTTCGTCTGCTACCGGGTTATCTCCGTTTCAGAGTAGTCTGGGTTACCAGCCTCCTCTGTTCTCATCCCAGCTTGCCGAGTCCAGCGTTCCCTCCGCTCAAGCGTTTGTCCAACGTTGTGAGCGCACCTGGAGGAGGGTGAGGTCTGCACTTTGCCGTTACAGGGCACAGACTGTGAGAGCCGCCAATAAACGCAGGATTAAGAGTCCAAGGTATTGTTGCGGCCAGAGAGTGTGGCTTTCCACTCGCAACCTTCCTCTTACGACAGCTTCTCGTAAGTTGACTCTGCGGTTCATTGGTCCGTTCCGTGTCTCCCAGGTCGTCAATCCTGTCGCTGTGCGACTGCTTCTTCCGCGACATCTTCGTCGCGTCCATCCTGTCTTCCATGTCTCCTGTGTCAAGCCCTTTCTTCGCACCCCCGTTCGTCTTCCCTCCCCCCTCCCGTCCTTGTCGAGAGCGCACCTATTTACAAGGTACGTAAGATCATGGACATGCGTTCTCGGGGACGGGGTCACCAATACTTAGTGGATTGGGAGGGTTACGGTCCTGAGGAGAGGAGTTGGGTTCCGTCTCGGGACGTGCTGGACCGTTCGCTTATTGATGATTTCCTCCGTTGCCGCCAGGGTTCCTCCTCGAGTGCGCCAGGAGGCGCTCGGTGAGTGGGGGGGTACTGTCATGTTTTGTCATTGATTATCATGTCTTGTCCCTGTGCTTCTCCTTCTATTCGTTTCCCTCTGCTGGTCTTATTAGGTTCTTTCCCTCTTTCTATCCCTCTCTCTCCCCCTCCCTCTCTCACTCTCTCGCTCTCTCTTCTCTCAATCGTTCCGTTCCTGCTCCCAGCTGTTCCTATTCCCCTAATCAATCATTTAGTCTTCCCACACCTGTTCCCGATCCTTTTCCCTGATTAGAGTCCCTATTTCTCTCCTTGTTTTCCGTTCCTGCCCTGTCGGATCCTTGTCTATATTCACCGTGCTGTGTCTATGTTTTGCCCTGTCGTGTCGTGTTTCCCTCAGAGGCTGCGTGGTGAGCAGGTGTCTGAGTCTGCTAGGTTCAAGTGCCTTCCCGAGGCAACCTGCAGTTCTTGATCAAGTCTCCAGTCTGTTCTCGTCTTTACGAGTAGTATTATGCCTTTTGTTTTGTTAAGTATCTTACTGGATTAAAAACTCTGTTTTCGCCAAGTCGCTTTTGGGTCCTCATTCACCTGCATAACACAGATACCCAAAAAACGAATTAAGTAGGACTTTAAAGTATTTTTACTTTATGTACTTTACACCACTGTCAAGCAGTGAATTAGCCAATAACCACTGTCAATTGGGGCTGCATGATGATGTGGAATTAAATCAAATCAAATCAAAAGTTATTTGTCACATACACATGGTTAGCAGATGTTAATGCGAGTGTAGCGAAATGCTTGTGCTTCTAGTGCCGACAATGCAGTGATAACCAACAAGTAATCTAACTAACAATTCCAAAACTACTGTCTTATACACAGTGTAAGGGGATAAAGAATATGTACATAAAGATATATGAATGAGTGATGGTACAGAGCAGCATAGGCAAGATACAGTAGATGGTATCGAGTACAGTATATACATATGAGATGAGTATGTAAACAAAGTGGCATAGTTAAAGTGGCTAGTGATACATGTATTACATAAGGATGCAGTCGATGATATAGAGTACAGTATATACGTATGCATATGAGATGAATAATGTAGGGTAAATAACATTATATAAGGTAGCATTGTTTAAAGTGGCTAGTGATATATTTACATCATTTCCCATCAATTCCCATTATTAAAGTGGCTGGAGTTGAGTCAGTGTCAGTGTCAGTGTGTTGGCAGCAGCCAATCAATGTTAGTGGTGGCTGTTTAACAGTCTGATGGCCTTGAGATAGAAGCTGTTTTTCAGTCTCTCGGTCCCAGCTTTGATGCACCTGTACTGACCTCGCCTTCTGGATGATAGCGGGGTGAACAGGCAGTGGCTCGGGTGGTTGATGTCCTTGATGATCTTTATGGCCTTCCTGTAACATCGGGTGGTGTAGGTGTCCTGGAGGGCAGGTAGTTTGCCCCCGGTGATGCGTTGTGCAGACCTCACTACCCTCTGGAGAGCCTTACGGTTGAGGGCGGAGCAGTTGCCATACCAGGCGGTGATACAGCCCGCCAGGATGCTCTCGATTGTGCATCTGTAGAAGTTTGTGAGTGCTTTTGGTGACAAGCCGAATTTCTTCAGCCTCTTGGGGTTGAAGAGGCGCTGCTACGCCTTCTTCACAATGCTGTCTGTGTGAGTGGACCAATTCAGTATGTCTGTGATGTGTATGCCGAGGAACTTAAAACTTGCTACTCTCTCCACTACTGTTCCATCAATGTGGATAGGGGGGTGTTCCCTCTGCTGTTTCCTGAAGTCCACAATCATCTACTTAGTTTTGTTGACGTTGAGTGTGAGGTGGAATTTGACCTCCGTTGCTAAGCACGTCCATTCACCAGCTGACTCAGGCCTTGTTTGGTTTGCTATTAGTTGAAAATCTTCCTTAACTCAGCACAGGTTGTGTGGAGCATACCGAAGAGACTGCCTCCATCTGTGAAATAACAGTACTGGACACACAAAGGCTGGTACGTACGTGCACATAGTACAGTAATAATTGGATATTAAACTGATTATGGCAGAAGGCCTGAGTATGGCAATAGTCACCTTACTCTGCTTTTCTTAATCGTAGTATGGTCAAAATCGAAGTAAGCATAAGACGACTAAAATACCTGGTTTTCTGATCAATTTTTCAAATTATTAGGACAAATAAACACTAATCGGCGTTCCAGCGGTTTGATCTGCGCATGTGCTAGAATCAGACAAGCCCTCTCTAGGGCGATGAAGTGAGTTCGGAACAATTGAATGTATGAGTCTTAGATGTAGTTTTCACATACACGCTATATATGTCCGAACTCAGAATCAAATATGCTTCCCAAAAATAGCATAGACGCTGTGGTAAAACGTTTATTTTGATATGGCGATTTTCTGCATTTATCAGTGCCATCATTTAGCCTTATTTCAGATGTGTCCATTTAAACAAGATTATTAGGGATTTTTTTTCTTGGAAGCATGTAAACGTTTTAATCGAACTATTATATGAATCTGACTATCCACAATAATTGCATTATTGTGTGCATGTTACCGTACTCGGTAAATCCTCCTCGTATATATGTAACAAGTATCCCTTATGGTAATCTCTTGTGGACAGACTACGCAAACATAAATGGTACCGTGGATATGTCACGATACAACGCGATGCGCGCAATAAAGAGCAGCATTAGTTCCGATCCTTAGATTTTCGTCACTGGTTATTTGGAGAAATCCCGATTTCGCAGGCATTAGCATATTTTGAATTAAGGAAAGGGTTTCGATGTTCTTTCTCTCTCTTCTCTTAACACGTATGGACCCAGAATTGAATCGAGCATCGGACCAATTACGCAATACTTTCGTTCTAGGTTCATTTAGGCAACATGCACTTCTTCCACAACTAGATGGGATGGCTGGAGGAGACGCGTGTTATTCTGCTGTAGTTTGGAACCACAGATGGGTCCGATCTGTCCTAATCAGATGCCTGAGCTGGATTGACTGTACATCTCTGGTGTTTGTTGTCAACATGCGGCACAGGCCTGCACGAGCACGCTTGCACACAAAACACAGCCTGCAGTACGGGAAGCAGTGCACGTGCACACTCAATGTGACGTTCTCACAAATCTACCAATGTGGATGAGAAGAAAAAATAACGGAAAAAGCATTTCTAAAGGGTATTCTTCTGAATCCAACCAGCCTTTATAGATGAATGATATCAAATGTGCCATACTCTTGACATCAGACAGCAATCTATGTCAAGTCTAATTAAACCCAGTCTATAATTATACTGCATGTTATATTCAGAAAGCCAAAACGCAGAACACAGAAACAAAAGTCTTGAAATAAAATTTTAATCAAGGCGAACAAATACAATCTCATGCAATTCCTTGTAAACTTCTCAATATATCTAAGAGTACCCTCTTATCCACAGCAAATCATCAGTGCATTCAGTTTCTTCACAGCATTAACAATAGTGCACTAGGAGTGCAGTAGTTCTTCATGTTAAATACCTAAAGTCATAACTTAAATTGTTATTTTATCTTTCTTTTTTTGATAGACATTTCCTAATTTCCACAGTTGACATGAATTAGTATGCTATCTAATATCCTCGTCATCACATTAAGCTGTCTGAGCTTGATTTGTTGAAAAATGACACACTCATGTCAGATCAGTGTCACAGATGAGCAGCTAGCGTTGCCTTACTCCCCACGGTAGAACAGAGCCAAGTAACAAAACATACTTGTGTGTTAAGAGTAAAGCCATGGAAGAAAGACTGACTGCCAGACATCATGATTGTTTGGCTTGTATTCATGTTGTCCTCCTGATGGCACCGACACGGATAGAGAATCAGCTGCCAGCCCCCTCTCTCCCTCTTCCTCTCTTCTGAGGAGTAGGCACTGATCTGCCAGAGGACCCTGTACCTCTCTCCGTTTATCTGACAGTTGATCCTCTTCCTCTAGGCACTGCCACTACTGCCTTCCATCTGTGGAGGCCACCGTCAGGACAGGACAGACATGTCACTGTGGCATGCCGACTGGGGAGGTCCCGTGCAGAGCTGCTTGTGATTTAGAAACTTGGCCTTGCCAGAAACCCTCCTCCTCACATTCATTTCTCATGCACAAGTTCACCACTCAACGCGCGCAGGAAGCACAAATTATTGCCCAACAGGGAGAGAACGATAATCCTAATCAATATACTACTCTCCTCCACCCACCCAAATCACTAAGCTATAATCGTCTCACTTGCCCGTATTATTCAGCCAGCACTGGATGGTGATATGATGTAATATCACCAAGGGAAATTCAGATTCTTCCCTGATTCTTTTGTCGGTTCTGAAAGGAGGCTACGTCAGGGAGAGAGGAGTTCCATGTAGACGGAGAGTAAACAAAACCTTACGACTGAAACACAGTGACTCTGTCTGTCTGTCTGTCTGTCTGTCTGTCTGTCTGTCTGTCTGTCTGTCTGTCTGTCTGTCTGTCTGTCTGTCTGTCTGTCTGTCTGTCTGTCTGTCTGTCTGTCTGTCTGTCTGTCTGTCTGTCTGTCTGTCTGTCTGTCTGTCTGTCTGTCTGTCTGTCTGTCTGTCTGTCTGTCTGTCTGTCTGTCTCCAGGGCTTTGGTCACAGTCACTTTTCTCATTTCTATCTTGTCAGACTCGACTTCATCTTTTTTTATCACCATTGAAATCCCCATTCGCACCACGAGGCACTGGAGCAACTTGACAGTGCAAATATGACAGTAACACATTTGGACCGAAGAGCAAAGAGAATGTATACAGACACCACCACCAAGGCCTACTGAGACTGTAGACACCGGAGCCTACTACAGCCCATCTTTAATAGACACTACATCAGTGTTCTATATCTATGCTGTCTGTTACTACATATAAGCTTCAAGAAGTGAGAAAGTAATCCACCTATGCCATGTTGTATAGAGGCTAAATCACAATCTCCATCTTGGCCCCGGGGGCAGAAATATAGAATGAGGGTTTATTTCTGTGTCACTGCGGTCGGGTGAGACTGAGTAAGTACACCTTTCTTTCTTCCGTGCAGGTGAGTGTGTGATAATAGTTTGTGCAATCCAAGGCTGCTGGAGATAATGCCTGCAGGACCCTGGTTAATTTGCTGTTGCCAGTGATGTGTTAAATGGCCATCTGTGAAAAGGTGAGAGCCTCAGTAATGACTTCCTGTATGGATGAGAAGGAATGGTGGAGTTTAGGTGTTATGCAGGTGAATGAGGACCCAAAAGCGACTTGGCGAAAACAGAGTCTTTAATCCAGTAAAGTAAAAATACAATCAAATAAAACAATTTCCACTCGTAATGACGAGAACCGACTGGAGACTTGATCTTGAACTGCAGGTTGCCTCGGGAAGGCACTTGAACTTAGCAGACTCAGACACCTGCTCACCACGCAGCATCTGAGGGAAACACGACACGACAGGGCGATACACAAACACAGCACGGTGAACAATAGACAAGGATCCGACAGGAACGGAAAACAAGGGAAGAAATAGGGACTCTAATCAGGGGAAAAGATAAGGAACAGGTGTGGGAAGACTAAATGATTGATTAGGGGAATAGGAACAGCTGGGAGCAGGAACGGAACGATAGAGAGAAGAGAGAGAGGAAGGGAGAGAGAAAAAAGAGGAGAACGAACCTAAAAAGACCAGCAGGGGGAAAACGAAGAGGGAAAAGCAAAATGACAAGATGATATAAGACAAAACATGACATTAGGTCTCACATTGGGGGGGGGGGGGGGGGGGTAAACTGGTATCATACTCACTGTATAGGGCAAGTTGAAACTGCATGCATTTGTGCCACTGGTGCTACACAACCAGAACTGTCAGTCAGACTTACTTCCATTGATATAGCTTCATGGGGAATTTGAGAGTGAGTTTTGCTCTATTTCTTTAATAAATAAAAACCTTTTCTGTGTTTTCTGGTTCACTAGCCACATTCTTTAATGATGGTTAGTTAATACAAATATACGCAGTATATCTATTTATGATTTCGAGCTCAGCAAAATTTCAGCAAGTAATTTAACCATTTCCAAAATCCCAGAACTAGATAAAATGCATAGTGAGGAGTTATTACTGCACATGTTTTACTGGCCTTACCTCACCAAGTATAGTATAGATTGAAAGGGCCACATCAGCCATACTCAGGCACTGCAGTTCAACTCCAGCCCTGTATTTAAGGGTATTATGCTGGTCACCTCTGAAATAGAGTTCTCCCACCTTAGAGAACATTCACTAGTGGATAATTATCCCTAATCATCACCTCAACAAGCCTACTGTGTAATTTTACAGTAGTTACTTTGGACAGCTACAGCTAGCTAGCATTCTGCTTTCAGCTTGATCAGCAATTCTCTGTCCAGGTTTGGTCACAGCAAGGTCACACCAGATCGGCTTCAGTATTCGACATTTGTCCAAGTCCCCAGGACGTTGGGAGATGCCTTTAATGCATCCACTAGGGGCAACGTGAGCGCCTATTACCATCTGGTACAATGGTTGCCAACTCCAGATCTCCTGTACCACCAACAGTACACATTTCTATTGTAGCTCCGGACAAGCACACCTGATTCAACTAGTCAACAGGCCCTCATTTAATATATATATATTTTTTATATTAAAATCTATTGTTTTTATTTCATCTTTGGTCATGCTGCTGCTCCCCCTATGATCATTCCACTCCACCTCCTCAACAGTCGTCACTCTGCCTCCACACCACTGGACATTTATTTGCCACAGTTATTATTATGTACATAATGTTATTTCTATTGTGTGTTATGACCATTTTCATGATTTTATTTAACTTAGTCCTGCATGTTGGAGCTCGAAATGTAAGATTTTCACTCTACCCTGCAACCAAACCTGCAACCCTGTACATGTGACTATTAAATCATCTGAATCACTGAGTTGTCTGGGGGCTACAACAAAAATGTGTGCAGTTGGAGATAATGGAGTTGGGAACCACTGGTCTAGTAGTCTCAGAGGATTGCAGGTTCAAACCCAGGGCTGGAGTTGAGAACCACTGGTCTAGTAGTCTCAGAGGATTGCAGGTTCAATCCCAGGGCTGGAGTTGAGAACCACTGGTCTAGCCATCTGAGGATTGCAGGTTCAATCCCAGGGCTGGAGTTGGGAACCACTGGTCTAGTCGTCTGAGGATTGCAGGTTCAATCCCAGGGCTGGAGTTGGGAACCACTGGTCTAGTCGTCTGAGGATTGTAGGTTCAATCCCAGGGCTAGAGTTGGGAACCACTGGTCTCAGAGGTTCACAGGTTCGGTCCCAGGGCAGGGCACTCGTTTTCATTTTTTCTGTTTCTACCCTATCCCAAACCTTAATCATTCGGAATGAATGTCTAAACTTAACCCCCAGACAAACGTTGAATACTGAAGTGAGATCTTATTGGTAATTTACCATTCACTCCACCAAATCCTTCATGTGATGTGCCTGATAACTTTAAATGGAAAATGGCACTTGCTGATTTATTGAGAATACAAAGTGTGTTTGACTGATTGGGTTTCTACCTTGTTCCGTTTGATGGTGCGATTTCATTGAAACTAAATTGATAATTGAAAAGTTGGACTATAAGAAGCAAACAAAATGTAACCGTATTGGATCCTGCTTATCTGCCTCAATTGTTCAATACAGAACATGACCTCTGAATCAGAATCTAGCATGGGAGTGTTTGAGTCAGAGTAATGACATTGTAGTCCCAGGGGGGAAATTCTGGGTTGATGCATGAACTATTTACATGCTTATCACACTATTTTACAAGGGAAATATTTCACAGCACCTGATTGCAAAGCGAATAACAAATACATTTTTTTCCAAAACAGTCCAAAAATCTGTGAAAAGGCTTTAACATGCAAGTGTTGATTTCTAGATCATTCAGCACAAATCTTTCTAAGGAGTGTTGTCACTCAGCTCTTGAGTGTGTGTGAGAGAGGAGAGAAGGGGACTGCTGCCCGTACTGTGTTTTGTTCGATGGGCCACTCTCCTGGTGAGAGGCAAAGTGAGGACACACTCGCCAAAAGCTCTGTCCCCAGTCAGCCATGAAAACGGCATCAGTGTTCCTGCTGCTAAGCTGCCAGCGCTGAAATGAGACTGTCTAATGACACAATGCCCTAGGAAGGCTCAGGTCAGCAGCCCTGCCTAGGGCCTCACAAAGGGCAGCCTGCCGTGTCACTTCAGCTGGCCGGCCTACCCTCCACACAGGGACAAATGTGAAAGGACTGAGAATGTCCCCATAATAATCTCTACCTCTCAGAGTGGGTGTTATTACTCAACAGGGACCCGTTTCTGAAAAGAACTGCATGGGCAGTTAATGATCGAATGTCTTAATTATTTTTTACCCATATAAGACAAAGTAACAAAATATCACAAAGACAATGGTCTGAGCTCTAAACCCAACGGTCAAGCTCCAAAACATTCCAAAATAGTTCTGTTTAACATGCAGTCTAATTCGGTTTGCTCCCCAGGTCAAATAAGCCAGGTGCTCATTAATATAGAAGGAATTAAAGATGCGAGAAGTTATTATTTACAAGTTGGAGACTTTTAACAAGGTTATTCTTTCGTTTTGCTTTCCAGTCAGAAACACGGCTGTCAGATCATCTCCTGTTCTCTCTCCCCAGGTGGACCTGAGGGCTGGATACTCAAGACAGCAACAGCCCTCACAATTCATCCAAATGCAAGTCAGCCATGGTTCTCAAAAAGGAAGGTTGGTACGGGACTGTACATGGTTCATAAACACAGGTCAATGTTGAATGTGAAAAGGGCAGAACAATAATGAATACCGAAATGAAATCTGCACTTGAATAAAAATCTACTCATTGTTCCATTTTTACTTACTGACACGAGAAAACAAATGATGTAGCAAGATTACATTTTCCAGTAGATGGCCAGTCAGAATCAAACTCCCAGACAGGAAATGTACATTTTTCTGTATCACCAGTGTGCATTGAAGAGCGCTCTATCCATCCCCCATCCCAGCTTCATACAACCAGCGCATGGCTGTCTCATTGGGAACGCCAATTAGAGTTATACTGAAATGTTGTTAGGAGGGTATTGAGATCAAGGCTGCAAACAATGGATAGCCATCTCCACATGATTGCCTGTCAAACTGATTTATACAGAATTCGTAAAGAAAATCCCCGCCATGCTCATCCCGGTGTCATTATTTACTTCTTAAACCCTTAACTTATTTATTGGTTCAAAAATGCTCCTCTAGACTTTACCAGAGATATACTATGAGATGGAATTACATTGTGAAGGAATACATAGAAGTGAAATAGCAGCAATGCTGCAGAGTACTTGGGTTATGTCTGAAAACACAAGCCCCCAAATCCTTGCTTCCTCCGTCCTTACCTCAATATACTTCTCAAAGCAAATGAGGGGGCGCTCCTGCACCTCCCCAGAGCTTGGAGGAAACAAGGATTTAGGACAGCTAGGAACATTTTCAGACACCATTATGGACGCTGAGGAAACGAGAGCGTTCTGATAATTGAGCAGTTGCCAAGGACACTGATAACACACTGCAGAGATGGCAACACCCTCCTGTGTCCTGCGAGGTACACTAATCACAGTGTTTGAGTGTGAACACAAGGCTTCATCTGCTGCGGGATAGAATCATCTTCCTTCAGATTGCGCTTCCAAAAAAAGCAATGAATGTTACTGCTAGAACTGGATGTACTGCCACACATCTGGTGATGAAGCTTTTCATGTAAGAGTGTAAACGAATTAGCGGGCAAGGCTAGATTTCATTCTCCTCATTCGTTCAGCATTAACCATTGGGTATTTCTGAATGCCAGTGTAGTGTGCTGGGTTTAAACAAGAGGTTGGTGCTCAGGATAAATCATGTAACATGGGCTCCACACAGTGGTGGCACAGGGAACAGGAAAATCAGACTGTCACTGAGTAAAGGGCAACCAACTACCGCAGTGCTCAGCAGAAAACATTGAGGAACATTCTGATGTAAATATGTCATTAGAACACAATGTCCCAGTGACGTGCAGACTGAGGAATCACGAATAGAACTGACGTGTCGCTGTCCCACTTCTATTGCGAGGAAGTATCGCTAATGTTGATGAGATGTAGCAGTCAGTCAAAACAAGAAAATGTCATTCTCACATGCTTGCACTGAACTTCTGTCCTTTGAATGAGACAGAATACAAGGGGAGAACTGGCAAATTAATTCAGTGACAAAGCAGGTCTTCAATGTCTCAAAACGAGACAAAACCAGAAATTCACAACAGAATGTTGAAAAAGTAG
Source organism: Oncorhynchus gorbuscha (assembly GCF_021184085.1). Classification (NCBI taxonomy): domain Eukaryota; kingdom Metazoa; phylum Chordata; class Actinopteri; order Salmoniformes; family Salmonidae; genus Oncorhynchus; species Oncorhynchus gorbuscha. The sequence continues at coordinate 67,769,618 of NC_060195.1, forward strand.
AACTTTATTAAATTAGATTCTATTTGATCAAAATATCAAGTTTCCAGGATGAAGAAAACAGTGCAAAACAGTTACTTTAGACATATTTACAAAACAGGTAGCATTCAGCCAAGTTGAAATAAGGCAGCTGTTTCATGCATCTTGGCATTTTTCAACACATCCACAAAAACATCCCCCACATATAAAAACATCTTGGTGAAAAGGACAGTTCATAATTTATCTGACAGCATTTCACATTTTAAAGGCCATTTCATAATTTCCTTGTGATAACATTCAATAGTTCAATGGCAATAAACACATTTTACAAAACCTAAATTCACATAAAAAATAAAAAAACCAGCATAACAAAATGCATCAAAGCTTTCTTGTATTTACTGTAGGGAATACTGTAGGCAAGGGGGAATAGCGCAACACAAGGATACCAAACATAGTTGAATGGCAACCACTGATATACGCTGTTCAATAGTGCAACCCCCTAGACTTGGAAGCCGTGCTGATTGTTGACAGCTGATCTTAGTGTTGGCCATTTCAGTGGGTGTTCATGAAACAAACCTGTGCTTCGCCGAGGCTTCTCTCCAGCTCCTGAATACAAGGAGAGATGAACTGACTGTGCAGCTGTGCCATTTTAAACCTGAAGGAAAGAGTTATAGAAAAGAAGAGTTGAAAGGAGCAGTATTCCCACAGATCTCTTCACAGTTGGCAAGCAAAAGTATATGAACCCTTTGGAATTGGTCATCACATTTGATTTAATCTTAATATAAGTCACAACAATAGACAGTGTGCTTAAACTAATAGACATTGTATTTCTTGTCTATATTGAATACATCATTTAAACATTCACAGTGTAGGTTAGAAAAAGTGTGAACCCCTAGGCTAATGACTTTTCCAAAAGCAAATTGGAGTCCAATCAATGAGACGATTGGAGATGTTGGTTAGAGCTGCCTTGCCCTATAAAAACACACAATTTGAGTTTGCTATTCACAAGAAGCATTGCCTGACGTGAACCATATGCCTCAAACAAAAGAGATATCAGAATACCTAAGAATAAGGATTGTTGACTTGCATAAAGGTGGAAAGGGTTACAAAGGTATGATGTTCATCAGTCCACGGGAACAAAAATTGTCTATAAATGAAGTGCAGCACTGTTACTACTCTCACTTGGTGTGACCGTCCTGCAATTATGACTGCAAGAGCACAGCGCAGAATGCTCAGTGAGGTTAAGAATCAGCTAGACCTACAGAAATCTCTGGAACATGCTAATATCGCATCTGTTGATTTGTCTACAATACGTAAAACAAGAATGTGTTCATGGGAGGACACCACGGAAGAAGCTACCGCTGTCCAAAAAAATCATTGCTGCACGTCTGAGGTTTGCAAAAGTGCACCTGGATGTTCCACAGTGCTACTGGCAAAATATTATGTGGACAGATGAAGCTACAGTTGAGTTGTTTGGAAGGAACACACAACACTATGTGTGAAGAAAAAAAAAGAAAAAAAGGCACAGCACACCAACATCAAAACCTCATCCCAACTGTAAAGTATGTTGGAGGGAGGGCCATGGTTTGGGGCTGCCTAGCTGCCTCAGGGACTGGACAGCTTGCCATTATCGACGAAGAAAAATCAATTCCCAAGTTTTATCAAGACATTTTGCAGGAAAATTTTAGGCTCTGTCCACAAATTGAAGCTCAACATAAGTTGGGTGATACAACAGGACAAACACAGAAGTATATCAACAACAGAATGGATTCAACAGTAGAAAATACAGCTTTTGGAGAAACTTCACCTAAACAGGATTAAGATGCTGAGGCATGACCTCAAAGGAGGGCTTCATACCAGACATCAAGAATATTGCTGAACTGAAACAGTTTTGTAAAGAGGAATGGTCCAAAATTCCTCCTAACCGTGGTGCAGGTCTGATCCGCAACTACAGAAAACATTTGGTTGAGGTTATTGCTGCCAAAGGGTCAACCAGTTAATAAATTCAAGGGTTCACATACTTTTTCCACCCTGCACTGTGAATGTTACAAAGTGTGTTAAATACAGACATGAAAACATAATCATTTGTGTGTGATTAGTTTTAGCAGAGTGTTTGTCTATTGTTGTGACCGAGATAACATTTTATGACCAATTTATGCAGAAATCCAGGTATTTCCAAAGGGTTCACATACTTTTTCTTGCCACTGTAGGTGTATTTTACTCCCGGTGTTTCCATTAGGAAAAAGTTGTGCTGGTCAAATGTCCAAACCTATTTCAATTTGCCAGACTGACACTAATGTGCAGTTTCTCTAGAGAAAAATCAGATCAAGCACAGGCTGGGCGATGTAGTAGGAGGTTGTAATTTCCAACAGGCCAAATTCTACATAGTTCTGCACAGAAAACGTGGTGATTAACTACAATGAGCATAATCCATTTGTCCGGTCTGTGTTTTTACACGAGGTAATAAAACTAGAATCCATAATGTTTCTAGGCGCACTGGTGTTTCTAAATTAGAATTCCAGGCCACACAGCAGAATATTTAGGGGAATATGTGAGTAAAATGGTCACACTGTGGAGCCTTGAGCCAGTATCAGGTAATACAGTGTTGCAAGTTTGCTATAGCAAGAGGTAACAGGCAGAGTTGACAGACTAGAGATACGATTAAAAAACAACCAGAACCAACCTCCATGCATAGCCAAAGTAATTTTATAGAGCATATTATTTTTCAAAATGTTTTTATTTATCTGGTTTTATGCATTTTTACCATCCAAACGCTGCCAATTCTCAGTCAACGGAAACAGTTTAAACTCAATACAGTGTTAACAATTGGGGCGGCAGGGTAGCCTAGTGGTTAAGAGTGTTGGACTAGTAACCGAAAGGTTGCAAGTTCGAATCCCCGAGCTGACAAGGTACAAATCTGTCGTTCTGCCCCTGAACAGGCAGTTAACCCACTGTTCCTAGGCAGTCATTGAAAATAAGAATTTGTTCTTAACTGACTTGCCTAGTAAAATAAAGGTTCAAATTATTATTTTTTTAATCCAAGCATGAGGTTCCAAAAAAAGGAGGACTCTTACCTCCTGTGCAGCTCTATGGCTTTGCTGGGGTCTGGGCAGTAGTGCTGTAGAGCTGTGATGCAGTGGGCTGCCAGCATGCTGTAACACTGCTCCCTCACCAAGTTGTGGCTGCTGGTGTCCCACTGTGGCAGCTCACTGGTGTACCTCCACGCCACTAGGGCGTGCTCCAGAGCAGACTCCCACTCCTCGTTCTGCAGCAGCAGCTGACCCCACTCCTGGCAGGAAACCTGAGAGGAAAAAGACAAGGTTTGTTAAAACACACAGCAGGTGATGCAGCGTAGTACCAATCACCATGACAACCCAGAATTTCTAGCTATTAAACCATCTTAGAAGCACTTTAGTCAAACAATCAGCGTGAATAAAGTTAGTGTAAATCTTAAGACGTATATTATTTACTGCAAGGAGATTCAACTTCAGGTCAATTACCTGAGTTACCTTCACATTAGGGCAACTTAAAGAGCATAAAACAAAAATGTTGATACTCACTTTAAACACCACCAGGTGTGGATATGCCTTTCTGTAACAGTGCGCGTCTCTGTTGGACCCCAGGCGTGAGTAGGGTATAGATCTGTAGACATTGATCTTTTTCAGGTGCAAGTCCTCCTGTAACGGCTTCAGGTCTGTAGTGAGGGCTCTGGGCTCCTGCCTCTGCCCCTGTTCTACTAGGATGAAAGATCTTATGAGCTGCACAAGCTGCTGGTTGGACATGGGTGTCTGGTCGTCTTCCATTCTCTCACTTTGGGCCTCACTCCGACTACACCCTGTTCTGTATATGGCTGGGTCCACTGCAAAACATACACCACCGTATTGGTCACAGGCCAACTAACATAAGACTAGAAACTGAATGACATGATCCATTTAATTTGCTTACTAACATGAATGCCCACGTTTTGAGTTGCTGGTCATGTTTCTGCCTCTAGAGGTGGTTGAGAATGGAGCTATGCGTGAACTTAGAACCTCCAGGTAGGACCTTCTCATTCGAGCTGCAAAAAAACAAACATTCGGCATAACTTTAAAGTGCATTACAGGATCATAGTTAACCCAGTTACAATATTCTTCTAGTTGTACTAGAAAGAAAGGCAGATTCAATGTTTTGGTACTTGCATAAAACAAACAAAAATGGTAATGTCTTGTAGAATTAATAACTACAAACAGCTCACCCACAATCTTTATTACTTAGCTAAATGTCCAATATCAGCTCGTTAACGAGTTATAACTAGGTAAAGTTGTTAGCAAAGGCTAACAATGGGTACCATGTTGTGTCAATGCAATTGCTAACTCAAAGCTGGCTAACTAGCTAGTTGCCCACACAAGTTAAAATTCACTTATTTCCAATATTAACAAATTGACACAATTGGTTTGTTCAGACTCGGTGTTTTATTGGATCTTACTGGCTGACTTCATTGTTATGATTCAACACATTTAGAAAATAAGGTAGCCGCTACTTAGCCACATTTTTTCCTGGCGCGCGTTTACTTTACTAAGGACAGCTGTTGTGATTATGCAGTGGAGGGAAAGGTTACCTACTTTATGAAGTTGTTGAAGTCAGACGTACCTGCAATTTTCGGCTGTGGAGCTGGGATTTCCATCAAGGCACGTCTTGAGTGACACATAGTTGCCATATTAGATACTTTGGGTCAAAACGACAGACCTCTTGCAAAAAGTTTGCCAGTTATGTTTTTAGCAGTCTAGCTAGCTAGGAAACTGTCTAGTAGTGTGCAGCCAACAAACTGTGATGTTGTACTAATAACACGCAGCTACCGCATGCCAAGTACCTCAAATCAATGCCATAAAATTAAATAGCTGCTGACAAAACTTTGCAAGGCTGTTCTCCCGCGAATGTATGACAAAATACTGCCGCAAGAACTTAGCGCGCGGACGTGGTTCATCACCCATCAACCTGATTGGTCAATGTAGAAACAGGCGCGTGCATTTTTATTGGCGAATGGGATCTTGAATTGCGCTGTGTTGAAATACCAAAAATAATAACTGCTTGAATACAGTAGGCCGACACTTGTACTGTTGTGAAATAGGACTTACGTAGCCATTTGTGAAGTGGTTGAAGTCTGACATATCGGCAATTTTTGGCTGGAGGATAGTTAGCTAGCTACTTTATAGCAAAAATACATAGACCTTGCAAACATTTGACCAGTTCTGTTGTGGGCGACCATTGATGCACTTTCTTTTAATAACATGCAGCTGCCAAGTAGCAAACAAATGACAACACATGTATTACGGTAATAGTCATTGCTATGAATTTAAAACATCTTCTGTTGGGTTTATCGGGGGTTGGCATCCAACGTTATGAAGCATTACCTCTACCTACTGTACTGGCCTCTTACGAAAAAAGAGTGCAGTATAAACTGGGTTGTTCGAGACCTGAATGCTGATTGGCTGACAGCCGTGGTATATCAGACCTTACAACAGGCTTATGAAAAAAACATGTATTGCTACTGGTCTAATTAAGTTGGTATCTAGTTTATAATAGCAATAAGGCACCTCGGGGGTTTGTGATATATGTCCAATATACCAGAGGTGTGGACTCGAGTCACATTTATTTATTTTATTTCACCTTCATTTAACCAGGTAGGCAAGATGAGAACAAGTTCATAACTTGGACTCGAGTCACAAATATGGTAACTTGCAACTCGACTTTGACTTTAACACAAATGACTCGTGACTTAACTTGGACTTGAGCCTTTTGACTCGACCTGACTTGATACCCTCCCCAAGCCCAAATATGAAACATTATGCTATTAAAAAAGGTGTGCAGCGCATCAACTCTTCATTTAACATATTACAGTTTGATTCAGACAGCAGCCAATCAAGTTGTAGGGAGGGCTGAGAAAAAGTGTGGCAGTGCAGAGGAACGGGGGTGAATTCAGATGGAGCCCTTGGAAAGATGATATCCCAAATGATTATTTTCGGATATAAAGACTACGCTGTAGTCATCAAAATGGATTGTAACTTGCAAAACATGCAGGATGAAAATTACAGACGGAGGCAACAATTTCCAAATTTGTTCAACATTTGAAGCTGCACAAAGAACGGTAAGTCGTGGCTAATATAGCCGACAGCTATATATAACTTTCCTAGTGTAGCATATAGGCTAATGTAATGTTAAATCATTGAGCCTCCACACAGTCAGTCAGTGCGGGGAACGTGATCATTGCACCCACGATTGAGCTAAACTGGCCAGGCAGTTGGTAGCCTAAATCCTGCCTGATGTTACTTCTGTTCCTAAAACCATTGACATACGTTAGCCTACAGTAACCACACACAGAGAGGGTGTGTGTGTGTGTTAAGGTTGGACGATTGAGCCTCCCGGGTGGAGCAGTGGTTAAGGGCGCTGTACTGCAGCGCCAGCTGCGCCACCAGAAACTCTGCGTTCACGCCCAGGCTCTGTTGTAACCGGCCGCGACCGGGAGGTCTGTGGGGCGACGCACAATTGGCCTAGCGTCGCGGGCCGGGCGCAGTGCGCGCTAACCAAGGTTGCCAGGTGCACGGTGTTTCCTCCGACACATTGATGCGGCTGGCTTCCGGGTTGGATGGCGCTGTGTTAAGAAGCAGTGCGGCTTGGTTGGGTTGTGTATCGAAGGACGCATGACTTTCAACCTTCGTCTCTCCCGAGCCCGTACGGGAGTTGTAGTGATGAGATTAGAGTGCAGTATAACGGCAGTATGCAGCAAATACTGCATTCAAAATAACAGTATTTTTATACTGCAGTAATTTTGCAGTGGAACTGCAGTTAGAGTGCAGTACACTGCATTTATTCTGCAATTGCTGCATCCAAAATACCACAGTCGACTGCAGTTACTGCACTTTTACTGCAGTTTCATCAATTCAATCTTTATTTGTAAGGGGCCTGTGGGTCAGAGGAACTAAATCCTACCTGTCAGGCCCTTTTCTCTTAAAAAAGATAACAAAATATTGGAGACTGTATATCTCCCACGCTGATCATCAACACAGGGGCCCCTCATGGGTGTATGCTCAGTCCCCTCCTGTACTCCCCATTCACCCATGACTGCATGGCCAAGCACGACTCCAACACCATCATTAAGTTTGCAGACGACACAACAGTGGTACGTCTGATCACCGACAACGATGAGACAGGATGGATGTAAGAGACCTGGCAGTGTGATGCCAGGATAACAAACCCTCCCTCAACGTGATTAAGACAAAGGAGATGATTGTGGACTACAGAAAAAGAAGGACTGAGCATCCCCACCCCCAGAATGTGGGCCCCAACCCCCATTCTCATCAACAGGGCTGTAGTGGAGCAGGTTGAGAGCTTCAAGTTCCTTGGTGTCCACATCACATACAAACTATTTTTTTAAAATTATTTCACCTTTATTTAGCCAGGTAGGCCAGTTGAGAAGAAGTTCTCATTTACAACTGCGACCTGGCCAAGCTAAAGCAAAGCGGTTCAACACATACAACAACACAGAGTTACACATGGAATAAACAAACATACAGTCAATAATATAGTAGAAAAAGTCTATATACAGTGTGTGCAAATGAGGTAAGATAAGGGAGGTAAGGCAATAAATAGGCCATAGTGGCGAAGTAATTACAATATAGCAATTAAAGTTGGATGGGCTATTTACTGATGGGCTATGTCATGCAGGTGAAAGAGGACCCAAAAGCGACTTAACAGAAACAGAGTTTATTCAAGTCCAAACAGGGAATAACAGAAATCCTCTAGTCTGTAGAGGGGGAATAACAGGAGAAGCGGCCACAGACTGCAGGTCGCTTCGGGTAGGCGCAGGCCGTAGTTGACAGAGACACCTGCTCACACGCAGCATCTGATGAAGGCAAAAAACACGACAGGACAGGGCGATACACAATCACAGCAAAAACACGACAGGACAGGGCGAAACGCAATCACAGCATGGTGAATACTAAACAAGGAACCGACGGGACAGGAACGGAACACAAAGGAATAAATAGGGACTCTAATCAGGGGAAAGGATCGGGAACAGGTGTGGGAAGACTAAATGATGATTAGGGGAATAGGAACAGCTGGGAGCAGGAACGGAACGATAGAGAGAAGAGAGAGCGAGAGAGTGAGAGAGGGAGGGGGAGAGAGAGGGATAGAAAGAGGGAAAGAACCAAATAAGACCAGCAGAGGGAAACGAATAGAATGGGGAGCACAGGGACAAGACATGATAATAAATGACAAACATGACAGTACCCCCACTCACCGAGCGCCTCCTGGCGCACTCGAGGAGGAATCCTGGCGGCAACGGAGGAAATCATCGATGAGTGAACGGTCCAGCACGTCCCGAGACGGAACCCAACTCCTCTCCTCAGGACCGTAACCCTCCCAATCCACTAAGTATTGGTGACCCCGTCCCCGAGAACGCATGTCCATGATCTTATGTACCTTGTAAATAGGTGCGCTCTCGACAAGGACGGGAGGGGGGAGGGAAGACGAACGGGGTGCGAAGAAAGGGCTTAACACAGGAGACATGGAAGACAGGATGGACGCGACGAAGATGTCGCGGAAGAAGCAGTCGCACAGCGACAGGATTGACGACCTGGGAGACACGGAACGGACCAATGAACCGCGGAGTCAACTTACGAGAAGCTGTCGTAAGAGGAAGGTTGCGAGTGGAAAGCCACACTCTCTGGCCGCAACAATACCTTGGACTCTTAATCCTGCGTTTATTGGCGGCTCTCACCGTCTGTGCCCTGTAACGGCAAAGTGCAGACCTCACCCTCCTCCAGGTGCGCTCACAACGTTGGACAAACGCTTGAGCGGAGGGAACGCTGGACTCGGCAAGCTGGGATGAGAACAGAGGAGGCTGGTAACCCAGACTACTCTGAAACGGAGATAACCCGGTAGCAGACGAAGGAAGCGAATTGTGAGCGTATTTTGCCCAGGGAGCTGTTCTGCCCAAGACGCAGGGTTTCTGAAAGAAAGGCTGCGTAGTATGCGACCAATCGTCTGATTGGCCCTCTCTGCTTGACCGTTAGACTGGGGATGAAACCCGGAAGAGAGACTGACGGACGCACCAATCAAACGACAGAACTCCCTCCAAAACTGTGACGTGAATTGCGGGCCTCTGTCTGAAACGGCGTCTAACGGGAGGCCATGAATTCTGAATACATTCTCAATAATGATTTGTGCCGTCTCCTTAGCGGAAGGAAGTTTAGCGAGGGGAATGAAATGTGCCGCCTTAGAGAACCTATCGACAACCGTCAGAATCACAGTCTTCCCCGCAGACAAAGGCAGACCGGTAATGAAGTCTAAGGCAATGTGAGACCATGGTCGAGAAGGAATGGGGAGCGGTCTGAGACGACCGGCAGGAGGAGAGTTACCCGACTTAGTCTGCGCGCAGTCCGAACAAGCAGCCACGAAACGGCGCGTGTCACGCTCCTGAGTCGGCCACCAAAAGCGCTGGCGAATAGACGCAAGAGTGCCTCGAACACCGGGATGACCAGCTAACTTGGCAGAGTGAGCCCACTGAAGAACAGCCAGACGAGTGGAAACAGGAACGAAAAGGAGGTTACTAGGACAAGCGCGCGGCGACGCAGTGTGCGTGAGTGCTTGCTTAACCTGTCTTTCAATTCCCCAGACTGTTAACCCGACAACACGCCCATAAGGAAGAATCCCCTCGGGATCAGTAGAAGCCACAGAAGAACTAAACAGACGGGATAAGGCATCAGGCTTGGTGTTCTTGCTACCCGGACGGTAAGAAATCACAAACTCGAAACGAGCGAAAAACAACGCCCAACGAGCTTGACGGGCATTAAGTCGTTTGGCAGAACGGATGTACTCAAGGTTCTTATGGTCTGTCCAAACGACAAAAGGAACGGTCGCCCCTCCAACCACTGTCGCCATTCGCCTAGGGCTAAGCGGATGGCGAGCAGTTCACGGTTACCCACATCATAGTTGCGCTCAGATGGCGACAGGCGATGAGAAAAATAAGCGCAAGGATGAACCTTATCGTCAGACTGGAAGCGCTGGGATAGAATGGCTCCCACGCCTACCTCTGAAGCGTCAACCTCGACAATGAATTGTCTAGTGACGTCAGGAGTAACGAGGATAGGAGCGGACGTAAAACGTTCTTTTAGAAGATCAAAAGCTCCCTGGGCGGAACCGGACCACTTAAAACACGTCTTGACAGAAGTAAGAGCTGTGAGAGGGGCAGCAACTTGACCGAAATTACGAATGAAACGCCGATAGAAATTAGCGAAACCTAAAAAGCGCTGCAACTCGACACGTGACCTTGGAACGGGCCAATCACTGACAGCTTGGACCTTAGCGGAATCCATCTGAATGCCTTCAGCGGAAATAACGGAACCGAGAAAAGTAACGGAGGAGACATGAAAAGAGCACTTCTCAGCCTTTACGTAGAGACAATTCTCTAAAAGGCGCTGTAGAACACGTCGAACGTGCTGAACATGAATCTCGAGTGACGGAGAAAAATCAGGATATCGTCAAGATAGACAAAAACAAAAATGTTCAGCATGTCTCTCAGAACATCATTAACTAATGCCTGAAAAACAGCTGGCGCATTGGCGAGACCGAACGGCAGAACCCGGTACTCAAAATGCCCTAACGGAGTGTTAAACGCCGTTTTCCACTCGTCCCCCCTCTCTGATGCGCACGAGATGGTAAGCGTTACGAAGGTCCAACTTAGTAAAGCACCTGGCTCCCTGCAGAATCTCGAAGGCTGATGACATAAGGGGAAGCGGATAACGATTCTTAACCGTTATGTCATTCAGCCCTCGATAATCCACGCAGGGGCGCAGAGTACCGTCCTTCTTCTTAACAAAAAGAACCCCGCCCCGGCCGGAGAAGAAGAAGGCACTATGGTACCGGCGTCAAGAGACACAGACAAATAATCCTCGAGAGCCTTACGTTCGGGAGCCGACAGAGAGTATAGTCTACCTCGAGGAGGAGTGGTCCCCGGAAGGAGATCAATACTACAATCATACGACCGGTGAGGAGGAAGGGAGTTGGCTCGGGACCGACTGAAGACCGTGCGCAGATCATGATATTCCTCCGGCACTCCTGTCAAATCGCCAGGTTCCTCCTGAGAAGTAGGGACAGAAGAAACGGGAGGGATGGCAGACATTAAACACTTCACATGACAAGAAACGTTCCAGGATAGGATAGAATTACTAGACCAATTAATAGAAGGATTATGACATACTAGCCAGGGATGACCCAAAACAACAGGTGTAAACGGTGAACGGAAAATCAAAAAGAAATAGTCTCACTGTGGTTACCAGATACTGTGAGGGTTAAAGGTAGTGTCTCAAATCTGATACTGGGAAGATGACTACCATCTAAGGCGAACATGGGCGTAGGCTTCTCTAACTCTCTGAAAGGAATGTCATGTTTCCGAACCCATGCTTCGTCCATGAAACAACCCTCAGCCCCAGAGTCTATCAAGGCACTACATGTAGCACCCGAACCGGTCCAGCGTAGATGGACCGACAAAGTAGTACAGGATTTTGATGGAGAGACTTGAGTAGTTGCGCTCACCTGTAGCCCTCCGCTTACAGATGAGCTCTGGCTTTACTGGACATGAATTAACAAAATGTCCAGCCACTCCGCAATAGAGGCACAGGCGGTTGGTGATCCTCCGTTCCCTCTCCTTAGTCGAGATGCGAATCCCTCCCAGCTGCATGGGCTCAGTCTCAAAGCCAGAGGAGGGAGATGGTTGCGATGCGGAGCAGGGAAACACCGTTGATGCGAGCTCTCTTCCACGAGCCCGGTGACGAAGATCTACCCGTCGTTCTATGCGGATGGCGAGAGCAATCAAAGAGTCCACATCTGAAGGAACCTCCCGGGAGAGAATCTCATCCTTAACCACTGCGTGGAGTCCCTCCAGAAAACGAGCGAGCAGCGCCGGCTCGTTCCACTCACTAGAGGCAGCAAGAGTGCGAAACTCAATAGAATAATCCGTTATGGACCGTTCACCTTGGCATAAGGAAGCCAGGGCCCTAGAAGCCTCCCCACCAAAAACTGAACGGTCAAAAACCCGAATCATCTCCTCTTTAAAGTTCTGGAACTTGTTAGAGCAATCAGCCCTTGCCTCCCAGATAGCTGTGCCCCATTCTCGAGCCCGGCCAGTAAGGAGTGAAATGACGTAAGCAACCCGAGCTCTCTCTCTAGAGTATGTGTTGGGTTGGAGAGAGAACACAATCTCACACTGCGTGAGAAAGGAGCGGCACTCAGTGGGCTGCCCGGAGTAGCAAGGTGGGTTATTAACCCTAGGTTCTGGAGGCTCGGCAGGCCAGGAAGTAACAGGTGGCACGAGACGTAGACTCTGGAACTGTCCAGAGAGGTCGGAAACCTGAGCGGCCAGGTTCTCCACGGCATGGCGAGCAGCAGACAATTCCTGCTCGTGTCTGCCGAGCATGGCTCCTTGGATCTCGACGGCAGTGTAACGAGCGTCTGAAGTCGCTGGGTCCATTCCTTGGTCGGTTCCTTCTGTCATGCAGGTGAAAGAGGACCCAAAAGCGACTTAACAGAAACAGAGTTTATTCAAGTCCAAACAGGGAATAACAGAAATCCTCTAGTCTGTAGAGGGAATAACAGGAGAAGCGGCCACAGACTGCAGGTCGCTTCGGGTAGGCGCAGGCCGTAGTTGACAGAGACACCTGCTCACACGCAGCATCTGATGAAGGCAAAAAACACGACAGGACAGGGCGATACACAATCACAGCAAAAACACGACAGGACAGGGCGAAACGCAATCACAGCATGGTGAATACTAAACAAGGAACCGACGGGACAGGAACGGAACACAAAGGAATAAATAGGGACTCTAATCAGGGGAAAGGATCGGGAACAGGTGTGGGAAGACTAAATGATGATTAGGGGAATAGGAACAGCTGGGAGCAGGAACGGAACGATAGAGAGAAGAGAGAGCGAGAGAGTGAGAGAGGGAGGGGGAGAGAGAGGGATAGAAAGAGGGAAAGAACCAAATAAGACCAGCAGAGGGAAACGAATAGAATGGGGAGCACAGGGACAAGACATGATAATAAATGACAAACATGACAGGCTATGTACAGGTATAGTGATCTGTGAGCTGCTCCGATAGCTGGTGCTTAAAGTTAGTGAAAGAGATATGAGTCTCCAGCTTCAGTGATTTTTGCAGTTCGTTACAGTCATTGGCAGCAGAGAACTGGAAGGAAAGGTGGCTAAAGTAGGATTTGGCTTTGGGGGTAACCAGCGAAATATACCTGCTGGAGCACGTGCTACGGGTGGATGCTGCTATGGTGACCAGTGAGCTGAGATAAGGCTGTGCTTTACCTAGCAAAGACTTGTAGATGACCTGGAGCCAGTGGGTTTGGCGACGAGTATGAAGCGAGGGCCAGCCAACGAGAGCATACAGGTCGCAGTGGTGGATAGTATATGGGGCTTTGGTGACAAAACGGATGGCACTGTGATAGACTGCATCCAATTTGTTAAGTAGAGTGCTGGAGGCTATTTTGTAAATGACATCACCGAAGTCGAGGATCGGTAGGTTTTACGGGGGTATGTTTGGCAGCATGAGTAAAGGATGCTTTGTTGCAAAATTGGAAAGCCAATTCTAGATTTAATTTTGGATTAGAGATGCTTAATGTGAGTCTAGAAGGAGAGTTTACAGTCTAACCAGACACCTAGGTATTTGTAGTTGTCCACATATTCTAAGTCAGAATCGTTCAGAGTACTGATGCTGGACGGGCGGGCAGGTGCAGGCAGAGATCGGTTGAAAAGCATGCATTTAGTTTTACTTGAGTTTTTAGAGCAGTTGGAGGCCACGGAAGGAGAGTTGTATGGCATTGAAGCGCGTCTGGAGATTAGTTAACACAGTGTCCAAAGAAGGGCCAGAAGTTTACAGAATGGTGTCGTCTGCGTAGAGGTGGATCAGAGAATCACCAGCAGCAAGAGCGACATCATTGATGTATACAGAAAAGAGAGTCGGCCCGAGCATTGAACCGGGTGGCACGCCCATAGAGACTGCCAAAGGTCTGGACAATCATAGTCCAAACACACTAAGACAGTCATGAAGAGGGCACGACAACACCTATTCCCCCTTGGGAGACTGAAAAGATTTGGCATGGGTCCTCAGATCATGTAATAAATACAATTTGATTTGATTTTGTATCTAATGATGTTCTACTCAGTATGCTCTTTAAACTCAATTCCTCTACCCCCTTCTCCCTCATACTGGATCTCTATTTCCCTCTCAATACTGCCCACACTATCAGTACATGCTCCACTATCTCTGTTTCCTGGCAGTAATCACACCTTCCTGTGGTTGGTGACTAGAGGGAGCAGGTTAGCAGAGCATTTGAGCTAAACCTAACCCTTTTCCTAACCTTAATCTAAGTCTTCCAACCTGCCACGTTAATTATCCTAACCTGCTGGGTAAATTATCCTAACCTGCTGGGTAAATTATCCTAACTTGCTGGGTAAATTATCCTAACATGCTGGGTAAATTATCCTAACCTGCTGGGTAAATTATCCTAACCTGCTGGGTAAATTATCCTAACCTGCTGGGTAAATTATCCTAACCTGCTGGGTAAATTGTCCTAACCTGCTGCGTAAATTGTCCTAACCTGCTGGGTAAATTATCCTAACCTGCTGGGTAAATTATCCTAACCTGCTGGGTAAATTATCCTAACCTGCTGGGTAAATTGTCCTAACCTGCTGGGTAAATTGTCCTAACCTGCTGGGTAAATTATCCTAACCTGCTGGGTAAATTATCCTAACCTGCTGGGTAAATTATCCTAACCTGCTGGGTAAATTGTCCTAACCTGCTGGGTAAATTGTCCTAACCTGCTAGGAAAAAGGCTGGTCTTAGCTGTACTACCTATAGTACCCCTTCCTGTTAGATGCTTTCCTATCACATTTAATGTCTTAGTCAACCTGCAGTGTCCCACCCGTAGCCTTGTAAAGATGTCCTCCTCTCTTCTCTCTTCCTGCCGTCCTCCCCTCCCCAACTTTCCTCTGTACTTGGAATAGATGCCTGCCCTTAGTGTTGCTGTTCCACTGCTCCTGCCACCTCTGCACCACGACTGTCCTTATTACTCCCTTAAGCCTCTTCCCTGCTTATCGGCATCTCCACATCCACCTCCTCTCTCCAAAGGGCCTGTTTAGCCAGCTCATCTACTTCCTCATTCCCTTCCACCACCACACGGGCTGGGAACAAATCCAAACCTATCTGGATACCCATCTGTCTCACCTGGGCATGAATTTGGAGTACCTCATCTAACAGGTTGGATGCTACTGCTAAGAAAACTTAACAGATAATCTGCATCTCCCACAAAGAATGAACCACGCAGATGTGGTTTTCTGATCACTTGACTGACCCATCGATTGGTCATCGTCGAAACAGGTGTGTGCATTGCAATTGGAGGATCATTTACACAGTGGTGAAAGTCTGTGATGGAATACTGTGAGAATTACCCATTTAAAAAAAACAATTATTAGCTTGCACAATTCATATTCCCACCTGATTGGGAGTTTTTTTTATGTCCCATATTTCAGGCAGAGCAAGATGGGTTTCTTATATATAACATAAAATGTAAAGGTGTATATATATATATGTAGGTATAAAAACAATATTTATTGATAACCAATTAATAGTCTGATCATTACATTTCAGAGATCATCACTGAGGAGGTCGCATTCAACATAAAATACCAATAATACACATGTACATTATTCAAACTGTTAATAGCATTCCTTTTTTTGCCACTCATAGAATTAGACTAATTAAGTAGTGGATGTAAATTAGATAGGTCTACCACGTTAAAATAGCAATACAGTTCATGTTTCAAGGGGATAATACACATTCATATTTTAATGGTATTAGTAAGAACAGTAGCCTAATATATATATATCATAATTGATCAATTACTGCAATTACTTCTCACCAGGGGTGCAACTTTAGTTTTAGAGGTGGGGGGACATAATATATATTTTTTATTTTTTATTTGTCCTACCCAACCACTCCGAGGCGTCCACATGGTCCTAAAGTACACCATTGCCTCGTTTTGTATCACATTCCAATTATAAAACTGGGGACATGTCCCCCCCCCGTCCCTAGTTAAATTTGCGCCCCTGCTGCTTACACAGACAGATCAGTGAATTTTTCTTTGTGAAACACGTATGCTAGTTAACCTAGGCCTAATCATCTTCCTATTTTGGTGTTTTCATTATCAATACCGAGGCACACAAAAGCAGAAGTCTGTGTAGCAACAGGAATACATCTTAATTGAGATCATAATGTGATGATACATCCAAGTGTGTGACGTTATATTCTAGTGGGGCGGTTGACCACATTTAGGTTGTTGGCTGCACTCTGAGTACCCTGCAGCGTCTTCTCTGAGGAGAGAGCTGTCTGGGGCTGTCCTTTATTGCTCTGCCCTGGATTGACCGCACTGTTTGTTCCTTTTGTACTGTAGGCTTTAGGTTTGGGGATCCTGGTTGGACCTGGGCGTCGGAATGCTTCCAAGGGGATCTGAGAATAGACAGAGAGAAAAAAGGGATCAATATCCTTACGATGTCATAAGGTGAATGCACCAATTTCTAAGTCGCTCTGAATAAGAGCGTCTGCTAAATGACTTAAATGTAAATGTAAATGTAAATGATATATAACTGTAGGTTGTTTACCAAACTGACCACAAGATGGTGCCAAATTATGTTTTTTGGCATACAGTACCAAATATCTAGCAATTTTGACAAAACACAATTACAAAATAAATAATTAGATGCTTATTAAGACATGTACAGGCTCATGTATGCGTGCATAATAACAAGTAGACTAATAAAACAGTACTCTTTAAGTAAAGCTTTGACCATTTTTTCAACACAACCGACCTCTGTAAAGATTGGAACTAAAGAAATCCATGATTCCCTTTCTGAAACCGTCTTGGGAGTTTATAGAGCTATTCACAGACAAGTAATTGTTTTGCTCCCAAAGAAGGCTTATAAGAGAGAGTGGAGAGGGAAAATGTTTGGAGACAGGTATTGGATGTGTTTTTAGCACCAACTGCCAAAACAGTCACAGGAAATGTCTCCCATGGGGTTTGCATCACTGCATTGTTTACTGCACAATCAGCTTAAACTGTCATCTAATGCTCCTAGCGCTCCGTCTCAGCTCTGCCAGAAGGTGATGTCACCATAGGAGCTCTTCATGTTTGTCATCGCTTTGCGTTTAGTTTAAACCCCTCCCTGCTCAATCTAAACCTCTCTCTGCTCAGTCTACCCCCCTCTCTACTCAGTCTAACCCCCCCCTCTCTCTTTGCTCAGTTTAAACCCCAGTTATTGCCCAGTTTAAACCCCTCTCTTTCTGTCCAGTTTAAACTCCTCGCTCTCTCTCTCTGCTTAGTTTAACCCCCGCTCTCTCTCTCTGCTCAGTTTAAACCCCTCTCTCTCTCTCTGCTCAGTTTAAACCTCTCTCTCTCTCTCTCTCTCTCTCTCTCTCTCTCTCTCTCTCTCTCTCTCTCTCTCTCTCTCTCTCTCTCTCTCTCTCTCTCTCTCTCTCTCTGCTCAGCTTAAATCCCACTCTCTCTCTGCTCAATTTAAAAAACACTCTCTCGGCTCAGTTTAAGCCATACTCTCTCTTTCTACTCAGTTTAAATCCCTCTCTACCTCTCTCGTTCTCTCTCTCTACTCAGTTTAAACCTCTCTCTCTCTCTCTGCTCAGTTTTTAAAAACTCTCTCTTTCTCCTCTGGCTTTAATGTAACTGCATGTGAGACTAGAGGGATGATGATGAGGGCGCCCAGAGCAAAGAAAGACAAGAAGGGGAATAGATGTTGATGAATTTGTCCCAAATGGCACCCTATTCCTATGGGCCCTGGTCAAAAATAGTGTGCTATATAGGGAATAGGGTGTCATTGGGGAGGCGGTTCATCATGCACATTAAGGCATTCTCCCAGACCTGTTGCACAGCATAGGTTATTATACTGTAGTTTTAAACGTTGCAGCTTATTTCATCACTCTTTCTTTCTCTGAGAGAGAGCTCTTGTGAGACAATCCTGTTACATGCCGAAAGCTATTGAGTGAATCTACCCAGTCCAAGGAGTGAGTGGTTAAACTTTGTTAAAGGCCAACTGTAAGTGAGTGTTTAAGTGTTTTATGGTTTCGAAAATTAATTCTGAAACGTGCAATGAACCATGTCCTTAAATCCATGCAGGACATAAATTTGAAATGTGTTTTGAAAATTAGGTTAATGGACCAGAAAATCTGTGTGGGTCATGTCAGGGGGCCATGTTGATTTGACAAGGAATGACCTTTAATTATAAGCCTCCTCCCTTTGGAGGCATGCAACAGGAGTACTAGAGTAAGCACTTCCTCTGCCACGGACAGACCAGCCTGCAGTTCACTAGGCCGGCCTGCGTTCTGCAATACTGGCAAAGATGCACAGTTGTCTCCCATGGCAACAAAACACAGGATTTGTTTGGTGCTTGGATTGTGGTGCGAGACACTATTTCACAGCACACTACTGAGCCTCAGGATCCTCTTTAGTTCACAATATGAGGCCTTTGTTTGAAATGGGCCCTGCCCTGTCCGTTTATTTTCCTCTCCTTGTTCATTGGGCCTATCGGTCAAGGTGTTTGGATACCATTGTGATGATGACCGTTATTGTAAACGTGAATCCCATCAACTCCTAAACGAGCCTGGGAGTAGCCTATGCAGGGTCGCCAGAAACCGCTTACATCCGGTTTTCAGGGATATAATATTTTCAACTTCTGTTTCCCCTGAATAACGGATGTGGGAACTCCTGCTACATTAGGTTAGCCTGTGATGTACATCAGAGGTCTCGCCTCTGATTGGCTACTGTACTTTCTGTATTGAAAAACAGCACAGTGGATGATGGTGCTCTGTGATTGTATAGCTTACATAGACTTTAGATTTATCTGACATGCCAAAGGTCATGCGTCAAGTGAGATATAAGAAAGGAAAGGGTGTGTCAGACTATGAAGCCATCATCCATACTACTTGCACTTTGCTCTCATTCGATATGGACTGTGATGTTATTTTAACATCAGAACATGTGATCTGCCTGGCTCAAACAATGACCTCACTAGTATATAATAATAATATAATAAGTACGATCAGATAGATAATGACATGGAGGATATTTAAGGACACAGCTGCTCTGATCCCTTGAATGAATAGCATCTTGTTTAGCCTGTAAATTATTCTTGGGCATTGAGATTGTGATCCTGTTTCCAAATGTCAATGCTCCCAGCCTGAATGGATTTAAAGCTTGACATAGACACCTCTTTATAGTGATACAGAGGGTATTTGGCTTGGGTGTGCATTTTCACATGCGTGAATGGATCTGACACATGTATGCTTCATTCAGGTGAGCTTTATATTACCAGTGTCACTCAGAAGTCTCTTCGTGATAAGCCAGTGCTTTGAAGGATGAGTGGGGGTTTTCTTCATTCCTCTACTGCAATCTATTTGCATTGTTGTGTAGGTTGCATGATAATTTGTCATTAAAACAACTGTATGTATTTGCAAAAGAATCATACAACACTCTGATGAACGCAAATAATATTGAGTTGCAGCAAAGAAACATCCACTTGGAGAAGAACCTCAATAGTTAAAGCACCTCTCGTTCGTCCAAGCTGACTTACATGTACTTTCCATGGTATCATTAAAGAGGAACTTCAAATTCACTCATGCTAGTCTTTACACTTGGTAACTGGGTTTTTGTGTTTGGGATAGAAGGAGAAGCAATGACATCACCAGCCTATGAATTTAACTCAGCCAAGAAAACACATGTCAGAATTCCCTGACCCCCCCCCCCCACCCGTTTTCTAATAAACTCTGGACGTTCACACAAGAGTTCTTCTGAGAGTCCTGCTAGTAAAAATCATAAATGAAGTGTCTCTAAAATGTCCTATTCATTGTATGTGTGTGTCTTGATGGTTGAAAGACAATGGACTGCTATCAGTAGTTGTATTGATTGAATACTATTTCAAATGGTTAAGGTAGCACTTGAGCAGTTAAAATAAGATCACAATGAACCAATAAAATATAAAAACTAGAAGTTAGAAAACATGCATAAATAAAAAACATTTAAATATATATTTTAACCTTGAAATATATTCCTAATTTTCATCATTCAGCATGCAGGGTTTACCACTTCTGAATGAGTAAATGAAATATGCAAGCATGGATGACAAACTAAAACAACCTTTGCACACTTTAATATTTAAAAAATAAATCAGCTTAAACAAAATGCAAGTTGTGTAATATGAAGTTTAAACACAATTGAAACGGTCCATCAGTGAATAGTCTTAGTACATGGTATATTTACCAAATAGCATATACAGTAAAGTTACCCCGGTGTTCAGTAAACGTTTCTTACTACAAGTGCCTTCAAAGGGTTATTGTTCTATTTTGTATTTGAATGACAATTCATGCATGCAAACATCTTTCCAAACAGAACCAAACAAACAAACCCCAAACACAAACAGAGAAGTGGTTAGGTAGGGCATCTCTTCATACAGATCAAGTAAAATGGAGGTGGATGGATCAAGATCGGATGACTTGGGACTGAGGAGGTTGGGTTGGGATAGATGGTGCTAATGGGAGACGGACAAACTAGGGTTTACTAATGGGGTGAGGTCTCTTGGGATGGGGAGTCAGTCAGTCATAGGCATTACTTACTGTAATTTGTGAAGGCTTTTTGATTGGGGTGGATGTTGGCTTTATAGTGATGCTACTTGTGATTTTGCTGTTGCCTTTGACAGGGGTACCATTGGATAATACAGGAGATCTCTGCTCCTGCCCAGGTGAGTAGCATGGGCTCACAGGCTGGGGTGTAGTGTTTAAGCTCTGAATGAAGGGGCTCCCTAAGTGAATGTGGATTTTGTTGTCCTCCGTGGTGATGACGTTGGGGCCGGAGCTGTTGGACCTCTGAACCTGCCAGCTGCTCTGCCTCTCTGGTGTCACCCTGAAGACTGCATGACCTCCCATGACCTCTACTGGCTCCGTGGACAGGGACCGGTCAGGAGTGCCTGTTGTGACCGACACGATCTGGATGGGTGACATAGCCCTGTCTGGTGTGACCGACCCAGAGGAGTCTGGGGTCATCGCTCTAGAGTAGGTGGTCATGGTGAAGGGAGATATGGCTCGATCAGGAGTGCAGGGGGAACCATCTGACGAGGGGGACCTTTGACCTTTGTTTCTGGTAGTCGGGGAGATGGATGCGTTCTGAATTATGGTGATTCTTTGTTTGGGTGGACCTCCGCTTGTGGGGATGACTGCAGTGCTGGTGTATGACTGGGTGTTTTCTGCGGTAGGGCTGGTGATTTCTAGCATGGCCATGTTATGCCCGTGGTCTGGGGTTACCTTGATGTGCAGTGGTTGCCCGGGGCTGTGTGTCAGAAACACGTCTCCTTGCTGCACATGGTTCCCATTCTGTCTGGGAACCTGCACTTTCCCGTTGACTGGGTTGTGGCTTTCTTTGGTTTTGAGAAAGGGAACTCTCCTGATGTTGTTGTTGAGGTTGTTGACATTGTTGAAGAGGGAGGGGTTACATTGGGCGAGGGGCAGCTCATTGTTGTAGTTTGGATCGTCCCCAGAGTCACTCTCTTCGTACAGTTTTCCATTCACCACGGCCCGCTCCAGTGGGGCGATGCTCTTGTAGTTGGGTCGAAGGTGGTCTGCTAGATCTGTCTGTACCTCCTTGGTGCACACCTGTAAGTCTGAGAAACGTCTGCCATTCATGCCTGGGCGGAGACTTTTGCTGAAGCGACGGTATCGCTCCAGCTCCCGATTGAGGGTCTCCATCTCTCTGGACAGTTCTTTATTTTTCACCTCTTGCAGAGTCAGTTTTCTTTGCAAGGTGGAGTGGTCGTTTTTCATGCGACAGATGTTTTCCTCTGTGCCCATATATTCATGTATCTTCTCTTTTAGGGCCGCCACCTCTCGGGTCAGATGACTGGACTTGGCCTCTTCCTCTTTCAGACGCTTGTAGAGGATGTGCTCCTGGTTGGACTCTTGCTTCTCTGCCAGTTGGTACTTTAAGAGCTCATTTCTGGATATTTCCAACTCCTCCATCAAGGCCTTTGCTCGCTCTTGTTCCCTGGAGTATCTCTTCTCCATGGACTCAAACTCATCTTCAGTCTTCAACAAGTCGTCTTCGACAACCTTCATATCTTTAAGTTTTCGCCTCAGGCGCTCAACTTCCTGTGTAAGGTCTTTGACTTTGTAGTCCTCTTGTTGGGAGCGGTTGGCGATGGGCACCTTGATGTTTTCCTCTTTGGCTTTGTTCCTCAGGAATTCCCTCTCTGCAGCTTCCAGTGACTGCAACCTCTTCTTCATCATGGTAACTTTGGACTGCAGGTCGTTGCTCTTTTCCTCCTCGGCTTGGAGCTTGGCCTTGAGTTCATCCCTGTCCTTGGTGGCGCCACACATTTTCTCCTCAAGCTCAGCATTCGACCTTAGGGCTTTCTTGCTCTCCTCGATAAGCTTCTCTGTTACTGTTGTGACTTTGTCCTGCTCAGCTTGCAGTTTGCCAGTGCTGTTATGGACCTTGTCCTCCATCGCTTTCAGTTTCTCCGCCATGGTCTTCCTTTCATCCACCAACATGACCGTCAGCGTCTTCAGCTTGGTGAGGTCTTCCTTTAGTGTAAGCTCTGTCTTCTCCAGCTGACCCTCCACGGCCTCCAGTTCTTTAACCCTCACTTTCAGGATGTCCATCTCCCTGGACAGAACATTTGACACTGTCCTCTCTTTGTCCAGATTGCACTTTAGAGCGTTGCACTCCTGTTTGCTCTTGCCAAACGCATCCTCTAGTTTCTCCAGCTCCATGATCCTGTGGTTCAGCTTGTCCACATCAGCCTTCAGGCTACGGCTTTGGCTGGCTTCCTTCTCCAGCTTCTTGTTGAGGTCCCTGCACTGGTCCTCCATTCTGACCAGCTCCTCATCCTTCCCCTCCATCTCCAGAACCCTTTTCCGTAACTCCTCCACCTCATCCATGAGGCTGGAGTTGCCACATTCCCCGCGGCTGATCTTGTCCCTCAGCTCCTGGAGCTCGTCCTCGGCCCTCCGGAGGGTCTTGTTGGTCTCCTCCAGTTCATCCAGCTGCCGGCTGAGTGTGGACAATTTCTGCTTGAGCTGCCGGTTCTGGGCATCCTCGCTGGTCAGTTTGGCTGTCATGGTCTCCTGTTCCTGGTGAAAGCGACTGGATTGGTCGCCTAGCTCTGTCTCCAAGCTAAAAACTTTCTCCTCCCCCTCTTGCACCTTTGCATTAGCAGAGCTCAGCTCTTCCTGGGTGTGGGAGGCGTTGGCGGTCAGTTCCTGGACCTTAGCAGTCTGTTGGGTCAATTGTTCTGTGAGGCGCTGCTGCTCGTCCACGACCATCAACGCAAACGACTTCAGCTTGGTCAGCTCCTCCTTTAGGCTGGTGACCTTCTTGTTGTTTTCCTCCTCTTTCCTTTCCTGATAGGCCTTTTCCTGGTCAATGAGCAACTTCAGTCTGAAAGAAAAACACAAGAAGAAGAGAAAAAACGTTTGAATAAAAAAGAATGTTGAACTTTTCACTGATACACACATTGGACAACTGATACATGGGTGGAGAAGATGATGGATGACACAGGGAGCAACATAACACGACATCAATAATATAACATAAACAATATACAGTGTATCAGCTTGGTAGAAAATTGTCATTCGTTGTTTGCTTGTGAAGTGTCAAATGTGTCTAATTCTTATTCCCAAAGTGCCATCGGGCCTATTATTAGTAGGGATGCAGACACACAATAAACACTCATGGGTGTCACATTTGTCTGACCATACTGAATGGATTTCTGAAGGGGTTTGACATTTTATGTAATGGAAACTTTAACAGATCATAAATATAACTGTGCTACCTTTCCCAAGTCGGTAGCCTGACATACACTTGCAGTGTGTTCCTTTTAAGGTCCCCCGATAGCAGTTAACTCTCATATGGGTTGGAAACTCTACACGCCATAGTAAAAGTCCAAAATAGTACTTCTTATAGTCATTCCTATACAAATGGACTATCTAGATTATCCTTATTAGGATTTGCATGACTGATTACTAATGTCCTGTATTGCTTATCTACTGTTACTTGAAAGAAGAAAAATAATAGAGAAAGGACTAAATGCAGTGTTTGTACTGTGTGAGGATGTTCCCTCCAAATGCACTTTGATCTTTGGCTGTGGTGGCTAGACTTTTCAAGAATGCTGAATGTTTACCCTGACCCCTATCTGACAAGAATACTCCCATCAGTCCCCATCAAACTGTAGACTAAACCCGTATTCAACCACACTGCTGGTTTTAAAATGTCCCAGTGAATACAGCCCTCTTTCATACCTGTTAGAAGCACCTACCCTGCTTAAAGAAACCACTAAGCTTACATTGCAGTTATTTTAACATCTAGAGTGATATTGAGTTAATAGTGTGTACTTGTGAGCATGTGTGTAGGTGTATGTCCCGTGTAAACGTACAGTCTACTGTATATACAGCATATGTAACAGAATCACGGGGGAAGCTGGGGTCACGGTAGCTGGCAGGGCATGCATCGCACCGGGCCAGTGTGCCTCCGCTCCAGGCAGCGTCGGAGGGGATGTTATGACTGCTGAATGTGCAGCTGCCAGCGTGCTAGCACAGATGTCGCATTGGCATGGAACAATCCCCTAATTAAGGGGTTCCTCTACTACCCCCTGCCTCCCTCTCTCTCTGGTTATATATTTAAAGGAATCCCCCCTGCTTCCAGAGGCAATTACAGCCTGGCTGGATAAACAGAGGGCCTCTCTCAGGGATCACTAATTACACCTAGTCTCCTGTAGAGGAACATGATGTCAGCATGGTAGCTGGTAGAACTGGGGCTAAGGCAGGTCCATGGTAGAACTGGGGCTAAGGCAGGTCCATGGTAGGGCTGGGGCTAAGGCAGGTCCATGGTAGAACTGGGGCTAGGCAGGTCCATGGGGGGCTAAGGCAGGTCCATGGTAGAACTGGGGCTAAGGCAGGTCCATGGTAGAACTGGGGCTAAGGCAGGTCCATGGTAGAACTGGGGCTAAGGCAGGTCCATGGTAGGGCTGGGGCTAAGGCAGGTCCATGGTAGGGCTGGGGCTAAGGCAGGTCCATGGTAGGGCTGGGGCTAAGGCAGGTCCATGGTAGAACTGGGGCTAAGGCAGGTCCATGGTAGGGCTGGGGCTAAGGCAGGTCCATGGTAGGGCTGGGGCTAAGGCAGGTCCATGGTAGAACTGGGGCTAAGGCAGGTCCATGGTAGGGCTGGGGCTAAGGCAGGTCCATGGTAGAACTGGGGCTAAGGCAGGTCCATGGTAGGGCTGGGGTCCATGGTAGGGCTGCAGGTCCATGGTAGAACTGGGGCTAAGGCAGGTCCATGGTAGGGCTGGGGCTGTCCTATGCCCTATGATGTTAATCCCATGATGTTCCACATGTTCCACTGTGCCAGAGATCTGATGATCAAAGCTGATCAGCTTGAAGTTGATGTACAGTAGGAAAGCATCTGATGGGGAGGAGTTTGTAAAGGCCTCTAGTGTCCCACTGAGAAAGTTCACAATGGGAATGTGTGGTAGTCAGTTCTACAATATTCTAAGACATGTCTTTCTGGCAGAAATGATCATTTAGAAAAAATAATCTAAATCATGATATTCTATTAACATTGCTGAGACGTCAGGGCAGAGCAGTGGAGTGGCAGCCATATAAAGGCCTGCAAATATAGCTAGAATGTAGCTAGAATGTAGCTAGAGCTAGACTGCTTTATTTGTATCCTTGTTTACTCTAGCAGTTATCTCCGCTACCCAGTTATGCTCCGTTTTCCCAGTGATGTAATCAAACCAGAACAGAATGTGAGCCGAGGTCCTGGACTTTAGACTCTGCTAGTTAATCACAGAGGGCTACATATTGTGAAGATACATTATGGAAACAGAAGATACATTCAGGGAAACTTCCATGTATTATTAATCAGGTGCTTGAGATCAGCCAAGACATACTAGGCTATATGATGTCTCTGGAGAGGAATTACATGTGTTCCCTAGGATCCTAATCGCTTGCCATGAGAATACTGTGTCCCTCCTAAGGGACAGTCATTGGATTCTGTTTCCCATGGACTCTTTCTGCTGGACTAGTGGGACTTGACAATCGAATAACACAACTTGGGGGAGCAGAAGTTGAACTGCCAGTGAGTCAACTGTGACGATATGGTCGAAAGAGGAATACGAGGGGCATGACGGTTACCACTTGAAATTCTCACCAATTGCCAATGAATGATGTACTAGTTTACCCAGTTCATCCTTATACGGCTTTACCATCAAACTTGGTTATACAAGATGTCAGCTGCAGAGAACAGCAACTTTTGACTCTGACTTTGATTACAAGGTACGGTAAAGGCCACACTTGATTGGACAATTTATTTTATCACTGCCAATTTTCCAAATAGAGTCAGTCTGTCTAAAACGGTACATTCCCATAAGGAGTTTCTATGTCATGGAAAATAGAGTGATGCCTTCTGCATGGTAAGCAGTTAAGAAATGGGTGTGGGTGCAGATGGCTATTAACCCAAAACCAACCATTCACCTACTGACCTCTTCTGAGCAACATCAGCATGCAGAGGGGAAAACACACACACAGCCGGCAGCAGGATGTCACCATGCCCACCATTATGGCGAAGGCCACAGAGGGCTTTTCCTCACATTTAAATAAGCAGCTGTGTCCTCAGAGCTGGAAACTATGGCTCAGACTCTGTAAACAGTGCTGCTGCTGAGATGATACAGGACATGGCAGTATTCATGCCAGTATTCTGTGTGTATGTTTTAGAAGTCAATGTCCAAGACAATGCCCTTGTTATAGGTCAATATCCTGCCCTTTCCCTTAAAACACCAGATTTGATTTGACATTTATATTAACAGGTAGTCTCATTGAGACCAAGGTTCTAGGCCTCTTTCACACGGGAGCAGACACATCATTTACAAAAGACATGATAAAACAATGATCTGTTCATGTTTGATCCTGAACCGTGTTTTTAGTGTAAATAGATAGAAGCAGTCAGTTTGTTAGGAGGATTATTCCTGGAATGCTTTATGAAAGAGACATAGGAAGCTGGCCAGCTTACGTCCAGCAGAGGGCAATCAGTAAGCAGTATGGGCTCATAAAATTACAGGCAATATTTGTATGCCTTCAGTTGAATGACTGTGCTAGTTAAATATTTAATTTTTAATAGTTACATTTTAGGGGTTTAGCTGGCTATGCTGTATGTTACACAATCAATAGCTCGTCAAAAAAATATATATATTTTTCAGGTTTTTGAATTCATTATAATATCTGAGTTTATATTCAAACTTAACTTGTTGGTTCATAAATGTATCACTCAGAAGTGATTCATTTTTCACAGGAGAGCAGGTTCAAATAACAATGACCATCTTTTTGATTTCACCATGCACATTTCCCCCGGATTCTCACAGACATTAGAGTGTCGTGTGAGTGTTGAGTGGCCCGTTCAACTACACTTAGGAAATGAACCACTGAATTACCCATAGCTTTAACTCACACACGGAATCAGCTTCTATCAATGTCCTCCCTCAATGGTACATTTGAAAATCACAATTAGGGAATAAACATTGTGCACAAATTGTTACAATATTTAGTTACTGTACTCAGCATCCGTTTAATTGTAATCACAGTTTCCAAAATAAAAAAAATAATGAACTTGTTGAATGAAACCATGATTTCTAATAGATTGCCGATAATTGTATCCCAAAAGACACAACTTTCCCAGAGTCAGATATCAATTCTTTACACTAACCAACTGAATGTCAATATCAAAGCTGTACTTTCCCCCTTGCACTCAGTCACAGTGCTCCATAACGAACCAACAGAGCAGCTAAGTTGAGTTAAAGTTGCTTTTCCTCCTACCTGTTCCATAGGTCTGTCTGGTGGCAGCCTCAGTGATTGAAGCTCATTATGTTGCCGTACTCTCTCTGTCTCTCAGCTCTCACACAGCGGTCTATGATGTGGACATTCCAGCAGGGAGACCAAACAATAAGATATGTCTCACTGCATGCTCCCTGCCTATGGAGCATTACATCATCAACATGCCCTTATATGGAACTTTGTGTTATACAGCCTCCCTGCTTCTCAAAGGGGTGTGTACTCCAGTGTGTGTGTGTGTGTGTGTGTGTGTGTGTGTGTGTGTGTGTGTGTGTGTGTGTGTGTGTGTGTGTGTGTGTGTGTGTGTGTGTGTGTGTGTGTGTGTGTGTGTGTGTGTGTGTGTGTGTGTGTGTGTGTGTGTGTGTTGTACAGCCTCCCTGCCTCTCAAAGCGGTGTGTGTGTGTGTGTGAGAGAGAGAGAGAGAGAGAGAGAGAGAGAGAGAGAGAGAGAGAGAGAGAGAGAGAGAGAGAGAGAGAGAGAGAGAGAGAGAGAGAGAGAGAGAGAGAGAGAGAGAGAGAGAGAAAGAGAGAAAGAGAGAAAGAGAGAAAGAGAGAGAGATATTCTTTGCATGTGGGCTTAAGCGTATGTGTGTGTGTGTGTGTGTGTGTGTTTGTCCACCTAGGTGTGGTGTGGGCCTTAAAACAAGAACAGAGAGGAAAAGTGTTGAGTGACGTCTGTAACGTGTGAAATCTCTGCTCTCTCTGGTCTGTCTATACTCCAGAGGCATAGGGTGAGGAGAGACAAGCGATTTAGGTTACAACTTTTCCTTCTGACTTTCCTCAGTAAGTCATTGATTCAACTGAAGAAAAAAATACTAAATTAACTTGACCGACAACCGTGTTTACTAAGGAAATCTGTGTGTGTTTGGAATTTATTCTTGTAATACACTATTAGAGCCGAACCTAATTAGAAACACGCCAAACATTTGCATGCAACACTTCACACAATCAACAACACAAACATACCGCAACAGTGTATGACACCACTAATCCATAATGTTGGATTGTCTGTAAGACTGTTATTAGGGACTGCTAATCGAGTGCTGTCTGGACTTTTATGGCCGGGATTTCAACATGACCGTTCAGCTAGAAACGATCCTCACATTTACAGTACATCTCACAATTCACATTTACAGCCCTCTGTATTATCACAGACGGCTCATTGCTCAGTCTATTCTAGAGTGTGCCAATCTTTCCCTTGATACCAAGATTCCTCTCTCCACTTCACACAAGCAAAATGATAGATTCACACTAAATAGCTGGCAGCGAACTACACTCAAACTAAGCTAGTACCCAAATGCATAAAGTTCAGCGGGCCAAAATACTGGATATAGCCTGCTGATAGAGATCATTGAGTAAATTATCCTCCCGTATCGGTTCAATGTCCCTATTGTCGTCGGACAGAACATCAGCTGTTCGCTGAAACAATGGAGTTCACAGCATCAGCACGGACGTAACATGACATCAGTCATCCTCGTTAGGAGGAATCAAGGAAACACTGGGGCATTTCCTGTCCCAAAATCCTCTAAATCAGATGTCACAGCATCACAATGGGCGCCAAAGCTTGGTTGCCAAGCTGTAGGAAATGAGGAAATACTGCCAAGACAATATAGAATAGAGATGCCCATGGAAGGCCAGAGAGCAAGGAGCCAAACAACCCCCTCCCTCCTTGTTAGTGGTTTGAAAATGGCAGCAATCACAATGAAACAAATAGGTCATTTGACACGGTGCGATCCAGTTTCTTGAGAACATTTTGTGGTGATAACCCAGATTATACAACTATATACTGATTACATTTGACTCTGTCATGATCTTTCTAGAATTTTTGTAACAATTTGTTTGTTCTTGACGTAAACACATTCCTTCATTTAGAATGCCCAATTAGGGTTTGTCTATTTCTGAATCTGTACATTTCCAACACATCCTAGACAGAGTGCTCCCAATCCCAGATGTTCTTCATTGAACATGAAAGTTGGCCACACAAACATGTTCTCTATGTGAAGCATCTGCCAAATTATAAATAGTGGAAAAACAATCCCTGTTTTACGTAATGTCTTGGTACATGAGTCTTCCTCTGATACTCCGAAATGGAATGTAGAGTATTATGAATCAGCTAGATTGAGTGAAAATGTGTGGTTTCAGAGAACATTTCCCATGAACACACAATCTTAGAGCTACTTGTGTATCCAAGGCTCCCAAAGTGTGTTGTCCTGAAAAACTCTTATCTAAGACATTTTCGTATATACAGTACATGATTTGTAAAGCATTTATGTAGGCCTTTTAAAGGTCTTACGTCTTTATCAGGCCTTTGTACGACATGATTGGTTCAAGTGACCTTCTCTTGAGACTTGCCAAGTGAATAAAACCAATGTTTCAAGCCACAAGTTCTATACCATATAGGAAGAACCACCATGACCCACCATTTGGGAATCAAACCGTGCCCCGAGATGACAAATGGATTCTCCCCCTTTTGTGAGTGCTGTAGGAATATGCAGACTGTTACTGCTGTAGGAGTATGCAGACTGTTAGTGCTGTGGGAGTAGGCAGACTGTTACTGCTGTAGGAGTATGCATACTGTTACTGCTGTAGGAGTATGCAGGCTGTTAGTGCTGTGGGAGTATGCAGACTGTTAGTGCTGTGGGAGTATGCAGACTGTTACAGCTGTAGGAGTATGCAGACTGTTACTGCTGTAGGTGTTATGCAGGTGAATGAGGACCCAAAAGCGACTTGGCGAAAACAGTCTTTATTCCAGTAAAGGAAATAGGCAATACTCCTGGACAATCAGAGCAGAAAACAAAACATAAAAAACTTAATTCCACTCGTAGTGACGAGGACAGACTGGAGACTCGACCATTAACTGTAGGTTGCCTCGGGAAGGCACCGACCGTAGCAGACTCAGACACCTGCTCACACGCAGCATCTGAGGGAAACAAGACACGACAGGGCGAGACAAAGACACAGCACGGCGAACAATATACAAGGATCCGACAGGACAGAAACGGAAAACAAGGGGAGAAATAGGGACTCTAATCAGAGGGCAAGATACGGAACAGGTGTGAAAAGACTAGATGATTGAGTAGGGGAATAGGAACAGCTGGGAGCAGGAACGGAACGATAGAGAGAAGAGAGAGAGGAAGGGAGAGAGAAAAAAGGGAACGAACCTAATAAGACCAGCAGGGGGAAAACTAACAGAAGGGAAAGCAAAATGACAAGACAATATAAGACAAAACATGACAGTACCCCCCCACTCACCGAGCGCCTCCTGGCGCACTCGAGGAGGAATCCTGGCGGCAACGGAGGAAATCATCAATCAGCGAACGGTCCAGCACGTCCCGAGACGGAACCCAACTCCTCTCCTCAGGACCGTAACCCTCCCAATCCACTAAGTATTGGTGACCCCGTCCCGAGAACGCATGTCCATGATCCTACGTACCTTGTAAATAGGTGCGCTCGACAAGGACGGGGGGAGGGAAGACGAACGGGGTGCGAAGAAAGGGCTTGACACAGGAGACATGGAAGACAGGATGGACGCGACGAAGATGTCGCGGAAGAAGCAGTCGCACAGCGACAGGATTGACGACCTGGGAGACACGGAACGGACCAATGAACCGCGGAGTCAACTTACGAGAAGCTGTCGTAAGGGGAAGGTTACGAGTGGAAAGCCACACTCTCTGGCCCCAACAATACCTAGGACTCTTAATCCTACGTTTATTGGCGGCTCTCACAGTCTGTGCCCTGTAACGGCAAAGTGCAGACCTCACCCTCCTCCAGGTGCGCTCACAACGTTGGACAAACGCTTGAGCGGAGGGAACGCTGGACTCGGCAAGCTGGGATGAGAACAGAGGAGGCTGGTAACCCAGACTACTCTGAAACGGAGATAACCCGGTAGCAGACGAAGGAAGCGAGTTGTGAGCGTATTCTGCCCAGGGGAGCTGCCCAAGGCTGCGTAGTATGCGACCAATCGTCTGATTGGCCCTTTCTGCTAGACCGTTAGCCTGGGGATGAAACCCGGAAGAGAGACTGACGGACGCACCAATCAAACGACAGAACTCCCTCCAAAACTGTGACGTGAATTGCGGACCTCTGTCTGAAACGGCGTCTAACGGGAGGCCATGAATTCTGAACACATTCTCGATGATGATTTGTGCCGTCTCCTTAGCGGAAGGAAGCTTAGCGAGGGGAATGAAATGTGCCGCCTTAGAGAACCTATCGACAACCGTAAGAATCACAGTCTTCCCCGCAGACAAAGGCAGACCGGTAATGAAGTCTAAGGCGATGTGAGACCATGGTCGAGAAGGAATGGGAAGCGGTCTGTGACGACCGGCAGGAGGAGAGTTACCTGACTTAGTCTGCGCGCAGTCCGAACAAGCAGCCACGAAACGGCGCGTGTCACGCTCCTGAGTAGGCCACCAAAAGCGCTGGCGAATAGAAGCAAGAGTACCTCGAACGCCGGGATGACCAGCTAACTTGGCAGAGTGAGCCCACTGAAGAACAGCCAGACGAGTAGAAACAGGAACGAAAAGAAGGTTACTAGGACAAGCGCGCGGCGACGCAGTGTGCGTGAGTGCTTGCTTAACCTGTCTTTCAATTCCCCAGACTGTCAACCCGACAACACGCCCATAAGGAAGAATCCCCTCGGGATCAGTAGAAGCCACAGAAGAACTAAAGAGACGGGATAAGGCATCAGGCTTGGTGTTCTTACTACCCGGACGGTAAGAAATCACAAACTCGAAACGAGCGAAAAACAACGCCCAACGAGCTTGACGTGCATTAAGTCGTTTGGCAGAACGGATGTACTCAAGGTTCTTATGGTCTGTCCAAACGACAAAAGGAACGGTCGCCCCCTCCAACCACTGTCGCCATTCGCCTAGGGCTAAGCGGATGGCGAGCAGTTCGCGGTTACCCACATCATAGTTGCCTTCCGATGGCGACAGGCGATGAGAAAAATAAGCGCAAGGATGAACCTTATCGTCAGACTGGAAGCGCTGGGATAGAATGGCTCCCACGCCTACCTCTGAAGCGTCAACCTCGACAATGAATTGTTTAGTGACGTCAGGAGTAACGAGGATAGGAGCGGACGTAAAACGTTTCTTGAGAAGATCAAAAGCTCCCTGGGCGGAACCGGACCACTTAAAACACGTCTTGACAGAAGTAAGAGCTGTGAGAGGGGCAGCAACTTGACCGAAATTACGAATGAAACGCCGATAGAAATTAGCGAAACCTAGAAAGCGCTGCAACTCGACACGTGACCTTGGAACGGGCCAATCACTGACAGCTTGGACCTTAGCGGGATCCATCTGAATGCCTTCAGCGGAAATAACAGAACCGAGAAAAGTGACGGAGGAGACATGAAAAGAGCACTTCTCAGCCTTCACGTAGAGACAATTCTCTAAAAGGCGCTGGAGTACACGTCGAACGTGCTGAACATGAATCTCGAGTGACGGTGAAAAAATCAGGATATCGTCAAGGTAGACAAAAACAAAGATGTTTAGCATGTCTCTCAGAACATCATTAACTAATGCCTGAAAAACAGCTGGCGCATTAGCGAGACCAAACGGCAGAACCCGGTACTCAAAATGCCCTAACGGAGTGTTAAACGCCGTTTTCCACTCGTCCCCCTCTCTGATGCGCACGAGATGGTAAGTGTTACGAAGGTCCAACTTAGTAAAGAACCTGGCTCCCTGCAGAATCTCGAAGGCTGATGACATAAGGGGAAGCGGATAACGATTCTTAACCGTTATGTCATTCAGCCCTCGATAATCCACGCAGGGGCGCAGAGTACCGTCCTTCTTCTTAACAAAAAAAAAACCCGCCCCGGCAGGGGAGGAAGAAGGCACTACGGTGCCGGCGTCAAGAGACACAGACAAATAATCCTCGAGAGCCTTACGTTCGGGAGCCGACAGAGAGTATAGTCTACCCCGAGGAGGAGTGGTCCCCGGAAGGAGATCAATACTACAATCATACAACCGGTGAGGAGGAAGGGAGTTGGCTCTGGACCGACTGAAGACCGTGCGCAGATCATGATATTCCTCCGGCACTCCTGTCAAATCGCCAGGTTCCTCCTGAGAAGTGGGGACAGAAGAAACGGGAGGGATAGCAGACATTAAACACTTCACATGACAAGAAACGTTCCAGGATAGGATAGAATTACTAGACCAATTAATAGAAGGATTATGACATACTAGCCAGGGATGACCCAAAACAACAGGTGTAAAAGGTGAACGAAAAATCAAAAAGGAAATAGTCTCACTGTGGTTACCAGATACTGTGAGGGTTAAAGGTAGTGTCTCATATCTGATACTGGGGAGATGACTACCATGTAAGGCGAACATGGGCGTAGGCTTCCATAACTGTCTGAAAGGAATGTCATGTTTCCGAGCCCATGCTTCGTCCATAAAACAACCCTCAGCCCCAGAGTCTATCAAGGCACTGCATGTAGCACCCGAACCGGTCCAGCGTAGATGGACCGACATAGTAGTACAGGATCTTGATGGAGAGACCTGAGTAGTATCGCTCACCAGTAGCCCTCCGCTTACTGATGAGCTCTGGCTTTTACTGGACATGAATTGACAAAATGTCCAGCAAGTCCGCAATAGAGGCACAGGCGGTTGGTGATCCTCCGTTCCCTCTCCTTAGTCGAGATGCGAATACCTCCCAGCTGCATGGGCTCAGTCTCTGAGCCAGAGGAGGGAGATGGTTGCGATGCGGAGAGGGGAAACACCGTTAACGCGAGCTCTCTTCCACGAGCTTGGTGACGAAGATCTACCCGTCGTTCTATGCGGATGGCGAGTGCAATCAAAGAGTCCACACTGGAAGGAACCTCCCGGGAGAGAATCTCATCTTTAACCTCTGCGTGGAGTCCCTCCAGAAAACAAGCGAGCAGCGCCGGCTCGTTCCAGTCACTAGAGGCAGCAAGAGTGCGAAACTCTATAGAGTAATCCGTTATGGATCGATCACCTTGACATAGGGAAGCCAGGGCCCTAGAAGCCTCCCTACCAAAAACTGAACGATCAAAAACCCGAATCATCTCCTCTTTAAAGTTCTGGTAATTGTTAGAACAATCAGCCCTTGCCTCCCAGATAGCTGTGCCCCACTCTCGAGCCCGGCCAGTAAGGAGTGATATGACGTAAGCAACCCGAGCTCTCTCTCTAGAGTATGTGTTGGGTTGGAGAGAGAACACAATATCACACTGGGTGAGAAAGGAGCGGCACTCCGTGGGCTGCCCGGAGTAACAAGGTGGGTTATTAACCCTAGGTTCCGGAGGCTCGGCAGACCAGGAAGTAGCAGGTGGCACGAGACGAAGACTCTGGAACTGTCCAGAGAGGTCGGAAACCTGAGCGGCCAGATTCTTAACGGCATGACGAGCAGCAGACAATTCCTGCTCGTGTCTGCCGAGCATGGCTCCTTGGATCTCGACGGCAGTGTTACGAGAATCTGTAGTCGCTGGGTCCATTCTTGGTCGGATCCTTCTGTTATGCAGGTGAATGAGGACCCAAAAGCGACTTGGCGAAAACAGAGTCTTTATTCCAGTAAAGGAAATAGGCAATTTTCCTGGACAATCAGAGCAGAAAACAAAACATAAAAAACTTAATTCCACTCGTAGTGACGAGGACAGACTGGAGACTCGACCATTAACTGTAGGTTGCCTCGGGAAGGCACCGACCGTAGCAGACTCAGACACCTGCTCACACGCAGCATCTGAGGGAAACAAGACACGACAGGGCGAGACAAAGACACAGCACGGCGAACAATATACAAGGATCCGACAGGACAGAAACGGAAAACAAGGGGAGAAATAGGGACTCTAATCAGAGGGCAAGATACGGAACAGGTGTGAAAAGACTAGATGATTGAGTAGGGGAATAGGAACAGCTGGGAGCAGGAACGGAACGATAGAGAGAAGAGAGAGAGGAAGGGAGAGAGAAAAAAGGGAACGAACCTAATAAGACCAGCAGGGGGAAAACTAACAGAAGGGAAAGCAAAATGACAAGACAATATAAGACAAAACATGACAGTAGGAGTATGCAGACTGTTACTGCTGTAGGAGTATGCAGACTGTTAGTGCTGTAGGAGTATGCAGACTGTTAGTGCTGTGAGAGTATGCAGACTGTTACTGCTGAAGGAGTATGCAGACTGTTAGTGCTGTAGGAGTATGCAGACTGTTAGTGCTGTGGGAGTATGCAGACTGTTAGTGCTGTAGGAGTATGCAGACTGTTAGTGCTGTGAGAGTATGCAGACTGTTACTGCTGTAGGAGTATGCAGACTGTTACTGCTGTAGGAGTATGCAGACTGTTAGTGCTGTGAGAGTATGCAGACTATTACTGCTGTGAGAGTATGCAGACTGTTACTGCTGTAGGAGTATGCAGACTGTTACTGCTGTAGGAGTATGCAGACTGTTATTGCTGTGGGAGTATGCAGACTGTTAGTGCTGTGGGAGTATGCAGACTGTTAGTGCTGTGGGAGTATGCAGACTGTTACTGCTGTAGGAGTATGCAGACTGTTACTGCTGTAGGAGTATGCAGACTGTTAGTGCTGTGGGAGTATGCAGGCTTTTAGTGCTGTGGGAGTATGCAGACTGTTAGTGCTGTGGGAGTATGCAGACTGTTAGTGCTGTGGGAGTATGCAGACTGAGACACGTGTTTGCGTAATACTCAATCCATGCATGGGGCCTGAGTACCTGACACTTATGACATCACTAGTCCCTTAATCAAATCCGTATGGCTACTGTGTTCTGTCTGTCTGTCTGTCTGTCTGTCTGTCTGTCTGTCTGTCTGTCTGTCTGTCTGTCTGTCTGTCTGTCTGTCTGTCTGTCTGTCTGTCTGTCTGTCTGTCTGTCTGTCTGTCTGTCTGTCTGTCTGTCTGTCTGTCTGTCTGTCTGTCTGTCACGGCAGTTGGAATTAAAAAGCTCAAATTTGGACTCATCAGACCAAAGCACATATTTCCACTGGTCTAATGTCTATTGCTCATGTTTCTTGGCCCAGGCAAGTCTCTTCTTCTTATTAGTGTCCTTTAGTAGTGGTTTCTTGGCAGCAATTCAACCATGAAGGCCTGATTCACGCAGTCTCCTCAGAACAACTGATGTTGAGATGTGTCTGTTACTTGAACTCTGTGAAGCATTTATTTGGGCTGCAATTTCTGAGGCTGGTAACTCGAATGAACTTATCCTCTGAAGCAGAGTTAACTCTGTGTCTTCCTTTCCTTTGGCGGTCCTCATGAGAGTCAGTTTCATCATAGCGCTTAATAGTTTTTGCGACTGCACTTCAAGAAACTTTCAAAGTTCTTTAAATTTTCCGGAGTGACTGATCTTCAAGTCTTCAAGTCTGTATACCACCCCTAACTTGTCACAACACAACTGATTGGCATTAAAGCGCATTAAAATGGAATGAAATTCAACAAATTAACTTTTAAAAAGGCACACCTGTTAATTGAAATGCATTCCAGGTGACTACCTCATGAAGCTGGTTGAGAGAATGCTAAGAGTGTGCAAAGCTGTCATCAAGGCATAGCGAAGCTACTTTGAAGAATCTCAAATACAAAACACTTTTTTTGGTTACTGCATGATTCCATGTGTGTTATTTCACAGTTTTGATGTCTTCACTGTTATTCTACAATGTAGAAAATAGTCAAAATAAAGAAAAACCCTTGAATGAGTAGGTGTGTCCAAACTTTTGACTGATACTGTATGCATAAAATTGACAATGTAACAGTTGAATTTGAAAAGCAACACCAAACAGGCCATAATTTAGGACAAAATAACTGCCATCACCTCATAAAGGACACACTTGTTCAAGCCTTTGGTGAGAGGACGGGTGTGTATGAGTGTGTGTGTGTGCATGTGAATGCTCACATTAGTGTGTGTGTGTGTGTGTGTGTGTGTGTGTGTGTGTGTGTGTGTGTGTGTGTGTGTGTGTGTGTGTGTGTGTGTGTGTGTGTGTGTGTGTGTGTGTGTGTGTGTGTGTGTGTGTGTGTGTGTGTGTGTGTGTGTGTGTGTGTGTGTGTGTGTGTGTGTGTCTTTTGCCATTTCTGGGTGCAGGTAGCTGTTAATAATTACCTCTCAAGTGTTTGGACTGATACTGCAACTCTGGAGTGCTTTGGAGGAGGATGTTTCCAATGGCTGTTTCACAGGAAGCACAGTGGATTGCAAAGCCTGGGTCCTGGGGCCATTACAGACATAGGTCTTGAGACCTGGGGCCATTAAAAGGTCCTGGGGCAGTTACGGACAGAGGTCCTGGGGCCATTACAGACAGAGGGCCTGGGGTCATTACAGACAGAGATCCTGGGGCCTGGGTTCATTACAGACAGAGATCCTGGGGCCTGGGTTCATTACAGAAAGAGGTCCTGGGGCCTGGGGCCATTACAAACAGAAGTCCTGGGGTCATTACAGACAGAGAACCTGGGGTAATTACAGACAGAGAACCTGGGGTCATTACAGACAGAGGTCCTGGGGTCTGGGGCCATTACAAACAGAGGTCCTGGGGTCATTACAGACAGAGAACCTGGGGCCATTACAGACAGAGGTCCTGGGGTCATTACAGACAGAGAACCTGGGGCCATTACAGACAGAGGTCCTGGGGTCATTACAGACAGAGATCCTGGGGCCTGGGTTCATTACAGAAAGAGGTCCTGGGGCCTGGGGCCATTACAAACAGAAGTCCTGGGGTCATTACAGACAGAGAACCTGGGGTCATTACAGACAGAGAACCTGGGGTCATTACAGACAGAGGTCCTGGGGTCTGGGGCCATTACAAACAGAGGTCCTGGGGTCATTACAGACAGAGAACCTGGGGCCATTACAGACAGAGGTCCTGGGGTCATTACAGACAGACATCCTAGGGCCATTACAGACATACGTCCTGGTCCTCTTACATACAGATTAGTGAGGATCTGGCAGGAATAAGCCATCCCCTGCATCCCAAATGTCACCCTATTCCTTATAAAGCACAGTGCCCTGGTCAAAAGTAGTGCACTATATAAGGAATACACACTACAGATGGGCATGCCCCAAGTGTGGTCAGTCGGTTGAAGAGTGCTTCAGCCACTAAGCAGCTATGGCTTCCTATGAGAGTACACTGTAGGGGAAAACACACTACTTAGGCTACATAACATGCTATTTTCCTATAGATCTGGCTTGCCACGGTCTCTACTCCCTATCCTCAGCCAGTGATTAGCGCAGTGTCTGCTTTGCTCTGGCTTCTTAAACTGTATAGGAAGCACGGGAGAAATAAACAGACATTAGTAACAGATCTGGGTCTGCCTGGGCGATACTTAGATCCAGATCAGCTGTCAGTTGTGTCTAACTAGTTGCTCGATCGAATCCCCGAGCTGACAAGGTAAAAATCTTTTGTTCTGCCCCTGAACATGGCAGTTAACCCCCTGTTCCTAGGCCGTCATTGTAAATAAGAATTTCCTCTTATCTGACTTTCCTAGTTAAATAAAGGAAAAACATTTAAATATATATTATTAATCCTTGGCCATATCCTCCCCGATGATCAGGAATCTCAGGTTATCACAGATCTAGGATCAGATTACACAACCCTAAATCCCAACCTTAACAATAAGAGCATGAAATACAGTTCCCTCAGAAAGTATTCATACCCATTGACTAACTCCACATTTTGTTGTGTTAGTCTGAATTCAAAATGGATTAAAAAAACATATAGTGCCAGTCAAAAGTTGACACACCAAAAGTTGCTTTTCAAATTCAACTGTTACATTGTCAATTTTATATATACAGTATCAGTCAAAAGTTTGGACACACCTAATCATTCCAGGGTTTTTCTTTATTTTGACTATTTTCTACATTGCAGAATAATAGTGAAGACTAACTATGAAATAACTATGAAACTATGAAATAACACACATGGAATCATGTAGTAATCAAAACACTGTTAAAGAAATTAAAATATATTTTATATTTGAGATTCTTCAAAGTAGCCACCCTTTGCCTTGAGCTTTCCACACTTTTGGCATTCTCTCAACCAGCTTCATGAGGTAGTCACCTGGAATGCATTTCAATTAACAGGTGTGCCTCGTTAAAAGTTAATTTGTGGAATTTCTTTCCTTCTTAATGCGTTTGAGCCAATCAGTTGTGTTGTCATAAGGTAGGGGTGGCATACAAAAGATGG
Organism: Oncorhynchus gorbuscha; assembly: GCF_021184085.1. Taxonomy (NCBI): domain Eukaryota; kingdom Metazoa; phylum Chordata; class Actinopteri; order Salmoniformes; family Salmonidae; genus Oncorhynchus; species Oncorhynchus gorbuscha. The sequence goes on from NC_060195.1 coordinate 67,809,691, forward strand.
TCCTATTTGGTAAAATACCAAGTCCATATTATGGTAAGAACAGCTCAAATAAACAAACAGAAACGACAGTCCATCATTACTTTAAGACAATGGTTCTTAACCTTGTTGGAGGTACTGAACCCTACCAGTTTCATATGCGCATTCACCGAACCCTTCTTAATTGGAAAAATAAAATATGATTTTTTCAAATTCAAAACATAGATATATAATAATAATAATAATATATGCCATTTAGCAGACGCTTTTATCCAAAGCGACTTACAGTCATGTGTGCATACATTCTACGTATGGGTGGTCCCGGGGATCGAACTACCCTGGCGTTACAAGCGCCATGCTCTACCAACTGGGACATTTTTTTACTGGTGCACAAAATGAACCGTACATCAACATCACTGTGTTCAAAGAACAAAATCATCCAAACATGATTTTCACACAAAAACATAAATGAATATTTACTGCAAATCAGTGTGACTTCTGCTGTTGCCTTTCAGAGACCAGTTCAGAAATGCGCGGCTTCACCGTGGCAAGTGCCACTCTCATGTAATTTTCGCAACAAAGTCTGTTCCTTTTCTTCGTTTTTATGTCCAGCATCCTCAAAAAGGATTGCTCGCAAAGATATGTTGTAACAAACGGTATGAACATCTCCAGAGCTTTCTTGGCAATAACAGGGTACGTTACCATTTGTTGACACCAAAACGTTCAATGATTTTATCAAGGTATTCATCATTGACATCTGTTGTCTCAACACTAAACGTGAATGGCTGTCTGACCCATGCTGGATATGACTCTCTTGTAGGGAAGTATCCGTCCAGTTCCGCGGGTACAGAAATTACTCCGATTCCAGATACATCTTCGATCTTACTTACACAGTCGTCCAGTAGGGAAAAGTGTGCGAAGTTATCGTTCTCTGCTCGTCACTTCCATAACAGTAGCTTTTTTGAAAAGCCTTCAGGTTTTTCTCCGCTTCGATGATGTTGACTCCACCGCCCTGCATCTTTTGATTGAGATGATTGAGAGCTGCGAAGATATCAGCCATGTACGCTAAAATGAGAATGAACTCCGAATTTTTGAAGCAATTTGCATGACAATGTTGGTGCTCTTGCAAAAACAGGCCTAATTCCACACGCACGGCAAAAACACGATTCAGCACCTGTCCCCGGGATAACCACCGAAAGTTAGAATGGTACAGAAGTACCTCGAATTCAGAGCCCATTTCTTTACAGAACTCACTGAAGATGCGGTGCCTCAGAGCACTAGTTCGCACATAGTTCACGCATTCCATTACAATTTTTAATAAGTTTTTGTTGCCAACGCATGCCTGTGCAGGATACAATGCGTAACAATGATGTGTGGTGCATCGGCTTTCACTAGCGCACCAAAACCAGACTTTCTTCCCAGCATGACTGGAGCTCCGTCCGAACAAACTGCAGAAACCATATCCCACGAAAGATTGTTGTCTTTGAAGTCATCCACATGTTTCTTCACATCGGATGCCTTAGTTGTTGTTGTAAGAGGCTTACAAAATAAAAAAAATCTTCCTTTATCACGTCGTCTTTCACATAGCGCACGAATACAGCAAGCTGGCTTAGATTGGAAACGTCTGTGGTTTCGTCGAGTTGAAGGCTGAATTTTGCCGGGCTTGAAATGAGATCTGCAACTACTTGAGCCAAGATGTCTTTGCTCATGTCCTCTATTCTGTCGCTGATGGTGTCATTTGAAAGAGGAATTTGGGATAACTTAACTTCCGCCTCTTTTCCCAGCATGATATTCACCATCTTCAACACAGCTGGTTTCATGAGTGTTTCACCAATGGTGTGTGGTTTGCCCTGCCTTACGATCAGGTAAGCTACTTCGTACGATGCTGTGAGGATCGGTTTGTTGTACAAAGCTGAAAACAGGCAGAGTAGCCTTTTCATCCAATCTGTCTCTCTTCACCTTGAATTCAGAGAGCTTGTGTTCTTGTATTTTCCATCTCCATGCAGCTTAAGGAAGTGTTCTCTTAGTTTTGCCGGTGCTAGACTAGAATTGCTCAACTTGGCATTACAAATCATGCAGTTAGGACGCTGACTCCCATCACGTTCCGTTATACATGTGAATCCATATTGTACATATTTGTCTGACCACTTTCTTTTTTTGCTCGACATAGTAAGTATGAAGGGATTAAAATATTAAGAAAGAAATCACAAGACGTACCATCACGACAGTCACAAGTCGACTACTGAGCGCACCAAATTCCCTGCAGCACAGATAGGCAAAGCGATGTAGCGTGATCACCTGAAGCCAATGATGGCCAAGCGGGGCGTGTCATCACGAATCATATGAGTCGGATGTGTGTCTTAACCTCCGCCGAACCCCTGAGACTGACTCACCGAACCCCTGGGGTTCGACCGAACCCAGGTTAAGAACCACTGCTTTAAGACATGAATGTCAGTCAATGCTGAAAATTTCAAGAACTTTGAAAGTTTCTTACAATGCAGTCATAACAACTATATAGCGCTATGATGAAACTGGCTCTCATGGACCGCAACAGGAAAAGAAGACCCAGAGTTTCCTCTGCTGTAGAGGATAAGTTCATTAGAGTTACCAGCCTCAGAAATTACAGCCCAAATAAATGCTTCACAGAGTTCCAGTAGCAGACATCTCAACATCAACTGTTCAGAGGAGACTGCGTGAATCAGGACTTCATGGTCAAATTGCTGCAAAGAAACCACTACTAAAGGACACTACTAAGAGGAAGAGACTTGCTTGGGCCAAGAAACACAAGCAATGGACATTAGACTGGTGGAAATCTGTGTTTTGGTCTGATGAGTCCAAATGTGAGCTTTTAGATTGCAACCGCCGTGTCTTTGTGAGACGCAGAGTAGGTGAACGGATGATCTTTGCATGTGTGGTTCCCACCATAAAGCATAGAGGAAGAGGTGTGATGGTGCTTTGCTGGTGACACTGGAATTTATTTAGAATTCAAGGCACACTTAACCAGTACGGCTACCACAGCATTCTGCAGCGATACACCATCCCATCTGGTTTGCGATTAGTGGGACTATCATTTGTTTTTCAACAGGACTATGACCCAACACATCTCCAGGCTGTGTAAAGGCTATTAGACCAAGAAAGACAGTGATGGAGTGCTGCATCAGATGACCTGGCCTCCACAATCACCCAACCTCAACCCAATTGAGTTGGACCGCAGAGTGAAGGAAAAGCAGCCAACAAGTGCTCAGCATATGTGGGAACTCCTTCAAGACCGTTGGAAAAGCATTCCATGTGAAGCTGGTTGAGAGAATGCCAAGAGTGTGCAAAGCTATCATCAAGGCAAACTGTGGAATTTTATTTGTTTAACACTTTTTTGGTTACTAAATAATTCTATGTGTTATTTCATAGTTTTGATATCTTCACTATTATAGTAAAAATATTGTAAAAAAAATTGTAAAAATAAAGAAAAACCCTTGAATGAGTAGGCGTGTCCAAACTTTTGAATAGTACTGTAAGTGTAATGGTCGTCGGTGGAAGAAGGTGAGGACCAAAGCGCAGCATAATAAGTGTTCATATCTTTTAATTAAGTAATAGAACACTGAACAAAATAAATGACCAACGAACATTCCCGTAAGGTGAAAGACAAAAAACACTAAACAGGAAAATAATCACCCACAACTCAAAAGTGAAACCATGCTACCTAAGTATGGTTCTCAATCAGGGACAACGATGCCTCTGATTGAGAACCATACCAGGCCAAACACAGAAATCCCAAATCATAGAAAAAAGAACATAGACAACCCACCCAACTCACGCCCTGACCATACTAAACAAAGACATAACAAAAGAACTAAGGTCAGAACGTGAGAGTTCCGGAGTGAAGGGTGATTCCGGCAGCTCCCGACTGGCGGGCGGCTCTGGAAGCTCAGAACAGACGGGAGACTCTGGCAGCTCAGGACAGACGGGAGACTCTGGCAGCTCAGGACAGACGGGAGACTCTGGCAGCTCAGGACAGACGGGAGACTCTGGCAGCTCAGGACAGATGGGTGACTCTGGCAGCACTGGACAGGTGGGAGCATCTGTAGGGAGGATACGGAGAGACCGCCTGGTATCAGCCTCCACGGTCTGGATAGACCGGACTGTGGAGGTGCACTGGAGGTCTCGAGCACCGAGCCTGCCCAACCCTACCTGGCTGGATGCTCCCCGTAGCGAGGTGGAATAGCCCGCACTGGGCTGTGCTGGCGAACCGGGGACACCATGCGTAGGGCTGGTGCCATGTACCCCGGCCCAAGGAGACGCACTGGAGACCAGATGCGCTGAGCCGGCTTCATGGCACCTGGCTCGATGCCCACTCTAGCCCGGCCGATACGAGGCGCTGCTATATACCGCACCGGGCTATGCCTGTGCACCGGGGACATCGTGCGCCTCACGGTATAACATGCCTGCCCGGTCCCCCTCTCTCCACAGTAAGCACGGGGAGTTGGCTCAGGTCTCCTACCTGACTTAGCCACACTCCCAGTGTGCCTCCCCCGATACATTTTTGGGGCTGCCTCTCGGGCTTCCAACCGCGCTGCCGTGCTGCCTCCTCATACCACCGCCTCTCGACTTTCGCTGCCTCCAGCTCTGCCTTGGGGCGGCGATACTCTCCCGGCTGTACCCAGGGTCCCTTGCCATCCAGGATCTCCTCCCATGTCCAGGAGTCTGTAGATCGCTGCTGCTGACCGTTACCACGCTGCTTGGTCCTTTGGTGGTGGGTGATTCTGTAAAGGTCGTTGGTGGAAGAAGGTGAGGACCAAAGCGCAGCATGGTAAGTATTCTTATCTTTGAATTAAGTAATAGAACAATGAACAAAACAATAAACGACCAACGAACACGCCAAACACAGAAATCACATACCATAGAAAAAAGAACATAGACAACCCACCCAACTCACGCCCTGACCATACTAAAACAAAGACATAACAAAAGAACTAAGGTCAGAACGTGACAGTACTCAAAACATGTTAGAATCATCTTTGGCAGCAATTACAGCCATGACTCTTTCTGGGTAAGTCTCTAAGAGTTTTGCACACCTGGATTGCATAATATTTACACTATTATTTTTTAAATTCTTCAAGCTCTGTCAAGTTGGTTGTTGATCATTGTTAGACAGCCAATTGTAAGTATTGCCATAGATTTTCAAGTTGATTTAAGTCAAAACTAGGCCACTCAGGAACATTCAATTTCGTCTGTGTAAGCAACTCCAGTGTATATTTGTCCATTTATTTTAGGTTATTGTCCTGCTTAAAGGTAAATTTCTCTGTCAGTGTCTGATGGAAAGCAGACTAAACCAGGTTTTCCTCTAGGATCTTGCTTTTGCTTAGCTCCATTATGTTTCTTTTTATCCTAAAAAAACACCTTAGTCCTTGCCGATGACAAAATACCCATAACATGATGCAGCCACCATCATGCTTGCAAATTTGAAGAGTGGTACTCAGTGATGTGTTTGCAGTTTTACTTTAATGCCTTGTTGCCTTCTTATTTTGTACAGGCTTCCTTCTTTTCACTCTGTCATTTAGGTTAGTATTGTGGAGTAACTACAATGTTGTTGATCCATCCGCAGGTTTCTCATATCACAGCCATGAAACTGTAACTGTTTTAAAGTCAACATTGGCCTCATGGTAGAATCCCTGAGCGGTTTCCTACTTCTCCGTGAACTGAGGTAGGAAGTTCACATGTATATTTGTAGTGACTGAGTGCATTGATACACCATACAAAGTGTAATTAATAACTTCACCATTCCCAAAAGGGATAATCAATGTCTGTTTTTTTTTACCCATCTACCAATAGGTGCCTTTATTCATGAAAACCTCCCTGGTCTTTGTGGTTGAATATGTGTTTGAAATTCACTGCTTCACTGAGGGACCTTACAGATAATTGTATGTGTGGAGTACAGAGATGAAGTAGTCATTTACATTACATTTAAGTTATTTAAATGACTACTTCATCTCTGTCATCTCTGTCATTCAAAAATCATGTAAAACACTATTATAGCACACAGAGTGAGTCCATGCAACTTCTGTTCAAACCCCCGAGCTGACAAGGTACAAATCTGTCGTTCTGCCCCTGAACAGGCAGTTAACCCACTGTTCCTAGGCCGTCATTGAAAATAAGAATTTGTTCTTAACCGACTTGCCTAGTTAAATAAAGGTAAAATTAAAAATTAAAAAATGTGACTTGTTAAGAACATTTTTACCCCTGAACGTATTTAGGCTTGTCATAACAAAGGGGTTTGAATACTTATTGACTCAAGACATTTCAGGTTTTCATGTTTAATTAATTAATCATGTTTAAAAAATGTGTATTGTGTGTATGCAAATGACCAAAAAACCTAAATGTAATCCACTTTAAATACAGGCTGTAACACAACAAAATGTTGAAAGAGTCAAGGAGTGTGTGTACTTTCCGAAGGCACTGTAGATCAAACTCTGGACCAGCACCTGCTACCATGCACATGGTATAAAGGCTCTGATCATAAACGTATATGTTGTGTATCAACCTGCATTATTTAATAGTAGTCATGTATCACTCCAGAGACTTGTATTCCAGTCATCTTTCATATGCTCCAGATGGAAACTTCTATATGTCTGATATATGGAGATGACCTGGTCCTGAACCTCAATGTCTTTCCCTGGCTGTCCTATCCCCATGAACATGAACCCAGGACTGATATGCTAGGCCTAGCTACTGTAGGTAGAACGATAATTCAGTAAACCTCAAATATGCTGTTGCTAAGCGTTAAATCACTGGTTGCCTTTGTTATTTACGGTTTGGGAAAAGGTGCTAAGGAGGGGAAGCTGCTATTTAACTTGTACAGCCACTCCCTTCCACCCCTACTGCTGTTCTAAGTGTCTAGTGTTCCTTCCAGCAAGGTCCCAGCTTGAAACAATACAGGGCTAGGATTAGTGCAATTAACATACCTGCACTTCAAAGTCGAAAAACACCGGAGCTGCGTTAGATTACAGCTAACATAAGCAACACTTGTTAAACGCAAGCGACTGGGGCTGCAGCTGTAGCCTGGCACTAAAGTTGTTCTTAATATAGATATATCTGTCATTTCCCTCTGCACGCATCATCTATAAACAGTGTTCAGTGATTATATACAGCGGAAATGGTTTCCTAATCCATGGTTTCGTTATTTTGCGATGCAACGGTGGAAGAATCCACAGGCTATGTCCCCGCTTAGGAAGTAAATATGCCCCCCGTGACACAACTTCATCGCGTCGCTATTTCAAAACAACCCTGGACTGTGGGGACACTTTTCTTTCTCTTCTCTGGAAACAATTCTATAATTAGATTTAAACATGACTTGTTCTACAGAAGAAGTAACCAGCATTAGAACAAGACTTTTACTTTAATCAGACACCCAAGAGAGAGCCAGGTCTCAAGAAGACGACCCTATTCTACTGTACATCTGTTATGACCCCGACAAGGTGGGGTCAGATTGTGGGCTGTTCCCATGAATAGGCCTCTGATGGCACATTAAGGCACATCAGTGACAACCAAGGGATCGCTACAGCATCACTTCACATGCTTTATTACAGTCCACTCCCTAATCCTCCCTAGACCCTGCCTTATCATTCAGCTGGCTAGTCAGGGTTTCCGTTACAGCAAGCCAACCAACTGCTAGCTAAAGCTCTGGGTTGAACCCACTGGCCTAGACAACAGATAAAGATGTGAGTCTGTGTGTTGACCAGGAATGTAAATGATGGTGATTGGGGCTTTAGGCGTGACACTTGAATTTACTTAGCAGAGACTCTTGACGGCAGATGACTGATTTCTTCTGTGGTGTGTGTGTATATGTGTGTGTTTAGGTTGAGATTGTGGCTCATTGTGTCTGACTGAGAATGACATCATCCCCCGTCCTGGAGCTTCCATAAGGGATGAGAGGAAGGAGGGATGGGAGGATAGGAGGGATGGGAGGATGGGAGGAGGGCTGTGGTTTGGGATCCTGGTTAGTTGGAGAGAGTTCACTCTATTGTCTAGCTACTTCCTGTCCAGGCAGCTCAACTCTCATTGAGTGTCTGAAACACCCCCATCACCACAGCCATTATCTCTCCCTCATTGAATTCATCAAGCTTTCCTCAGCATGAGGCCTGTAGGCCTGATAAACAAGACATGGTGGACGTCACTACTACAGGCCCATGTCAGGGACTGGCTGACATACTTAGTGTTGACTTATTAAATGAGAGCTTCCCTTGCACTCACGACTCACACGGCCCATGTTGATGCCGTCATCGTCTGGGCCAAGAGTGTTCTCACCTCAGCGACAAGACACAACAGATGGTTTGGATCTGTCTGAACCCTTGGGGTCTCTACAGTGGGAAATCTTGGAGAGATGAGAGAGAGAATTGTAGAGTGGCCAAACTAGCCCAGCCTAGGCCATCTGGCCCCTCCCAAGTGTGAAGGAAGACGTATAGAGGAAGACTTTTAGGTTTGATTTAAAGGTCTGCCATTGAGCCTAGAGCAGAGTTACCATAGTCACGTTAGTGCACGTTGTCTACAAACAGTTATACCCACAATTTCAAATAGGATGTTCAAGTTTGGACATTTCTCACAGAGCCTAAAAGCTACATCAGATTTGGTCTTTGTTATTTTGGGTAATCATAAAACTGCCAGTAATACATGGGAGCTTGAAACGTGAGATCATTATGTTCTTTGTTTTAACAATGAGTGTGCTTTAAAATATGAGGTCATACTATACTTATAATAAATTAGAGATCCAGGAACAGTGTTTACGCACAGGGTTTTATTATCATGTGCTTGCTTGTCCACATCGTTCCTACCTTCTCTCTAGCTACATACTGAACGTTTATGAGTATTGAAAAAAAACATTCCCTGCTGTCATCCTGAGGAAATAGAACAGGGAGGAGCAGGTGGAGGAGGAATGATGTGTAATGTCCTCAGTCTAACACTACACTTGTAAATAGGATGATAATGTCTTTGTATGTGTGGTGCTAACTTGTTGCCGTGGTTAAAACTACATCTGGATCCCAAGTTGCAGAAGTACTGTAGTATCTATGGTACATCGTAACAACAAACGTTACAATAGTATTCTACGTTTCAGTTTACGGGCCTACATTTTGTGTCAATTGGAACCATTTTCTTATGACTTGAGGGATGCTGAAATATTGAATACAAGAAACACAAAAAAGTAACCAAAGACTGTAAACCCCTTGATATAACACCACTTCAACCAGCAGCATCCCTGATAGAGACGAACAGTGTCAGAACCGGACTTGTGTTCAGCCTCCTCACTCTGACATTGATCCTCCCCAGTTCACTCTCTCACTAAGCCAACTCTATGGCCTCTTCAACTCACTAGACTCCTGCATGAACTTCTTTTGAGCCCCCCCCCCCCCCAGTTCTCCGTAAGGCACCTCTTTTATTACCAGAGGATTACCTCGGGGGTGACCCCCACACATTTATCTCCAGATATTGGCTCCCTTTGCTCTTGCTGCTTGATACAGTCTGCCAATATGTTTTTATGTGGAGGGAGAGAAAAGTAAAGTAAGGGGGGAGTTAATAGTACTGTAGATATCTGATCCTGTTCACTTCCCCCTGGCCTCATGTGTTGTTGCTGTATCCTTTAATGTTACACAAATTGACCTCTCAGGTTTCTCTAAACTGTACCACTCTGAAACGCTCATAACATCAAGAGAATAGTATGAGATCTGCATCAAACACCGACATTATACGATAATCACACACAGTGTGTTGCTTATTCGTTCATGTAGAAAGGTAGAATGGCTGAGGGTAGAACAGGTACTTGATTATTCACATGAAATGGCTGATCAAAATCAGTTCTGCCAAGGACGGATTTGCTAACCACCATTTTGTAATTAGATGATGTTTCTGGGGGGGATATTGTTTTTCTATAGTGCTGCAGTTGATGGAAGTAGTCTTTCGAGTTGTGTGGCCTTTAAAACTACTATAATTAGCCGCTCCAGCCATTGGGCCTTGCTGTATTCTTGTTAAAATTGACTGAGAACTGGTCAAGTCTCTGGATTCCTGTCGTAAAAAGCCTGGATTTTGTTTTATGTTGAGCCATGGGTATTCACACAATTTGAATTGCGTTTCTGTAATGTTCTCCAAGAAGCTTGGTGGGCTTGTAAAATGTTAAAGGGTTTTAATTTAGTGCTTTTACACCTTGTCCACGTGGCTTTTGTGAACAACTTACATTAGTCCGGTTGTCTTGTATTGTGTGTCGTTGTGTTGCCATCGCAAGTGTTGCATTTTTCAGTTTTTGCTACATAGCCGAGTTTTGCCATTTTGAATACAGACGGATTTCACAATCGTCTTCATTCCTATGACCTTTAGAATAAATGGAAAAGGTCTTCATCAGTCTTCACAGACACCTGCATTGGGCCAGGAGAAGAGCAGGGAGACATTTCAGACACTACAGAGTTTCTTATTTCCCTGGTTGAAACATCTCATCAAAGCCCCCAAGATGCATTGTGACAGGGTGGTCCCTGTGACAGCTCTTCATTGTTTCCTGCCAAACACCAAGTCTAGTTTTACAGTTTGGTTTCTATATCATGACTTGACATCCGACCACCTTCAGTTCTCCCAAGGCTTCAGGATATGGCCTTGAATTAATCTCTCCCATTTTAACCACAAACTATTCATTTGTCCCATTGTAACCACAAACTATTCCTCTGTCCCAGTGTAACCACAAACTTTGCATCTGTCCCATTGTAACCACAAACTTTGCATCTGTCCCATTGTAACCACAAACTTTTCATCTGTCCCATTGTAACCACAAACTTTTCATCTTTCCCAGTGTAACCACAAACTTTGCATCTGTCCCATTGTAACCACAAACTTTTCATCTTTCCCATTGTAACCACAAACTATCTATCTGTCCCATTGTAATCACAAACTATTCCTCTGTCCCATTGTAACCACAAACTTTTATCTGTCCCATTGTAACCACAAACTATTAATCTGTCCCATTGTAACCACAAACTACCCATCTGTCCCATTGTAACCACAAACTACCCATCTGTCCCATTGTAACCACAAACTACCCATCTGTCCCATTGTAACCACAAACTACCCATCTGTCCCATTGTAACCACAAACTCAACCCCTTGTCTCAGTTTCAGCCAGTCTATTCTTCTTGGACTTGCTACATTTAAAAGTGGACACTTGTAAATTCCCTGTGTTAGTGAGGGTGGGTGGGGACATGTTAGATAACAGTTATTAGCAGACTGACCTAGCTTGCCTCGAACAAAGGGCTGCATTCACACCAAACAAGTAAACAAACTTGATGGCGGACCGTGTGGAGTCTGCGTCAGCAGCCGAATTCCCGTCAAGGAAAAGTCAATTGAACCTCCATCCCCATAAATGTTAGTAATGAACAGTTATCACCTCAAAATTAGCGGGTTTCCTAACTATTTGCGCGAGTTACGAGGTCGACTTTAGATTTTACACAAAGTTAATAAAACTGCGTGTACACACAGTGTGTACACCACATTACCTTCCATGTTGTTGATGGGAGAGCCCCATAAATAATAGCAGATACAACTCCAACTCTGACTCATTGAGGACGTAACACAACATGACCTTGGAACGTTGCTCCTGGTATATGGTGAATGCTCACGTTTACATCTGTGGAATAGAAGTATGTCCAATGATCTGAAGTAAAACCAATCAAATCATATTTTATTTGTCACATGCGCCGAATACAACAGTGAAATGCTTACTTAAAAGCCCTTAACTCGATTTTCTTACAACTGCATTGTTGGTTAAGAAATATTTACTAAATAAACTAAAGTTAAAAAAAATGAAATAAAAGTAACATAATAAAATAACAATGATGATATACAGGGTCAATGTGCGGGGGTACAGGTTAGTCCAGGTCATTTGTACATGTAGGTAGGGGTATGGCTTAGAATTCATTGGTGTTTGTAACAATACAGAGTTGTATAAAAAAATAAAAAAATTGTATTTAACTAGGCAAGTCCGTTACAATGATGTCCTACACCGGCCAAACCCAGATGACACGAGGCCAATTGTGTGCGGCCCAATGGGACTCCCAATCACGGTCGGTTGTGTTACAGCCTGGAATCGAACTAGGGTGTCTGTAGTGACGCCTCAAGCAGTGCCTTAGACCGCTGCACCAATCAACATTAAGCAACACACAGCACTTGACATAAACCATTAGACCTTACATCAGGGGCAAGTCATGTCACAGAGAAGCCCCTTAACTCTGGTTGTTCTGAGCGATCCAGCCCTCTGGCTTGTACAAAACATGTTCATGTCTCTTTTGACATGTGTTGTTACTGACTGCTGAATGTCATTTGACATGTGTTGTTACTGACTGCTGAATGTCATTTGACATGTGTTGTTACTGACTGCTGAATGTCATTTGACATGTGTTGTTACTGACTGCTGAATGTCATTTGACATGTGTTGTTACTGACTGCTGAATGTCATTTGGCATGTGTTGTTACTGACTGCTGAATGTCATTTGACATGTGTTGTTACTGACTGCTGAATGTCATTTGGCATGTGTTGTTACTGACTGCTGAATGTCATTTGGCATGTGTTGTTACAGACTGCTGAATGTCATTTGGCATGTGTTGTTACTGACTGCTGAATGTCATTTGACATGTGTTGTTACTGACTGCTGAATGTCATTTGGCATGTGTTGTTACAGACTGCTGAATGTCATTTGGCATGTGTTGTTACAGACTGCTGAATGTCATTTGGCATGTGTTGTTACAGACTGCTGAATGTCATTTGGCATGTGTTGTTACTGACTGCTGAATGTCATTTGACATGTGTTGTTACTGACTGCTGAATGTCATTTGACATGTGTTGTTACTGACTGCTGAATGTCATTTGGCATGTGTTGTTACTGACTGCTGAATGTCATTTGACATGTGTTGTTACTGACTGCTGAATGTCATTTGGCATGTGTTGTTACTGACTGCTGAATGTCATTTGACATGTGTTGTTACTGACTGCTGAATGTCATTTGACATGTGTTGTTACTGACTGCTGAATGTCATTTGGCATGTGTTGTTACTGACTGCTGAATGTCATTTGGCATGTGTTGTTACTGACTGCTGAATGTCATTTGACATGTGTTGTTACTGACTGCTGAATGTCATTTGACATGACAGAACACAGAATGACACAAGATTGCAAATATAATTCCTCCGAAATGATTTGCATGAAATGCCACTGTGATTACGGGCAGATGCCATCAAAACACAAAGAATGTTTGTTTGCCACATCCCAGTTTGAATGAAATGTTTTCACAATTCAGCCAGACAGAGAGAGAGCCGTCCGGCCCGGAGAATGGAGAATGCATTCACCTCGACAAGAGATTTCAACTGGCAGCTCTGGGCTCCTTTCCCCCCATAATTCACTCACTATCTTGACACCATGTTGGCGGGAGAGCATGAGCAGCTCCAGCACATTGTACAGACAGACACAGCTACTGCTGCCAGCCTCAGAGACGTCATGTTCAAGTCTACGTCCAAAATGGCACCCTTTTCCCGTTATAGTGCGGTATACTTGGGACCAGGGTCCATAGGGCTCTGGTCATAATTAGTGCACTATATAGGGAAAGGGTGCCATTTGGGACGCAGCAACCTTCAAGCTGTCAGTCGCTTCCTTCCAGCCTGACTATATGAAAAGAACTTCCTTTACCCGTGTCGTGCCAGCCATAATTTAAGAGGTACTGTGTAGGCTATCCACTCAAACAACTGCTACAGAGAGAGAGAAATCAGCTCGCTGGTAAAAGTATCATCAACATGTAATTCCTGGCATTTTTGCTCCTCTGTTGTAAATGAAGACTCGTCTTTACTCATCAGATTCAATGGAGGCAGAACATGGGGAAGACATTTCAGGCTTACTGGTGTGTTAACTGCTAGATTTCCTTCCCAAAGTTCCATTTACTTTTTGGAATACCTCTGGGGGAGTGGAATGAAACCCTAATAGCTGGACACACTTACGCAAGGGAGGAATCCATTTATACAAGGGACAGTGACACAAACTTGGCAAATCATAACTGGGCTTAAATTCCCTGAAAGTTGGAGAGTTTTATACAGTACATCAAAATGCAGGAGGATAGGAGTGGGAGGCATCGTTCATTATGCAAAGCACTGATGTGCTTAATCATCCAAAGTAATACACTCTCTCTCTTTCTCTGTCTCACAGGGTGAAAATATGAGCTGAGAGTAGAGTATGTACTCTGTGGTCTGCCAGGCTAATAACTGCATTCTGTCAGAGATATGTAATCACACGACGCCATACAATGACGGCTCCCGGACCTAATAGGCCCACACATTTACAGAGGTAACGGAGAAACGTCTGACAGCTCTGCACACTGAGAAAAGCACTTACATGTCGTAAAACGGCCCTTTAATCATTATGTCCAAGGTTTAAGTTATAGTTCACCTCCTAGACACATTACTGGTTGAGGTTCAGCTAGGTACTGTACTGTAGTAAAACTATGGCCATCATTATAGATCTTGTGTATTGAGTACAGTGCACTAAAACTGTCCATTAGTTGTGCAGTGGGTTTTTTAACAGGCTTTCTCATCACAATATGTAACCTGGTGGGATCTGCTTCAGTTCTATTAGAGGCAGACCTTAGTGGATCACACTGATCAAAACGTTGGTCGTGAATTAGCCTGAATTATTATGTGGATTATAATTAAATTGACATTTTTTGTAGGGGTTGATGCATTTTTCTTAAGGGAAAATCAAGTCTGAAATTTCAAAGTGGAAATGACAAACTTTAGAATCCTTTTTAAACGTCCCCTGGTTTAGGTTTTAGGTTTCATTTATTCACACTAAAGAAAAGAAGTGAAAGACAAAACAGTAGAGATAAAACAAAATGGTAAAAACGGTGTGCAGGGGAGGTATGAAGCCCAAAAGCGTTTATATGAAAACCAAGCCATAACTATAAGCATTAAAAACAAGTTTGCAACAGGGTGATCAAATGAACTGTAAAGACAGAAAAGAGGAGAGAGAAGTGGACTTCCCCTTCGGTTCCATATTTAGTTTAGTTTGTAGCTTCAGCCACCTCAAGAGGATACGTTTCTACCTGAATACACACTGTATCATGTGAACTGCCATAAAACATATATACAGGCTTTTCATGTTCAGACAAGAAAGTATTCAGAGAGGAGGTCATAAAACAAACCACATTAGCTACAATAATCGTCTAACAAGTCTGGTTAGTAGGTATGGTCTTTTCGTACGAAAAAAAGCAGTATTCTTGTGAATGAGAGTTTTCAAAGGATGAATCGTAGGACACTGACATAACTCTTACACTTGCAGAAATTCTGAATGCACAGAGTTATATTGGCTGAATCACTTTAGTCAAAAATTCCTCAGTCCCTATTTCCCAGAAGTGGAAGGTCAAAGATGTACTGACACAACCGGAGCCGAGTTCCATCCCGTTTTGTTTGGACAAAGCACATCGAGGGGAGTCTGTGTCATCTGTATGTTTAGAAGGAGTTGATGAATATGTCATAGCTGTGTGATGATTCTGGACCTCACCACAGTTCCTGTGGTTGGGCCTTAGAGCACAATACTACACACATTTCAAACAATGTCTCCCCTTCAGACATGGAAAACAAAGTCGTTGAGAGTTTGCTTACCGCAAGTGTGTGTCTCTGCTCTTCTCCTTTCCAAGTCCATGACCTCTATGTTTGCAACTCTTTCCACATCAAAAAGCAGAGATAAATGATCATATAACATTTTTAACATTCCAATTAAAGATGGTTTTATGTTTCTTTTATCTTATTCCTTTGCTGGCAAGTCACAACATTCTGTCATGTTTTCTCTATACCTTCAGCCCTACACTGAAATTCCAAACAGGAATGTACAGCATGCGTAAGTGTAGCAAAGCATCCTGGGAGCCATGGCAATACAGGTGTGCTATTCCTTTATTAAAGTCATGACCAACTGGATGCGCTTTAATCTAATTGGTCAGCAACAGATGATTCATCACTCTGCTGCCTCTAGTAGTTAATGAGAGAGTAATAGCATCTAAAATAGATAGTCAAGGTGTGACAGGGGATCCTGCTTGTGCCTGTACCAGTAACAGCTGTATGATAACTTCTTAAAACATAGTCCTGGACATGTGTAGTCGATCCTACCCTGAAGGTGTAGTCATACTGAGAAAGGTATGCTGTTCCTGCTCATACATTATAATGAATTCATGGAAGCAGATCAAAACGCCCCAGTGTTCTATCTTCGAGAACTGAGAAGGATGTGCGTCCCAAATGTACCCTATTCCCTATATAGTGCACTACTTTTGACCAGAGCCCATTATGCGGTTCTGGTCAAAAGTAGTACCCTACATAGGGAACAGGGTGCCATTTGGGATGCAGAGTAATAATAAGCATCACAAGGAATGATGGAATGGCAGTGGAATGTTCCAGATGCACCTGAATGATGTAATCATAACAGGGTCAGTGGGCCGGCACACTGAGCCCCTGTGTGTGAGATGGGACTGTAGAGATGTAGAGAGAGAACACCTATCCATCTTACCAGGCTGTCAAACCAATGACCAGAGCGCTACTTTTTCATGAGAAACAACATTTCTGTCTAAAGGTATAGTCACCCACTAACAAGAAAATAAAAACATCCAGATTTGCATATTAACATATTAGTCAACAAAATGAACCTTTCACCTTTCAAACCCAAAAGAGACAGAGTGAGCTGAAGTGCCTCGGTGCCGTACGTTACACACGTGTTGAAGTCATGTTTCAGGCAACATCTGCTGATGGTTAGAGTGCTCAGTGCTACTCTCACACCCCACTACTGCCACACACAAACACACTGTGCACTGTAGTGAGGTCCTCAGGCCTGGACATGGCTCGATAGCCAATTCATCAGAGGGGGCTGTTTGACCTCTATCAACCCCCCCAAACCCTCTCTCCCCCAAACCCTCTCTCCCTCTTAACTCCCAGATTAACATGCTACATGAGCTTTCCAGGACCAGGAAGGGTCACACAACAGTTGGAGGCTCGGTGCCAAAATAAAGAGGGAGAAAGAGACAATGAGAAATGAGAAAGAGAGGAGGAAATGTAGGGAGAGAGAGTGAGAGAGAGAGGAGAGAGAAGAGAGAAGAGAGAAGGGGAGCTCTGGTGTCTCGTCTGTTCTTAAATCCCTACACATAGCCCTCGTAGTATGTAATCACACTCGCTGCTTGCCAGCAGGGTCCAGAAAGGAAATGACTGCATCCAGCGAAAATGCATCATACAACAATGGATTAACGGGCATGAAATGAAAAACTGGTGCTGCGCAGTGCTCTTCAAAAGGGTGAGCTATGGCCAAGCTTTAGTGCTGAGATCACAGAGTCTATTGTCGCTCTCTTCAGACCAGTGATAATTGGTTTGTCCATCTACATTCTGTGTGTTCTTGCTGTTTTGTGTTTCTGCCCCCTGTGATTATCTTTGGGAATGGCTGTCTTCAGAACAGAAGCTGCCACACGACGTATCAGGTCCTGAAATGGGACGACTACTACTGTTAAAAGTATTTATTGAAATCCTTTGGGGAATTATTTTTGCTGCAGACATCCAAGAGAGTCGAAGAGAATGTTTCCATTTTGAGCAAAAAGGTTTATGATGGTTTAAAGAAGCCTTTTTACCCCCTGGTTCATGTCCATGTTTGGTCCAAATGGTAAACACAAGACAAGACAGCAACACACGTGACAGTCTGTGTACGTGCTGGTGGGCTGTTGAATGCCAATGCCAAGTGACTCTACTGTTTCTTTGTCCAGGTCCAATTTTATTTAGTGATTTGGTTTGGCTTGAATAAACACTGTTCGTCATACATGCTACTTATTAAGTATTAAATGACACAGTCTTAATGGATCAGAGCCCTTCAGTAATCTTAAGGGTTGTGACTCTCTACACATTTGCTAGTTTGTAACAGCATAGGATAATATCATAATTACCCAGAATTCAGCCATTTAAAAAGAAGCAGTCTTCTGAGGATAGTCTAGACCAGGTATTCCCAAACGGGGGTTCCGCGCAATGCCGCCGGGTTCACGCCAAATACAAATGTGTTTCACATTTTTATTAAATTAGAATTGAAAACTCTTCACATTTCCATACAGTCCATTTGTATTTTCCAACGGGGTTATACTTTTGATTGAGGTTTTTTTCTCACCTGAGTAGCCTCGATTCACTGCCAAAAATATAATTAAACCATCTAGTATTCAGCGAAATAACAACACAATGTCAAATACAGGTAGCCTAGTCAAATAATGAACATCCAATCACATTAACCGTTAGTCTCTCGCGGGAATTACAAGCAGTTGCTCCCGACACCACTTGGGTATTTTGCCAAACTTAGCTGCTGCTCATTCTGTTTGCTCAAAAATGGATAAATGGTTAAAAAAGTAAGGCCTGCGTCCATAGAGACACATACCAGCTCTACTAGTAGTACTGCTACTAATCGCAGTACTACACCTGCACCTGTTGACGACAAGTTGTTCTGCTTCCACGACCACATCCAAAGCTAGCATCAGTAATTCTATACTTGTGGTTAGCCCAGCTAGCATGGACACTGACAGTTGTGAATCTGATGCAGCCGAAGAGCTACTGCCTCCTTACCCGGGAAAGCACCGAACAACAGACCGGGACGTTGGACTATCGAAGAGGCGCAAATATGATGAGAAGTACATTGATTTGGGTTTAACGTATATTGGCAGTAGTGCCTTTCCTCAGCCACAGTGTGTTATATGTGCAAAAGTACTAATCTCCCAACTCGATGAAACCTTAACTCCTGCGTCGACATTTAGAAACAAAACATGCCAATTTGAAAAATAAGCCGCAGGAGTTTTTTGAGCGAGAATTAAGACAACTTTCAAGTAGTAAGACATGTATAAAAGCAACAGATACCATTTATAAGAATGGGCTAGAAGCATCTTATATGGTGAGCTACCGAGTGGCTATGACAGGCAAGCCGCTTACTATTGTGGAGGACTTCATTCTTCCTGCTGTCGTGGGTATGGCTGGGACAATGCTGGGGGAAAGGCCATAAAAACTATATCGACAATGTCCTCATCAAACAACACTGTTTCACGACGCATCAGTGACATGGCAGGAGATGTTTTGAAACAAGCCAGCATACAAGCCAGTGAATTCTATGCGTTAGAGCTGGATGAGTCAACATACGTGGCGGGCCTGGCACAGCTGTCCGTTACGTTTATGGGGGGTCAATTAAGGAAGTCACCCTCTTCTACAAACCAGTAGAGGATATGTTTAAGCTACTGGACAGATTTGTAACATCAAATGGACTTTGGTGGTCAAGATGTGTTGGTATCTGTACTGATGGCGCAAAAGCCATGACAGGGAGACATAGTGGAGTGGTAACGCACATGCAAGCAGTTGCTCCCAACACCACTTGGGTACACTGCAGCATCCACCGAGAAGCTCTTGCTGCCAAAGGAATGCCTGACAGCTTGAAAGACGTTTTGGACCCAGTGAAAATGGTTAACTTTGTTAAAGCAAAGCCCCTGAACTCTCGTGTATTTTCTGCACTATACAATGATATGGGCAGTGACCATGTAATGCTTTTACAACATACAGAAGTGAGCTGGTTATCAAGGAGCAAAGTATTGACACATTTTTTAAAAAATTGAGAGACGAGCTTAAAGTTTTCTTTATTGACCATAATTTTTACTTGTCTGACCGCTTGCATGATGACAAGTTTCTCACACGACTGGCCTATCTGGGGGATGTTATTTCTCGCCTGAATGATCTGAATCTAGGATTACAGGGACTCTCCACAACTATATTCAATGTGCGAGACAAAATTGAGGCTATGATTAAGAAGTTGGACCTCTTCTCTGTCTGCATTAACAAGGACAACACACCATCATTGTATGATTTTTTGTGAGCAAATGAACGGACAATGTCAAATATGACATAGTGAAGCACCTGAGTGTGTTGGGTGAGCAATTACGCAGGTACTTTCCCGAAACGGATGACAAAAACAACTGGATTCATTATCCCTTTCATGCCCTGCCTCCAGTCCACTTACCGATATCTGAAAAAGTGAGCCTCGTCGAAATTTCACCAAGCGGTTCTGTGGAAATGTAATTTAATCAGAAGCCACTGCCAGATTTCTGGATTGGCTGCGCTCAGAGTATCCTGCCTTGGAAAATTGCGCTGTTAAGACACTGCCCTATGTGAGAGTGGATTCTCGGCCCTCACTAACATGAAAACGAAATACATGCACATACTCTGTGTGGAAATTGATTCCCACGAGCCGGGTTGTGACAAAAACTCACACTAATTCTTATGTTTAATAAATGCATTGTATAGCGTGTGTGTGGCAGGCTTACAATGATGGCAAAAAAACAACATTTGATAGTGCGCTGACCCTGGAGCTAGAGGGGGTACGCAGTTGAAGGTTGAATGTTTGAAGGGGTACGGGACTATAAAATGTTTGGGAACCACTGGTCTAGACAAACAACCAGGGATTAGATGAGGTAAGACAACACCTCAGAGACCCACCTTTACTCTACACTTGTTCCCCAAGCACTTCACTTGTTGCTCTAGTTCTGCTCCAGCCGGTCTCTGAGCGAAGACAGATGACGAAGGCAGACGTAGAAGCAAACTTTCAGCTCTACTTTCTTTACAGTTTACTCACTCAAACCCAAATCTGGATGTCCTCTAGTCTTCAAAGCTATGGCCAAACTTTAGTCATTACCATGGCGACCTGACATCTTGTTGAACATGCAGTATGATTCATGTGCTTTTCCTCCTAGGCCATTGTGTTCTTTCTCTCACGTATAAATCTTTCACCTTGTTCTCACAGAGTAATTAACGTGAACCCTGGACGGAGGGATATTTATCATGGCACTTCAACACTTCCCGACACACTCCTCCGAACCGTGACTGAGCCCAGTGCTGCAGACCCAGGCCGTGGCCGCCAAGCCAAACACACCGACCAACCCAGAGAGGTTCTGATAATGCGGTCATCATAATTAGGGCACCTCGCTCTGGACCGGGCTGATGGCCAAATCTCTCTCTCTCTCTCTGAAGTGATTTGGTGGACGTGTGAATGAATCTGGCTGAGGCAGCAGGGGCTGCTAGAGGGAGAGATGGATGGAGGGGGAGATGGAGGGAGAAGGTCATACTATACCTGTATGGTACAGTCTAGTCCGTTTTACACAGATTTACAATGATAGATGTCTCTACAGGAAGGCATAGCCTCAGTCAGAAGGCGAACTCCCTGTTAGGGCTTGAAAGTTCTCTGTCAGGGTGGATACACTTAAGCCAGATCTCTCTGACTTCACTTCACACTGACTGACATTGCCATATAAAGACATTACTATTGACACAGAGAATCTGACAGAGTACGTAATTGCAGAGAGAGAGAGAGAGAGAGAGAGAGAGAGAGAGAGAGAGAGAGAGAGAGAGAGAGAGAGAGAGAGAGAGAGAGAGAGAGAGAGAGAGAGAGAGAGAGAGAGAGAGAGAGAGAGAGAGAGAGAGAGAGAGAGAGAGAGAGAGAGAAAGAGAGAGAGATGTTGCTTATAACAAGGGCAAAGGCAGTTGAATTTTGGGCCAAGTCATCGAGTTTGACTTCAACACACCCGATCTGAACACTATGGTCGAGTTTCTAAGTACCAAAATGAGTCCGGGTCATGTTTGAGTTACGACACAATTAATGTCTATAATAGGGGAACTCTGTACTCTGTCCGATGGTCTGTTAATGTGTATAAAGTGTAATGTAGTGTTTGTTTTGGACATCTCCTTGGCATGCCCATTAATTTCGTGTAATATTATACATAGAGTATATTACAGTTCAATTATCACAGTTGCAGAACCCTGGATGAAACCTAAACGTGTATAAAACGGGGAACCTTCAAGAAAGTGTTTCTCTGTATGTAACTACAGTCTGCTATTCATAATGTCCTTCTAAATTCCAGGTAAATACAAGCCAACCGTAAAGAACATGTATTACTCTAATATCTAGCCTACACAAACATCAGTAGGAGTATGTCTATAGCAGCTATTCAGGGTTGGGTTATTGTTCTTTGGAAGCCAATGAGTAAAGTTTCTTCTGGCATTATGCATCACTCTGTCGTCTTACGACAACATGTCTCAACACAACCTGGGTTATAATACAGCCACATCATTTATAAGGGGATTACCAATCAAAGGCAACCTGATACTGATGTATTGAATTATTTATCAAGCGTTTGGTTTTAAGTCCCTCCTTTCTATGTGAAAACAGTAGATACAAACCATCCATAGAGGTTTTGGCATGTAGGTGTTCATTTCAAGATCATTCATTCAACACCTTGAGGAGCCTTTCTGAGGAGCGTGCTCAGCTCTTGTGTGTGTGTGTGTGTGTGTGTGTGTGTGTGTGTGTGTGTGTGTGTGTGTGTGTGTGTGTGTGTGTGTGTGTGCGTGCGTGCGTGCGTGCGTGCGTGCGTGCGTGCGTGCGTGCGTGCATCCGTATGTGTGTGTGTGTGTGTATATATGCATACATGCGTGTTTGCCTGCCTTTGCGCATGTATGTTTGTTAAGTGTTCAGAAACAGAGCAACAAACAGACCTTTCTCGTTCCTGCTCCAGCAGGTTGGTGAACTCGTCACTCTTCCTCATGAAGTCTCCATGGTTCCTCTTCTCGTCGTCCAGCTTGTACAGGGCGCGCTTGTGGGACTGCTCAGTCAGCAGCAGCTGCTCCAGCATGCGACGGTGGGTCTCCCTCTGCTTCTCCACCAGCTTGTCCAGCTAGGAGAGACCAGAGCGTTTACTGACCACTCCAAACACACTTCCTGTCAACTCTATGTGAGGTGATATCAGATGTATTAATGTATTTTCAAATGTGATTGTCCAGTCATGAGACAAAAACACAAAGTTGATCTTTGAACCTACAAAGTAGCTACTTCATATACATTTTAGCAGACTCCTATCCACAGCGACTTACAGGAGCAATTAGGGTTAAGTGCCTTGCTCACGGGCACATCAACAGATTTTTCACCTAGTCGGCTTGGGGATTCGAACCAGCGACCTTTCTTTTACTGGCCTAATTCTCTTAACCGCTAGGCTAACTGCCATCCATATACTGTAGCTGAAGTCTCAACACTTCCAAGTTGTCTTATCAGGGTGCTACACTTCACTGACCCCAGACTTTACTGAGCTGCTGTATTGAATGTTGCTACCTCAGCCATGGGCCTCTCGTAGATGTCCTCCTGGAAGGCCTCAGCCTTGCTCTGAACGGTGTCTCTCTGCAGGGCCTGAAGGACCTTCTGTGGGGTGACGAACCCATACTGGGCCTCCAAGAGGGCCAAGTCAATCTTCTCAGCCTTCAACACTGTGATCACCTCGTCTCTGGCCTGTGGTAGGGGGGAGAAAGAGAGGGAGAGAGAAGAGGACACAGTTCTATGAGCAGGACAGCTACACTACCCATGGTTTAGTATTACAAAGAAGCCTGTCCTATGGCTAGACTGCCCATGGTTTAGTATTACAAATAAGCTTGTCCTATATCTAGACTGCCCATGGTTTAGTATTACAAAGAAGACTGTCCTATAGCTAGACTACCCATGGTTTAGTATTACCAATAAGCCTGTCCTATAGCTAGACTACCCATGGTTTAGTATTACCAAGAAGCCTGTCCTATAGCTAGACTACCCATGGTTTAGTATTACTAATAAGCCTGTCCTATAGCTAGACTACCCATGGTTTAGTATTACCAATAAGCCTGTCCTATAGTGAGACTACCCATGGTTTAGTATTACCAAGAAGCCTGTCCTATAGCTAGACTACCCATGGTTTATTATTACAAAGAACCAAGTGACCTGCCTCTCCTCACCAGATAACCCAGAACCAGCCAAAGCCTTGCCCAGTCTCCTAGTCTCTCCTCATCAAACAACCCAAAACCATCCAAACCCTGGCCAGTCCCACAGTCTCTCCTCACCTGCAGTTCTCCTTCTAGCATGGAGAGAAGGAACAGAAGGTCGTCTCTGGAGAGGTCCCTGGTCTTCCCGCCTGCTGCCTTCTCCCTCCGACTGTTACTGCTGGCACTGCCACTCCCACTGCTGCCACTGCCCTCATTTTCCTTCCTCTGGACAGTGCCTGTGTTTGTGCCTGTGTCATCGGGGGGCTCCCTGTGCCTGGCCCGTCCTGCACCCCTGCCCTGGGGCCCCTCACGTTCTGTGCCCCCCCGCTGTGATCGTGCCTGGTGCTGAGCCAGCTTGGCCTTTGCTGTGTCCTCTAGGCTGTTGCTACGGGAACGCATGTTTTTTTACCTGCAGGGGGAGCAGGAAGGAACATAGTGGAAGGAGATTGATAGGTGGGTTGGGGTGGGGTTGGGTGTAGCCGTGGGGTAAAGGGTTGGTGGGTTGAAGGGAGTGATCTGTTCTATTCAGCCCCGAAGCTCAGTCGTCCAGGCTCTGTATCATTGTATAAGACTGTGGTTTGGTTAAATCACTGACTCATGACAATGGTGAAGCCATGAATGGTCCGACAGTCTTAGGCTCCATTCACTGTGTCATTTATCGTTTTCTGCGTTACATAGTACCTGGAAAGGTAAACATGCACCTTGATGAAAAAGTGATTGTGAATACACATCCTGAAAAGGCCAATCTCTGCTCTGCTTTGATCTGAGGATGAAAAGAAAAACGCCTTGAATCATTCATTACATCACCAGTTGTATTAGTGGCCTGGCTGACAGTTTATGAGTAAGAGGGATAGCTGTTTGACTGCATATGTACACACGCAAGGCACGGAATGAGTCGGGGATGATGTCATTGCCGCAAGCAGCAGTCTGCTTGAACAGATCTAAACTCAGAGATCTGGGCTCCAGGCGAGAGCAGAGAGCGGCCATATCCGTTAGTGAGGGTTTGCTTACACCATCACAATGCACTCGTCCCAGGAGGATAGCGTGTAATTCCGTAAACCTTCATCAGGGTTCTGTTGATGAGTAAACTGTGCCACAGTAGACACTAAAGCAATCAGGCCCTGTTTGGCCCTAATGGATTGCAGCTATTACTCACAGTTAGTCTTGCAACATTTGAGCTGTTCAAACAGACAAAGGGCACAGCTGGGATCCAGGTCGACAAGGAGCTGGTTACGCAACACCTCTAAAGAGTTCAACCCGGGTCACTGTCTTTGGCTGTCCCCATAGGAGAACCCTTTGAGGGAACCCTTTTTGGTTCCAGGTAGAACCCTTTTGGGTTCTATGAAGAACCATTTCCACAGAGAGTTCTACATGGAACCAAAAAGGGTTCTCCTATGGGGACAGCCAAAGAACCCTTTTTTCTAAGTGTGTACTGCCAAAGTGCCAAACCTGCGATTGCAGAGTGTTCAGTGAGTGTATAATAATATCTAACAATCTCTTTGATTGACTGTCATGAGAGCTCAGATATACCCCAGTGTTCTCTGCTGTGCTGTGTGTGTTTGTGTGAGACTGAAATAGAGCTGGCTGGAGTGGAGCGTCTGGCATGTCTCCATATCAACTCTGGCTGTTGTTCGCTCACTTCCCTGACAAAGCTGTGTGTTTTGAGAGTAAACATTTGCGAGGGCCCACGCTACTGGTCAGTGTTGGGTTTGACAGTCACACAGGCTGTCCTGTTCCATGACTGTAATGGTTGGACGTAGGAGTGCTGGGAAACCTATACTGTGAGAGAACTATACTTCTGTTTAGAACCTCTCACTGGGAGATTCTAGGGTTCCAATCCTAGACTGGATCACTCCCTTTGGCATATCTATACGGGCTTTGTACACTACTTTCAGAGAAACGTTGGAAGCACTTTATTTTTAGAGCCTACTTTCCTTTGGAAGCTCTCACCTATTTCACTCCCTCCAGATCATGTTATAGTCCAACAATAAAGTAAACAAAAATGAACAAGAATGTGCAAAGAGAGACTTTTGCTGGAAAGTACCAGTTATTCAAGCAAGCCAAATGAAAGCACGGTTTGAGATGATGATGTTTTTGGAATTATCTCTGAACTTCTCAGAAGAGCACTAGACAAAAACACCAGTTATGGAACTGCTGATGTCGTCTATGTATGAACTGTGAACATGGTTTTTACTGTTGTGATGTCGTCTATGTATGAACTGTGAACATGGTTTTTACTGTTGTGATGTAGTCTATGTAGGAACTGTGAACATGGTTTTTACTGTTGTGATGTCGTCTATGTATGAACTGTGAACATGGTTTTTACTGTTGTGATGTAGTCTATGTATGAACTGTGAACATGGTTTTTACTGTTGTGATGTAGTCTATGTATGAACTGTGAACATGGTTTTTACTGTTGTGATGTAGTCTATGTATGAACTGTGAACATGGTTTTTACTGTTGTGATGTAGTCTATGTATGAACTGTGAACATGATTTTTAATGTTGTGATGTAGTCTATGTATGAACTGTGAACATGGTTTTTACTGTTGTGATGTAGTCTATGTATGAACTGTGAACATGGTTTTTACTGTTGTGATGTAGTCTATGTATGAACTGTGAACATGGTTTTTAATGTTGTGATGTAGTCTATGTATGAACTGTGAACATGGTTTTTACTGTTGTGATGTAGTCTATATATGAACTGTGAACATGGTTTTTACTGTTGTGATGTAGTCTATGTATGAACTGTGAACATGGTTTTTACTGTTGTGATGTAGTCGATATATGAACTGTGAACATGGTTTTTACTGTTGTGATGTAGTCTATATATGAACTGTGAACATGGTTTTTAATGTTGCTGCATACGCTAGGTACAAAACCACAAACATAGTGGGTCTACAGTCAATCACGGACTACAAGAAGAAAACCAGCCCAGTCACGGACCAGGATGTCTTGCTCCCAGGCAGACTAAATAACTTTTTTGCCCGCTTTGAGGACAATACAGTGCCACTGACACGGCCTGCAACGAAAACATCCGGACTCTCCTTCACTGCAGCCGAGGTGAGTAAGACATTTAAACGTGTTAACCCTCGCAAGGCTGCAGGCCCAGACGGCATCCCCAGCCGCGCCCTCAGAGCATGCGCAGACCAGCTGGCCGGTGTGTTTACGGACAGATTCAATCAATCCCTATACCAGTCTGCTGTTCCCACATGCTTCAAGAGGGCCACCATTGTTCCTGTTCCCAAGAAAGCTAAGGTAACTGAGCTAAACGACTACCGCCCCGTAGCACTCACTTCCGTCATCATGAAGTGCTTTGAGAGACTAGTCAAGGACCATATCACCTCCACCCTACCTGACACCCTAGACCCATTCCAATTTGCTTACAGTCCAAATAGGTCCACAGACGATGCAATCTCAACCACACTGCACACTGCCCTAACCCATCTGGACAAGAGGAATACCTATGTGAGAATGCTGTTCATCGACTACAGCTCGGCATTCAACACCATAGTACCCTCCAAGCTCGTCATCAAGCTCGAGACCCTGGGTCTCGACCCCGCCCTGTGCAACTGGGTACTGGACTTCCTGACGGGCCGCCCCCAGGTGGTGAGGGTAGGCAACAACATCTCCACCCCGCTGATCCTCAACACTGGGGCCCCAAAAGGGTGCGTTCTGAGCCCTCTCCTGTACTCCCTGTTCACCCACGACTGTGTGGCCACGCACGCCTCCAACCCAATCATCAAGTTTGTGGACGACACAACAGTGGTAGGCTTGATTACCAACAACGACGAGACGGCCTACAGGGAGGAGGTGAGGGCCCTCGGAGTGTGGTGTCAGGAAAATAACCTCACACTCAATGTCAACAAAACTAAGGAGATGATTGTGGACTTCAGGAAACAGCAGAGGGAACACCCCCCTATCCACATCGATGGACCAGTAGTGGAGAGGGTAGTAAGTTTTAAGTTCCTCGGCATACACATCACAGACAAACTGAATTGGTCCACTCTCACAGACAGCATCGTGAAGACGGCGTAGCAGCGCCTCTTCAACCTCAGGAGGCTGAAGAAATTTGGCTTGTCACCAAAAGCACTCACAAACTTCTACAGATGCACAATCGAGAGCATCCTGGCGGGCTGTATCAACGCCTGGTACGGCAACTGCTCCGCCCACAACCGTAAGGCTCTCCAGAGGGTAGTGAGGTCTGCGCAACGCATCACCGGGGGCAAACTACCTGCCCTCCAGTACACCTACACCACCCGATGTTACAGGAAGGCCATAAAGATCATCAAGGACAACAACCACCCGAGCCACTGCCTGTTCACCCCGCTATCATCCAGAAGGCGAGGTCAGTACAGGTGCATCAAAGCTGGGACCGAGAGACTGAAAAACAGCTTCTATCTCAAGGCCATCAGACTGTTAAACAGCCACCACTAACATTGAGTGGCTGCTGCCAACACACTGACTCAACTCCAGCCACTTTAATAATGGGAATTGATGGGAAATGATGTAAAATATATCACTAGCCACTTTAAACAATGCTACCTAATATAATGTTACATACCCTACATTATTCATCTCATATGCATAAGTATATACTGTACTCTATATCATCTACTGCATCCTTACGTAATACATGTATCACTAGCCACTTTAACTATGCCACTTTGTTTACATACTCATCTCATATGTATATACTGTACTCGATACCATCTACTGTATCTTGCCTATGCTGCTCTGTACCATCACTCATTCATATATCTTTATGTACATATTCTTTATCCCCTTACACTGTGTATAAGACAGTAGTTTTGGAATTGTTAGTTTGATTACTTGTTGGTTATTACTGCATTGTCGGAACTAGAAGCACAAGCATTTCGCTACACTCGCATTAACATCTGCTAACCATGTGTATGTGACAAATAAAATTTGATTTGATTTGATTCGATGAGCATACTTTGTTTTGCTGCCTGTCAGCTTGGCCAAGGTGAGAAGAGGAATCTGCCAGAACACAATTAGTTAGTCACCATATGAGGTAAGAGCCCTTGCACGGCCTCTTCTACTGCTAATGATGATGAGGTGCACCACAATGGGATTATTTTACCAGAACATTCCCTCCTCCATAGTGTTCTGAACAGCAAACAACAATCTTCACGTCAAGTATAATACTGGGGAGAGTTCATAACGATACATTCTGTAACATTGAAATGACCACTGAACAGATTCCAATCCCCAGAATGTACCTTTAAAGTCAACTCACCTACAACTGTATAAGGAAGGTGATTGTTATGACATACTGATACACTACAGTAAACCCAATGAGCAAAACGGCTTGAATCAATGTTGTTTCCACGTCATTTCAACCAAAAACGTCTATGCAATGACGTTGAATCAACATGGAAAACTGATTGGATTTCAACGTCAGGGTATTTCGTCTTCTTTTTGTTTACCCACCTTTCAACCTAAATCCAACGATATGGTGAAATGTTCTGTTTAACACATTAGTTGACAACTCAACCCAATGTAAATTAAATCTCCATGTTGAACTGAAGTCTGTGGCCAGTGGGAACACTGAAGAAAGCCCAATGCCATGACAGTTTTCTCCCCCTCCGTGTAGTAAACTGACCAGACTAGTATATTCATACTCTGTGACACGATGAATGAAAGAGTTTGTAACGTGTGTGAATCTGCCCAGAGAGATTACATTTAATCATGATTTGTTCTCCTACTAATCTGGCCAGCTGAACAGGGTGAGTCCCAAATGGCCCAGTACTAACAACATAGTGCACTACCTTTGACCAGAGACCAATAGGCCCCGGTCAAAAGTAGTGCAACGCATAGGGAATAGGTTACAATTTGGGAAGCAAACACAGTCATTGTGTCAAACCGGCTCAGGCCCTTTCACATCTCATTGTCTCAGTCTTCTACAGGTCCACAATAGGAGCAGGATCACAGCCAAAAGGGGATGTAATGATAAACAGCACTTCATACTGTTTGCAGAGGATTAGCTATTGCTTTGGCAGAGAGGACATTACCATATGCACGCAACATGGACTCGTGCTTGTGCATGTCTATAGGCCTATACCTTGCATTTGAAGTAATATCAGTACACACACACACACATGATTCTACCTAGTACAGGTAGGTACTGTGGATACTGCCTCTATAGCCAGTACACAAAGCTTGCCTGAAAGACCTGTAACATATCTGTAACATACCTGTAACACAGTCATCATTCCTCAACACAGACTTAGTCTAAAACAGACTAGAAAATCATTTGACAAGTATCCTGACATGCTGATGTGATTATTACTAGAGTAATGACCTCGGAAAGAGTCCTGTGAGTTTGGGGGGATGTGAGGTTGGGTTTATAAGGCCGCACTGTGCCCTCGGCTTGATGAGGTCACAGACCTGGCAGAACTAGACTCAGGCTCTCTCTTACTGAATGGAAACAAAGTTTGTCAAAGGCGCCTGACCTTTACATTGATGACTTGCCTGCCTCTCACTCTCTCTCTGACATCATTAATCACCCAAAGTGTTTTCTTTTTCTTTTTCTCTCTCTCTCGACAGGAGCTGCTGCTTGTAATTCAGACTGTAGTCTGCTCTGACATACAGTTGAAGTCGGAGGTTTACATACACTTTACAAAGGTTGGAGTCTCGTTCTTCAACCACTCCACAAATTTCTTGTGAACAAACTATAGCTTTGGCAAGTCGGTTAGGACATCTACTTTGTGTATGACACAAGTATTTTTTCCAACAATAGTTTACAGACAGATTATTTCACCACTGTATCATAATTCCAGTGGGTCAGAAGTTTACATACACTAAGTTTACTGTGCCTTTAAAGAGCTTGGAAAATTCCAGGAAATTATGTCATGGCTTTAGGAGCTTCTGATAGGTTAATTGACATAATTTGAGTCAATTGGAGGTGTACCCGTGGATGTATTTCAAGGCCTACCTTCAAACTCAGTGCCTCTTTGCTTGACATCATTGGAAAATCAAAAGAAATCAGCCAAGACCTCAGAAAATTGTAGACCTACACAAGTCTGGTTCATCCTTGGGAGCAATTTCCAAACGCCTGAATGTATCACATTCCTCTGTACAAACAATAGTACGCAAGTATAAACACCATGGGACCACGTAGCTGTCATACCGCTCAGGAAGGAGACAAGTAACTTCAGTTAGTGCTAAATACGGCTGCTAGAATCCTGACTAGAACCAGAAAATGTGATCATATTACTCCAGTGCTGCCTCCCTACACTGGCTTCCTGTCAAGGCAAGGGCTGATTTCGAGGTTTTACTGCTAACCTACAAAACATTACATGGGCTTGCTCCTACCTATCTCTCTGATTTGGTCCTGCCGTACATACCTACACGTACGCTACGGTCACAAGACGCAGGCCTCCTAATTGTCCCTAGAATTTCTAAGCAAACAGCTGGAGGCAGGGCTTTCTCCTATAGAGCTCTATTTTTATGGAATGGTCTGCCTACCCATGTGAGAGACGCAGACTCGGTCTCAACCTTTAAGTCTTTACTGAAGACTCATCTCTTCAGTGGGTCATATGAGTGTAGTCTGGCCCAGGAGTGTGAAGGTGAATGGAAAGGCTCTGGAGCAACGAACCGCCCTTGCTGTCTCTGCCTGGCCGGTTCCCCTCTTTACACTCTGATTCTCTGCCTCTAACCCTATTACTGGGGCTGAGTCACTTGCTTACTAGGGCTCTTTCATACCGTCCCTAGGAGGGGTGCATCACTTGAGTGGGTTGAGTCACGGATGTGATCTTCCTGTCTGGGTTGACGCCCCCCCTTGGGTTGTGCCGTGGTGGAGATCTTTGTGGGCTATACTCGGCCTTGTCTCAGGATGGTAAGTTGGTGGTTGAAGATACGCCTCTAGTGGTGTGGGGGCTGTGCTTTGGCAAAGTGGGTGGGGTTATATCCTTCCTGTTTGGCCCTGTCCGGGGGTGTAATCGGATGGGGCCACAGTGTCTCCTGACCTCTCCTGTCTCAGCCTCCAGTATTTACGCTGCAGTAGTTTATATGTCAGGGGGCTGGGGTCAGTTTGTTATATCTGGAGTACTTCTCCTGTCCTATGTGAATTTGTGTCCTGTGTGAATTTAAGTATGCTCTCTCTAATTCTCTCTTTCTCTCTTTCTTTCTCTGTCTCTGAGGACCTGAGCCCTAGGACCATGCCTCAGGACTACCTGGCATGATGACTCCTTGCTGTCCCCAGTCCACCTGGCCGTGCTGCTGCTCCAGTTTCAACTGTTCTGCCTGTGATTATTATTATTTGACCATGGTGGTCATTTATGAACATTTGAACATCTTGGCCACGTTCTGTTATAATCTCCACCCGGCACAGCCAGAAGAGGACTGGCCACCCCACATAGCCTGGTTCCTCTCTAGGTTTCATCCTAGGTTTTGGCCTTTCTAGGGAGTTTTTCCTAGCCACCGTGCTTCTACACCTGCATTGCTTGCTGTTTGGGGTTTTAGGCTGGGTTTCTGTACAGCACTTTGAGATATCAGCTGATGTACGAAGGGCTATATAAATTGATTTGAAGTTCTGTTTCCTAGAGATGAACGTACTTTGGTGCGAAAAGTGCAAATCAATCCCAGAACAACAGCAAAGGACCTTGTGAAGATGCTGGAGGAAACAGGTACAAAAGTACCTATATCCACAGTAAAATGAGTCCTATATTGACACAACCTGAAAGGCCGCTCAGCAAGGAAGAAGCCACTGCTCCAAAACCGCCATTAAAAAAGCCAGACTACGGTTTGCAACTGCACATGGGGACAAAGATTGTACTTTTTAGAGAAATGTCCTCTGGTCTGATGAAGCAAAAATAGAACTGTTTGGCCATAATGACCATCGTTATGTTTGGAGGTAAAAGGGGGAGGCTTGCAAGCTAAAGAATCATCATGTTGTGGGGGTACTTTGCTGCAGGAGGGACTGGTGCACTTCACAAAACACATGGCATCATGAGGTAGGAAAATTATGTAGATATATTGAAGCAACATCTCAAGACATCAGTCAGGAAGTTAAAGCTTGGTGGGTCTTCCAAATGGACAATGACCGTAAGCATACTTCCAAAGTTGTGCAAAATGGCTTAAGGACAACAAAGTCAAGGTATTGGAGCAAGGAGGCCTACAAACCTGACTCAGTTACACCAGCTCTGTCAGGAGAAATGGGCCAAAATTCACCCAACTTATGGTGGGAAGCTTGTGGAAGGCTACCCGAAACGTTTGACCCAAGTGAAACAATTTAAAGGCAATGCTACCAAATACTAATTGAGTATATGTAAACTTCTGACCCACTGGGAATGTGATGAAAGAAATAAAATCTTAAATAAATCATTCTCTCTGCTATTATTCTGACATTTCATATTCTTAAAATTGAGTTTAAATGTATTTGGTTAAGGTGTATGTAAACTTCCGACTTCAACTTCACTTGGTGACGATTAAATCTTGCCGATTACACACGTAATGGTCCTGGCAGACAAAACCCATCCTCCCATGAAACTTCTCTGCTCTCCAGACCCTGACTGTGGGACCTGTCCCACATGGACCCACACTACCTGAAACACTTGTTTGAGTAACGCAGACTAATATTGTATTTCAAGCCCACTCTACACATTCCATAGACCGCAATGTATTTACCATGAACTTAGTTCTTATCAGAAGTCAGTCCATGGTCTTTAAAATGAGTATTTTCTGTCCCGGTATACAGATAGGGTTATGGCGATGACTTCACTTTACGTTCGTGGGGAGGAGGGTTGGCGGGACGGGGGAATGAAGGAGTGGGGAGGCTGTTAAACAGAGAGGTCGAAAGGTGAGGATGCAGGTGTGCTTTTAACACACTCCTCTTTTTCCCCTGCACACACACACACACACACACACACACACACACACACACACACACACACACACACACACACACACACACACACACACACACACACACACACACACACACACACACACACACACACACACACACACACACACACACACACACACACACACGTATGCAATGCACATACCCAGGTGCACACAGACAATTAGACAATTTCCTCTTAGATCACTGAGATTCTCTTGATCTGTATTTGTCTCTTTCATAATAATTATTTGTGTTTTTTGGATCAGACATGATGTATTGTAGCACAATTTCCACAAAACTCTCGTTACCGTGACAGTTTTCAAAGTCCAAAAAAGATAGAAACAAAGGGCTGTTGGAAAATAAGAACCTCATCCTGAAGGCATATAAGCAAAAAACATGTCCTTAACTAAGGACTAACTAACTAACTTACTCCTCTAGATGACGCATTGTGGGGGAATAACACTTTATTGAAAAACTGATTGGAGATTTTACAGGAATTTGTTACGGTAATGAGACATGTTCACAAAACGATGTGTTTGTACTTAATAAATATTGTAGTTTTATGTACACTTCAGCTAGTATACAGTACCTTTATGATTTATAAACAAACTACAGCAACATATTTTGTGTTTTATTGAAATAAATTACATTGTAGCTATAGGCTAGACTCTAATCCCTCTGTTTAGATATCCGGTGCTATATGTTACCTTCTAATCCTTCTGTTTAGATACCCAGCTAGAGGTTACACTCCAATCCATCTGTTGAGATATCTGGAGGTGTAGGTTACCCTCTAATCCACCTGTTTAGATACCCAGCTAGAGGTTACACTCCAATCCATCTGTTGAGATATCTGGAGGTGTAGGTTACCCTCTAATCCACCTGTTTAGATACCCAGCTAGAGGTTACACTCCAATCCATCTGTTGAGATATCTGGAGGTGTAGGTTACCCTCTAATCCACCTGTTTAGATACCCAGCTAGAGGTTACACTCCAATCCATCTGTTGAGATATCTGGAGGTGTAGGTTACCCTCTAATCCACCTGTTTAGGTATCGAGCTATAGGTTACCCTCTAATCTCTCTGTTTAGATATCCATTGCTATAGGTTACCCTCTAATCCTTCTGTTTAGATATCTAGCTATAGGCTACCCTCTTATCCCTCTGTTAAATTAGATATCTAACTATAGGTTACCCTCTAATCTCTCTGTTTAGATATCTAACTATAGGTTACCCTCTAATCCTTCTGTTTAGATATCTAGCTATAGGCTACCCTCTAATCCCTCTGTTTAGATATCTGATCATGTAGGTTACCCTCTAATCCCTCTGTTTAGATATCTAGCTATAGGTTACCCTCTAATCTCTCTGTTTAGATATCTAACTATAGGTTACCCTCTAACCCATCTGTTTAGATATCTAACAATAGGCTACCCTCTCATCTCTCTGTTTAGATATCTGATCATATAGGTTACCCTCTAATCCATCTGTTTAGATATCTGATCATATAGGTTACCCTCTAATCCCTCTGTTTAGATATCTGATCATATAGGTTACCCTCTAATCCCTCTGTTTAGATATCCATTGCTATAGGTTACCCTCTAATCCCTCTGTTTAGATATCTAACTATAGGCTACCCTCGAATCCCTCTGTTTAGATATCTGATCATATAGGTTACCCTCTAATCCATCTGTTTAGATATCTGATCATATAGGTTACCCTCTAATCCCTCTGTTTAGATATCTGATCATATAGGTTACCCTCTAATCCCTCTGTTTAGATATCTGATCATATAGGTTACCCTCTAATCCCTCTGTTTAGATATCTGATCATATAGGTTATCCTCTAATCTCTCTGTTTAGATATCTGATCATATAGGTTACCCTCTAACCCCTCTGTTTAGATATCTGATCATATAGGTTACCCTCTAATCCTTCTGTTTAGATACCCAGCTAGAGGTTACACTCCAATCCATCTGTTGAGATATCTGGAGGTGTAGGTTACCCTCTATTCCACCTGTTTAGGTATCGAGCTATAGGTTATCCTCTAATCCCTCTGTTTAGGTATCTAGCTATAGGTTACCCTCTAATCCTTCTGTTTAGATATCTAGCTATAGGCTTCCCTCTAATCCCTCTGTTAAATTAGATATCTAACTATAGGTTACCCTCTAATCTCTCTGTTTAGATATCTAACTATAGGTTACCCTCTAATCTCTCTGTTTAGATATCTAACTATAGGTTACCCTCTAATCTCTCTGTTTAGATATCTAACTATAGGTTACCCTCTAATCCTTCTGTTTAGATATCTAGCTATAGGCTACCCTCTAATCCCCCTGTTAAATTAGATATCTAACTATAGGTTACCCTCTAATCTCTCTGTTTAGATATCTAACGATAGGTTACCCTCTAATCTCTCTGTTTAGATATCCATTGCTATAGGCTACCCTCTAATCCCCCTGTTAAATTAGATATCTAACTATAGGTTACCCTCTAATCTCTCTGTTTAGATATCTAACGATAGGTTACCCTCTAATCTCTCTGTTTAGATATCCATTGCTATAGGCTACCCTCTAATCCCTCTGTTTAGATATCTGATCATATAGGTTACCCTCTAATCCCTCTGTTTAGATATCTAACGATAGGTTACCCTCTAATCTCTCTGTTTAGATATCCATTGCTATAGGCTACCCTCTAATCCCTCTGTTTAGATATCTGATCATATAGGTTACCCTCTAATCTCTCTGTTTAGATATCCATTGCTATAGGTTACCCTCTAATCCCTCTGTTTAGATATCTAGCTATAGGCTACCCTCTAATCCCTCTGTTTAGATATCTGATCATGTAGGTTACCCTCTAATCCCTCTGTTTAGATATCTAGCTATAGGCTACCCTCTAATCCCTCTGTTTAGATATCTGATCATGTAGGTTACCCTCTAATCCCTCTGTTTAGATATCTGGTGCTATAGGCTACCCTCTAATCCCTCTGTTTAGATATCTGATCATATAGGTTACCCTCTAATCTCTCTGTTTAGATATCTAACGATAGGTTACCCTCTAATCCCTCTGTTTAGATATCTGATCATATAGGTTACCCTCTAATCCCTCTGTTTAGATATCTGATCATATAGGTTACCCTCTAATCCCTCTGTTTAGATATCTGATCATATAGGTTACCCTCTAATCCCTCTGTTTAGATATCTGATCATATAGGTTACCCTCTAATCCCTCTGTTTAGATATCTGATCATATAGGTTACCCTCTAATCCCTCTGTTTAGATATCTGATCATATAGGTTACCCTCTAATCCCTCTGTTTAGATATCTGATCATATAGGTTACCCTCTAATCCCTCTGTTTAGATATCTGATCATATAGGTTACCCTCTAATCCCTCTGTTTAGATATCTGATCATATAGGTTACCCTCTAATCCCTCTGTTTAGATATCTGATCATATAGGTTACCCTCTAATCCCTCTGTTTAGATATCTGATCATATAGGTTACCCTCTAATCCCTCTGTTTAGATATCTGATCATATAGGTTACCCTCTAATCCCTCTGTTTAGATATCTGATCATATAGGCTACCCTCTAATCCATCTGTTTAGATATCTAACGATAGGTTACCCTCTAATCTCTCTGTTTAGATATCTAACGATAGGTTACCCTCTAATCCCTCTGTTTAGATATCTAACGATAGGTTACCCTCTAATCTCTCTGTTTAGATATCCATTGCTATAGGCTACCCTCTAATCCCTCTGTTTAGATATCTGATCATATAGGTTACCCTCTAATCCCTCTGTTTAGATATCTGATCATATAGGTTACCCTCTAATCCCTCTGTTTAGATATCTGATCATATAGGTTACCCTCTAATCCCTCTGTTTAGATATCTAACTATAGGCTACCCTCTAATCCATCTGTTTAGATATCTGATCATATAGGTTACCCTCTAATCCCTCTGTTTAGATATCTGATCATATAGGTTACCCTCTAATCCCTCTGTTTAGATATCTGATCATATAGGTTACCCTCTAATCCCTCTGTTTAGATATCTGATCATATAGGTTACCCTCTAATCCCTCTGTTTAGATATCTAACTATAGGCTACCCTCTAATCCCTCTGATTAGATATCTGGTCCCTCCAGTCTAAATGCCGGAGGTAACAGATTCCCATCCTCAGTTTGTTAAGACTGTTAGTATTCTCTGCTTCACACAGTATTGTTGTTTATCACAATGGGACAATGGGAGATTCATCCCTGCCTATCCTCTCTGACTTAACCTATGCACTGACACAGACACCGGTGATACAGTACAGTTAGCAACCAAGGCATAACCTAGTGATATAGTACAGTTAGCAGCCGATGTGTAACCTAGTGATATAGTACAGTTAGCAGCCGATGTGTAACCTAGTGATATAGTACAGTTAGCAGCCGATGTGTAACCTAGTGATACAGGACAGTTAGCAGCCGGTGTAACCTAGTGATACAGGACAGTTAGCAGCCGATGTGTAACCCAGTGATACAGGACAGTTAGCAGCCGGTGTAACCTAGTGATACAGGACAGTTAGCAGCCGATGTGTAACCCAGTGATACAGGACAGTTAGCAGCCGATGTGTAACCTAGTGATACAGGACAGTTAGCAGCCGAGGCGTAACCTACTGATACAGGACAGTTAGCAGCTGAGGCATAACCTAGTGATACAGGACAGTTAGCAGCCAAGGTATAACCTAGTGATACAGGACAGTTAGCAGCCAAGGTATAACCTAGTGATACAGGACAGTTAGCAGCCGAGGTATAACCTAGTGATACAGGACAGTTAGCAGCCGAGGTATAACCTAGTGATACAGGACAGTTAGCAGCCGAGGTATAACCTAGTGATACAGGACAGTTAGCAGCCGAGGTATAACCTCGTGATACAGGACAGTTAGCAGCCAAGTTATAACCTAGTGATACAGGACAGTTAGCAGCCGAGGTATAACCTAGTGATACAGGACAGTTAGCAGCCGGTGTAACCTAGTGATACAGGACAGATAGCAGCCGATGTGTAACCTAGTGATATAGTATAGTTAGCAGCCGATGTGTAACCTAGTGATACAGGACAGTTAGCAGCCGATGTGTAACCTAGTGATACAGGACAGTTAGCAGCTGAGGCGTAACTTAGTGATACAGGACAGTTAGCAGCCGAGGTGTAACCTACTGATACAGGACAGTTAGCAGCCGCGGCGTAACCTAGTGATACAGGACAGTTAGCAGCTGAGGCATAACATAGTGATACAGGACAGTTAGCAGCCAAGGTATAACCTAGTGATACAGGACAGTTAGCAGCCGAGGTATAACCTAGTGATACAGGACAGTTAGCAGCCGAGGTATAACCTAGTGATACAGGACAGTTAGCAGCCGAGGTATAACTGATTTTTTATTTTACCTTTATTTAACTAGGCAAGTCAGTTAAGAACACATTTTAATTTTCAATGACGGCCTAGGAACAGTGGGTTAACTGCCTGTTCAGGGGCAGAACAACAGATTTGTACCTTGTCAGCTCAGGGGTTTGAACTTGCAACCTTCCGGTTACTAGTTCAACGCTCTAACCACTAGGCTACCCTGCCGCCCCAGGACAGTTAACCCTGGGGCGGCAGGACAGTTAGCAGCCGCGGCGTAACCTAGTGATACAGGACAGTTAGCAGCTGAGGCGTAGCCTTGATACCACCTTACTGTCCTTCTGTATTTGACCATCATCAATCATCCATGATGCTTTATACTCTACTCCATGACTCAGCTTTATCACTCTCCTAAAGTATTTCACACCAGCTCCTTGGCCCCGGACACTGTGCATACCACAGTCATGCACGGAGTACTACCTCCTAACTGTTTATAGCTGTGCCTATGGAGTTTCTTAATTATCTGGATATTCCCATCCTGAATTCCAACATGCCAACTATCTACACGTGTTATTATGTTAAAGTTAGTGTTAATATAAGTAAGTGTTTGTGCATGTGTGGTTACTAGCTTGTAGCGAATAAGGGCTACTTTTCTCTCCAAATACTGGGAACTTGAAAGTGGGAAAGGCCTACAGGCTTTTCCATCCAGCGCCAGCCCCTAGAAAATGAATTGTTTACAAACAGCAGGGTGATCTCCTTGGTTACGGGCAGCGATCACAGTTCAGACTCTGAGGTGGATGGGGCGCCGGGCAATAAAACCTTTCCCTGAGTTTCCTGCTACAACAGAGAACTCATTTGGGAATTCCACAACTCTGAGATAAATCAATTGCTGGGGACACACGGCTGTAATTCCTCCATGCTGACCAGAGAGATGTTCAGGAGCGGGTCAGGCGAACAGGATGTTTTAGTACGGCCATAAAGTATGCTATTCTAAAATGCCTCTATATATGACGTTATTGTAGACCTATATTTCCGTTGCTGTCGTGTGGGCCTATAGCAGGGAGTGTAAATACTAAGCCACAGTGCTTTGCAGTGCTCCAAGTGATGCAATCAAATCAACTTTAGTTATCTAGAGATAAACAAGTGTTGACTTTTAAATGTTTTATTTTGCAGGAGTGCCTCTTGAGATTGTCATGAGTGAACTTGAACTTTAAGTATATTGCGTCACTACATTATAATTTCTGTCACCACACCTACAGTATAGCTCATTGAATTAAAACATAACCTTCAAGCCAGCATGGCTACAACTCATACCAAGAATGATCCCAACTTCATGAGCCCCAGAGTACAGAGTAGACACACAGTGACATTTGACATGACACCTGGGGACGTAGCCCTTCGTCCCCAGAAAGAGAAAGGACGAGGGGTGAAACTGGATGATGAATTACAAGACACATGAAAATACAACACAACCCTGTGCTGGATGCAAACATCCAAACCTCCTCCTCCTCATCGAACTCCCACGCAGCGGCCAAAACAAATAGAGGAATCTGTTTAGAGTCTCAGGCCTCGTTCAAGTAGCGTGACACAAGCTGTTGACAGAGGGACGAAGGGCTACGTCCCCCTGGGAGGAGAGGAAGGACAGATCCTGTCTCTACACAGAGGTCTTGTCGGGTTTGGCTTGAGGGGTCTGTCTGGGAAGACATCCATGCGTGCGTGTGTCAGTCTGTCTGCTTATGTTGAGGTGTAGTGGTTGCCATGGGGATTATATCACATGATCTCATGGTCTGGGCCAGATGCCAAAATCTAATTCCACTTTTTATGACCGACCAGGAATGCAGAAGGACCTAGGGTTGGTGTGTGTGTGTGTGTCTGTCTGTATGTTTGTTGGTATGTTTATTTATGCACTGCTCTGCTCTGTAATGTGAATTTGTGTCCTGTGTGAATTTAAGTATGCTCTCTCTAATTCTCTCTTTCTCTCTTTCTTTCTCTGTCTCTGAGGACCTGAGCCCTAGGACCATGCCTCAGGACTACCTGGCATGATGACTCCTTGCTGTCCCCAGTCCACCTGGCCGTGCTGCTGCTCCAGTTTCAACTGTTCTGCCTGTGATTATTATTATTTGACCATGGTGGTCATTTATGAACATTTGAACATCTTGGCCACGTTCTGTTATAATCTCCACCCGGCACAGCCAGAAGAGGACTGGCCACCCCACATAGCCTGGTTCCTCTCTAGGTTTCATCCTAGGTTTTGGCCTTTCTAGGGAGTTTTTCCTAGCCACCGTGCTTCTACACCTGCATTGCTTGCTGTTTGGGGTTTTAGGCTGGGTTTCTGTACAGCACTTTGAGATATCAGCTGATGTACGAAGGGCTATATAAATTGATTTGAAGTTCTGTTTCCTAGAGATGAACGTACTTTGGTGCGAAAAGTGCAAATCAATCCCAGAACAACAGCAAAGGACCTTGTGAAGATGCTGGAGGAAACAGGTACAAAAGTACCTATATCCACAGTAAAATGAGTCCTATATTGACACAACCTGAAAGGCCGCTCAGCAAGGAAGAAGCCACTGCTCCAAAACCGCCATTAAAAAAGCCAGACTACGGTTTGCAACTGCACATGGGGACAAAGATTGTACTTTTTAGAGAAATGTCCTCTGGTCTGATGAAGCAAAAATAGAACTGTTTGGCCATAATGACCATCGTTATGTTTGGAGGTAAAAGGGGGAGGCTTGCAAGCTAAAGAATCATCATGTTGTGGGGGTACTTTGCTGCAGGAGGGACTGGTGCACTTCACAAAACACATGGCATCATGAGGTAGGAAAATTATGTAGATATATTGAAGCAACATCTCAAGACATCAGTCAGGAAGTTAAAGCTTGGTGGGTCTTCCAAATGGACAATGACCGTAAGCATACTTCCAAAGTTGTGCAAAATGGCTTAAGGACAACAAAGTCAAGGTATTGGAGCAAGGAGGCCTACAAACCTGACTCAGTTACACCAGCTCTGTCAGGAGAAATGGGCCAAAATTCACCCAACTTATGGTGGGAAGCTTGTGGAAGGCTACCCGAAACGTTTGACCCAAGTGAAACAATTTAAAGGCAATGCTACCAAATACTAATTGAGTATATGTAAACTTCTGACCCACTGGGAATGTGATGAAAGAAATAAAATCTTAAATAAATCATTCTCTCTGCTATTATTCTGACATTTCATATTCTTAAAATTGAGTTTAAATGTATTTGGTTAAGGTGTATGTAAACTTCCGACTTCAACTTCACTTGGTGACGATTAAATCTTGCCGATTACACACGTAATGGTCCTGGCAGACAAAACCCATCCTCCCATGAAACTTCTCTGCTCTCCAGACCCTGACTGTGGGACCTGTCCCACATGGACCCACACTACCTGAAACACTTGTTTGAGTAACGCAGACTAATATTGTATTTCAAGCCCACTCTACACATTCCATAGACCGCAATGTATTTACCATGAACTTAGTTCTTATCAGAAGTCAGTCCATGGTCTTTAAAATGAGTATTTTCTGTCCCGGTATACAGATAGGGTTATGGCGATGACTTCACTTTACGTTCGTGGGGAGGAGGGTTGGCGGGACGGGGAATGAAGGAGTGGGGAGGCTGTTAAACAGAGAGGTCGAAAGGTGAGGATGCAGGTGTGCTTTTAACACACTCCTCTTTTTCCCCTGCACACACACACACACACACACACACACACACACACACACACACACACACACACACACACACACACACACACACACACACACACACACACACACACACACACACACACACACACACACACACACACACACACACACACACACACACACACACACACACACACACACACACACACACACACGTATGCAATGCACATACCCAGGTGCACACAGACAATTAGACAATTTCCTCTTAGATCACTGAGATTCTCTTGATCTGTATTTGTCTCTTTCATAATAATTATTTGTGTTTTTTGGATCAGACATGATGTATTGTAGCACAATTTCCACAAAACTCTCGTTACCGTGACAGTTTTCAAAGTCCAAAAAAGATAGAAACAAAGGGCTGTTGGAAAATAAGAACCTCATCCTGAAGGCATATAAGCAAAAAACATGTCCTTAACTAAGGACTAACTAACTAACTTACTCCTCTAGATGACGCATTGTGGGGAATAACACTTTATTGAAAAACTGATTGGAGATTTTACAGGAATTTGTTACGGTAATGAGACATGTTCACAAAACGATGTGTTTGTACTTAATAAATATTGTAGTTTTATGTACACTTCAGCTAGTATACAGTACCTTTATGATTTATAAACAAACTACAGCAACATATTTTGTGTTTTATTGAAATAAATTACATTGTAGCTATAGGCTAGACTCTAATCCCTCTGTTTAGATATCCGGTGCTAT
This sequence comes from Oncorhynchus gorbuscha, assembly GCF_021184085.1. Taxonomy (NCBI): domain Eukaryota; kingdom Metazoa; phylum Chordata; class Actinopteri; order Salmoniformes; family Salmonidae; genus Oncorhynchus; species Oncorhynchus gorbuscha. The sequence goes on from NC_060195.1 coordinate 67,853,211, forward strand.
ATGTTACCTTCTAATCCTTCTGTTTAGATACCCAGCTAGAGGTTACACTCCAATCCATCTGTTGAGATATCTGGAGGTGTAGGTTACCCTCTAATCCACCTGTTTAGATACCCAGCTAGAGGTTACACTCCAATCCATCTGTTGAGATATCTGGAGGTGTAGGTTACCCTCTAATCCACCTGTTTAGATACCCAGCTAGAGGTTACACTCCAATCCATCTGTTGAGATATCTGGAGGTGTAGGTTACCCTCTAATCCACCTGTTTAGATACCCAGCTAGAGGTTACACTCCAATCCATCTGTTGAGATATCTGGAGGTGTAGGTTACCCTCTAATCCACCTGTTTAGGTATCGAGCTATAGGTTACCCTCTAATCTCTCTGTTTAGATATCCATTGCTATAGGTTACCCTCTAATCCTTCTGTTTAGATATCTAGCTATAGGCTACCCTCTTATCCCTCTGTTAAATTAGATATCTAACTATAGGTTACCCTCTAATCTCTCTGTTTAGATATCTAACTATAGGTTACCCTCTAATCCTTCTGTTTAGATATCTAGCTATAGGCTACCCTCTAATCCCTCTGTTTAGATATCTGATCATGTAGGTTACCCTCTAATCCCTCTGTTTAGATATCTAGCTATAGGTTACCCTCTAATCTCTCTGTTTAGATATCTAACTATAGGTTACCCTCTAACCCATCTGTTTAGATATCTAACAATAGGCTACCCTCTCATCTCTCTGTTTAGATATCTGATCATATAGGTTACCCTCTAATCCATCTGTTTAGATATCTGATCATATAGGTTACCCTCTAATCCCTCTGTTTAGATATCTGATCATATAGGTTACCCTCTAATCCCTCTGTTTAGATATCCATTGCTATAGGTTACCCTCTAATCCCTCTGTTTAGATATCTAACTATAGGCTACCCTCGAATCCCTCTGTTTAGATATCTGATCATATAGGTTACCCTCTAATCCATCTGTTTAGATATCTGATCATATAGGTTACCCTCTAATCCCTCTGTTTAGATATCTGATCATATAGGTTACCCTCTAATCCCTCTGTTTAGATATCTGATCATATAGGTTACCCTCTAATCCCTCTGTTTAGATATCTGATCATATAGGTTATCCTCTAATCTCTCTGTTTAGATATCTGATCATATAGGTTACCCTCTAACCCCTCTGTTTAGATATCTGATCATATAGGTTACCCTCTAATCCTTCTGTTTAGATACCCAGCTAGAGGTTACACTCCAATCCATCTGTTGAGATATCTGGAGGTGTAGGTTACCCTCTATTCCACCTGTTTAGGTATCGAGCTATAGGTTATCCTCTAATCCCTCTGTTTAGGTATCTAGCTATAGGTTACCCTCTAATCCTTCTGTTTAGATATCTAGCTATAGGCTTCCCTCTAATCCCTCTGTTAAATTAGATATCTAACTATAGGTTACCCTCTAATCTCTCTGTTTAGATATCTAACTATAGGTTACCCTCTAATCTCTCTGTTTAGATATCTAACTATAGGTTACCCTCTAATCTCTCTGTTTAGATATCTAACTATAGGTTACCCTCTAATCCTTCTGTTTAGATATCTAGCTATAGGCTACCCTCTAATCCCCTGTTAAATTAGATATCTAACTATAGGTTACCCTCTAATCTCTCTGTTTAGATATCTAACGATAGGTTACCCTCTAATCTCTCTGTTTAGATATCCATTGCTATAGGCTACCCTCTAATCCCCCTGTTAAATTAGATATCTAACTATAGGTTACCCTCTAATCTCTCTGTTTAGATATCTAACGATAGGTTACCCTCTAATCTCTCTGTTTAGATATCCATTGCTATAGGCTACCCTCTAATCCCTCTGTTTAGATATCTGATCATATAGGTTACCCTCTAATCCCTCTGTTTAGATATCTAACGATAGGTTACCCTCTAATCTCTCTGTTTAGATATCCATTGCTATAGGCTACCCTCTAATCCCTCTGTTTAGATATCTGATCATATAGGTTACCCTCTAATCTCTCTGTTTAGATATCCATTGCTATAGGTTACCCTCTAATCCCTCTGTTTAGATATCTAGCTATAGGCTACCCTCTAATCCCTCTGTTTAGATATCTGATCATGTAGGTTACCCTCTAATCCCTCTGTTTAGATATCTAGCTATAGGCTACCCTCTAATCCCTCTGTTTAGATATCTGATCATGTAGGTTACCCTCTAATCCCTCTGTTTAGATATCTGGTGCTATAGGCTACCCTCTAATCCCTCTGTTTAGATATCTGATCATATAGGTTACCCTCTAATCCCTCTGTTTAGATATCTGATCATATAGGTTACCCTCTAATCCCTCTGTTTAGATATCTGATCATATAGGTTACCCTCTAATCCCTCTGTTTAGATATCTGATCATATAGGTTACCCTCTAATCCCTCTGTTTAGATATCTGATCATATAGGTTACCCTCTAATCCCTCTGTTTAGATATCTGATCATATAGGTTACCCTCTAATCCGTCTGTTTAGATATCTGATCATATAGGTTACCCTCTAATCCCTCTGTTTAGATATCTGATCATATAGGTTACCCTCTAATCCCTCTGTTTAGATATCTGATCATATAGGTTACCCTCTAATCCCTCTGTTTAGATATCTGATCATATAGGTTACCCTCTAATCCGTCTGTTTAGATATCTGATCATATAGGTTACCCTCTAATCCATCTGTTTAGATATCTAACGATAGGTTACCCTCTAATCTCTCTGTTTAGATATCTAACGATAGGTTACCCTCTAATCCCTCTGTTTAGATATCTAACGATAGGTTACCCTCTAATCTCTCTGTTTAGATATCCATTGCTATAGGCTACCCTCTAATCCCTCTGTTTAGGTATCTGATCATATAGGTTACCCTCTAATCTCTCTGTTTAGATATCCATTGCTATAGGTTACCCTCTAATCCCTCTGTTTAGATATCTAGCTATAGGCTACCCTCTAATCCCTCTGTTTAGATATCTGATCATGTAGGTTACCCTCTAATCCCTCTGTTTAGATATCTAGCTATAGGTTACCCTCTAATCCATCTGTTTAGATATCTGATCATATAGGTTACCCTCTAATCCCTCTGTTTAGATATCTGATCATATAGGTTACCCTCTAATCCCTCTGTTTAGATATCTGATCATATAGGTTACCCTCTAATCCCTCTGTTTAGATATCTGATCATATAGGTTACCCTCTAATCCCTCTGTTTAGATATCTGATCATATAGGTTACCCTCTAATCCGTCTGTTTAGATATCTGATCATATAGGTTACCCTCTAATCCATCTGTTTAGATATCTAACGATAGGTTACCCTCTAATCTCTCTGTTTAGATATCTAACGATAGGTTACCCTCTAATCCCTCTGTTTAGATATCTAACGATAGGTTACCCTCTAATCTCTCTGTTTAGATATCCATTGCTATAGGCTACCCTCTAATCCCTCTGTTTAGGTATCTGATCATATAGGTTACCCTCTAATCTCTCTGTTTAGATATCCATTGCTATAGGTTACCCTCTAATCCCTCTGTTTAGATATCTAGCTATAGGCTACCCTCTAATCCCTCTGTTTAGATATCTGATCATATAGGTTACCCTCTAATCCCTCTGTTTAGATATCTAGCTATAGGTTACCCTCTAATCCATCTGTTTAGATATCTGATCATATAGGTTACCCTCTAATCCCTCTGTTTAGATATCTGATCATATAGGTTACCCTCTAATCCCTCTGTTTAGATATCTGATCATATAGGTTACCCTCTAATCCCTCTGTTTAGATATCTGATCATATAGGTTACCCTCTAATCCCTCTGTTTAGATATCTGATCATATAGGTTACCCTCTAATCCCTCTGTTTAGATATCTGATCATATAGGTTACCCTCTAATCCCTCTGTTTAGATATCTGATCATATAGGTTACCCTCTAATCCCTCTGTTTAGATATCTGATCATATAGGTTACCCTCTAATCCCTCTGTTTAGATATCTGATCATATAGGTTACCCTCTAATCCCTCTGTTTAGATATCTGATCATATAGGTTACCCTCTAATCCCTCTGTTTAGATATCTGATCATATAGGTTACCCTCTAATCCCTCTGTTTAGATATCTGATCATATAGGTTACCCTCTAATCCCTCTGTTTAGATATCTGATCATATAGGTTACCCTCTAATCCCTCTGTTTAGATATCTGATCATATAGGTTACCCTCTAATCCCTCTGTTTAGATATCTGATCATATAGGTTACCCTCTAATCCCTCTGTTTAGATATCTGATCATATAGGTTACCCTCTAATCCCTCTGTTTAGATATCTGATCATATAGGTTACCCTCTAATCCCTCTGTTTAGATATCTGATCATATAGGTTACCCTCTAATCCCTCTGTTTAGATATCTGATCATATAGGTTACCCTCTAATCCCTCTGTTTAGATATCTAACTATAGGCTACCCTCTAATCCATCTGTTTAGATATCTGATCATATAGGTTACCCTCTAATCCCTCTGTTTAGATATCTGATCATATAGGTTACCCTCTAATCCCTCTGTTTAGATATCTGATCATATAGGTTACCCTCTAATCCCTCTGTTTAGATATCTGATCATATAGGTTACCCTCTAATCCCTCTGTTTAGATATCTAACTATAGGCTACCCTCTAATCCCTCTGATTAGATATCTGGTGCTATAGGTTACACTCTAATCCATCTGTTTAGATACCTGATCATATAGGTTACCCTCTAATCCCTTTATTTAGATATCTAGCTATAGGTTACCCTCTAATCCCTCTGTTTAGATATCTAACAATAGGCTACCCTCTAATCCCTCTGTTTAGATATCTGATCATATAGGTTACCCTCTAATCCCTCTGTTTAGATATCTGATCATAGAGGCTACCCTCTAAATCCCTCTGTTTAGATATCTGATCATAGAGGCTACCCTCTAATCCCTCTGTTTAGATAACACACCACGGTCAACTGATCCTGAAATCTCTAAAACACAGTTGTCAAACTCATTCCACAGAGGACTGAGTGTGTGTGTTTTCGCTCCTCCCTTGTACATGATTGATGAATTACGGTCACTAATAAATAAGGAACCCCCCCACACCTTGTTGTCTAGCTCTTAATTGAAAGGGAAAACCAAAAACCAGCAGACACTAGGCCCTCCATGGAATGAATTTGACACCCCTGATATAGGGGTGTCAGCTGATGGACACCATGATACATCCAACACACAGAGTTACATCACTTTTATCAGCCATTTCAGCACTTTCATTTGTACCCTTTAATTCCATTTCCATAGTGTAGGCTATAGCATTTTTCTCAGGAGACATGATCAGGAACTAGAGAGGTCAAAGAATAGAACAGACAGTATGGTATGCAACAACACAATGTACTGTAAGTCTAGGAAAGAGAGCACTAGAAAGTCACTGCGATGTAAAACCAGATCGGATTACTCTTCTCCTCTCCCTCTCTTTCAGACTCAGAGCATTGTGTAAGAAGACTGACTGCAGGCAAAGGTGGATAAATGATCATTCACGTCAGTTGTTCAACTATGTAATCGTAGATGACCTTTTTGTGCAATGATTTACGAGAGCTATCTCTTATTTGTTACTGGATGTTATCCCTCCAGTCTAAATGCCGGAGGTAACAGATTCCCATCCTCAGTTTGTTAAGACTGTTAGTATTCTCTGCTTCACACAGTATTGTTGTTTATCACAATGGGACAATGGGAGATTCATCCCTGCCTATCCTCTCTGACTTGACCTATGCACTGACACAGACACCGGTGATACAGTACAGTTAGCAACCAAGGCATAACCTAGTGATATAGTACAGTTAGCAGCCGATGTGTAACCTAGTGATATAGTACAGTTAGCAGCCGATGTGTAACCTAGTGATATAGTACAGTTAGCAGCCGATGTGTAACCTAGTGATACAGGACAGTTAGCAGCCGGTGTAACCTAGTGATACAGGACAGTTAGCAGCCGATGTGTAACCCAGTGATACAGGACAGTTAGCAGCCGGTGTAACCTAGTGATACAGGACAGATAGCAGCCGATGTGTAACCTAGTGATATAGTACAGTTAGCAGCCGATGTGTAACCTAGTGATACAGGACAGTTAGCAGCAGAACGATTTGTACCTTGTCAGCTCAGGGGTTTGAACTTGCAACCTTCCGGTTACTAGTTCCTAGTGATACAGGACAGTTAGCAGCTGAGGCGTAGCAGGACAGTTAGCAGCTACCACCTTACTGTCCTTCTGTATTTGACCATCATCAATCATCCATGATGCTTTATACTCTACTCCATGACTCAGCTTTATCACTCTCCTAAAGTATTTCACACCAGCTCCTTGGCCCCGGACACTGTGCATACCACAGTCATGCACGGAGTACTACCTCCTAACTGTTTATAGCTGTGCCTATGGAGTTTCTTAATTATCTGGATATTCCCATCCTGAATTCCAACATGCCAACTATCTACACGTGTTATTATGTTAAAGTTAGTGTTAATATAAGTAAGTGTTTGTGCATGTGTGGTTACTAGCTTGTAGCGAATAAGGGCTACTTTTCTCTCCAAATACTGGGAACTTGAAAGTGGGAAAGGCCTACAGGCTTTTCCATCCAGCGCCAGCCCCTAGAAAATGAATTGTTTACAAACAGCAGGGTGATCTCCTTGGTTACGGGCAGCGATCACAGTTCAGACTCTGAGGTGGATGGGGCGCCGGGCAATAAAACCTTTCCCTGAGTTTCCTGCTACAACAGAGAACTCATTTGGGAATTCCACAACTCTGAGATAAATCAATTGCTGGGGACACACGGCTGTAATTCCTCCATGCTGACCAGAGAGATGTTCAGGAGCGGGTCAGGCGAACAGGATGTTTTAGTACGGCCATAAAGTATGCTATTCTAAAATGCCTCTATATATGACGTTATTGTAGACCTATATTTCCGTTGCTGTCGTGTGGGCCTATAGCAGGGAGTGTAAATACTAAGCCACAGTGCTTTGCAGTGCTCCAAGTGATGCAATCAAATCAACTTTAGTTATCTAGAGATAAACAAGTGTTGACTTTTAAATGTTTTAATTTGCAGGAGTGCCTCTTGAGATTGTCATGAGTGAACTTGAACTTTAAGTATATTGCGTCACTACATTATAATTTCTGTCACCACACCTACAGTATAGCTCATTGAATTAAAACATAACCTTCAAGCCAGCATGGCTACAACTCATACCAAGAATGATCCCAACTTCATGAGCCCCAGAGTACAGAGTAGACACACAGTGACATTTGACATGACACCTGGGGACGTAGCCCTTCGTCCCCAGAAAGAGAAAGGACGAGGGGTGAAACTGGATGATGAATTACAAGACACATGAAAATACAACACAACCCTGTGCTGGATGCAAACATCCAAACCTCCTCCTCCTCATCGAACTCCCACGCAGCGGCCAAAACAAATAGAGGAATCTGTTTAGAGTCTCAGGCCTCGTTCAAGTAGCGTGACACAAGCTGTTGACAGAGGGACGAAGGGCTACGTCCCCCTGGGAGGAGAGGAAGGACAGATCCTGTCTCTACACAGAGGTCTTGTCGGGTTTGGCTTGAGGGGTCTGTCTGGGAAGACATCCATGCGTGCGTGTGTCAGTCTGTCTGCTTATGTTGAGGTGTAGTGGTTGCCATGGGGATTATATCACATGATCTCATGGTCTGGGCCAGATGCCAAAATCTAATTCCACTTTTTATGACCGACCAGGAATGCAGAAGGACCTAGGGTTGGTGTGTGTGTGTGTGTCTGTCTGTATGTTTGTTGGTATGTTTATTTATGCACTGCTCTGCTCTGTAATTTTCAGTTGAAAAAGTATAAATGTATTGCTTTGTACTGTACTTTTGAGCTTTGGTATTAATGAATCTGTCTCTTTCTATCTCTGTGAGTGTGCTCTTCCATACAGTATATTTGATACTGACTCTCTTGTTTCATTAGTTGGCAATGGTGGCAAACCGCAATATCATCTTTAGCAACACACTGTACCTTTTAATTTATGCAGGTGATTATGATGAGAGGTGTCAGTTAGTGACACCCACCACCCCCTGGTTTCACACCCTGCAGGCAGCTGACACCAGAGCCCAGGGAGGAAGCTGCCAAACCCTCAGGAGTACTGACACAGACAGATGTTTCTGGATTTTCCATGGATGTGTTTTTGTAGAGAGATGGGGAGACAGACACAGTATGTTTTCAGGTCATGGCCATTAATGTTGGGTCTCTTCTTACGGAATACGGTACAAAGAGCCCTGTCCCAGACCTGTATAGATCCTCTCTGTTCGTTCATGGTGATGCCAAACATGACAACAGTAGTCAGAGCAGAGGACTTGGCTGAAGCACACTGTATATATCTGGGACAGATTTGGGACCAGGCTATATTACAATATTTGGCTAAAGCACATACAGTATTATCTGGGACCAGCAGGCTATGAAAGCGTGGTGCTTTCTCAGGGAAATATCCACTTCCACCGGCCCGGAGCACTGGCATATCAACACAGCGGTTGGCGGTCGCAGACAAGACTCACCGGGTTGGGTGTGAATATCTGGGATGTTCGATCACCACATGGGCCCCCCATCCCGGGGCAGAAGACACATCATGATGAACTTTACTGGTGCAGCCAGCCTGGTACTCTCCATTCCTTCCACCATAGATAGTATGGTGCACTTACACTGCACTTGTTGCTGCCCTGTACATGAAACCTCACCTGGGACATGTTCTATGCTATCAAATCTAATTTTATTGGTCACATACACATTTTTAGAAAATGTTATTACAGGTGTAACGAAATGCTTGTGTTCCTAGCTCCAGCAGTGCAGTAATATCTAACAATGAACAACAATACACACAGATCTAAAAGAATAGTGCATTCGGAAAGTATTCAGACTCCTCGACTTTTGCCACATTTTGTTACGTTACAGCCTTATTTTAAAGATTTAAATATATTGTAACGGTTTTGACTTGAGGTTATTATTTATAGGGGTGCCAGGTATGTTGTGCCTACCAGAGAAAACATTGGTTTCTCCTTTTGGTTTGGGAGGGAATGAGTCCCATCTGGTCCGTCAAGTCTACACCAATACAAAGGACTTATGTAAAAGTCTGGATGGAAATACACTTTTCATAAACCCTTAAAACATTGGAAAGAACTTCAAAAACAACTGTATTCCTTTGTGTGGGTTGCATTACCAACATAAATTATTACACACACATATAATAATATAACACAATGAGTTCTGGTTCCTCCAGAAATGTCCTGTACCTCGGGCCTAAAAAGAGTCCAGCCCGGTAAAGAAGTTCAGGGAACTCAAATGACCTTTGTCACGCAATGTTTGTCCATTCATTCAAGTGTAGCGTAAACCCAGTATTAATCATACAATCAATATAACAATTATTTTACCACACAACTTTAAAGCGTATCAACTCTTACTAAGTCCTCAACTACAACTAACTACACAAATCATCACAGTATACATCACATCAAAACAAATGAAATACCGTATACAAAAAGGTTGTAGTCAGTTGGTCAGTCACGGAGAAAGGCACTGAGCAAAGAGTAGATCCGATCCTGGGTAAACTCTATTAGGCTACAAAACACACATTTAAAGGCAACAAAACAAACGGAATAGAGAAGCTTCGGGAACTGAGGGTTCTCAGTTCTCCCATTCCTCTCTGAAGAGCTTTCTTAGCTATTTTCATGTCTCTCCAGAGATCGATTGGGTTCAAGTCCGGGTTCTGGCCACTCAGGGACATTCAGAGACTTGTCCCAAAGCCACTCCTGCGTTGTCTTGGCTGTGTGCTTAGGGTCGGTGTCATGTTGGAAGGTTAACCTTGGTATTCAGGCCAAAGAGTTCAAGCCTATGGGGTTGTAGCTTCAACTCTGCAGCACACACACACACCAATTGATTAATGGACTGCAGAATGTATCGTTTTTTCTCTTGCTTTGTTTGCTTTTTTCCATATAATGTCTATCTCTGATAAGCTACCCAGGAATGAGCTGAAAATAGCCCATATGAATATTTGTATTATAATTAATATTAGAAATATGGTTAATGAAATAAATAACTTGCTAACATCAGATAACATTCATATATGAGCCATTTCTGATACTCACTTAGATAATTAATTTGATGATACAGCAGTAGCAATACAAGGATATAACATCTATAGAAGAGACAGAAATGCTTATAGGGGAGGTGTTGCTGTATATATTCAGAGTCATATCCCTGTATTGCTTGGAGAAGATCTTAAGTAGAGTGTTATTGAAGTGTTTTGGTTGAAGGTTCACTTGGCACACCTAAAGCCTTTTCTTTTGGGGTGTTGCTATAGGCCACCAAGTGCTAACAGTCAGTATCTAAATAATATGTGTGAAAAGCTTGATAGTTTATGTGATGTAAACAGAGAGGTCTACTTTCTTGGGGACCTGAATATTGATTCGTTTTCATCAAGCTGTCTGCTCAAGAGGAAGCTTCTCACTGTAACCAATGCCTGTAATCTGGTTATTAATCAACCTACCAGAGTGTTTACAAACACTACAGTACCAAGATTATCCACATAATGTACCTATTGGATACAGTAATCACAATATAGTGGCTATATACAGGAAAGCCAAAATTCCAAAAGTTGGGCCTAAAATAGTGTATAAGAGATCATACAAAATATTTTGATGTGACTCTTATGTGGATGATGTTAAAAAGATTTGTTGGTCTGATGTGATTAATAAGGAGCATCGAGACACTGCATTTGATTAATTTATGAAATTGCTTCTTCCAATTATTGATAAACATGCACCTGTTAAGAAACTAACTGTTAGAACTGTTAAGGTTCCATGGTTTGATGAGGAATTGAAAAAATGTATAGTTGAAAGACATGGGGCAAAAGGAGTGGCTAATAAGTCTGGCTGTACATCTGACTGGCTGACTTACTGCAAATTGAGAAATTATGTGACTAAACTCAACAAAAAGAAGCCAAGATCAATGATATAAAAAACTTGAGTACTTTAAATTACATTATGGCAGAAGGTCAAATTCAACTCCATCTTTCATTGAATCAGATGGTTTATTCATTACAAAACCATTTGATGTTGCCAATTATTTTAATGATTACTTCATTAGCAAGTAGGAAAATTTAGGCAGGAAATGCCAACAACGAACAGTGAGCCATTGTACTCATGCATAAAAAAAACAAATAATGAAAGAAAAGTATTGCAAGTTAGAATTTTGTACAGTTAGTGTGGGAGAGGTGTAAAAATGATTGTTTTCGATCAATAATGATAAACCTCTTGGCATTGAAAACTTAGATGGAAAGCTACTGAGGATGGTAGCTGACTCTATAGCCACTCCTATCTGTCATATCTTTAATCTGAGCCCAGAGTAAAGTCTTTGTCCTCGTGTCTGGAGGAAAGCCAAAGTAATTTCGCTTCTCAAGAGTGGTAAAGTGGCCTTTATTGGTTCTAACAGCAGACCTATAAGCTTGCTGCCAGCTCTTAGCAAACTGTTGGAAAAAAATGGTGTTTAACCAAATACAATGCTATTTCTCTGTAAACAAATTAACAACAGACTATCAGCATGCTTATGGAGAAGGGCACTCAACATGTACTGCACTGACACAAATGACTGATAATTGGTTGAAGGAAATTGATAAGAAGAAGATTGTGGGAGCTATACTGTTAGATTTAAGTGCAGCCTTTGATATTATTGACCATAACCTGCTGTTGAAAAAACGTATGTGTCATTGCTTCTGAGCTATCTATCTAACAGAACTCAAAGTGTTTTCTTTAATGGAAGCTTCTCTAATGTCAAACATGTCAAATGTGGTGTACCGCAGGGCAGCTCCCTAGACCCTCTATTCTTTTCTATTTTTACCAATGACCTGCCACTGGCATTAAACAAAGAATGTGTATCCATGTATACTGAGGATTCAACCATATATGCATCAGCAACCACAGCTAATGAAGTCACTGAAACCATTAACAAAGAGTTGCAGTCTGTTTTGGAATGGGTGGCCAGTAATAAACCGTTCCTGAACATCTCTAAATCTAAAAGCATTGTATTTGGTACTCATCATTCCCTCAACTGGACCTGGTAATGAATGGTGTGGCTGTTGAACAAGTTGAGGAGACTAAATTACTTGGTGTTACCTCAGATTGTAAACTGTCATGGTCAAAACATATGGATTCAATGGTTACAAATATGGGGAGAGGTCTGTAATAAAGAGATACTCTGCTTTTTTGACACCACACTCCAAAAAGCAAGTTCTGCAGGCTCTAGTTTAGTCTTATATTGATTATTGTCCAGTTGTGTGGTCGAGTACTGCAAGGAAATACCTAATTAAGCTAGAGCTGGCCCAGAACAAAGCATCACGTCTTGCTCTTCATTGTAATCAGAGGGCTGATATAAATACTATGTATGCTAGTCACTCTTGGCTAAGAGTTGAGTAGAGACACTGCATCACTTCTTCTTTTAATAAGAAACATTAATGTGTTGAAAATCCCTAATTGTTTGCATAGTCAACTTACACACAGCTCTGAGACACACACTTACCCCACCAGACATGGCACCAGGGGTATTTTCACAGTCCCCAAATCCAGAACAAATGAAAGAAAGTGTACAGCATTATATAGAGCCCTTATTGCATGGAACTCCGTTCCATCTCATATTGCTAAAATAAACAGCAAACCTGGTTTAAAAAAAACAGATAAGCCTCTCCCCTATTTGACCTAGATAGTTTGTATGTAGTTCTGTCATTGAGCTGTTGTCTATTAATGTTCTGTATTATGTAATGTTTCATGTTTTGTGTGGGCCCCAGGAAGAGTAGCTGCTGGTTTTGAAACAGCTAATGGGGATCCTAATAAAATACTAAAATACCAATCTTGGTTTCATCAGACCAGAGAATCTTGTTTTTTCATGGTCTGAGAGTCTTTATGTACTTTCTGTCAAACACCAAGTGGGCTGTCATGTGCCTTTTACTGAGGAGTGGCTTCCGTTTGGCCACTACCATAAAAGCCTGATTGGTGGAGTGCTGCAGAGATGGTTGTCCTTCTGGCTGATTCTCCCATCTCCACAGAGGAACTCTAGAACTCTGTCAGAGTGACCATCGGGTCACCCTGACCAAGGCCCTTCTCCCCCGATTTCTCAGTTTGGCCAGCGGCCAGCTCTAGGAAGAGTCTTGGTGGTTCCAAACTTCTTCCATTTAAGGCCACTGTGTTCTTGGGGACCCTCAATGCTGCAGAAATGTTTTGGTAGCCTTCCCCAGATCTGTGCCTCAACACAATCCTGTCTCGGAGCTCTACGGACAATTCCTTCGACCTCATGGCTTGGTTTTTGCTCTGACATGCACTGTCAACTGTGGGACCTTATATAGACAAGTGTGTGCCTTTCCAAATCATGTCCAATTAAATGACTTTACCACAGGTGGACTCCAATCAAGTTGTAGAAACATCTCAAGGATGCTCAATGGAAACAGGATGCACCTGAACTCAGTTTCGAGTCTCATAGCAAAGGGTTTGAATACTTATGCAAATATGGTAGTTATGTTTTTTGTTATAAATTTACAAAGAAATCTAAAAACCTGTTTTCACTTTGTGATTATGGGGTATTGTGTGTAGATTGTTAAGGGAAAAATAAATAATTTAATCAATTTTAGAATACGGCTGTAAAGTAACAAAATGTTGAAAAAAGTCAAGGGGTCTGAATACTTTGCGAATGCACTGTAAAATAATGGAATTAGAAATCTAACACAAAAAAACTTTCTGGGCTAATAATGTAAGAGATAACACAACATTTGTTTTACAATACTGCAAAGTTTCTTAGGAGCAGGAAGCAGAGCTGCCATGTCTGTTGGCACCATCTCATATAGCTATAGAGATGTCACTAGGCTATGTTGAGCCAGCAATGGTAATGATCGCCTATCATAAATCGCCATGGTAAATGTTACTCTCAAATGTCTGACATACTGTAGGGCAACCTACAGGATAAACTTGAGTTGTAGCATTCTCTATACTGTTTTCCCATGCAGGAAGAAGAGTGCTCACTCCATAGGGTCCCCTGTGGAACAGTGGGTAGAGGATGCCATTTGCAACTTTCGGGTTGTGGGTTCGACTCCCACGGGGGACCAGTACAAAAATGCCCCACTACAGTAAGATAAGATAAGATAAGAGTCTCTGCTAAATTACTGAAACGTGTAAAAATAAACGCATTGGCATAAAGCTCTACATTCTGGTGATGCTTTTTACAGGATAACCTGCAGAGGGCAGCAATTTGTAACTTTTGGGACTTTGTCCTTTATCCTGTACACAAGCGCAACAGCAGCACTGAGTAAGATAACATCATTCTTAAAGGCACTATGCAGGTATCATGACCATCCTCCCAATGAGCCCATCCTCTTTGGCAGTTCTGGGCAGAAGGCACCTGTAAACACTGATTTAGGATTAGTGAATTCTTACCTTCACCATAAGGGAAAGAAATGCAAAGCTGACCTTAGATCAGTGTCTCTGACAAAGAACTGACAAGAACACAGAAATGGGTTATAGGGTCCATTAGGCTGGTCATCAGATTGTCAGTGTGTCTGATACAGCCTAGATCCCTCTGAATGGTGATTCTTCCTTTCACCACGTCCTGTAACTGTTTATGTCTAGGCCTGACTCACCCTGACCTGTCTGAGAGATCAAATCAAATCAAATTACTAGTCACATGCGCCGAGTACAACAGGTAGACCTAACTGTGAAATGCTTACTTATGAGCCCTAACCGACAGTGCAGTTTAAATTATATCTTTAAAAAAAATATATATCGGGGACCTTTTGACCCCGAGTGACCTCACAACAAGTCAGTTGTTTACTTCTCAATATCACGCCAACTGAAGTATACACAACAATCCGTTTGCAGAGGTTGAAAATCCCTCTTTGTCGGGTTTTCTAATCTCTCAGTGTTTCTGGTTGACTCTATGTATGCACACATGACTGTAAGTCGCTTTGGATAAAAGCGTCTGCTAAATGGCATATATTATTATTATTATATTATTTCTGACCGTTCATCTATTGGAGAGGGGTGACACCACCTTGTAACCCTTCACAGTCTTGTCTGTTGTCTCCCCTTGAAAGGGTCCCATGTCCGTTTCTCTGGTCTATTTCTCCCATAAAAGCATGGTATGCCTCTCCGCCCACGTTCAATCTTACAATGATAGCCTATCTATATATATCCTCAGTATTTTGGTGCTTCCAGAATCGTACGATATGGGACAATGAATGTAATGGCACTGTGCGCCAACCACTGTACTAAGAATACCAGGCCCTTTCTAAGAATCTAAGAATACTAGAATAAGTTAAGCATACTATGATCCAATTAGTATACATGATGTCAAAAACTTCAAGTTCCATTTGTCAGACTTTAGCTTGGAGCTTTGTGCCCCCTACTGGGGAAAGGGGAAGGAAACATGTAAAACAAGAAGTGGAGCTCCAGTATGGAAGAGGAGAGAAGTAATGGTGGAAATTCAGCTAGACCTCCGTACCATACACCCTGCATACCATACACCCTGCATACCATACACCCTGCATACCATACACCCTGCCCTGCATCCCATACACCCTGCATACCATACACCCTGCCCTGCATCCCATACACCCTGCATACCATACACCCTGCCCTGCATCCCATACACCCTGCATACCATACACCCTGCCCTGCATCCCATACACCCTGCCCTGCATCCCATACACCCTGCATACCATACACCCTGCATACCATACACCCTGCATACCATACACCCTGCATCCCATACACCCTGCATACCATACACCCTGCCCTGCATCCCATACACCCTGCCCTGCATCCCATACACCCTGCATACCATACACCCTGCCCTGCATCCCATACACCCTGCCCTGCATCCCATACACCCTGCCCTGTATCCCATACACCCTGCATACCATACACCCTGCCCTGCATCCCATACACCCTACCCTGCATCCCATACACCCTGCATCCCATACACCCTGCATACCATACACCCTGCCCTGCATCCCATACACCCTGCATACCATACACCCTGCCCTGCATCCCATACACCCTGCCCTGCATCCCATACACCCTGCATACCATACACCCTGCATACCATACACCCTGCATACCATACACCCTGCCCTGCATCCCATACACCCTGCATACCATACACCCTGCCCTGCATCCCATACACCCTGCCCTGCATCCCATACACCCTGCATCCATCCCACTGCTGGCATGCATCTGAAGCTAAGCAGGGTTGGTCCTGGATGGGAGACCAGGTGGTGTTGGAGGGGCCGTAGGAGGCACACTTTCCTCTGGTCTAAAAGAATATCCTCGTGCCCCAGAGCAGTGATTGGGGACATTGCCCTATGTAGGGTGCTGTCTTTCGGATGGGATGTTAAATGGGTGTCCTGTCTCTCTGTGGTTACTGAAGATCCCATGACACTTATTGTAAGAGTAGGGGTGGTAACTGTAAAGAATTGCTATTTTCTTATGCAAGTGATCAGCCTACTGCTAAATACATGGCTACAACTCACAGTAAAGCCTGTGGGGTCCCCTACAGGATAGCTCCCACATTACACACTGACTGCCAAACCAGCGCACACACATAGTCTCCTTTAGCTGAACATTGTGTGACGGCGGGATTCTAGAGTGACGGATGTGACGGCGGGATTCTAGAGTGACGTACGGCCCAGCTGAGCCAATGGCGGAAGACTACAGACTACACCCCAGCTGAACCAATCCAAAGATCCGATCTCCCAGGATCAACCTACTTTTTGTTTTGTATAAATTGTATTGTAACGGTTCACTCTTTCTCTTTTCCTGCTGTTCTGTGCGAGCGAATGGGAGAGCCGTATTTACGTGTACCAGATATTCTCACTCTGAAATAAACTGTCGCTTGTCGTACAATTTTAACACCTTGTCTGAATCGATCCTTAACCGGCTCACCCTTCTAATATCCTTTTATCAACATAACCCTGGTGTCCTGGCTAAATTCCCAAACTGAACCTCATACCATCATGACTATCTAATCATCCCCAGCTTCCAATTGGCTCATTCATCCTGCCTCCTTTCCCTTGTAACTATTCCCCAGGTCATTGCTGTAAATGAGAATGTGTTCTCAGTCAACATAACTGGTAAAATAAAGGTAAAAAAAACACAGAACACATTGCTGCTAGGAATGTAGACCAGTTATGTTATCAGGCAATCCTCACAGTTGAAAGGCTCATATGTGAAGAGGCCAACTAGGTTAAATGGCAAAGGTCACTTCCTTCTCAGTAAACACCAGGCGTATACAAAATACCCACAAGGGATTATACAATATCACTGGATTCATTCTGCTCAGTAGGAGTCATGAAAGCCCAAAAAAAGAGAAATGGCTCCACAGAACTGTGAACCATCTCTATGCTTCGTCCTTAACATGTCCCACAGTTTATAGTTTGTTGAGCAAGATGCGGCTATGGCTATTAGCCATGCTGCTAATTCGGCCCTGCTAGCTGTTGGAGTGGGGCTAGCCTAGCCTTCACGCATATATGCTCTATGGCTGTTGGAGTGGGTCAAGCCTAGCCTCTGATGGCTGCTCCAGTGGGGCTAGCCTAGCCTGTGCTAGCTTTTGGAGTGGGGCTAGCTGTTGCAGTGCTCGTGTTGCCGTTATTAAGCCTTGCTGCTTTGCATGATGTATTGTTGTCTCTACCTTCTTTCCCTTTGTGCTACTGTCTGTGCCCAATAATGTTTGTACCATATTTTGTGCTGCTACCATGTTGTGTTGCTACCGTGTTGTTGTCATGTTGTGTTGCTGTCTTGCTATGTTCTGTCTTAGGTCTCTCTTTATGTAGTGTTGTGTTGTCTCGTCGTGATGTGTGTTCTGTCCTATAGTTATATGTAAATATATCTATATCTATTTATCTATATATGTATATGTATATATATATATATATATATATATATATCTATCTATCTATATATATATGTGTGTGTATTTATATACACTGTATATATATATTTTTAAATCCCTGCCCCCGTACCCTTCAGGAGGCCTTTTGGTAGGCAGTCATTGTGAATAAGAATTTGTTCTTACTGACTTGCCTAGTTAAATAAAGGTGTGTTTATGTGCCCAGACTTGAGGTGGGATGATCTCTCTGTAATCCATGCTTGCCCAACGGCCCGCTGCCTGCTATAATTAGGGTCACTCGATCCGCCCCACTACGGGGGAGGGGGTGGGGGGTTAAATATATATACCTAATATATTTAAATATATTGGGAAAATGTATTTAGCATATAAATATATGTACATTATTTGTAAATTGCATGTGTAAAATACACACCTCAGAGTTTTCTACCCCGATGATAATGTCGAGTCTCACTGACCTCTGGTACCTTAGCATTAGGTTTCCAAAGTTGCGTTTTCACTGATTGAAGTGGATTTAACAAGTGACATCAATAACCGACCCTAGCTTTCACTTGGATTCACCTGGTCATGGAAAAAGCAGGTGTTATTAATGTTTTGTATACTCAGTGTATAAACCTCTATGTAGAAGTATATGAAAATGGCCAATTTTGTAATATGTCCATATATTTTTGTACATATATTTAAATATGTACATATCAGGTTTAAACATATATTTTGATATCTGTAATTTACATATACGTAAATACATGTACATATACCAGCCTGACACTGTGATTGTAATCGTTTCTGTTTAATCCATGTGGTGTTTTTAATCAAACTAAATGGTTAGCCACACAGTGAAAACATCCATAGTTGATTTATAACCAGTTTAGCTCACTGTTGCTCACGGCAACAGACCCTCAAGGGTAGTTGTCTGTCTGTCTGTCAGACTAAAATCTCATGTATCTAAGAATTTGGACAGCTACAATATCAGTTCAATAAGCTTTGAACTCTTTACTAAGAATAACACATATTGTTATTTGCTAGCACAGCAGGCTGAGGTAGTAACCAATTAGGCCATTGACCAGCTGTCGAGGTCACAATTGATGTCACTCTTCCCCCTTGATGGTGATTAGTTAAGCATTAAGCATCTCCTCATTGATTGACTTGCTGGGAAAGAGGGAATTGATCGGCTATTTAAAACCACTCATTTGTATTGACCGTAATGTATTGACTAACACTGGCTGGAGTCTCCTGTTTGGAGATTTGAACCTTTACGCTAACAAATCTAAGATGGAAAACATCAGGGCCCGGTTTCCAAAAGCATCGTAGGAGCATCGTTAAATCTCCGGGATGTTTCCCAAAAACATTGTTTTTAAAGTTGCACTTGAAAACGCTCTTAATCTAACGACCGCCTCAGACCACTAGTAGAAAAGCTAAGTCAAATCAAATCAAATGTATGTATAAAGCCCTTCTTACATCAGCTGATATCTCAAAGTGCTGTACAGAAACCCAGCCTAAAACCCCAAACAGCAAGCAATGCAGGTGTAGAAGCACGGTGGCTAGGAAAAACTCCCTAGAAAGGCCAAAACCTAGGAAGAAACCTAGAGAGGAACCAGGCTATGAGGAGTGGCCAGTCCTCTTCTGGCTGTGCCGGGTGGAGATTATAACAGAACATAGCCAAGATGTTCCAATGTTCATAGATGACCAGCAGGGTTAAATAATAATAATCACAGTGGTTGTGTGCAACAGGTCAGAACCTCAGGAGTAAATGTCAGTTGGCTTTTCATAGCCGATCATTCAGAGTATCTCTACCACTCCTGCTGTCTCTAGAGAGTTGAAAATAGCAGGTCTGGGACAGGTAGCACGTCCGGTGAACAGTGCGTGGTTAGATGCTTTTTTGCCCTCCCAAGTCACTTTATACACAGAAGATCTCCGCTAAACATAG
Organism: Oncorhynchus gorbuscha; assembly: GCF_021184085.1. Lineage (NCBI taxonomy): Eukaryota > Metazoa > Chordata > Actinopteri > Salmoniformes > Salmonidae > Oncorhynchus > Oncorhynchus gorbuscha. The sequence goes on from NC_060195.1 coordinate 67,873,122, forward strand.
AATCCCATGTTTTATCTGTCTCTCTGTGACTGCTGATAACTTCACAACAAAGTTGACTACAAATACAAAGTTGCCTACAGTAGGCTATAGGCCTATGTAAATCATATTGCAATACATTTAACGTTCAATCAATTTAGTTCTATTTTGATACTTGTATGCTACTGTCTGTAATTTGTCTCAATATATGTCATGATGTGTAACAACATGTACACATCTTGATTTAGTGCATTATTAAAGAGTAAGCATTATAATAAGCTGCCTAATATTTGCAGCAATAGGTGATAATATCTTTCTAGTAGCTTATCCATCGTCAGTACTGTGGAATAATTAGAATGTTAAGGTAAGATTTGAATAGAGAAAGCTGATCCGAGAGCAGCGTTGCCTTTCGATCCTATCAGTATCAACCCAGGCCTCAATGACGCACTTAGCGAACGTTCTCTCTGCGTGGTATTTTGGGAAACCTATTTAACATCTTCGGACGTTGTAGGAAAGATGCATCGTTAAAACGCTCATAAGCCTAAATGCCAACACTTTTGGGAAACCGGGCCCAGGTTGATTATTCCTGGCAATGATTAGCTGGCGAAGCATGGCTGTAGATCTAAGTGATCTGTTGTGGTATTGATATAGCTGTGGACCCCAGGAAGAGTAGATGCTGCTTCTGCAAAGGCTAATGAGGAACCAAATAAACAAAACAGCTACCAACAGCGAGCCCCTAACTACCAAAACCACCCAGCAGGAACACATTCAGGTAGACATGTCAAAAAAAGAACTGACAAGATTCCTTACTCTACATGTAATAGAGCCACGTCTGTTCTACTAAATATAGTTCTATCTGAGTGTTCCACACCACTGTGCCCTACTTCCTTTACTGGTATCCTGAGTGAAAGACGATGTGGAGAAAAGCTGCAGTCTAAGAGAGATTGGACCATAGCTTAAGCCTGTTATAAGGTCTAACTGGACTATATGACAGACAGACGGTGTACTGTACCCTCCTCACACCTCATGGGTAGCTCAGTACTGGGCCCCATGCCAGCCTGACACAGCACCATGCTGTATCCTGGAGGCCAGAGCTCATATCCAGTGCTGTGTTTGTAACATGCCTCAGTCAATCAGTAGCCTTAAATAAGGAGGGAACGGTTGAGGGAAACATGTTCTAGGGGGAGAAAATAGCCTGATAATTGCTCCTGACATTTGATGAGTTCCAGAGTGGCACAAGGTGTGGCTGTGACAAGATACGCTCTCTGTCATTTTTAGTATGACCGTCCCTAGCTACGTGATGTCATAGACGGGACAACAACAAGGGCCACTGCAACCAGTGGGGCCGTTTTTAACCAATTGGAACTCAATGACCTTGTATTCTTTCACTAGCTCACATTTAGCAGGGAACCCAGTACTTGTGCCGTCTTATCCAATCCTTCGACCTCATGGCTTGGTTAATGCTCTGACATGCACTGTCAACTGTGGGACCTTAGATAGACAGGTGTCTGCCGTTACAGACCATGTCAAATCAATTGAATTTACCCCATGTGGACTCCAATCAAGTTGTAGAAACATCTCAAGGATGATCAATGGAAACAGGATGCACCTGAACTCAGATTTGAATCTTATAGCAAAGGGTCTGAATACTTATGTAAATAACATATTTCTGTGTTTTTATTTTTTATAAATTCGCAAAAATGTCTAAAAATCAATTTTTGCTTTGTCATTATGGGGTCTTGTGTGTAGATTGATGAAGGGGGAAAATCAATTTCATCAATTTTACAATAAGGCTGTAATGTAACAAAATGTGGAAAAAGTGAAGGGGTCTGAATAGTTTCTGAATGCATTGTATATGTTCAATCCAGAAATGGTTCATCCAATCAGCCTAAAACCTAATCCCCTCTTTATTCACTAGCTCACCAGCAATATGTCTCACACCAGGCTTCGTCTGGACCTCAGGCTGAGCAGGTCCAGCCTCCTCTGACAAGTTTAGAAGCTGGGGATTCACCCTGTAACACCAAAGCTATAGGATTCCACATGTACGGCACTTTCAGACATTAAAATGAGGCCTTTTCATCTGCTGCTGAGTGTCTAATGCAGCACGGACACTCATACATCACTCCAGGCCTAATGTACTGTGTATAGACGCAGCGAGTGGCCAATGCTCCCCGCCTGCTCTGTGGCTTTAGGAGTCTGAGCAGGATACAATCAGACCAACCATTTAATATGTATATTTGTTTACTTGAGCCCGATCACTACCACTACACCTACATACACCTGTCTCATCCTGAAATCTGTACAATCTTAGAAAAAAGGGTTCCAACAGGGTTCTTCGGCTGTCCCCTTTCCACAGAAGGTTCTACATGGAACCGCATAGGGTTTTACCTGGAACCAAAAAGAGTCCTTTCAAAGGGTTCCCCTATGGGGACAACCGAAAAACCCTTTTAGGTTCTAGATAGCATACTTTTTTCTAAGAGTGTACCTATTTCTACCTATCTGTGAGAGGAGTCTATCAGCTGTTTTTACAGCGCACTACCCAAAGGCCACTGTGTGATTTGACTTGATTGTAGGGAAAAAGGAATGTTGAACTGTGTAAATACTGCAGTGCAGGCTTGTTTTGACAGAGCTCATGGTCACTCTGGTAGCTAGGCCAGAAGGTCTCAAGAGGGACTAGTAAACAACTCACTTCTCTGCCTCCCTACATATTCTCTAACTGGGGAGAGAAAAGTCCCTACAGCTCTGAATTCTCCTTCAACCCACAGATTCAATGACTGCAGTGCAGCTTGAAGCTATGCTGTGATTCTAAATGACAAATAGAGGATTAAAAATAAACATGCTGATATTTAGCCACGTTGGCTGGCAGGCAGAAGGAGGAGGGGATGTGGGGGTGAACAACATTAGAATTTCTCTTCGGATATATATATATATATATATGAGAGAGAGAGGGAGCTCTTTTCTCAGAGACTACACCAGTGGCATTCTGTGAGGAAACAGGATACCTGGTCTAAAAAGGAAGCAACCTCGCTGCTCTTTGGGGAGCTACATGTGCTTGGCTCGAGTCCCACTGGCACTGGTCAACCCCGCTACAGCCCCCATCTCAACCCCCTCTCTAGCCACTGTCTCTCTGACCATCCCCCATCTCAACCCCCTCTCTAGCCACTGTCTCTCTGACCATCCCCCATCTCAACCCCCTCTCTAGCCACTGTCTCTCTGACCATCCCCCATCTCAACCCCCTCTCTAGCCACTGTCTCTCTGACCATCCCCCATCTCAACCCCGGACCCTCTCTAGCCCCCATCTCTCTGACCAGCCCCACCTCTCTAGCCACTGTCTCTTTGACCAGCCCCCATCTCAACCCCGGCCCCTCTCTAGCCCCCATCTCTCTGACCAGCCCCCATCTCAACCCTGGCCCTCTCTCTAGCTCCCATCTCTCTGACCAGCCCCCGTCTCAATCCTGGCCCCTCTCTAGCCCCTGTCTCTCTGACCAGCCCCCATCTCAACCCCCTCTCTAGCCACTGTCTCTTTGACCATCCCCCATCTCAACCCCTATCTAGCCACTGTCTCTTTGAACCATCCCCCATCTCAACCCCCTCTCTAGCCACTGTCTCTTTCAACCATCCCCCATCTCAGCCCCCTCTCTAGCCACTGTCTCTTTGACCATCCCCCATCTCAACCCCCTCTCTAGCCACTGTCTCTTTGACCATCCCCCATCTCAGCCCCCTCTCTAGCCACTGTCTCTTTGACCATCCCCCATCTCAGCCCCCTCTCTAGCCACTGTCTCTCTGACCATCCCCCATCTCAACCCCCTCTCTAGCCACTGTCTCTCTGACCATCCCCCATCTCAGCCCCCTCTCTAGCCACTGTCTCTTTGACCATCCCCCATCTCAACCCCTCTCTAGCCACTGTCTCTCTGACCATCCCCCATCTCAACCCCCTCTCTAGCCACTGTCTCTTTGACCATCCCCCATCTCAACCCCCTCTCTAGCCACTGTCTCTCTGACCATCCCCCATCTCAACCCCCTCTCTAGCCACTGTCTCTTTGACCATCCCCCATCTCAACCCCCTCTCTAGCAACTGTCTCTTTGAACCATCCCCCATCTCAGCCCCCTCTCTAAACAATGTCTCTCTGACCATCCCCCATCTCAACCCCGGACCCTCTCTAGCCCCCATCTCTCTGACCAGCCCCCCTCTCTAGCCACTGTCTCTTTGACCAGCCCCCATCTCAACCCCGGCCCCTCTCTAGCCCCCATCTCTCTGATCAGCCCCCATCTCAACCCTGGCCCTCTCTCTAGCCCCCATCTCTCTGACCAGCCCCCGTCTCAATCCTGGCCCCTCTCTAGCCCCTGTCTCTCTGACCAGCCCCCATCTCAAACCTGGCCCCTCTCTAGCCCCTGTCTATCTGACCAGCCCCCTCCATGGCCTCCCTCAGACCACATGATGGACAAACCACAAGACCTGGTCCAGCACTAACACACTGGGTTCAGTGAGTCCAGGTCTTGGTGCTATTGGATTTATTGAATTACAGTACCAGTCAAAAGTTTGGACTCACCTACTCGTTCAAAGATTATTATAATAATTTTTTACTATTTTCTACATTGTAGAATATTAGTGAAGACATCAAAATGATGAAATAACACATGGAATCATGTAGAAAATAGTAAAAATAAAGAAAAACCCTTGAATGAGTAGGTGTATCCAAACTTTTTACTGGTACCGTAGGTGTGGTTGTGGTTGTGCTAAGCTGGAACAAAAGCCTGCATGCACATTATCAATGTCCACAGCAGTAGGAGGGGCAGCTTGTGGGGTATGTCGGTTTTAATGCAGTCAACACCTGTGTCAACTTTCTGAAGAAACTCCCTGTGTGGTTTCAGTTCATCTGCAATTGGGGCCAAAGAAGTGTTACTGCAGAATCCAACTACTGTCATGAGGAGACAGATGAAGTGTTGATGAAGCCTGGCAAACACCCTGGCCAGCCCCCCTTAAACCCTTAGTGAAGGGATTTGGCTGAGGGGAAGAAGGGAGGAGTCTACAGCCATGGTTGGTATTAGGGGCCACGGCCTCACAGCACATGTTAATGAGACAGAATGATGGTGGCAGTAACGGGAAGATCTCACTGCCTGCAGACATGGCTTCATATCTGGCCTCACAGCAGCATCAGCTGTACCTGTTCATGTATTCATTTGATACCTGCACGGACGCACACACACACACACACACACACACACACACACACACACACACACACACACACACACACACACACACACACACACACACACACACACACACACACACACACACACACACACACACACACACACACACACACACACACACACACACACACACACACACACACAACTCTGAAGGTAAACAGATCACTAACCCAATTCCCCTCTAGCTCTAGACAGCAGGAGGTGTGACTAATGCTTGTCAGTCTGATGTACTGATTACTGCCCCACTTCCCCCAAACTGTCAATCACACTGAAGGAACCGGACGGCAGAGCATGCTAGTGCCAAACCAAGGTAACAATCTCTACGGTAACCATGGGCTCAACACTGCATCAGTACCCCATCCAATCCATCACTCTGCACAAATGGCCCAATGGAATTTATAAGCCCAAATCCCTGGGGTCTGCTGACTCAGCTGTTCCTTGATCCCTCTCTCCTCACCCCCCTGTCTCCCTTGTTCATCCCACACATACTGTACACTCCTACTGGGACTTCACATGTAACCTGGGCATACACAGTGGAGGCTGGTGAGGGGAGGGCAGCTCATATTAATGACGGTTTGATACTGTTCCATTACTATGAGCCCGATCTTTGATTTAAAGTTTTACCAGCCACTGGCATACACACACTGTCAGAGCCTCCCTAGGCCCTAGCTGCCACACCACATCCACACACCCTCAGACCCTCCCTAGGCCCTAGCTGCCACACCACATCCACACACCCTCAGACCCTCCCTAGGCCCTAGCTGCCACACCACATCCACACACTCTCAGACCCTCCCTAGGCCTTAGCTGTCTCACCACATCCACACACTCTCAGATCCTCCCTAGGCCCTAGCTGTCTCACCACATCCCAGGCTTACAGTCAGATTACAACGCCTGAGGAGGCAGGCACCACGGACAGGCCACGCCATGTCAGAAATACTTTAAGAAATGAGATGGGAAACTCATTGGCCAATGAATAGAGGAAAGTACTATGCTGCCCCACCCAGCAGACTGTCAACCAATCAGGTTCATGTTGTCATGCAGTTGGTAAGCTAATCGTCAAGCATTCCCTTCTAAAAGGTGGTATGAAGGTATGAGTCGAGAAACCTGCCTATTGTCCTCCAAAGTATGAAATGTCACGATTTCAAAGCTATATGATATTACAGAGAACAGGTTAATTATCTCCCATCTCAGAAAATATTTGTAATGTTGTGCTTCTTGTTCACGTAATTCATGCTAATGTTGGATTTTGGAGCTGGTGCCCAATTGACTCCCACTGACTCCTTGAAGGAGGGCATTCCTTGTGGGATTGTACCCAGAATGCACCGCACGGTCCATTGACAACATACGGGCAACATACACAATGGTCGTTAATATGAATCCAATGACGTTTCCCATCTCCTCATTTCTTAAAGTATTTCAGGTCAGGCCTGGTTGTGTTAGCCTGTCGCTTGGACTCACAAACCACTCTGTTGGGTCTCAGGCCTTTTAAAAGTTCATATGGAGCATTGCTGGGTGTCCTTCTGTCAGGTCAAATATTTGCTTACAGCACAGATTAGTGTTGGGTTTAGGTTTAGTGTTGGGCTTATCAGGGGCATGTCTAGAGAAGAGCATGGAGCTTCGGCAGGTTATAGATTAAGGAAGACAGACACAGACCATTCCTGTTTTATGCATGGATTGATGACCTCTAATGTTCAGACTCAACGCTGGAGGGATTGACATAAAGTTCTGAACTACAGTTAGCAGGTTAGACGAGGGGAGAGGCAGTCACTGACTAACACCATAGCTGTTTGTTTCCTGAATGCCTTGGTGACACTAAATGTTCAGACTTTAACACTAGAGGGATTGACATAAATGTCTGAACTATAGAAAGTATGTCCACGAGGAGAAAGGTAGGCGTTGACGCCGAATGATTTGGTGATGGTTAATGTTCACACTTAAGGCAAGAGGGATCAACCTAAAAGGTCTGTACTGTCACCGAAGATGATGTGGTCCTTTTCATGTTACACAAACATCCAATGTGCTTTACCACTGTAGGGTTGCCATGCCAAACCCTGGAGCCTCCTGGGAATTGATAACATAAATGTAAACAATGTTGAAGGAGCTCTAATGGTCTTTAGGTTAGGAACCCTGAACGACCAACTCTTCTTGGGTCACATATTGACCATACTGTACCCACTAAATGAGCTACTCTAAACGTGGGAATGATCTGCTCTAGCTTGAGAAATGACGACCAAACACAGAGGGGCTTGCTTTGGGCGCCATGTTTGCGCCAGTCTGATCCACAGCCAGAAGAATCTGGTCGCTGCTAAAAATGTATTGATGACGGCCAGGCATCCGCCTCCCTCTCCCTGCTCTGGGGCGACACGTTCAAAACGGAGCTGCTAGGTGAAGGCCTGATAACCCCATCTGGCTCAGCCTCTCCATATCCCCCACAGCCCCCTGGGGATCTGAGACGCACAGGGCCCTGAGCCTGGACCCGCTGCCCTTAGGAAATACCCTGCTGCTGTCACTGTACCACTTCAGTGTAGAACATCCATAGGCCAGCTTTGTTGATCTTTGTCTTTGATGTGTGGTAAGGAAATTGACTAGAACATAATCAGAACTTAACGTCACTATTGCCCAGTGGAATAGGTGGTAAATACTTCCTGCACTTCTCAGTTGACAATCGATAAATATGTTCATAATAGCTGCAGTCAATCACATGGGATTATGTTTGACTGGAAACTGACTCTTAGAAAAAAGGGTTCCAAAAGGGTTTTCCAGCTGTCCCCATTGGATAACCATTTTTGGTTCCAGGTAGAACCCTTTTGGGTTCCATGTAGAACCATCTGTGGAAATGGTTCTAGATGGAACCCAAAAGGGTTACACCTGGAACCAAAAGGGTTCTTCAATGGGATACGCTATGGGGACAGCCAAAGAACCCTTTCGGTTCTAGACAGCACCTTTTTTTCAGTACAATATTCTATCCAGATACACAAACACAACATCAATACTCATGCAGATATGCACCCAAAACATCAGTAATGATGCAAAGATGTCAAATCAACAGGAGTCAATAGGATTGATAGTGGATCTGTAAACCAACTCCCTCAGCTGACCTCACTGAGAATACAACAGTGAGCAGAGTGGTCTATGTGGTCACGACATGTTCCCTTCGTGCAGTCTACCTGCCCTGTCTGATTAGCCACAACACCGTCACAGCAACACCCTCCCAACACCAGCCTGTCTCCATACACTGCAGAATGCACATGATAAACTGAATGAAATACTGTAGACAAAGAGGGTTGTCATGGGTACAGAGAGAGAAGTCCATGTAGTTTGACCTCCTTCTCTGGGTTTAGCTGCAGTGTGTAGCTGACAACCAGTCTTACCTCAGAGAGCGGTGAGTCAAAGCTGTAGTCCAGACCGCTGCTTGCTGCTACTGCTGCAGTGTCACTGTGTTGCTCTGTAGCAGGAAATGAGAGAGGAAATGTTATCCAGTGTGTAGTGTTTCCACGTCTTCCTTCCCTGATCAAGCCCTTTTTCTCCTCTCCTGTGTCCTCAGCTTGCCTCTGTCTGTACAATCCAGTTAGAGCGATGGGGGAGGAGGAGGGGGGTGAATCACTCTCCCGCCAATGCTGACAGAGAGAGGGAGCGCGCCTGGGAGAGAGAGAGACAGAAAGAGGGGGAATGAGACGCTGCTGTGATAGAGGACTGGATAGAAGGACAGTGTGGTGCAGTGGAGAGAAATGACTGGGGAGGGAGAGAAGGAGAGCTAGAGAGGGAGGGAAGGAGAGAGAGAGGGAGGGAGGGAAGGAGAGAGAGAGGGAGGGAGAGGGTAAAGGTACAGATAGAACCTGGCATGTAGATATCTGCCTCGCTGCTAAATTTAACCTACCCCTAATGACACACACACACACACACACACACACACACACACACACACACACACACACACACACACACACACACACACACACACACACACACACACACACACACACACACACACACACACACACACACACACACACACACACACACACACACACACACACTTGGCCAGATGGTCCTGTCAGGGAACTGATCCCTAAGGAGTCTGGGACTGTCCCCGTGGAGATAGAGAGAGAGGAAGGGAAGAGAAGGGGGGTGGGGGTGTAAACTTGTTTCAAGTACCCAGGGGTAGGTTAGTCAGTTTGGGATTGGTTGATTGTTGTTTTATGAAGAGAGTGAAAAGCTTGACAAGGGACAGTTCCCAAGTTGAAAGAGATTGGCCAGTAAGACCCTAATAGCATCTACCATACACATCCTATAGTTCTATATGTCATCAGGACAGCTTTGGAAAGCTGATCCCTTCACGTAGTCAGGAACTTAGTTTTACTGAGGACACTGGTACCCACATCACCCACAGCTTAAACAATAGGTGACACAAGGTGACAGAGTAAAATGCATTGTAGGTTTTATTTGACTCAGTTGGTCTATTCTGGATGACAATAGAGTCCGGGTGACCATGTCACCTGCTCTGGTACCTTAGGACAAGGCATTTGATTTGTATGTGGGGAATCAAAATGGTGGTCTGATAGGAGCATAGCAGTATTCAAAACAATGTCAAGATTCTATGATCATTTGCCAGTCAACTCTGAAAATAATTGAAAACTGTATTTTTTCAAAGAATCATTGAATTTCATAGCATGTTTTTCCCCTTTAAAACCCAGCATTCTATTCCAGAAGTATACTGTTCTACGCTTGGACCTTCACTGAGGCATGCTCTCCTGTGGGACTGTTTTCTGTCCGACCACGGCAACCACGGGACTACATCTCAGACTCCTTTCAATGTGTCCTTGGCTCCGTGCGGGTCTGTGTTTTCCATCAGTGAGCAGTGCTGCGGTGGGTGTGTGGATGGGAAGGCTTTTCCTCTGGCCTTCTCCTGAGTAGCAGTGGTGTCAATGTTTCAGTGTCTGGAAGTGTGTCTGGACTGACACAAACTGTGTGTGTGGTGAGGTAAAGGCACATTCGAGGCTTCCATTGTGTCAGTCCCCAGCTGTCATCGGAACCTCTCCTTGGCACATACACATACATCTGGTCAGAAACAGACTAAAAGGTGGGCCTCACAGTGCCTGCTAGGGGAGGTAGAAAATATCCCCTTATAGATTTAGATCTCAATGGGCTCCCATCAACTCTGACCTTATCTACAATGTGCTGGGGGTTGTCATGGAGACGTGGCATGGCCTGTACTATCAGAGCCACCTGTTGTCCTACTCAGGAGAACAATAACGCAGGACAGTATGACAATGCACACTCAGTCCCCACTGTAAAATAAACTGTTGGAATACAGGAAAATAGATTATATAGCCAGGCTAACTTTTTCCAGAGAGTTGAGAGGAGGCTCTTTATAGTGTGTGCAGTTCAAAAACACATTGAGTTGCCAACTACACACATCATTCATCAACTCACTATGAACTCTGAGGGACGTTCCTGTCTAGCCTGACTCCCAACTCTGTTTGTGCTGTCTTGTGCAACTTTGGTGTGACGTTGACATAGCGGTTGTCAAGACAGCACAAACAGATGAGGGACTCAGGCTAGTTCCTGTGCCCTCAGATATAACTAGTTCATCGTTGGCCTTGCGGCCAGTCACTGTGGCATGATGTATGTGATCTGCCTCTTGGGGAGGCTGTGCTGAATGCCTGCGCTGATGTTTTTCATTGACAGCTATGTCAGCCATTTTGAGAGTGATGTACTATCATTATATCTCAGCTAGGTTTATTTACGATACATATCCTAGCAATTTAACATCCTCTCTAATTGACAACGTGAAGTAAGAAAGTTCATATAGTCATCAGTTACTTTCAGTCATCAGTAAGAAATAGTCAACTGGAGAAAAATGGCTATTAAATATCTCAACTTCTATAAAAGGGAGCCGGATAGAATATTGACATTGAAGCATCTCAGACCTGGGACGATAAACCGAAAATTATCGACACCAACCAAACTGACCACTTATTGTGGACAATTTGCTGATATCGTTCATTATGATAAATAACCCATAGGGCCGTACTAGAGAAATGTGTAGTTTGAAATTAAATAAGTTTGCTAATATGAGTGGTTGTTGAGGCTTAACTTAACCCTGCCCACAAATCAGAAGCATCACAAAATGAACCTCACTGACAGCTCCCAGCGTGGTCCAGCTGAATGTGCAGGGCTAGAAGTTTCCACCTGTCCATCAGGCTATTCCCATCACACCTTGCAGGAGGGGGAAGGCTATTCTCATCACACCTTGCAGGAGGGGGAAGGCTATTCCCATCACACCTTGCAGGAGGGGGAAGGCTATTCCCATCACACCTTGCAGGAGGGGGAAGGCTATTCCCATCACACCTTGCAGGAGGGGGAAGGCTATTCCCATCACACCTTGCAGGAGGGTGAAGGCTATTCCCATCACACCTTGCAGGAGGGGGAAGGCTATTCCCATCACACCTTGCAGGAGGGGGAAGGCTATTCCCATCGCACCTTGCAGGAGGGGGAAGGCTATTCCCATCACACCTTGCAGGAGGGGGCTATTCCCATCGCATCCCTGATCTGAGCCGTGATCCATCCCACTGAGTACATGTATATATAACACCTCCACCTGGAGAGGAAGGGAGAGAGAGAGAGAGGGAGAGAGAGGGAGGGAGGAGCGAGGGGTAGAGAGAGAGGGAGGAGGGAGCGAGGGGGAGAGAGAGAGGGAGAGAGGGATGGAGAGGAAGGGAGAGAGAGAGGGAGGGAGGGAGGAAGGAAGGGAGGGAGGGAGGGAGGGAGGGAGGGAGGGAGAGAGAGGGAGGGAGAGGAAGGGAGGAGAGAGAGAGAGAGAGAAGAGAGAGAGAGAGGGAGGGAGGGGGAGAGAGAGAGGGAGAGAGGGAAGGAGAGGAAGGGAGGAGGGAGCGAGGGGGAAAGGGAGAGGGAGACGGAGAGGGAGAGCGGGAGAGGATTCCAGAAATAGTCCCCAATACCAAAGACTGGTAACCAGAGAGGGGCTTGCTCCTCAAGCGTACCATGGGTCAGTCCGGATAGAGCATACTTATGATGAAAGCTGAAGGATGTATGGGTCATTCAACCCCACACAGGTCTAGACCACTGACCTATAGACTTGGGTACTCTGGGTAATGAGGCACAACATCTAGCTCCTATCCCCTATAGGCTAGATCTTTAAGGACTCATCCTCTCTCCCATTTTGTTGTCCATCACTTAATGGCTGCTGAGCTTCACAATGCTTTGCCTTTGACCTCTGCCAAAGTGAAGTGCTTTTCATTGTACCTGCCAGACATGACGTTGCCTAGTGCTCCATCCCAAAATGACTCAAACAGTACACACACGCACACATACATACATGCAGGCACACACACACACACACACACACACACACACACACACACACACACACACACACACACACACACACACACACACACACACACACACACACACACACACACACACACACACACACACACACACACACACACACACACACACACACACACACACACACACACACACAATAACAAATGGGCCATTATCGCTAATAAAAGGCTCTCTGATGCAAAGCTGCTTCCCAGAAAGACCCTTCACAGCTGCTCTCTCCAGCCAGCATTAGCTAAATGTGAGACAGTTGAAGGAAACAGGTGGTGCAGTGGTAAAATAACCCTATGGAGACAACCTTTTTACCCTGCTGTCTATTCCCAATGTGATGACTGTTTAATGCACTTTTTAGGACATCACTTTGACTGCCTGGGTCTCAGAAGCATTGCTGATAGTGGAATCAGCCCCTGTGTGCTATTGACAGAATGAGCTACAGATGCTTGGTGAGGAAAAAATAAAAAACACATTAACAGTTTATTTGTTAAGCTATTGATCATCCTGCAAACGTGCAATACCATATGGAATTTCCAACTTCCCAACTAGTGCTAAAATGTATATTTTGTTTCTTTGTCTAGAGGAAGAACTAAAGGGCTTGTTCCCAGAGGGAAAACTAAAGGACTTTAGAGGGAGAACTGAAGGGCTTGTTCCCAGAGGGAGAACTGAGGGGCTTGTTCCCAGAGGGAGAACTAAAGGGCACTGCGTTCATCCACCTCTGGCATGCTCGCCTCCCTACCACTGAGGAAGTACAGCTCCCGCTCAGCCCAGTCAAAACTGTTCGCTGCTCTGGCCCCCCAATGGTGGAACAAACTCCCTCACGACGCCAGGACAGCGGAGTCAATCACCACCTTCCGGAGACACCTGAAACCCCACCTCTTTAAGGAATACCTAGGATAGGATAAGTATCCCTCTCACCCCCCCCCCCAATTTAAGATTTAGATGCACTATTGTAAAGTGACTGTTCCACTGGATGTCTTAAGGTGAATGCACCAATTTGTAAGTCGCTCTGGATAAGAGCGTCTGCTAAATGACTTAAATGTAATGTAAATGTAAAGGACTTTAGAGGGAGAACTGAGGGGCTTGTTCCCAGAGGGAGAACTAAAGGACTTTAGAGGGAGAACTGAGGGGCTTGTTCCCAGAGGGAGAACCAAGGGGCTTGTTCCCAGAGGGAGAACTAAGGGGCTTGTTCCCAGAGGAAGAACTGAGGGGCTTGTTCCCAGAGGGAGAACTAAAGGACTTTAGAGGGAGAACTGAGGGGCTTGTTCCCAGAGGGCGAACTAAGGGGCTTGTTCCCAGAGGGGGAACTAAGGGGCTTGTTCCCAGAGGGAGAACTAAAGGAGTTTAGAGGGAGAACTGAGGGGCGTGTTCCCAGAGGGAGAACTAAGGGGCTTGTTCCGAGAGGGAGAACTAGGGGCTTGTTCCCAGAGGGAGAACTGAGGGGCTTGTTCCCAGAGGGAGAACTGAGGGGCTTGTTCCCAGAGGGAGAACCAAGGGGCTTGTTCCCAGAGGGAGAACTAAGGGGCTTGTTCCCAGAGGAAGAACTAAAGGACTTTAGAGGGAGAAATGAGGGGCTTGTTCCCAGAGGGAGAACTGAGGGGCTTGTTCCCAGAGGGAGAACTGAGGGGCTTGTTCCCAGAGGGAGAACCAAGGGGCTTGTTCCCAGAGGGAGAACTAAGGGGCTTGTTCCCAGAGGAAGAACTAAAGGACTTTAGAGGGAGAAATGAGGGGCTTGTTCCCAGAGGGAGAACTGAGGGGCTTCTTCCCAGAGGGTGAACTAAGGTGCTTGTTCCCAGAGGGAGAACTAAGGGGCTTGTTCCCAGAGGGAGAACTAAGGGGCTTGTTCCCAGAGGGAGAACTAAGGGGCTTGTTCCCAGAGGGAGAACTAAAGGACTTTAGAGGGAGAACTGAGGGGCTTGTTCCCAGAGGGAGAACTAAAGGACTTTAGAGGGAGAACTGAGGGGCTTGTTCCCAGAGGGAGAACTAAGGGGCTTGTTCCCAGAGGGAGAACTAAAGGACTTTAGAGGGAGAACTGAGGGGCTTGTTCCCAGAGGGAGACCTAGAGGACTTTAGAGGGAGAACTGAGGGGCTTGTTCCCAGAGGGAGAACTAAAGGACTTTAGAGGAAGAACTAAAGGGCTTGTTCCCAGAGGGAAAACTAAAGGACTTTAGAGGGAGAACTGAGGGGCTTGTTCCCAGAGGGAGAACTAAAGGACTTTAGAGGGAGAACTGAGGGGCTTGTTCCCAGAGGGAAAACTAAGGGGCTTGTTCCCAGAGGGAGAACTAAATGACTTTAGAGGGAGAACTGAGGGGCTTGTTCCCAGAGGGAGACCTAGAGGACTTTAGAGGGAGAACTGAGGGGCTTGTTCCCAGAGGGAGAACTAAAGGACTTTAGAGGGAGAACTGAGGGGCTTGTTCCCAGAGGGAGAACTAAAGGACTTTAGAGGGAGAACTGAGGGGCTTGTTCCCAGAGGGAGAACTAAGGGGCTTGTTCCCAGAGGGAGAACTAAATGACTTTAGAGGGAGAACTGAGGGGCTTGTTCCCAGAGGGAGAACTAAAGGACTTTAGAGGGAGAACTGAGGGGCTTGTTCCCAGAGGGAGAACTAAGGGGCTTGTTACCAGAGGAAGAACTAAAGGGCTTGTTCCCAGAGGGAGAACTAAAGGACTTGTTCCCAGAGGGAGAACTAAAGGACTTTAGAGGGAGAACTGAGGGGCTTGTTCCCAGAGGGAGAACTAAGGGGCTTGTTACCAGAGGAAGAACTAAAGGGCTTGTTCCCAGAGGGAGAACTAAAGGGCTTGTTCCCAGAGGGAGAACTAAAGGGCTTGTTCCCAGAGGGAGAACTAAGGGGCTTGTTCCCAGAGGGAGAACTAAGGGGCTTGTTCCCAGAGGGAGAACTAAAGGACTTTAGAAGGAGAACTGAGGGGCTTGTTCCCAGAGGGAGAACTAAGGGGCTTGTTCCCAGAGGGAGAACTAAGGGGCTTGTACCCAGAAGGAGAACTAAGGGGCTTGTTCCCAGAGGGAGAACTAAAGGACTTTAGAGGGAGAACTGAGGGGCTTGTTCCCAGAGGGAGAACTAAGGGGCTTGTTCCCAGAGGGAGAACTAAGGGGCTTGTTCCCAGAGGGAGAACTAAAGGACTTTAGAGGGAGAACTAAGGGGCTTGTTCCCAGAGGGAGAACTAAAGGACTTTAGAGGGAGAACTAAGGGGCTTGTTCCCAGAGGGAGAACTAGGGGGCTTGTTCCCAGAGGGAGAAGTAAGGGGCTTGTTCCCAGAGGGAGAACTGAGGGGCTTGTTCCCAGAGGGAGAACTAAAGGACTTTAGAGGGAGAACTGAGGGGCTTGTTCCCAGAGGGAGAACTAAGGGGCTTGTTCCCAGAGGGAGAACTAAAGGACTTGTTCCCAGAGGGAGAACTAAAGGACTTTAGAGGGAGAACTAAAGGGCTTGTTCCCAGAGGGAGAACTAAAGGGCTTGTTCCCAGAGGGAGAACTAAAGGGCTTGTTCCCAGAGGGAGAACTAAAGGACTTGTTCCCAGAGGGAGAACTAAGGGGCTTGTTCCCAGAGGGAGAAGTAAGGGGCTTGTTCCCAGAGGGAGAACTGAGGGGCTTGTTCTCAGAGGGAGAACTAAAGGACTTTAGAGGGAGAACTGAGGGGCTTGTTCCCAGAGGGAGAACTAAAGTACTTTAGAGGGAGAACTGAGGTGCTTGTTCCCAGAGGGAGAACTAAGGGGCTTGTTACCAGAGGAAGAACTAAAGGGCTTGTTCCCAGAGGGAGAACTAAAGGACTTGTTCCCAGAGGGAGAACTAAAGGACTTTAGAGGGAGAACTAAAGGGCTTGTTCCCAGAGGGAGAACTAAAGGGCTTGTTCCCAGAGGGAGAACTAAGGGGCTTGTTCCCAGAGGGAGAACTAAGGGGCTTGTTCCCAGAGGGAGAACTAAAGGACTTTAGAAGGAGAACTGAGGGGCTTGTTCCCAGAGGGAGAACTAAGGGGCTTGTTCCCAGAGGGAGAACTAAGGGGCTTGTACCCAGAAGGAGAACTAAGGGGCTTGTTCCCAGAGGGAGAACTAAAGGACTTTAGAGGGAGAACTGAGGGGCTTGTTCCCAGAGGGAGAACTAAGGGGCTTGTTCCCAGAGGGAGAACTAAGGGGCTTGTTCCCAGAGGGAGAACTAAAGGACTTTAGAGGGAGAACTAAGGGGCTTGTTCCCAGAGGGAGAACTAAAGGACTTTAGAGGGAGAACTAAGGGGCTTGTTCCCAGAGGGAGAACTAGGGGGCTTGTTCCCAGAGGGAGAAGTAAGGGGCTTGTTCCCAGAGGGAGAACTGAGGGGCTTGTTCCCAGAGGGAGAACTAAGGGGCTTGTTCCCAGAGGGAGAACTAAAGGACTTGTTCCCAGAGGGAGAACTAAAGGACTTTAGAGGGAGAACTAAAGGGCTTGTTCCCAGAGGGAGAACTAAAGGGCTTGTTCCCAGAGGGAGAACTAAAGGGCTTGTTCCCAGAGGGAGAACTAAAGGACTTGTTCCCAGAGGGAGAACTAAGGGGCTTGTTCCCAGAGGGAGAACTAAGGGGCTTGTTCCCAGAGGGAGAACTAAAGGGCTTGTTCCCAGAGGGAGAACTAAAGGACTTTAGAGGGAGAACTAAAGGGCTTGTTCCCAGAGGGAGAACTACAGGGCTTGTTCCCAGAGGGAGAACTAAAGGACTTGTTCCCAGAGGGAGAACTAAGGGGCTTGTTCCCAGAGGGAGAACTAAGGGGCTTGTTCCCAGAGGGAGAACTAAAGGACTTTAGAGGGAGAACTGAGGGGCTTGTTCCCAGAGGGAAAACTAAAGGACTTTAGAGGGAGAACTAAAGGACTTGTTCCCAGAGGGAGAACTAAAGGGGCTTGTTCCCAGAGGGAGAACGAAAGGAGTTTAGAGGGAGAACTGAGGGGCTTGTTCCCAGAGGGAGAACTAAGGGGCTTGTTCCCAGAGGGAGAACTAAAGGACTTTAGAGGGAGAACTGAGGGGTTTGTTCCCAGAGGGAGAACTAAAGGACTTTAGAGGGAGAACTGAGGGGCTTGTTCCCAGAGGGAGAACTAAGGGGCTTGTTCCCAGAGGGAGAAGTAAGGGGCTTGTTCCCAGAGGGAGAACTAAGGGGCTTGTTCCCAGAGGGAGAACTAAAGTACTTTAGAGGGAGAACTGAGGTGCTTGTTCCCAGAGGGAGAACTAAGGGGCTTGTTCCCAGAGGAAGAACTAAAGGGCTTGTTCCCAGAGGGAGAACTAAAGGACTTGTTCCCAGAGGGAGAACTAAGGGGGTTGTTCCCAGAGGGAGAACTAAAGGGCTTGTTCCCAGAGGGAGAACTAAAGGGCTTGTTCCCAGAGGGAGAACTAAAGGACTTGTTCCCAGAGGGAGAACTAATGGGAGTGTTCCCAGAGTGAGAACTAAAGGACTTTAGAGGGAGAACTGAGGGGCTTGTTCCCAGAGGGAAAACTAAAGGACTTTAGAGGGAGAACTAAAGGACTTGTTCCCAGAGGGAAAACTAAAGGGGCTTGTTCCCAGAGGGAGAACGAAAGGAGTTTAGAGGGAGAACTGAGGGGCTTGTTCCCAGAGGGAGAACTAAGGGGCTTGTTCCCAGAGGGAGAACTAAGGGGCTTGTACCCAGAAGGAGAACTAAGGGGCTTGTTCCCAGAGGGAGAACTAAAGGACTTTAGAGGGAGAACTGAGGGGCTTGTTCCCAGAGGGAGAACTAAGGGGCTTGTTCCCAGAGGGAGAACTAAGGGGCTTGTTCCCAGAGGGAGAACTAAAGGACTTTAGAGGGAGAACTAAGGGGCTTGTTCCCAGAGGGAGAACTAAAGGGCTTGTTCCCAGAGGGAGAACTAAAGGGCTTGTTCCCAGAGGGAGAACTAAAGGACTTTAGAAGGAGAACTTGTTCCCAGGGGAGAAAGGACTTGTTCCCAGAGGGAGAACTAAGGGGCTTGTTCCCAGAGGGAGAACTAAGGGGCTTGTACCCAGAAGGAGAACTAAGGGGCTTGTTCCCAGAGGGAGAACTAAAGGACTTTAGAGGGAGAACTGAGGGGCTTGTTCCCAGAGGGAGAACTAAGGGGCTTGTTCCCAGAGGGAGAACTAAGGGGCTTGTTCCCAGAGGGAGAACTAAAGGACTTTAGAGGGAGAACTAAGGGGCTTGTTCCCAGAGGGAGAACTAAAGGACTTTAGAGAGAGAACTAAGGGGCTTGTTTCCAGAGGGAGAACTAAGGGGCTTGTTCCCAGAGGAAGAACTAAAGGGCTTGTTCCCAGAGGGAGAACTAAAGGACTTGTTCCCAGAGGGAGAACTAAAGGACTTTAGAGGGAGAACTAAAGGGCTTGTTCCCAGAGGGAGAACTAAAGGGCTTGTTCCCAGAGGGAGAACTAAGGGGCTTGTTCCCAGAGGGAGAACTAAAGGACTTGTTCCCAGAGGGAGAACTAAAGGACTTTAGAGGGAGAACTAAAGGGCTTGTTCCCAGAGGGAGAACTAAAGGGCTTGTTCCCAGAGGGAGAACTAAAGGGCTTGTTCCCAGAGGGAGAACTAAAGGACTTGTTCCCAGAGGGAGAACTAAGGGGCTTGTTCCCAGAGGGAGAACTAAGGGGCTTGTTCCCAGAGGGAGAACTAAAGGGCTTGTTCCCAGAGGGAGAACTAAAGGACTTTAGAGGGAGAACTAAAGGGCTTGTTCCCAGAGGGAGAACTACAGGGCTTGTTCCCAGAGGGAGAACTAAAGGACTTGTTCCCAGAGGGAGAACTAAGGGGCTTGTTCCCAGAGGGAGAACTAAGGGGCTTGTTCCCAGAGGGAGAACTAAAGGACTTTAGAGGGAGAACTGAGGGGCTTGTTCCCAGAGGGAAAACTAAAGGACTTTAGAGGGAGAACTAAAGGACTTGTTCCCAGAGGGAGAACTAAAGGGGCTTGTTCCCAGAGGGAGAACGAAAGGAGTTTAGAGGGAGAACTGAGGGGCTTGTTCCCAGAGGGAGAACTAAGGGGCTTGTTCCCAGAGGGAGAACTAAAGGACTTTAGAGGGAGAACTGAGGGGTTTGTTCCCAGAGGGAGAACTAAAGGACTTTAGAGGGAGAACTGAGGGGCTTGTTCCCAGAGGGAGAACTAAGGGGCTTGTTCCCAGAGGGAGAAGTAAGGGGCTTGTTCCCAGAGGGAGAACTAAGGGGCTTGTTCCCAGAGGGAGAACTAAAGTACTTTAGAGGGAGAACTGAGGTGCTTGTTCCCAGAGGGAGAACTAAGGGGCTTGTTCCCAGAGGAAGAACTAAAGGGCTTGTTCCCAGAGGGAGAACTAAAGGACTTGTTCCCAGAGGGAGAACTAAGGGGTTGTTCCCAGAGGGAGAACTAAAGGGCTTGTTCCCAGAGGGAGAACTAAAGGGCTTGTTCCCAGAGGGAGAACTAAAGGACTTGTTCCCAGAGGGAGAACTAATGGGAGTGTTCCCAGAGTGAGAACTAAAGGACTTTAGAGGGAGAACTGAGGGCTTGTTCCCAGAGGGAAAACTAAAGGACTTTAGAGGGAGAACTAAAGGACTTGTTCCCAGAGGGAAAACTAAAGGGGCTTGTTCCCAGAGGGAGAACGAAAGGAGTTTAGAGGGAGAACTGAGGGGCTTGTTCCCAGAGGGAGAACTAAGGGGCTTGTTCCCAGAGGGAGAACTAAAGGACATTAGAGGGAGAACTGAGGTGCTTGTTCCCAGAGGGAGAACTAAAGGACTTTAGAGGGAGAACTGAGGGGCTTGTTCCCAGAGGGAGAACTAAGGGGCTTGTTCCCAGAGGAAGAACTAAAGGGCTTGTTCCCAGAGGGAGAACTAAAGGACTTGTTCCCAGAGGGAGAACTAAAGGACTTTAGAGGGAGAACTAAAGGGCTTGTTCCCAGAGGGAGAACTAAAGGGCTTGTTCCCAGAGGGAGAACTAAAGGGCTTGTTCCCAGAGGGAGAACTAAAGGACTTTAGAAGGAGAACTGAGGGGCTTGTTCCCAGAGGGAGAACTAAGGGGCTTGTTCCCAGAGGGAGAACTAAGGGGCTTGTACCCAGAAGGAGAACTAAGGGGCTTGTTCCCAGAGGGAGAACTAAAGGACTTTAGAGGGAGAACTGAGGGGCTTGTTCCCAGAGGGAGAACTAAGGGGCTTGTTCCCAGAGGGAGAACTAAGGGGCTTGTTCCCAGAGGGAGAACTAAAGGACTTTAGAGGGAGAACTAAGGGGCTTGTTCCCAGAGGGAGAACTAAAGGACTTTAGAGAGAGAACTAAGGGGCTTGTTTCCAGAGGGAGAACTAAGGGGCTTGTTCCCAGAGGAAGAACTAAAGGGCTTGTTCCCAGAGGGAGAACTAAAGGACTTGTTCCCAGAGGGAGAACTAAAGGACTTTAGAGGGAGAACTAAAGGGCTTGTTCCCAGAGGGAGAACTAAAGGGCTTGTTCCCAGAGGGAGAACTAAAGGGCTTGTTCCCAGAGGGAGAACTAAAGGACTTTAGAAGGAGAACTGAGGGGCTTGTTCCCAGAGGGAGAACTAAGGGGCTTGTTCCCAGAGGGAGAACTAAGGGGCTTGTACCCAGAAGGAGAACTAAGGGGCTTGTTCCCAGAGGGAGAACTAAAGGACTTTAGAGGGAGAACTGAGGGGCTTGTTCCCAGAGTGAGAATTAAGGGGCTTGTTCCCAGAGGGAGAACTAAGGGGCTTGTTCCCAGAGGGAGAACTAAAGGACTTTAGAGGGAGAACTAAGGGGCTTGTTCCCAGAGGGAGAACTAGGGGGCTTGTTCCCAGATGGAGAAGTAAGGGGCTTGTTCCCAGAGGGAGAACTGAGGGGCTTGTTCCCAGAGGGAGAACTAAAGGACTTTATTCCCAGAGGAGAACTTTGTTCCCAGAGGGAGAACTAAGGGGCTTGTTCCCAGAGGGAGAACTAAAGGGCTTGTTCCCAGAGGGAGAACTAAAGGACTTTAGAGGAGGGAGAACTAAAGGGCTTGTTCCCAGAGGGAGAACTAAAGGGCTTGTTCCCAGAGGGAGAACTAAAGGGCTTGTTCCCAGAGGGAGAACTAAAGGGCTTGTTCCCAGAGGGAGAACTAAAGGGCTTGTTCCCAGAGGGAGAACTAAGAGGACTTTTCCCAGAGGGAGAACTAAAGGGCTTGTTCCCAGAGGGAGAACTAAAGGGCTTGTTCCCAGAGGGAGAACTAAAGGACTTGTTCCCAGAGGGAGAACTAAGGGGCTTGTTCCCAGAGGGAGAACTAAAGGACTTTAGAGGGAGAACTGAGGGGCTTGTTCCCAGAGGGAAAACTAAAGGACTTTAGAGGGAGAACTAAAGGACTTGTTCCCAGAGGGAGAACTAAAGGGGCTTGTTCCCAGAGGGAGAACGAAAGGAGTTTAGAGGGAGAACTGAGGGGCTTGTTCCCAGAGGGAGAACTAAGGGGCTTGTTCCCAGAGGGAGAACTAAAGGACTTTAGAGGGAGAACTGAGGGGTTTGTTCCCAGAGGGAGAACTAAAGGACTTTAGAGGGAGAACTGAGGGGCTTGTTCCCAGAGGGAGAACTAAGGGGCTTGTTCCCAGAGGGAGAAGTAAGGGGCTTGTTCCCAGAGGGAGAACTAAGGGGCTTGTTCCCAGAGGGAGAACTAAAGGACTTTAGAGGGAGAACTGAGGGGCTTGTTCCCAGAGGGAGAACTAAAGGACTTTAGAGGGAGAACTGCTTGTTCCCAGAGGGAGAACTAAGGGGCTTGTTCCCAGAGGAAGAACTAAAGGGAACTTGTTCCCAGAGGGAGAACTAAAGGACTTGTTCCCAGAGGGAGAACTAAGGGGGTTGTTCCCAGAGGGAGAACTAAAGGGCTTGTTCCCAGAGGGAGAACTAAAGGGCTTGTTCCCAGAGGGAGAACTAAAGGACTTGTTCCCAGAGGGAGAACTAATGGGAGTGTTCCCAGAGGAGAACTAAAGGACTTTAGAGGGAGAACTGAGGGGCTTGTTCCCAGAGGGAAAACTAAAGGACTTTAGAGGGAGAACTAAAGGACTTGTTCCCAGAGGGAAAACTAAAGGGGCTTGTTCCCAGAGGGAGAACTAAGGAGTTTAGAGGGAGAACTGAGGGGCTTGTTCCCAGAGGGAGAACTAAGGGGCTTGTTCCCAGAGGGAGAACTAAAGGACATTAGAGGGAGAACTGAGGTGCTTGTTCCCAGAGGGAGAACTAAAGGACTTTAGAGGGAGAACTGAGGGGCTTGTTCCCAGAGGGAGAACTAAGGGGCTTGTTCCCAGAGGAAGAACTAAAGGGCTTGTTCCCAGAGGGAGAACTAAAGGACTTGTTCCCAGAGGGAGAACTAAAGGACTTTAGAGGGAGAACTAAAGGGCTTGTTCCCAGAGGGAGAACTAAAGGGCTTGTTCCCAGAGGGAGAACTAAAGGGCTTGTTCCCAGAAGGAGAACTAAGGGGCTTGTTCCCAGAGGGAGAGCTAAAGGACTTTAGAGGGAGACTGAGGGCTTGTTCCCAGAGGGAGAACTAAGGGGCTTGTTCCCAGAGGAGAACTAAAGGACTTTAGAGGGAGAACTGAGGGGCTTGTTCCCAGAGGGAGAACTAAGGGGCTTGTTCCCAGAGGGAGAACTAAAGGACTTTTCCCAGAGGGAGAACTAAAGGAGAACTGAGGGGCTTGTTCCCAGAGGGAGAACTAAGGGGCTTGTTCCCAGAGGGAGAACTAAAGGACTTTAGAGGGAGAACTTTGTTCCCAGAGGGAGAACTAAGGGGCTTGTTCCCAGAGGGAGAACTAAGGGGCTTGTTCCCAGAGGGAGAACTAAAGGACTTTAGAGGGAGAACTAAGGGGCTTGTTTGTTCCCAGAGGGAGAACTAAGGGGCTTGTTCCCAGAGGAAGAACTAAGGGCTTGTTCCCAGAGGGAGAACTAAAGGGCTTGTTCCCAGAGGACTTTAGAGAGAACTAAAGGGCTTGTTCCCAGAGGAGAACTAAGGGGCTTGTTCCCAGAGGGAGAACTAAGGGCTTGTTCCCAGAGGGAGAACTAAGGGCTTGTTCCCAGGGTAGAACTAATGGGCTTGTTCCCAGAGGGAGAACTAAAGGGCTTTCCCAGAGAACTAAGGAGCTTGTTCCCAACTGAGAACTAAGGGCTTGTTCCCAGAGGGAGAACTAAGGGCTTGTTCCCAGAGGAGAACTAAGGGGCTTGTTCCCAGGGAAGAACTAAAGGGCTTGTTCCCAGAGGAGAACTAAGGGGCTTGTTCCCAGAGGGAGAAGAAAGGACTAAGGGGCTTGTTCCCAGGGAAGAAAACTAAGGGGCTTGTTCCCAGAGGGGAGAACTAAGGGGCTTGTTCCCAGAGGAGAACTAAGGGGCTTGTTCCCAGAGGGAGAACTGAGGGGCTTGTTCCCAGAGGGAGAACTAAGGGGCTTGTTCCCAGAGGAGAACTAAGGGGCTTGTTCCCAGAGGAGAACTAAGGGGCTTGTTCCCAGAGGGAGAACTGAGGGGCTTGTTCCCAGAGGGAGAACTGAGGGGCTTGTTCCCAGAGGGAGAACTAAGGGGCTTGTTCCCAGAGGGAGAACTGAGGGGCTTGTTCCCAGAGGGAGAACTAAGGGGCTTGTTCCCAGAGGGAGAACTAAGGGGCTTGTTCCCAGAGGAAGAACTAAAGGACTTTAGAGGGAGAACTGAGGGCTTGTTCCCAGAGGGAGAACTAAGGGGCTTGTTCCCAGAGGGAGAACTAAAGGGCTTGTTCCCAGAGGGAGAACTAAAGGGCTTGTTCCCAGAGGGAGAACTAAGGGGCTTGTTCCCAGAGGGAGAACTAAGGGGCTTGTTCCCAGAGGGAGAACTAAGGGGCTTGTTCCCAGAGGGAGAACTTTAGAGGGGGCTTGTTCCCAGAGGGAGAACTTTGTTCCCAGAGGGAGAACTAAGGGGCTTGTTCCCAGAGGGAGAACTAAAGGGCTTGTTCCCAGAGGGAGAACTAAGGGGCTTGTTCCCAGAGGGAGAACTAAAGGGCTTGTTCCCAGAGGGAGAACTAAAGGACTTTAGAGGGAGAACTGAGGGGCTTGTTCCCAGAGGAGAACTGAGGAACTTGTTCCCAGAGGGAGAACTAAGGGGCTTGTTCCCAGAGGGAGAACTAAAGGGCTTGTTCCCAGAGGGAGAACTAAGGGGCTTGTTCCCAGAGGGAGAACTAAAGGACTTTAGAAGAACTAAGGGGCTTGTTCCCAGAGGGAGAACTAAAGGGCTTGTTCCCAGAGGGAGAACTAAAGGACTTGTTCCCAGAGGGAGAACTAAAGGCTTGTTCCCAGAGGGAGAACTCCCAGAGGGAGAACTTGTTCCCAGAGGGAGGGACTTTCCCAGGGAGAACTAAGTTCCCAGAGGGAGAACTAAAGGACTTTAGAGGGAGAACTGTTCCCAGGGGTTCCCAGAGGGAGAACTAAGGGGCTTGTTCCCAGAGGGAGAACTAAAGGACTTGTAGAGGGAGAACTGAGGGCTTGTTCCCAGAGGGAGAACTAAAGGGCTTGTTCCCAGAGGGAGAACTAAAGGACTTTAGAGGGAGAACTGAGGGGCTTGTTCCCAGAGGGAGAACTAAGGGCTTGTTCCCAGAGGGAGAACTAAGAGGGAGAACTAAAGGGGCTTGTTCCCAGAGGGAGAACTAAAGGGCTTGTTCCCAGAGAGAACTAAAGGGCTTGTTCCCAGAGGGAGAACTAAGGGGCTTGTTCCCAGAGGGAGAACTAAGGGGCTTGTTCCCAGAGGGAGAACTAAAGGACTTTAGAGGGAGAACTAAGGGGCTTGTTCCCAGAGGGAGAACTAAAGGGCTTGTTCCCAGAGGGAGAACTAAGGGGCTTGTTCCCAGAGGGAGAACTAAAGGACTTGTTCCCAGAGGGAGAACTAAGGGGCTTGTTCCCAGAGGGAGAACTAAAGGACTTGTTCCCAGAGGGAGAACTGAAAGGGGCTTGTTCCCAGAGGGAGAACTAAGGGGCTTGTTCCCAGAGGGAGAACTAAAGGACTTTTCCCAGGGGAGAACTTTGTTCCCAGAGGAAGAACTAAAGGGGCTTGTTCCCAGAGGGAGAACTAAAGGGCTTGTTCCCAGAGAACTAAAGGACTTTAGAGGGAGAACTAAGGGGCTTGTTCCCAGAGGGAGAACTAAAGGGCTTGTTCCCAGAGGGAGAACTAAAGGGCTTGTTCCCAGAGGGAGAACTAAAGGGAACTAAAGGGCTTGTTCCCAGAGGGAGAACTAAAGGACTTTAGAGGGAGAACTGGAGGGGGCTTGTTCCCAGAGGGAGAACTAAAGGACTTGTTCCCAGAGAGAACTAAGGGGCTTGTTCCCAGAGGGAGAACTAAAGGACTTTAGAGGGGGAGAACTAAAGGGCTTGTTCCCAGAGGAGAACTAAGGGGCTTGTTCCCAGAGGGAGAACTAAGGGGCTTGTTCCCAGAGGAGAACTAAAGGACTTTAGAGGGAGAACTAAAGGGCTTGTTCCCAGAGGGAGAACTAAGGGGCTTGTTCCCAGAGGGAGAACTAAAGGAGAGGGAGAACTAAGGGCTTGTTCCCAGAGGGAGAACTAAGGGGCTTGTTCCCAGAGGGAGAACTAAGGGAACTTTGTTCCCAGAGGGAGAACTAAGGGGGAGAACTTTGTTCCCAGAGGGAGAACTAAAGGGGCTTGTTCCCAGAGGGAGAACTAAAGGGCTTGTTCCCAGAGGGAGAACTAAAGGACTTGTTCCCAGAGGGAGAACTAAAGGGCTTGTTCCCAGAGGGAGAACTAAAGGACTTGTTCCCAGAGGGAGAACTAAGGGGCTTGTTCCCAGAGGGAGAACTAAAGGGCTTGTTCCCAGAGGGAGAACTAAAGGACTTTAGAGGGAGAACTAAAGGGCTTGTTCCCAGAGGGAGAACTAAAGGGCTTGTTCCCAGAGGGAGAACTAAAGGACTTGTTCCCAGAGGGAGAACTAAGGGGCTTGTTCCCAGAGGGAGAACTAAAGGACTTTAGAGGGAGAACTGAGGGGCTTGTTCCCAGAGGGAAAACTAAAGGACTTTAGAGGGAGAACTAAAGGACTTGTTCCCAGAGGGAGAACTAAAGGGGCTTGTTCCCAGAGGGAGAACGAAAGGAGTTTAGAGGGAGAACTGAGGGGCTTGTTCCCAGAGGGAGAACTAAGGGCTTGTTCCCAGAGGGAGAACTAAAGGACTTTAGAGGGAGAACTGAGGGGTTTGTTCCCAGAGGGAGAACTAAAGGACTTTAGAGGGAGAACTGAGGGGCTTGTTCCCAGAGGGAGAACTAAGGGGCTTGTTCCCAGAGGGAGAAGTAAGGGGCTTGTTCCCAGAGGGAGAACTAAGGGGCTTGTTCCCAGAGGGAGAACTAAAGGACTTTAGAGGGAGAACTGAGGGGCTTGTTCCCAGAGGGAGAACTAAAGGACTTTAGAGGGAGAACTGAGGGGCTTGTTCCCAGAGGGAGAACTAAGGGGCTTGTTCCCAGAGGAAGAACTAAAGGGCTTGTTCCCAGAGGGAGAACTAAAGGACTTGTTCCCAGAGGGAGAACTAAGGGGGTTGTTCCCAGAGGGAGAACTAAAGGGCTTGTTCCCAGAGGGAGAACTAAAGGGCTTGTTCCCAGAGGGAGAACTAAAGGACTTGTTCCCAGAGGGAGAACTAATGGGAGTGTTCCCAGAGGGAGAACTAAAGGACTTTAGAGGGAGAACTGAGGGGCTTGTTCCCAGAGGGAAAACTAAAGGACTTTAGAGGGAGAACTAAAGGACTTGTTCCCAGAGGGAAAACTAAAGGGGCTTGTTCCCAGAGGGAGAACGAAAGGAGTTTAGAGGGAGAACTGAGGGGCTTGTTCCCAGAGGGAGAACTAAGGGGCTTGTTCCCAGAGGGAGAACTAAAGGACATTAGAGGGAGAACTGAGGTGCTTGTTCCCAGAGGGAGAACTAAAGGACTTTAGAGGGAGAACTGAGGGGCTTGTTCCCAGAGGGAGAACTAAGGGGCTTGTTCCCAGAGGAAGAACTAAAGGGCTTGTTCCCAGAGGGAGAACTAAAGGACTTGTTCCCAGAGGGAGAACTAAAGGACTTTAGAGGGAGAACTTTGTTCCCAGAGGGAGAACTAAAGGGCTTGTTCCCAGAGGGAGAACTAAAGGGCTTGTTCCCAGAAGGAGAACTAAGGGGCTTGTTCCCAGAGGGAGAGCTAAAGGACTTTAGAGGGAGAACTGAGGGGCTTGTTCCCAGAGGGAGAACTAAGGGGCTTATTCCCAGAGGGAGAACTAAAGGACTTTAGAGGGAGAACTGAGGGGCTTGTTCCCAGAGGGAGAACTAAGGGGCTTGTTCCCAGAGGGAGAACTAAGGGGCTTGTTCCCAGAGGGAGAGCTAAAGGACTTTAGAGGGAGAACTGAGGGGCTTGTTCCCAGAAGGAGAACTAAGGGGCTTATTCCCAGAGGGAGAACTAAAGGACTTTAGAGGGAGAACTGAGGAGCTTGTTCCCAGAGGGAGAACTAAGGGGCTTGTTCCCAGAGGGAGAACTAAGGGGCTTGTTCCCAGAGGGAGAACTAAAGGACTTTAGAGGGAGAACTAAGGGGCTTGTTCCCAGAGGGAGAACTAAGGGGCTTGTTCCCAGAGGGAGAACTAAGGGGCTAGTTCCCAGGGGGAGAACTAAGGGGCTTGTTCCCAGGGGGAGAACTACAGGGCTTGTTCCCAGGTGTAGAACTAAAGGGCTTGTTCGCAGAGGGAGAACTAAGGGGCTTGTTCCCAGAGGGAGAACTAAGGGGCTTGTTCCCAGGGGGAGAACTACAGGGCTTGTTCCCAGGTGTAGAACTAATGGGCTAGTTCCCAGGGGGAGAACAAAGGGGCCTGTTCCCAGGGGGAGAACTACAGGGCTTGTTCCCAGGGTGAGAACTAAGGGGCTTGTTCCCAGGGGAAGAACTATGGGGCTTGTTCCCAGGGGAAAAACTAAGGTGCTTGTTCCCAGGGGAAAAACTAAGGGGCTTGTTCCCAGGGAATAATTAAGGGGCTTGTTCCCAGGGAAGAACTAAGGGGCTTGTTCCCAGGGAAGATCTAATGGGCTTGTTCCCAGGGAAGAAATAAGGGGCTTGTTCCCAGGGGGAGAACTAAGGGGCTTGTTCCCAGAGGAAGAACTGAGGGGCTTGTTCCCAGAGGGAGAACTGAGGGGCTTGTTCCCAGAGGGAGAACTGAGGGGCTTGTTCCCAGAGGAAGAACTAAGGGGCTTGTTCCCAGAGGAAGAACTAAGGGGCTTGTTCCCAGAGGGAGAACTGAGGGGCTTGTTCCCAGAGGGAGAACTGAGGGGCTTGTTCCCAGAGGGAGAACTTTGTTCCCAGAGGGAGAACTGAGGGGCTTCTTCCCAGAGGGAGAACCAAGGGGCTTGTTCCCAGAGGGAGAACTAAGGGGCTTGTTCCGAGAGGAAGAACTAAAGGACTTTAGAGGGAGAAATGAGGGGCTTGTTCCCAGAGGGAGAACTGAGGGGCTTCTTCCCAGAGGGCGAACTAAGGGGCTTGTTCCCAGAGGGAGAACTAAGGGGCTTGTTCCCAGAGGGAGAACTAAGGGGCTTGTTCCCAGAGGGAGAACTAAGGGGCTTGTTCCCAGAGGGAGAACTAAGGGGCTTGTTCCCAGAGGGAGAACTGAGGGGCTTGTTCCCAGAGGGAGAACTGAGGGGCTTGTTCCCAGAGGGAGAACCAAGGGGCTTGTTCCCAGAGGGAGAACTGAGGGGCTTCTTCCCAGAGGGAGAACCAAGGGGCTTGTTCCCAGAGGGAGAACTAAGGGGCTTGTTCCCAGAGGAAGAACTAAAGGACTTTAGAGGGAGAAATGAGGGGCTTGTTCCCAGAGGGAGAACTGAGGCGCTTCTTCCCAGAGGGCGAACTAAGGGGCTTGTTCCCAGAGGGAGAACTAAGGGGCTTGTTCCCAGAGGGAGAACTAAGGGGCTTGTTCCCAGAGGGAGAACTAAAGGACTTTAGAGGGAGAACTAAGGGGCTTGTTCCCAGAGGGAGAACTAAGGGGCTTGTTCCCAGAGGGAGAATAATAATAATAATAATACATGCCATTTAGCAGACGCTTTTATCCAAAGCGACTTACAGTCATGTGTGCATACATTCTACGTTCCCACTACCCTGGCGGCGCCAGAAACTGAGCTACAGAAGGGCTTGTTCCCAGAGGGAGAACTAAAGGACTTTAGAGGGAGAACTGAGGGGCTTGTTCCCAGAGGGAAAACTAAAGGACTTTAGAGGGAGAACTAAAGTACTTGTTCCCAGAGGGAGAACTAAAGGGGCTTGTTCCCAGAGGGAGAACTTTAGAGGGCTGAGGGGCTTGTTCCCAGAGGGAGAACTAAGGGGCTTGTTCCCAGAGGGAGAACTAAAGGACTTTAGAGGGAGAACTCAGGGGCTTGTTCCCAGAGGGAGAACTAAGGGGCTTGTTCCCAGAGGGAGAACTAAAGGACTTGTTCCCAGAGGGAGAACTAAGGGGCTTGTTCCCAGAGGGAGAACTAAAGGACTTTAGAGGGAGAACTGAGGGGCTTGTTCCCAGAGGGAGAACTAAGGGGCTTGTTCCCAGAGGGAGAACTAAGGGGCTTGTTCCCAGAGGCAGAACTAAAGGACTTTAGAGGGAGAACTAAGGGGCTTGTTCCCAGAGGGAGAACTAGGGGCTTGTTCCCAGAGGGAGAACTAAGGGGCATGTTCCCAGAGGGAGAACTAAAGGGCTTGTTCCCAGAGGGAGAACTAAGGGGCTTGTTCCCAGAGGGAGAACTAAAGGACTTTAGAGGGAGAACTGAGGGGCTTGTTCCCAGAGGGAGAACTAAGGGGCTTGTTCCCAGAGGGAGAACTAAAGGACTTTAGAGGGAGAACTGAGGGGCTTGCTCCCAGAGGGAGAACTAAGGGGCTTGTTCCCAGAGGGAGAACTAAGGGGCTTGTTCCCAGAGGCAGAACTAAAGGACTTTAGAGGGAGAACTAAGGGGCTTGTTCCCAGAGGGAGAACTAGGGGCTTGTTCCCAGAGGGAGAACTAAGGGGCTTGTTCCCAGAGGGAGAACTAAGGGGCTTGTTCCCAGAGGGAGAACTAAGGGGCTTGTTCCCAGAGGGAGAACTAAGGGGCTTGTTCCCAGAGGGAGAACTAAAGGACTTTAGAGGGAGAACTGAGGGGCTTGTTCCCAGAGGGAGAACTAAGGGGCTTGTTCCCAGAGGGAGAACTACGGGGCTTGTTCCCAGAGGGAGAACTAAGGGGCTTATTCCCAGAGGGAGAACTAAGGGGCTTGTTCCCAGGGGTAGAACTACGGGGCTTGTTCCCAGGGGGAGAACTACGGGGCTTGTTCCCAGGTGTAGAACTAAAGGGCTTGTTCGCAGAGGGAGAACTAAGGGGCTTGTTCCCAGAGGGAGAACTAAGGGGCTTGTTCCCAGGGGGAGAACTACAGGGCTTGTTCCCAGGTGTAGAACTAATGGGCTAGTTCCCAGGGGGAGAACTAAGGGGCTTGTTCCCAGGGGGAGAACTACAGGGCTTGTTCCCAGGGGGAGAACTACAGGGCTTGTTCCCAGGGGGAGAACTAAGGGGCTTGTTCCCAGGGGAAGAACTAAGGGGCTTGTTCCCAGGGGAAAAACTAAGGGGCTTGTTCCCAGGGGAAAAACTAAGGGGCTTGTTCCCAGGGAATAATTAAGGGGCTTGTTCCCAGGGAAGAACTAAGGGGCTTGTTCCCAGGTAAGAACTAATGGGCTTGTTCCCAGGGAAGAACTAAGGGGCTTGTTCCCAGGGAAGAATTAAGGGGCTTGTTCCCAGGGGAATAACTAAGGGGCTTGTTCCCAGGGAAGAACTTATGGGCTTGTTCCCAGGGAAGAACTAAGGGGCTTGTTCCCAGGGAAGAACTAAGGGGCTTGTTCTCAGGGAAGAACTAAGGGGCTTGCTCCCAGGGGAATAACTAAGGGGCTTGTTCCCAGGGAAGAACTAAGGGGCTTGCTCCCAGGGGAAGAACTAAGGGGCTTGTTCCCAGGGAAGAACTAAGGGGCTTGTTCCCAGGGAAGAACTAAGGGGCTTGTTCCCAGGGAAGAACTAAGGGGCTTGCTCCCAGGGGAATAACTAAGGAGCTTGTTCCCAGGGAAGAATTAAGGGGCTTGTTCCCAGGGGAAGAACTAAGGGGCATGTTCCCAGGGGAATAACTGAGGGGCTTGTTCCCAGGGAAGAACTAAGGGGCTTGTTCCCAGGGGAATAACTAAGGGACTTGTTCCCAGGGGAAGAGTAGATGGGTGTAAAGCCATGTGACTCTCCTTCTCCTCCCTTGGCCCTAACTTCCCTCCTGGGAAGCAAGTGTTGTAAAGCTCAGATTTACACCCCCCGTTCTCTTCCTCAGTGTGATGGACCCGGTTGGACAGTTTAAAAACAGAAGTATTTATGACTCAGCATTCACTCTCATCTTCCATTCCTGGAGCTCTCTTGAACATGTGCCTCAGCCTCAGCCTGGCCGGACGGACGGCATGAAGAGCAGGTTTAAACTTAGCTGTCAGTTCTGCTTGGCTATACAGAGCTTTCGGAAAGTATTCAGACCCCTTGACTTTGTCCACATTTTGTTACGTTACAGCCTTATTCTAAAATTGATTAAACTAAATACATTTGTCATCAATCTACACTAAATACCCCATAATGACAAAGTGAAAAGAGGTTTTTAGAAATTTTAGCCTATGTTTTACATAGGTATTAAGACCCTTTGCTATGAGACTTGAAATTGATCTCAGATGCATCCTGTTTCTATGGATCATCCTTGACCGTGCATGTCAGAGCATGGTTTATCATTATGGGAAATTGTGTGTAGATGGATGAGGGAAAAAAACAACTTAATCAATTTTAGAATAACACTGCAACATAACAAAATGTGTTAAAAGCAGTCTGAATACTTCCCTAATGCACTCTATATGTTCCCTTTCAGCTTGTGTTTCAGTGGAAGCACGCGGTGTGTGTGTTCTCAGTTCAAAAACATGTATTTTTTTGTTCATAAACATAGTATGAAATGCACTTTTGTTTAGAATTGTATATAAAGGTCTCCTCATAGTGTTTGATAATGCTGCTTCAGGTCATAAGCAGATTGTGGCTGTCTGCTACTGATGGTGTCTGAGCACTAAGGCCAGGTACACATCACTGTCCCATCGTTGTGGCACAGGGCTCTGACGTGGACAAGGAGGAAAGGGCAGATCTGACTTCAAAGGACAACTCCTGTAGAAACTGTCGACACTGCATTATGCTATTTTGATACCCGAGCAGACAAGTTGAAAAATATGTTGATGTTGTTGAGCAAAGCACTTACCTCTAATTTGCTCCAGGGGCGCCATATTACTATGGCTGACCCTGTAAAACAACACATATCACTGTCTGCACCTATCCGGTGTTTGTGACAATAAAACATTGTTTGTTTGATTTCTTTCACTCCATGAGCACTAGTTGATGACGTGGACGTGAAATGTGGCAGCCCCCCACACCTCGTTAACGACAGTACTGATGATTCCTCAATGCAGGTGCAACCTCTTGTCTCCCTCTACTGGTCATACACTACTAGTACATGTTCTCATGATGCGGTACAGAGCTCAATTCGGACTCTGCCCGGCTATTGCGTCTCAGACCACATTTTCGGATCAAGCATAAATTGGCTCTTTAGCCACGGCCTCGCGAGCGTTACAGGTGCGGGCCAACAGGTGATTTTGATTCGATTGTCACAAAACGCCAAGTTTAGGTTTCAACACAACAAGAAAAATGGATATCTCAAAGATTTCCGTTGCAAACAGGAGAAACAGAAAGACAACCAAAGGGGAAAAAGCTACTCACAAGTCAAATGTATCACCGGCGATCAGTAGACTCATACAAGAGCCTTCAAATCATATTCCATTGGGACGACAACTTCAGAGGACGCCGCCAACGTCAGAGTTGAAAATAACTTGGCCTTTGAGCTTTGAAACACAAGCGGTAGGCTGAATCCCTTTCACCACACTTCTGCCCTTCTTTGTGAGGCAGTGGAAAACCTCTCTGGTCTTTGGTAGATTCTGTGTTTTGAAATTCACTTCTCGACTGAGGGACATTACAGATACAGTAATTGTATGTGTGGGGTACAGAGATTAGGTATTCATTGAAAAGTCATGTTAAACACTATTATTGCACTATTAAATCCATGCAACTTATGTGACTTAAGCACATTTTTACTCATTAACTTATCTAGGCTTGCCATAACAAAGCAGTTGAATACTTATTGACTCAAGGCATCAGCGTTGAATTAATTTGTGAAAATTCCTAAAAACATAATGATTCCACTTTGACATTATAGGGTATTGTGTTTAAGCCAGGGACAAAATTGTGGCTGTAACAACTAAATGTAGGAAAAGTCTAGGGGTGAATACTTTCTGAAGGCACTAAAACCCCAGTGCGCCTAGACAGGGCACCTATTGGTAAACGGGTTAAACATGTAAAGAGTAGACGTTGAATATGTCTTTGAGCATGGTGAAGTTATTAATTACACTTTGGATGATGCATCAATACACCCAGTCACTACAAAGGTACAGACGTCCTTCCTAACTCAGTTGCCGGAGAGGAAGGAAACTGCTCAAGGATTTCACCATGAGCGCAAAGGCTACTTTAAAACAGTTTGAGTTGAATGGCTGTGATAGAACTGAGGATGCATCAACAACATTGTAATTACTCCACAATAGTAACCAAAGTGAAAAAAAGGCCTGCACAGAATACAAATATTCCAAAACATGCAGCCTGTTTGTAACAAGTGACTAAAGTAATACTGCAAAAAATGTGGCAAAGCAATTTAACTTTTTGTCCTCAATACAAAGTGTTATGTTGGGGTCAAATCCAATAAAAAACATGAGCTGGCGCATACCCAGAAAAAATGATTTAGTTTAAAGATGCTGACTAAGGGAGAATAAACTGTAAGCTATAAAAACTCAGTTTGTATAACCTCCCAGTAATTTGTAGGTAAAAAACCGACAAATGTTTCGGCATCACTGTGCCTTCTTCAGGGTGGGGGAAATCCAATACAACACATTATTGAGTACCACTGTCCATATTTTCAAGCATAGTGGTGGTTACATCATGTTATGGGTATGCTTGTAAATCGTTAAGGACTGTGGAGTTTTTCCGGATTAAAAAAATGGAACGCAGGTAAGTACAGGCAAAATCCTATTGGAAAACCTGGTTGTCTGCTTTCCACCAGACACTGGGAGATGAATGAATCTTTCAGCGGGACTGTAACCTAAAACACAAGGCCAAATCGACACTGGAGTTGCTTACCAAGAAGAGTGAATGTTCCTGAGTGCCTGAGTTAGTTTTGACTTAAATCTGCTTGAAAACCTATGGCAAGACCTGAAAATGGTTGTCTAGCAATGATCAACAACCCATTTCACAGAGCTTGAAGAATTTTGAAAAGAGGAATGGGCATATGTAGAACAATCCAGGAGTGGAAAGCTCATCCAGAAAGACTCACAGGTGTAATTGATGAAGGTGATTCTAATGTATCGACTTTGGGTATTAATACTGATCTAATCAATATATATATTAGTGTTTTATTTGTGTTGTACATTTTTTTACAAATGTTATAATTTTTCTTCCCCTTTGAGTATTTTGTGTCTTGTTGACCAATGTCAATTAAATACATTTTTTAATCCACATTTTATCACAACAAACTATAAAATCAAGGGGTGTGAATACTTTATGAATTTATGAAGGCACTGTAGTTTAAAGGCCAAATTGAGCCAATTATTGTGGAGGGTAGGCCTAGCCAACTAATGAATTTCTATCCGTTACCATTTTGTCTTTCCATCCAGATTGAAACCACCCCTGGGCAAGAACCCTTGTCTCCCGCGCTAAATATGACCATTGACCTTTACACAATCGAGCCTGCAGAAACCGAAACATGCCGACGGTCTCGCATCACTTCAAGCACACGTGGGTGTTTCCTATATTGTTCAAAATCCTATAGCTGTATATTTGCACCAATATGTGGTTTGATATGTCTGAGGTGACAAACATAAACACACAGGGGTGTCGTGCACCCCCAAAATCTGAGGGGCCACAAGTACGTGAGGATTGGAGGGTGGTCTGGAAGGGGGCTAGGCCCCATCTGCAAGTGGGTGAATTTAGCCTGAAATGGCTTTTTCCTGCAATTTAGAGCCATAATCCTTATGCTTAATTCTACGTACAAAAATGTATATTTTTTCTGCATATGTAACCATACTAGAGGTCGACCGATTAATCGGAATGGGCGATTAATTACGGCCGATTTAAATTTTTCATAACAATCGGAAATCGGTATTTTTGAGCACCGATTTACCGATTGTAACGGCTCTCTATCTCCTCCTCTGATGAAGAGGTAGAACAAGGATCGGACCAAAATGCAGCGTGATGATGATTCATGATAGATTTTAATGAAGGAAAACTATACATGCAGAAACTACGAAAATAATGAAATGAAATAATGAAAACCGAAACAGCCCTATCTGGTGCAAACAAACACAGAGACAGGAACAATCACCCACAAAACACAGTAAAACCTAGGCTACCTACATATGGTTCCCAATCAGAGACAACGAGAATCACCTGACTCTGATTGAGATCCGCCTCAGACAGCCAAGCCTATGCTAGACACCCCTACTCAGCCGCAATCCCAATGCCTACAAAACCCCAATACGAAACACAACAAAATAAACCCATGTCACACCCTGGCCTGACCAAATATATAACGAAAACACAAAATACTAAGACCAAGGCGTGACAGATCTGGAAGAGTCTGGCTGACTGGCAGATCTGGAAGAGTCTGGCTGACTGGCAGATCTGGAAGAGTCTGGCTGACTGGCAGATCTGGAAGAGTCTGGCTGACTGGCAGATCTGGAAGAGTCTGGCTGACTGGCAGATCTGGAAGAGTCTGGCTGACTGGCAGATCTGGAAGAGTCTGGCTGACTGGCAGATCTGGAAGAGTCTGGCTGACTGGCAGATCTGGAAGAGTCTGGCTGACTGGCGGATCTAGCTGCTCTGGCTGCTCCATGCAGACTGGCAGCTCTGGCTGCTCCATGCAGACTGGCAGCTCTGGCTGCTCCATGCAGACTGGCAGCTCTGGCTGCTCCATGCAGACTGGCAGCTCTGGCTGCTCCATGCAGACTGGCAGCTCTGGCAGCTCTATGCAGACTGGCAGCTCTGGCTGCTCCATGCAGACTGGCAGCTCTGGCAGCTCTATGCAGTCTGACAGCTCAGGCTGCTCCATGCAGTCTGACAGCTCAGGCTGCTCCATGCAGTCTGACAGCTCAGGCTGCTCCATGCAGTCTGACAGCTCAGGCTGCTCCATGCAGTCTGACAGCTCAGGCTGGTCCATGCAGTCTGACAGCTCAGGCTGCTCCATGCAGTCTGACAGCCTGAGCAACCTTACCCGGCTCGATGCCCACTCTCGCCCGGCCAATACGAAGAGCTGGTATGAACCGCACCGGGCTATGCACCCGCACTGGAAACACTGCGCGCTCCATAGCATAACACGGTGCCTGCCCGGTCTCTCTAGCCCCCGGTAAGCACAGGGAGTTTGCGCAGGTCTCCTACCTGGCAAAGCCATACTCCCTGTGAGCCCCCCGCCAATACATTTTTGGGGCTGACTCTCAGGCTTCCATCCGCGTCGCCGTGCTGCCTCCTCATACCAGCGCCTCTCCGCTTTACCGCCTCCAGTTCTTCCTTGGGGCGGCGATATTCTCCAGGCTGAGCCCAAGGTCCTTCACCGTCCATTTCGTCCTCCCATGTCCAGTCCCTCTCTCGCTGCACCATGGTGTGGCTACACTCCCCTGGTTTAGCCCAGGGTCCTCTCCCGTCGAGGATTTCCTCCCAAGTCCAGAAATTCTTGTCGCGCTGCTCCTGCTGCCGCTGTTGCCTGTTACCACGTTGCTTGGTCCATTTGTGGTGGGTGATTCTGTAACGGCGTACGTCTGTTGAAAGAGAGTCGGACCAAAATGCGGCGTGGTGGTTACTCATGTTCTTTAATGAAAATAGAACGATACATGAAATAACTAAATAAGCAAAACAACAAATGGAACGTGAACCTATACAGCCTATCTTGTGACAACAAACACAGAGACAGGAACAATCACCCACAAAACACACAGTAAAACCTAGGCTACCTACATATGGTTCCCAATCAGAGACCACGAGAATCACCTGACTCTAATTGAGAACCGCCTCAGGCAGCCAAGCCTATGCTAGATACCCCTACTCAGCCGCAATCACAATCCCTACAAAACCCCAATACGAAACACAACAAAATAAACCCATGTATCAAAATAAACCCTGGCCTGACCAAATATATAACGAAAACACAAAATACTAAGACCAAGGCATGACACCGATTTTTTTTTTTTTAAGATTTGAAAAAATAAAGAAAATATATATATTTTTTTATACCTTTTATTCAACTAGGCAAGTAAGTTGAGAACACATTTTTATTTTCAATGACGGCCTAGGAATGCTGGGTTAACTGCCTTGTTCAGGGGCAGAAAGACAGATTTTCACCTTGTCCGCTTGGGGGATTCAATCTTGCAACCTTACAGTTAACCAGTCCAACGCAATAACGACCTGCCTCTCTCTCATTGCACTCCACAAGGAGACTGCCTGTTACGCAAATGCAGTAAGCCAAGATAAGTTGCTAGCTAGCATTAAAGTTATCTTATAAGACACAATCAATCATAATCACTAGTTAACTACACATGGTTGATATTACTAGATATTATCTAGCGTGTCCTGCATTGCATATAATCTGACTGAGCATACAAGTATCTAAGTATCTGACCGAGCGGTGGTAGGCAGAAGCAGGCACGTAAACATTAATTCAAACAGCACATTCGTGCGTTTTGCCAGCAGCTCTTCGTTGTGTGTCAAGCTGGTGTAACCGAAGTGAAATTAAATGGCTAGCTAGTTAGCTTGCGCTAATAGCATTTCAAACGTCACTCGCTCTGAGCCTTCTAGTAGTTGTTCCCCTTGCTCTGCTTCAATGGTGGCTGTTGTCGTTGTGTTGCTGGTTCGAGCCCAGGGAGGAGCGATTAGAGGGACGGAAGCTATACTGTTACACTGGCAATACTAAAGTGCCTATAAGAACATCCAATAGTCAAAGGTTAATGAAATATACAAATGGTATAGAGGGAAATAGTCCTATTATTCCTATAATAACTACAACCTAAAACTTCTTACCTGGGAATATTGAAGACTCATGTTAAAAGGAACCACCAGCTTTCATGTGTTCTCATGTTCTGAGCAAGGAACTGAATCGTTAGCTTTCTTACATAGCACATATTGCACTTTTACTTTCTTCTCCAACCCTTTGTTTTGCATTATATAAACCAAATTGAACATGTTTCATTATTTACTTGAGGCTAAATTATTTTTATTGATGTATTATATTAAGTTAAAATAAGTGTTCATTCAGTTTTGCTGTAATTGTCATCATTACAAATAAATAAATAAAAATCGGCCGATTTAATTGGTACCGGCTTTTTTGGGCCTACAATAATCGGCGTTGAAAAATCATAATCGGTCGACCTCTAAACCATACCTCTTGAGCTGTCTGTATCCTCTTGACTTGTGGTTCTTTTCTTGCTAATATCTGGGTC
Organism: Oncorhynchus gorbuscha; assembly: GCF_021184085.1. NCBI lineage: Eukaryota > Metazoa > Chordata > Actinopteri > Salmoniformes > Salmonidae > Oncorhynchus > Oncorhynchus gorbuscha. Next base: position 67,912,173 of record NC_060195.1, read on the forward strand.
AAAGATTGAAATGAATTGAGTCTTATTCAGTTCATTGAGTAATTGCTTGCTTTCCTAATGTCTTCCAACCTTGCCAGCAGGCATGCCAAATATTTCTGTAGTTGTCACGTGCTGAATACAACGTGTTTAGACTACTGTGAAATGCTAAGATGGTTAGACAAGCTAACTACTCTAACTTGATTTGTAGCCTGAAATGGCTTCTTGGTAGCTAGTTATGAGGTTGGGAGATTGAGAACATTTCTGGCCTAGCTAAAACCAACTTCATAAAATTGCTAGGTGGCTAGTAGTATTTCAGAGAAACGACAACTATATATACAGTTGAAGTTTACATACACTTATGTTGAAGTCATTAACTCGTTTTTCAACCACTCCACACATTTCTTGTTAACAAACTATAGTTTTGGCAAGTCGATTAGGACATTACTTTGTGCATGACACACAACTTCTCCAACAATTGTTTACAGACAGATTATTAAACTTATAATTCACTGTATCACAATTCCAGTGGGTCAGAAGTTTACATCCACTAAGTTGACTGTGCCTTTTATAGAGCTTGGAAAATTCCAGAAAATGTCATGGCTTTAGAAGCTTCTGTTAGGCGAATTGACATAATTTGAGGTAAATGGAGATGTACCTGTGTACCTACCTTCAAACTCAGTCCCCCCTTTGCTTGGCATCATGGGAAAATCAAAAGAAATCAGCCAAGACTTCAGAAAAGCAATTTCCAAATGCCTGAAGGTACCACGTTCATCTGTAAAAACAATAGTACGCAAGTATTAACACCATTTGAACACACAGCCGTAATACCGCTCAGGAAGGAGACGCGTTCTGTCTCCTAGAGATGAACGTCCTTTGGTGCGAGAAGTGCAAATCAATCCCAGAACAACCGCAAAGGACCTTGGGAAGATGCTGGAGGAAACGGGTACAAAAATATCTATATCCACAGTGAAACGAGTCCTATATCGACATAACCGGCTCAGCAAGGAAGATGCCACTGCTCCAAAACCACCATTAAAAAAGCCAGACTACGGTGGTGACAAAGATTGTACTTTTTGGAGAAATGTCCTCTGGTCTGATGAAACAAAAATAGAACCGTTTGGCCATAATGACCATTCGTTATGTTTGGAGGAAAAAAGGGGGATGCTTGCAAGGCAAAGAACACCATCGCAACCATGAAGCACGGGAGTGACAGCATCATGTTGTGGGGAGGGACTGGTGCACTTCACAAAATAGACAATTAGAAATTTGTGGGCAGAACTGAAAAAGTGTGTGCCAGCCAGAAAGGAAGCATACAAACCTGACTCAAATATGACCAGCTCTGTCGGGAGGAATGTGCCAAAATTCTCCAAAATTATTGTGGATGGCTACCCAAAACGTTTGACCCAAGTGAAACAATTTAAAGGCAATGCTACCAAATACTAATTGAGTGTATGTAAACTCCTGACCCACTGGGAATGTGACGAAATAAATAAAAGCTGAAATAAATCCTTCTCCTCTGCTATTATTCTGACATTTCACATTCTTAAAATGAAGTGGTGAGTCAAACTGACCTAAGACGGGGAATTTTTACTTGGATTAAATGTCAGGAATTGTGAAAAACTGAGTTTAAATGTATTTGGCTAAGGTGTATGTAAACTTCCAACTTCAACTATATATATTAATTAACAGGACAGATCTGAGGGGGCACGTGCACCTGTGTCCTCTGAACACACATTTTCATTAAATATCCAATTCTTATCTATTTTAATATAGTCCTATGTCACATGATACTACTGTAGGTTTATAAATCTCAATGTTTAATGCTTTGGTTTATGATGGTGCAGAAGCTTGTAATAAATTATATTATCAGCATGATCCATCAAATGTTATCATGTACATGTTCAGTCTGTTCAGGCAGTGTGCTGGAAGAGGACCACTACTCATTGATAAGAGGCATGCAGGGCTATGAGGTTACCCCAGCAGACCTTGTATTCCTGAAGAGAGCCAGGCAGGAGAGGCAGATCAAAGCCTTACAGGTGAAATCCATAGAGCTGATGGTGAAAACACCCACTTGATTATTTGAATGACTGATGCTCATGGTACCTCAAATTGAAATGAAGCAGCCATTTTGTGCTGCTTTGATCACACGTGTTCTTTATTAGCGCACGTAGCAAAATGTTCCGTTTGCGTTTTCTCCAGTTTGGTTCAGTTTGCAACTAACAATGTTTTGCAATGATAACGAATGTTTCTATTGGACAAATTCAGGTAGGTTTGGTTCCATTTGGTTCCTAGTGAATACACTCCATTAGGGCCTTCTTGATACAGTTGAATGATGTTATGTTCAAGGCTGTCATGGTGTTTCCTATGCAGAGAGAGCTGGATGAGTTACTGAGGCAGCGGAGGAACCAGATGCTGGCCAGGGATCTGTCCTTGGCCTCCAGAGAGAAGATCCAAACTGACCTTGATGAGGTGAGGCCACATGTTACTGTACAGTACTGTAGCTACTAGGGATGGGACAATTGTTCTTAACTTTTAAACTGCCGTTATGTTTATACGCTAAGAACTCAGATATGGTCCTTCGTATGACCCTGTGAGTGTTATCTTTTAGCTAGGCAGGACTGAGGTAGACTGAACTGCATTGCCCCCTAGTGGTCACACCAATTTTCTTTCTTTCTATATATATATATATATATATATATATATATATATAAAAATAAACATTGGTATGACCACTAGGGGGCAATGCAGTTCAGTCTACCTCAGTCCTGCCCAGCTAATAGACACCACTCATCTTACTGCTGTCTCCCACCCACTCAGCAACAATGATAGTTAATGCCGTTTTAGGTACTCTGCTGTGTCCCTCTCCATATTTTCAGGACTTTGCTATTGTCGCTTCCTGTCTCTTTCTGACATTTCTCCAACTGTTAAATATGATGACGTGCAGAGCGCTTTTATATCCGTGACTAATCATTTGAAAGATTCATAATTCCTAATAACGTTACAGCATTGTTGTTAGATATTTGTTACATTTGTATTTTTCCCTTTGATGATGATGATGATGATGATCTGTTAGTGGTAGTTTTGTGATGACTACACTGAAGGTTATTCCGTTAGGGATTTTCTCCTTTAAACATTCACACCACTACTATATACTGTCCTATGCTATGCTGAATGTCATGTTGTCAACCTCTGAAGTTAAGACCTTGAGTTAACACTGCCTTTTAACTTGACTCTTATCATTTATCTATACAAATGTTTATATATTGATAATTTTCACATACTCATATTCGTAATGTTTGTGGATATGTCGCCGCATTCGCTGAAAATAGTTCTGTTGGACATCACGTTTCAGATCCTGTCCTGTGAGCAGACTGTTCAAATGGGGCAAGTGTTCCTCTCGAGGAAGCTGAGCTCAGCGGAGGTAGAGGCCCTGGACTCCAAGTCCCTCCTGGCCCAGATAAAGACTGCTGATGTCCAGCAAGCTGTAGAGGAGGAACAAGCTGAGATCACTGCACTAGAGGACAGCGTGGCCAGAGCCCTGGAGCTCAGGTAGATAGCTATCTCACTTCATGTTACTGCAGTGGCCAGGATCATATTTATTAGGCACCAAATGGAAGGACATTTACCGGAAAAGGGGCAGGAAAACAGGCAGGGACTTACAATAAGAAGCATTCGTTTTTGTTCTGATGCCAAACGTTTTGCTACAGTGTGCCTTAATGAATATTACCCATGGAAGACATGGCCAGTGTGCAGTTTGTTGATGTTTACGGAAACAGGAGTTCTGGCTTTATATTAATATTATTGTTTCTAATTTCAGAGAGAGAGGGGAGCAAAGACAACGGGAGATTGAGAATCGGAACAGAACCATCCTCACGAAAAAGGTGCTATTTGTTCAACACTTGTCACCATGTAGTTTTAAGTTATACGATGAATCCCCTACAGTACTGCACGGTAATGGACCAGTTCTTTCTGGACATGTATAACTAATGAGCACTGCTTCATCTCTAAGGCAAACATCAAGCATCTGATGAAGGAACTATCAGAGCTCAAATCCCAGCTGGCTGGGGCAGAGGTAAGTCTTTATGTAATAAGCTCCGTGTCTGACCTTGTGGTGTCTGGGGTGTTTTCAGTCACATTGAAAAATATGTGTACTTCCTCAAGAGATTCAATGAGAAAGTTCCTTGTGACTTCACAGGAATCTTTGCTAGCCATTCAAGGCAAGATGGACACTTTGAAAGACACCGAAAAAGAGGAAGACTCAGGTCCCCAGGAGGCATTGCAAGTCGCCCCAAGCCAAGCAAAAACTCCCAAGAAGGCACCCAAGACAAAAAGGAATGGTGGAGAAACGATTACCCAACAGGCTTCTCATGTCCGAATTAAAGCTGAAAATACACCTACCATAGTTGGAGAGCCACATATGGCCAGTGGTCTCAGACGATCTAAGAGAATAGCTACGTAGAAGAGCTGCGTTGAGAATAATCCTGTTTTAAAGAAAACTCGCCCTGTCAAAGCAAGCATTTCACTTTGAGAAAAAAAAAATTCTCCACTTTTCCTGAAACTTTTGAGTTTTAAGGAGTTTTTTTGGTTGTTTTGGCTTGTTTGGTACTGTGGTTAGGTTTCCATCCATTTGACAACAGATTTTAATGCAGATATTCAAGTCCGCACAGAAACATTATATGCATTTTTCCCACCAGAGGATAAAGTGTTGTGCGTGACAGTGCACAACACTTTTGTACTTAAGTTTTCATCTACAGAATAAAATAAAACAGACGTTTTAATGTGTTTCCATAGCATTTTCAATTCTATGAATGGTTTTGTCACACAAACTGCAATGTGGCAAGACGTCGCGGGGTTCGGGGGGGCCGAGAACTTTCGCAAGGCACTGTATGTAAATGAAAACTGAAGGACAATACAACATTGGGCAAAACATATTGACTGTCACATCATGCATAAGACGTGTGACGGAACCTGTCAATATCTCTCCCCACAAACAGCCCACCTTACCTATGGTCCTTCTGTAGCTCAGTTGGTAGAGCATGGCGCTTGTAACGCCAGGGTAGTGGGTTTGATTCCCGGGACCACCCATACGTAGAATGTATGCACACATGACTGTAAGTCGCTTTGGATAAAAGCGTCTTCTAAATGGCATATATATATATATATATATATATATAGCATACTTGCCCAACCTGATTTTTGGCCCATTCTCTATAGACTACTGTGTGCTGATAAAGTGGACAGGGTAGGTTATACATTGAGTGTACAAAACATTAAGGAGCTCTTCCCATGACAGACTGATCAGGTGAAACCTATGATCTCTTATTGATGTCACTTATGAAATCCACTTCAATCAGTGTAGATGAAGGGGAGGAGACTGGTTAAAGAAGGATTTTTAAGCCTTGAGTCATGAATTATGTGTATGGGACATTAGAGAGGAATGTACAAGACAAATGAACAGGGTACGGTAGTAGGTGCCAGGCACACCGGTTTTTGTCAAGAACTGCAACGCTGCTGGGTTTTTCATGCTCAACAGTTTCCCATGTGAATCAAGAATGATCCACCAGCCAACTTTACACAACTGTGGGAAGCATTGGAGTCAACATGGGCCAGCATCCCTGTTGAATGCTTTCAACACCTTGTAGAATCCATGCTCCGACAAATTGAGGCTGTTCTTAGGGCAAAAGGTGGTGCAACTCAATATTAGAAAATTGTTCTTAATGTTTGGTATACTCAGTGTACGATGAGATATGGATAAAGGCAGCCAATCACTGTTTGTCACCCACATCATTCAAATGATGACCTAACGTCAATATTTTTGCATGAAAATTTGCATGAACCTTATCACTGTGGTGTGCTTTTAAGCACAAGTTATTGAAACAACAACAAAGCAGCCACCCCGCCTGCATTTTGGTGAAAAACTGAGGGAAGGGGCTGGAGAAATGTCACCACTCAAATTCATAGACTGAGCTATGGATGCCAGCAGTGGCAATCCATGATATCAACATTATAGTTTGAACCATGTTTTGAAGCTGAAGTGTTTTTTTTTTACCAGTACTTTGAGTAAAACTAGCTCATATTTGGGGTTCTGAAAGGGTATGACAGAACTAAGATCATTAGTAAGTTATATTCTTCAAGGTGTAATGGGTACTCGGTATATCATTAATTTAGAAGTCCAAAAATGGATGTAGCAACTAAGGATTCCAGCAACAAAAAAATCAAGATGTTGAGTGAAAGAATTGTATTCTCCTTTTCATCTATTCTAAATGGGTTTGGCTCAGTGTACAGATTGATTCTACTTGTACCTTTGATCAGATATATTGCTGAGTAGACATACTGTTATTACTGGAATAGAATCTTCTAGAAATGGATTTCTCTTATACCAGTGTATTCATATATAGAATAATAGAGCCCTCTTGTGGACACTTTGGAATCTGACATAATGCAGGATCTGTTAGTGTAATTGGTGTGTATAGTTGTGAACCCTAGCATTTCTACAGTGCAGCCCAGGGATATTTCTGCTGATGCATATCTTTTTGTGTGCCAACTTGGCGACAGTCTAGTCAAGCCCTGGACGAGTTTTAATATGAAGGAAACTGATGTCCTGCTACATAACCTGAGTCAACCTTGGCCTATTGGCGAGACCAGTGTTCAGATTATCCTCAGTGACCCTGTAGCTAACGGGCATCTTATACACATTTTCTCAGTTTGACGTCACTCTTAAGAAGCTTGAGAACACACAGATGCTCTCACTCATCTGGTGTACAGCAGCTCGGCCCAGTGGAGAGGGAACAGTAGGAAATGGGTGGTGAACAGCAGAATTACCCAGAACTCCCAGTTATTCTTGGCTGCCAGACAAGGGAGCTGAAACGAGGAATGAGATTGCTGCCATATTGTTAACATATCACAATCAACCCTTCTGTGTCTTTTAGAAGAGAGTGGAGGAACCCGTCCCAAATTTCTGTCCACTGTATTTCAGTTGGAGCAGAGAGAATTGGCACATTTCTTTAGACCTGTAGATTTAGAAATAGTTGAAATGCTGTCGACGTTTCCCAGACTTGCCCTGACAGTTTGATGCCACACTGCAGTATTCCAGTCAGTCATCTGAAAGAACAATTTTCTTATTCTTTATCCGGCGTGGAGACTCACCGTCTTTCTCACTCCTCTGCTATCTGTGTTGTGCCACATTGACATGCGTTTTCAGTCAACTGCACAGTGAGTTGTTTACTCAGTGAGATTAAATAGAATTTAAATTAGAATTTTGTGTAAGCTTGCATTTTCCCATGCAGAATTCTTCTGTAGTGCAGATTTGATTGAATGCAGCCCTGGGTTCCCTCAGTATATACAGTATCTGTTGAAGTTGGTCAGGCGCCTCCACGGACTGATGTGGTGTATTTCTAGTGCTGTAGATCACCTAGTCCTTTCTGTTTGGCTCTACTGTTGCAGTGTGAAAGGAGACCGATTACCGGTATGTGGCCTTGTATTCAAAGTAGTGCTGGCTGTACAGTTTGCTCTGTGTGGATTGACTTGTAGTTCCCTCTTCAGAAGAGCTTGACGGGGTGAAGACAGATGCCCTATTCATCATCCAGCAGGCCTGTCCTCTGCAGTCCCTAGTCTAGACAAGAACCAACATGCCACCTTCTGTCTTTGTGCTCTGTGCCAGCAGATCAATGTCGAGAGGGACAGGATGCAGCTTTGACAGGAACCAGGCTTATATCTTTACTGGTTGGTCGTCGTCCTGGCGAGTGACGCAAACGAGTCCCTGCTGCTAGCGCACTTCAATGAATTTTTATTTCTGCTACAGTACCTTTTTGTTCATTTCAAAATGGAATCTGTTGCAGATGACATCATGGTAATGATGGATGGTTGTTTGCAACCGGTGGTCACATCTGTCAATCAGGCCAGATTTAATCTGTTGAAAGACTCATAAGGACTGCTGTGTATTAACATAGTAGGCTGATGCATGCAGTCAGGCAAACTTGAGCTTTTTACTGTTCCAACTATATCCATTCCTCCCCCTTACACAGTAACGCTAATTAGCATAGTAATTTGACATACTGTTGCACAGTGTCTGCTGATGTGGCATTGTTCAGGGGGGGTGCGATCTGACTGCGTGGTTCAATGAGCGTCTCTCAAACTCTGCCTGTTAGTTTAACTTTCCTCCTCTGGCTCCAGACCCCCAGTGTTTCATATGACATCTTTACTAGGCAGCCGCGCTGCCCAGTCGTCGTGTCCTGAAGTCGTCTGTCTCAACGAGCCTTTTGTAGAGGCCAGGGTAAGTGATCTATTACCCTTGGTCTGTGAGCCCTGAGCTGAGCTAACTCAACTCTCTGACCTTTTGGAAGGGACTGGTGGATCTACCTCCATGAACCCACTCCCCTGTTCTCTGTCTATGCCCAGATGAAGGACCATGGGACCAGGCCTCTCTGACCAGATGATTGCTCTGTAAAGAGTCAAGGTTATAAAAAGACGATTGTGAAACTGCAGGACAGAAAGCGCATGAGTCCATGGTCTGAATATGCCGGGGTATATGTACTGTAGTCTGTTTGGATCAGAAACTATCTCCAGGCACTCACTAGCTTGTTTTGGGCTGTTCAGCTAGGTTCCGCTGCGGCACATTTCATTAACCTGAGGTAGTCCGTGCCTGATTCCACATATTCAAACCCTTTGGTACAAGGAGACGCTAATCTGGAGTGAAATGGATGCTGCTGTTCAAAACAGTTTAATACTTCCCTGAAATGTTTCGTATAGCTTTTTTTTATTTTAAAGTACTTTGAAATATTTTGACCAATATTTGCTAATGCAGGGCCAGCCATTGTTCAGAAGCTTTCTGGGTAGGAGTGCTTCACCTCAAATACGTCAAGTCAAAGAACCAGATCGTGGTTATAGACCGAGTCCAAGCAGACAGGGGAGATCCCAGGCCAAGAAGCTGTGGGCAGAGAATTATCCCCAAATTGCTCATGTCTTTCTCTCTGCGGTCGGTGGAAATTTTCTCTGGGTTTAAACACTTTTAAATGACCACTTTACCTGTTGTTTCTGCCACAGGAAAACAGAACACCTCTGTCTCCAACCGTGCAGTACTTTATTCTGCATCTCTTTTTGGATGTATTTTCAGTGAAATTATATCAATACTAAAAGAGAAATATAAGTCTAGAAACAAACCGCATCCATATTGAGATCTGTTTTTATCAAATCTATTTCGTCTGCCCGTCGCCCTCGAGACTTCATGTTGACTCTGTAATCTCTGGTTCTACCACAAGGAGGTGGTGTGGGACATGTCTGACATCTGTGTAAACCTTGGGCCTAACATGGAGGTTTAGTCAGGACAACCCAGAATGCGACGGAATGGAAGACACACACAGACACAGTCATCTAATTTCCATCGCTTAGCACTCTGCCAAAGTCATCTGTCGTCTCTAGTAATGTTGTTCTGTTTAGTGTGGACAGTCCCTTACTGCCAAGTAAAACCCTATAATCGTATATTACCGACAGAATGAGCCCGGCTAACAGTATGTGAATCAGTGGCACATGTAACAGTAGTGGTGCCAAGTCTAACTGGGCAACACTGTGTACACATCCAACCGCTCTGTGGGACCAGAGTGTGAAACCAGCCACTCAAGTCCCCGGCCAACACCGATAAAATCACAAACCATCAGTGTTTCTCCCTTTTGTTGTTCCACAGCATTAAACAGTAATAATGACTATAGTTTATATACTAGATTGATTTATCAAGGATGGTGGCCAAATTGGACATCTATATATTGCTATATTAAATGTTCACTCGGTCGGTCCAGAGGCCTACTTGCAAGAAGTAAACATCTGAGGTTTTTATTTTTTACATGGCATCAATTTGGTATCTTTTTTTATTATAAGATCATTTGTGTTTTGATTATTGAATGTTGGATGATTTGCAGGAAATGCTCAATATTGTTTCAATTTACAGCTGAATCTGATATATGCATTAATGTAATTCACATTATCATTAAGAATAAAGGACTCTTCAGATTACATGAATCATTCACATGATTAATCAAGTTCTAAAAAATATGCCCAGAATATCTACCTCCCTGCTCCAAATATCCCCCAAATACACCCTCCTCTCCACAGCTCTTTTGGATAACACAGACATCCGCATGTTGAGAGAGTTTGATGAACGCTTCAGCTCACTGATTGAGCAATTGCAGCGGTATTAGGATGAGCAGTTAGTCTTCCAACTGGCAGTTGTTTGTAGAACTAGTTGGATGAAAGAGTGACAGTGTCATTGGTTTCTGTGGCACCATTACATGGAGATGGACACCGTTCCTGTTCTTAATGTACGTTCTCAACATGCCCTTTCTCCTCTTTTGACCATCCAATCCCATGTGTTCGAGGAGAGAACACTGACTTATCCTACATCTGTGTGCAGCAGAGAGCACACAGCAAAGCTCTGAAGTCATTTGTTTTGCTACTCTGTGGAATGGCCTCGGGAAGAGAGGGCTGGTTTGGTTTGGGGGGGGGGGGGGTGAAGCGGTAGCAAAACAAGCATGGCAGCGGCTCCGCTAAGTGTTGGCTGTGATGCTGAAGAGGAGCGTGGAAATAAAACATACCAGACTAAACATTTGCACACTGTCTGCATGCCAGCTTGGTTTCCGACATGGATGGATGGAGGCTGGGGGGTTTAAGGGATGACATTCACTGCCAATAATACCCCCACCCCCCATTATGTATACATTGTACATTCTATTAGAGTGAAAATAAACTCCCATAAGGCCATTTTACTTTCGTCATTAGAAATTAAAGTAGAGTATGTTCAGACAAGCATTGGGTTTGAGGTATGAATAGTCCTGAGTCCCCTTTCAACAGTTACTACCCTCTTTCTCTCTCTCACACACACTCACACACACACACACACACACACACACACACACACACACACACACACACACACACACACACACACACACACACACACACACACACACACACACACACACACAGTGACCCCCTCACCCCCCTGCGGCCTCTAGCCCATAGCATCAGGTTTGGGCTCTGGCGTTGTAGAGGTTTGTTTTAGAATACCAAAGCCGTGAGCACCTCAGACAGTGCATACGCCTCTCAACTCCACAAATATGTCAGAAGCATATTAGACAAATATTCCCTCCAACTGCATTGCCAGTGTACACACCCCAGAGTTCCTCCCATCTATCAACTCATGCTGAAGTGTTACTCTGGAGGCAGGAGATTTACGGTGATCAAAGTGTCCTTTTGGCTGACCCGTTAGCTAGAGGTTATGGAAAGGAGAGACTGTGCTGTCCCAACAGCTTATCACATGCAAGAGTGATTACTGCATTTCTGCTGGATGCTATGCTACCTCGCGTTAGCTAACGTGTAGACCACGGGTTCCCAACCAGTCGATCGCCATCTACTGGTCAATCATGGAGTGCTTGCCAGGCGATCGTGAGATGATTATACATCTTCTTAAATTCAGCCACAAATCAACGCCTATAATCTCTTTCTGCTTTAATGTTCAACAGTCCTCCATTCACAGCAATGTCTGAGAAGTCAGGTGATTTACATAAAATATGACCAGTCCCTGCCCACATATTGACGTATGCCTAGTTAGCGTGGTCAGATGTTGTCCGTCAACTCCAAGTCGAGGTCACGGTGATGCCAGGCAGGTAGCTAGCTAGTTAACTTTGTAGCCAGATTAGTTCTTAAGTTGTGTGGTTGACAGCAGCAATAATGAGTGGAGGGAAGGATACAAAAAAACTGAAAACATATCATTTCCACAAGGAAAGGAGGATTCTTTTTTCATCATGTCAAACTCAAAATGTGTGCGCCTCGTCTGCCATAATAGCATCGCTATCCCAAAGAAAGGTAACACAATTGTGTCTTCTATTCGAGCAAGGAGCCTACAGTGGAGGCTTTTTCACACTCACTTAGAAGAGACTGAAGCGGGGCACACAGACCTGCTGCTGCACACGGATGTGCGGTGGCTGAGCCGAGGTACATTTTTAGGTTGATTCAGTGAGTTGTTGCCTGAAATCAAGGAGTTTCTCAAGGTCTCCAAACATGCAGAATATGCACAGTTAGAGGACGTACAGAGGCTCCTGGATTGATCTTTTCTCACTGACCTAACTTACGGAAAAGGCAAAGATGTAATGGACATGATCAGCTCTGTGAACACTTCAATGAACACCACAACTGCTCACAAGAAATCTGCAACGTGAGGACCTGCATTTCTTTCAACACATGCATTCAGAACTTGAACACCAGGGCAAGGATACAGCACAGCTTTAGAGTCCAGAACATCTTATCTGAGTTTTGCAGTCGTTTCACTGACTTTGCATCACTTGAGCCTATTGCCACTTATATGTGCTTTCCGTTTGGCACAGACATAAATGTGGAAGTCATTGCCTCCAAAATGGGATCACTTGTTCAGTTGGACACAACTATAGCAGAAACTGAAATTCTCACCCATCAAAATGACATACAGCTGAAATCCAGGGCAACCACTGAGATGAAGGAAGAGTTCTGGGAGCTACTGCTGGAGGAGAAGTATCCCAACATAAGAAGATGTGCTCTCAACATATCAGTCCTTTTTGGATCAACCTTCCTCTGTGAGTCTGCATTTTCTCACATGAAGATAATTAAGTCCAAGTACAGATCTACTATGACTGATGGCCTGCATGAGACTTGTGGCCTGTGTGAGACTTGCAACAAGCTGCTACAGCCCTGACTATGAAAAACTACTTGCCTCAACCCAATGTCAAAAGTCACACTAAGGTCGGAAATGAAAGTGGTTTCACTTATTTGTGGAAAACATGTTATTGGTCCACATATTTCCGTATCAAATAGGTATCATAGCAACAGGTTCATACTCAGTGGTGTGTTGCGTTCCATACATTTTGTTGGTTGGTTTACATTTAGAGACTGGTAGATCTCATCAGGCTGGCAAATGAAAAAGTAGATCTCACGTCAAAGAAGGTTGGGCACACCTGGTGTAGACTGACTGGGCACACCTGGTGTAGACTGACTGGGCACACCTGGTGTAGACTGACTGGGCACACCTGGTGTAGACTGACTGGGCACAACTGGTGGAGACTGACTGGGCACACCTGGTGTAGACTGACTGGGCACACCTGGTGGAGACTGACTGGGCACACCTGATGGAGACTGACTGGGCACACCTGGTCCGATGGCTCTCTCCTGTATGGACCGATGGCTCTCTCCTGGATGGACCGTTGGCTCTCTTCTGGATGGACCGATGGCCCTCTCCTGGATGGACCGATGGCTCTCTCCTGGATGGCCTGATGGCTCTCTCCTGGTTGGACTGATGGCTCTCTCCTGGTTGGACCGATGGCTCTCTCCTGGTTGGACCGATGGCTCTCTCCTGGTTGGACCGATGGCTCTCTCCTGGTTGGACCGATGGCTCTCTCCTGGATGGACCGATGGCTCTCTCCTGGATGGACCGATGGCTCTCTCCTGGATGGACCGATGGCTCTCTCCTGGATGGACCGATGGCTCTCTCCTGGATGGACCGATGGCTCTCTCCTGGATGGATTGATGGCTCTCTCCTGGATGGACCGATGGCTCTCTCTTGGTTGGACTGATGGCTCTCTCCTGGTTGGACCGATGGCTCTCTCCTGGTTGGACCGGTGGCTCTCTCCTGGTTGGACCGGTGGCTCTCTCCTGGTTGGACTGATGGCTCTCTCCTGGATATACAGGTGGCTCTCTCCTGGATGGATTGATGGCACTCTCCTGGATGGACTGATGGCTCTCTCCTGGATGGACCGATGGCTCTCTCCTGGTTGGACCGATGGCTCTCTCCTGGTTGGACCGATGGCTCTCTCCTGGTTGGACTGATGGCTCTCTCCTGGATGGACCGATGGCTCTCTCCTGGATGGACCGATGGCTCTCTCCTGGATGGACCGATGGCTCTCTCCTGGATGGACCGATGGCTCTCTCCTGGTTGGACTGATGGCTCTCTCCAGGTTGGACTGATGGCTCTCTCCTGGTTGGACCGGTGGCTCTCTCCTGGTTGTACTGATGGCTCTCTCCTGGATATACTGGTGGCTCTCTCCTGGATGGATTGATGGCTCTCTCCTGGATGGACCGATGGTTCTCTCCTGGATGGACCGATGGCTCTCTCCTGGATGGACCGATGGCTCTCTCCTGGATGGACCGATGGCTCTCTCCTGGATGGACCGATGGCTCTCTCCTGGATGGACCGATGGCTCTCTCCTGGATGGACCGATGGCTCTCTCCTGGATGGACCGATGGCTCTCTCCTGGATGGACCGATGGCTCTCTCCTGGATGGACCGATGGCTCTCTCCTGGTTGGACCGATGGCTCTCTCCTGGTTGGACCGATGGCTCTCTCCTGGATGGACCGATGGCTCTCTCCTGGATGGACCGATGGCTCTCTCCTGGTTGGACCGATGGCTCTCTCCTGGTTGGACCGGTGGCTCTCTCCTGGATGGACCGGTGGCTCTCTCCTGGTTGGACCGGTGGCTCTCTCCTGGATGGACCGGTGGCTCTCTCCTGGTTGGACCGGTGGCTCTCTCCTGGTTGGACCGGTGGCTCTCTCCTGGTTGGACCGGTGGCTCTCTCCTGGATGGACCGGTGGCTCTCTCCTGGATGGACCGATGGCTCTCTCCTGGATGGACCGATGGCTCTCTCCTGGATGGACCGATGGCTCTCTCCTGGATGGACCGATGGCTCTCTCCTGGATGGACCGATGGCTCTCTCCTGGATGGACCGATGGCTCTCTCCTGGATGGACCGATGGCTCTCTCCTGGTTGGACCGATGGCTCTCTCCTGGATGGACCGATGGCTCTCTCCTGGATGGACCGATGGCTCTCTCCTGGTTGGACCGATGGCTCTCTCCTGGATGGACCGATGGCTCTCTCCTGGTTGGACCGATGGCTCTCTCCTGGTTGGACCGGTGGCTCTCTCCTGGTTGGACCGGTGGCTCTCTCCTGGTTGGACCGATGGCTCTCTCCTGGATGGACCGATGGCTCTCTCCTGGATGGACTGATGGATAGACTGATGGATGGACTGATGGATGGATGTTGACCACCAGCAGTTTGAGAAGGCTGTCTGTTGCTGCTGAGCATCTACGTCTCAACAAAGCGCTAGGGTTTATTTATGGAGGTCATGGTCATGGATTCTCCCATCCTTTTTGCCATGTTAAAAGTTGTGTGACTGATTTACAGATATAGAAAGGTCTCCTCTGGCCTATGGGGCCTTAGCATGTCTCCCTTTATAGAGATATGCCTCTACACACGTAAAACACAGCCCCTGTCAAAGTCAGACACTGAATCAATATATCTGAAAACGCCATAAAATCCATGAAGGTTTTGTCTTGTTTTTCAATGTGACCCTTGTCCTGCCAGGCCGAATCAAGATGCCCATTCCTACAAGCTTGTAAAATCTGTCTTTCTCCGGTTCGTTGGAAGTTCATTCACTAGAAGTTCATACTCTTTTGACCCCTGGGAGCACACTCACCAGCTAGCTCACTGCTCTGACCTCACCATAATATATGTAAGCAATAAGGCCCGAAGAGGTGTGCTATATGGCCAATATATTCCGGCATGACGCAACTCCGAGTGCCTGGATACAGCCCTTAGCTGTGGTATATTGGCCATAAATCAAAAAACCCTGAGGTTTTTTGTATTGCTATTATAAACTGGTATTGCTATTATAAACTGGTTACCCAACGTAATTAGAGCAGTAAAAATACATGTTTTATCATACCCGTGGTCTACTGTCTGATATACCACGGCTGTCAACCAATCAGCATTCAGGGCTCGAATCACCCAGTTTATAAAAATATTATAACACCATCGGCATCGAGGATAGCACTGTCCACTGTGCTATTTTCCAAAAATAAGTCCAATTGACCATGTACATTCTTTAATATTTAGAGTCATCATCTGCATATTCAAAAGGCATATTCATGCATATTCATGTTATTGCACTTGGCCTCGCATCTGAAATAAAGTTGTTGAAGTCCCACTTTTCATCCGGTCGACTCCAGATGATAATGTCATTGATATACTTGGTCTGCATATTTGTGGCTTTGTAAATGGCGTCAGATCATAGAAAGGGGGATCATCAGAATGGTAATGTGAGTCTCACTTCTGAATAAAAGGTGAGTGGAATACAATGGAGGGAGCCTGAACTCCATGGTTGTCACTAGTTAACACAGACACAAAGTCAAAATTAGCTATTAAAAAAATCATAAAATCAAACATTGTTCTTAAGTTAAGGTTAGGGTTATGCATACGGTTAGTGGTGTGGTTCGTTTTTTGTTTTTTAATTAAGAGAAATTTAGAAAATAGGCTGGTTTAGCCATGTTTATGGTTTTGTGGCTGTGGTAACTAGACGACGAACTCCATGGCTCCGTTTACTCTGGCTAGACCAGTGGAAACAAAGAGTTTCCACAGTCACCAGCTAAGATCTAACATTCACCAACTAACACATGAAGCAACCATTACAGTACATAGAAGGGAGACAACTCCTTTAAAGGGAAACCCACTCAATGTTTTGCATGTCAGCAGTCAAGTGTTCAAGATATTGGACTTTCAAGAAGCAAAGTGTCACTTGCCACATCATCATATGAGGCATTTTGCACCATCATGATGATGTGGCAAGTGACAATTTGCTTCTTGAAAGTCCAATATCTTGAACACTTGACTGCTGACATGCAAAACATTTTGGGATTGTATCAACAGTGGACTAAGGAAAACAATACCAAAAATGTATTTTTTGAGTGGATTTTTCCTTTAACTGGTCCAACACCAATTACAGGACATCAACCTACTAGAGCCATGTTTGGACAGTATCACAATCATATTTCTGTTTGATGGTCATCTGATGTCTTAAAGCTGTGGAGTTCTCAACCTTTATTTGATTGATTTTAAATAGTTTGTAAAGGTTTTATAGTTAGCGTATAGCCAGTGCAGTCACATATACGTTTGTTAAATAATATAGTACTGGTTTATATTGTCAGTAACGTACTTCCTCTCTGACTCTCAATTCAGCAGCTCTGGAACTGGTAACTGGACAAAGCACATTGTATATCGTCTGGTAGAGAATATCCCTTAGTCAACAGTCTGTGTGTAATCTCACGGCAGGCAGGGTTATTAGTGCCCTGTGCTACCTCCACGCGCCGCCCTGTACCGTACGGCAGTGAAAACGGTTCTCGTGTAGGACTCAGAGACGGCTCAATCCATCAACGCTCAGCAAACAGGGACTGGGGCTCTTCTCTCTGCTGGGGAAACTATGCCCTCCTGGAGACACACTGGGAAGAACAACAGTTAGACCAATATGCTCCAAAGTCCGTCCTTTCTTTCTTTCCCTCTTTCTTTCTCTCTATTCTCATGTATGTCTTCCTCTTGCTCTCTCTCGTTCTCATCTTGCTCCTTCTTAACTGAGATGTTTGATGTTCAAGTGTTTCATTAGGATTTATGCATACGGTAGTATGCTGAGTCTGTCTCCTGCTCAAGGAGTTCATCTTTAACTAACAACTATTAGTTTCTATCATGTCGGGCCAAAGACGAAGGAGCCACATTGCATGTGTGATGAGATGAAAAGGAGAGCTAGACATAAAGGGTCTCCTGAGTGGCACAGCGGACTAAGGCACTGGATCCCACTACTAGAGGTGTCACTACAGACCCTGGTTCTATCCTGGGCTGTATCACAACCGGTCGTGATCGGGAGTCCCATACGGCGGCGCACAATTAGCCCAGCGTTTTCCGGGTTAGGGGAGGGTTTGGCCGGGGTAGGCCGTCATTGTAAAATATGAATTTGTTCTTAACTTAAATAATTGTGATGAGTTTAGAGGCTTGAAAAGCAGTAGTACACTGGAACGGCTGACTGGTTATTTCCAAAGGACCAAAGCGTCCTCTTCTCTGAGTGGCGTCTCTATCTCTGCAGCCTGCTGCATCTGGCCAGGCCTCTGTGACCTCTGCTGTGTGGTAGAGGATGTCTGTGTCATTTTACTCTGGTTCTCAAAGGAATGCTTGGAATTGTTTGCTCTGTCTGCTTCAGTGCTGCTTCTGGCAGGGCCTTGTGCTTCCACATCACCTGGCATGAAATTGATGAATTTGAGTTTTATCCCGTCTGTCTAAAGGGCTTGGGGTTGCGGTCTACAAACCACAGGCTGTAATAGCATGTATTTGTCTTGTGTGGTGTTGGTATGGGTTGGTTGGTTGTGCCGAGGAGGGATGGTATGAGGGTCGAAATGCATTAAGTTCTCAAAGACAGGAACTGGGAAAGCAGTTGGCGATGTTGGAAAATGACAGCGTTCCGGCTACATTGGAAACTGGAATCCGTCAGCCGCTATTGTTGTGAAGAGATTAATGCAAATGTTTCACCAAGGATAGAAATAATACAGGATCTTATAACCTCATCTGACACATCAACCATGGAATTCTTTTATTTTGCTTCCTCTGCGTTAAAGAATGTTTCTGCTCAGCAGCACACTGATGTTCATTTTTATATACTTGAAAACACATCGTGTTAAATGTCAAAATATTTCCTGACCTTTCATTGAAATAGATCTGAACAGTTGTGGTTTATGTTGTCAAGGGAGACATGAACAGTGTGATTTTAGTGCAAATTACCCATGAACACTGATGGTAAATCCTTTCCCAAACTGCCTATTAAGAGAGCGTGCAAAAGAGTGATTAATCATTTCAATGTGCTCTCTTTGATTGGTTTATAAAGGAAAGTACAATATATTTCCCCTGGCTGGGTAGCAGTCTTATCCCAGTCTGATCCCTATCAATCTCCGTAAAACAGTTAAGTGAAAATATTCTCTTCACATTGATGCAAGTCTGTGAAAATCCAACTTTCTCTTGACTATGGAACCGTCTGAAACTACATGCTACCATTATTACTCAACCGCTCCGTTACACTGTAATATCATAATTTACAAGCCCTACCTAGGGTACAATCTGAAGCTTTGTTGTTATGCTGTGATCTATATCCCCAAAACCAACCATACTTCATGTAAAGTACTGTCCATGGGAGCATCCCCAGAACCAATCATACCTCATGTAAAGTACTGTCCATGGGAGCATCCCCAGAACCAATCATACCTCATGTAAAGTACTGTCCATGGGAGCATCCCCAGAACCAATCATACCTCATGTAAAGTACTGTCCATGGGAGCATCCCCAGAACCAATCATACCTCATGTACTGTACTGTCCATGGAGGCAGCCCCAGAACCAACCATACCTCATTCACTGTACTGTCCATGGGAGCATCCCCAGAACCAACCATACCTCATGTACTGTACTGTCCATGGAGGCAGCCCCAGAACCAACCATACATCATGTACTGTACTGTCCATGGGAGCATCCCCAGAACCAACCATACCTCATGTACTGTACTGTCCATGGAGGCAGTCCCAGAACCAACCATACCTCATGTACTGTACTGTCCGTGGGATAGTCCCAGAACCAACCATACCTCATGTACTGTACTGTCCACGGAGGCAGTCCCAGACCCAACCATACCTCATGTACTATACTGTCCATGGAGGCAGTCCCAGAACCAACCATACCATGGAGGCTGCTTTCAGGATTCTTCTCTAACATGCTGTTTATTTAAAATCCCACCCTTGAGACATTATTTTATAATCAATACTCTAGCGAAAGCTTACTTAATATCAGTGGATGTGTGAGGGTTTTCACTAGTGAACACAAGACACAAAGTCATAACCCAGCCATTCTAAAATCAGATTTGAAACCTAACACCAACCTTAACCACACTGCTAACCTTATGCCTAACTCTAACTTTAAATGAAGACCAAAAATAAATTCTGTAGCTGTGGAATCTGACTAGGTGGCTGGGTTATCTAGTGGAAACCGTGTGAGGGCTGTGAACGTCCTGATGAACTATCAAACATGCTTGGTATTTAGTTTTTGCTGTTCCTGCGGTCGGTTCCATGGAACGCCTGAATTTCTGCTGAGAATGTGTTACATGAACTAACATCAGTGACTCATGAGGTCCCCTATTTGTAATAATGACGTTGCTGACTGTGTCTGGATGTCATTGCTGAGTAGACTACAGATTGTAATGATTAGTAATGGCATGTTTTAACTCTCAGACTGGGTAGTGGCTGGGTCAGCCGGCCCCCTCAAGCACATGTCAGACACAAGCTGTCCATTTCAGGACGGTGTGTGTGTGTGTTTGCGCAGGGGGGTGGAGGGAGTGCAGTGAAGTGCAGGAGACACCCGTCTGGCCTTGTTCAAACAGCAACCCCATGAGGAACTCACCCTGGGCCCTCTTCATCCTCATCCAAAAACCTCCCACTGGAAGAGTAGACCGTTCACTGCATACCGTACTGTATGGCCCAGTGGGGAGAGAGACACTGGGTTGTAACTACACTGTACTGTATGGCCTAGTGGGGAGAGAGACACTTGGTTGTAACTACACTGTACAGTACTGTATGGCCCAGTGGGGAGAGAGACACTGGGTTGTAACTACACTGTACTGTATGGCCTAGTGGGGAGAGAGACACTTGGTTGTAACTACACTGTACAGTACTGTATGGCCTAGTGGGGAGAGAGACACTGGGTTGTAACTACACTGTACAGTACTGTATGGCCCAGTGGGGAGAGAGACACTGGGTTGTAACTACACTGTACTGTATGGCCTAGTGGGGAGAGAGACACTGGGTTGTAACTACACTGTACTGTATGGCCTAGTGGGGAGAGAGAGATACTGGGTTGTAACTACACTGTACAGTACTGTATGGCCCAGTGGGGAGAGAGACACTGGGTTGTAACTACACTGTACTGTATGGCCTAGTGGGGAGAGAGAGACACTTGGTTGTAACTACACTGTACAGTACTGTATGGCCCAGTGGGGAGAGAGACACTGGGTTGTAACTACACTGTACTGTATGGCCTAGTGGGGAGAGAGACACTTGGTTGTAACTACACTGTACAGTACTGTATGGCCCAGTGGGGAGAGAGACACTGGGTTGTAACTACACTGTACTGTATGGCCTAGTGGGGAGAGAGAGACACTTGGTTGTAACTACACTGTACAGTACTGTATGGCCCAGTGGGGAGAGAGACACTGGGTTGTAACTACACTGTACTGTATGGCCTAGTGGGGAGAGAGAGACACTTGGTTGTAACTACACTGTACAGTACTGTATGGCCCAGTGGGGAGAGAGACACTTGGTTGTAACTACACTGTACGGTATGGCCTAGTGGGGAGAGAGACACTTGGTTGTAACTACACTGTACAGTACTGTATGGCCCAGTGGGGAGAGAGACACTGGGTTGTAACTACACTGTACTGTATGGCCTAGTGGGGAGAGAGAGACACTTGGTTGTAACTACACTGTATAGTACTGTATGGCCCAGTGGGGAGAGAGACACTGGGTTGTAACTACACTGTACTGTATGGCCTAGTGGGGAGAGAGAGACACTTGGTTGTAACTACACTGTATAGTACTGTATGGCCCAGTGGGGAGAGAGACACTGGGTTGTAACTACACTGTACTGTATGGCCTAGTGGGGAGAGAGACACTGGGTTGTAACTACACTGTACTGTATGGCCTAGTGGGGAGAGAGACACTTGGTTGTAACTACACTGTACAGTACTGTATGGCCCAGTGGGGAGAGAGACACTGAGTTGTAACTACACTGTACTACATGGCCCAGGAGGTTAAAGGTCAGACTAGACATGATGGATGAGATGAGGCAACTCCCAGTTAGCATTTTCCTGTAGTCAAACGTAGGATATTTCTATTCCAATATTCTGTTTTTGTTGTAGTACTTTGGATATACAGTATGAAGCTATATTCACTCCAATGTACAGTTTTCACATTGTGTTGTTTATTCCTGTAAAGTAGGACTATTTACAGGACCTGTAAAGTAGGGACTGGTGGTAGAATTGTAAATACATTATTGATACAATTAGGCCTCTCCATGTAGTCACCTATCACCTCGAGCAGCATATCCTAACCTGTTGGTCACCGTTAGACATTTCAAGGAGTTTCACAAAGCACACCAGATGATATTGTGGGCATCCCAAAACAAAACTCTCAATCCAAACCCACCCCGACACGTCTTCCAACCGGTTGCCATGGAAACTGGACAAATGTGAGGAAGGAAGGAAAGAAAAAGAGGAGCAGAAGGGGATCATGTCTTTTCACCTCGCTATGCTTTGAGCTCCCTGGTTTAAAGCAAATCTCAAACATTTGCCTCAAACTTTAACTAAGTGTGTCCAGACATTGGCCAGACAGACTGTCGAATCATTAGACGATGACTCAGTGCCTTTCATGTACGAACGTTACTCAGGTTTTTTGGATCCAAATGGATTAATTTGCTCCCTCTGATCAACATGGTTTCCAGTCAAAATATATGGCTGCTGTTCCAAGGGAAGCGTTGGACCAAAACCTTCAGCAGAACAGAAACCGTTTGGATCGCGGTCACGGGCAAATAAATCAACCATTTGAAGAGGAGAAGTCTCAGCGTCTCAGTGAACGTCACAGCTCACTCATAGATTATCCAGTAATCAGACGGTGAACGATTCCCTTCACGTTCACAGCCATGAATTGTGCTCTGAGATAAATAGCAGAATCCTTTGAAGACACAGGAAGAAGTGGAGAATCAGTGTCCACTGACTCTTGAACTCTCTTGTCGACTTGCCAGCATTTTTAAGATAGTGAACATGCATTGACTCAATAATTCAAGATTATTAAGATTTTTTTTTTAAAGTTACTATGCCCATGTTCAATGTCTTATTGATGTAAAATGACTACAACTTCTATACATGATCAAGCCATGCTAAAATAAACTACATGATATACACAGTGCTTCAGAAACACGCGTGATAATGAAAAGGAGAAGGTCAGGGATCAATATGTCTTTGTAGAGTTGTAACCTTATACACTATACATTTCCTTTGCAAATGTGCACCATGTGTGGACAAAGATGACTTGCAGAACATGTACTTGCAATGGCAGGTTCTGACCACAAAATGGCATACTTCTTGCCCAGTTACTGTGCAAAGGAATGTAAACAATATCGTGGACAATCTATTAATGTAAACATTAAAAAACAAAACATTTTGGTACTTTGTTGCTTTCTAAGTTGTTATTCCTTGATACAACATCAAAACATGATGTATCATTTTTTTCTACTGTAAGTCTTCCTGAAAAATATGTTTTGTGTGAGCTGCCAGAGAATATGTCCTGCCAATGTTCCTTGGTTAATTTTTTTTCACCTTTTCAGGAGTACTGAAAATATGCCAACCTCACAGGCACTGCAGCTGTTTTAAGAAATGACTCAACCTCAGCTGAGTCGGAAGAAACCGGAAGCATCCGGTTTTCAGTGGAAAAGGAAAGAGGTGGTTCCGGTTCTCCCACTTTATTCCTGAGTCACCAAGTCAGCCTATATAGTGATCTACAGGGCATTCAGGAAGTATTCAGACCCCTTGACTTTTTACACATTTTGTTACATTACAGCTTTATTCCTGAGTCACCAAGTCAGCCTATATAGTGATCTACAGGGCATTCAGGAAGTATTCAGACCCCTTGACTTTTTACACATTTTGTTACGTTACAGCTTTATTCTAAAATGTATTAAATTGTTTTATTCCCTCATCAATCTACACACAATACCCCATAATGACAAATCAAAAACTGTTTTTTAGAAATGTTTGCAGATTTAAAATAAAAAACAGCAAAATCACATTTACATAAGTATTCAGACCCTTTACTTAGCACTTTGGCAGAGATTACTGCCTCGAGTCTTCTTGGGTATGGCACTACAAACTTGGCACACCTGTATTTGAGGAGTTTCTCCTATTCTTCTCTACAGATCCTCTCAAGCTCTGTCATGTTGGATGGGGAGTGTGTTGCAGAGCTATTTCCAGCTCTCTCCAGAGATGTTCGATCAGGTTTAAGTCCCGGCTTTGGCTGGGCCACTCAAGGACATTCAGAGACTTGTTCCGAAGCCACTCCTGCGTTGTCTTGGCTGTGTGCTTAAGGGTTGTTGTCCTGTCTGGAGCAGGTTTTCATCAAGAAACTCTGTACTTTGCGCCATTAATCTTTCCCACGATCCTGACGAGTCTCCCAGTGCCTGCCGCTGAAAAACATCCCCACAGCATGATGCTGCCACCACCATGTGTCACTGTAGGGATGACACTTGGCATACAGGTGTCACATCTGAGTTCAATCTTGGTTTCATCAGACCAGATAATCTTGTTTCTCACGGTCTAAGAGTCCATTAGGTGCCTTTTGGCAAACTCCAAGCGGGCTGTCATGTGCCTTTTACTGTGGAAAGACTTCTACTTGTCCACTCTACCATAAAGGCCTGATTGGTGGAGTGCTGCAGAGATGGATGTCCTTCTGGGAAGTTCTCCCATCTCCACAGAGGAACTTTGGTCTCCTCCCTGACCAAGGCCCTGCTCCTTTGATTGGTCAGTTTGGTGGAGGCCACTGTTCTTCATGGGGACCTTCAATGCTGCAGAAATGTTTTGGTACACTTCCCAAGATCTGTGCCTCAACACAATCCTGTCTCAGCTCTACGGGCAATTCCTTAGACATCATGGCTTGGTTTTTTCTCTGACATGCACTGTCAACTGTGGGACCTTTATATAGACAAGTGTGTGCCTTTCCAAGTCATGACCAATCAATTGATTATACCACAGGTGGACTCCAATCACATTGTAGAAACATCAAGGATGATCAATGGAGACTAGATGCCCCTGAGCTCAATTTCGAGTTTCATAGCAAAGGGTCTGAATACTTATAAATTATGTAAATAAGTATTTTATTTTATATATAAAATGGGAAAAAAATAAAAAAAACTGTTTTGCTTTGTCATTATGGGGTATTGCGTGTAGATTAATGAGGATGGTTTATTTGATCCATTTTAGAATAAGGCTGTAACATCACAACATTTGGAAAAAGTTAAGGCATCTGAATACTTTCCGAATGCACTGTAATTCCCCTATATCTTTCTTATTTAAACCTGAATTCCATGTTATGTACTGTAATTCCCCTATATCTTTCTTATTTAAACCTGAATTCCATGTTATGTACTGTAATTCCCCTATATCTTTCTTATTTAAACCTGAATTCCATGTTATGTACTGTAATTCCCCTATATCTTTCTTATTTAAACCTGAATTCCATGTTATGTACTGTAATTCCCCTATATCTTTCTTATTTAAGCCTGAATTCCATGTTATGCACTGTAATTCCCCTATATCTTTCTTATTTAAACCTGAATTCCATGTTATGCACTGTAATTCCCCTATATCTTTCTTATTTAAGCCTGAATTCCATGTTATGCACTGTAATTCCCCTATATCTTTCTTATTTAAGCCTGAATTCCATGTTATGCACTGTAATTCCCCTATATCTTTCTTATTTAAGCCTGAATTCCATGTTATGCACTGTAATTCCCCTATATCTTTCTTATTTAAGCCTGAATTCCATGTTATGCACTGTAATTCCCCTATATCTTTCTTATTTAAGCCTGAATTCCATGTTATGTACTGTAATTCCCCTATATCTTTCTTATTTAAGCCTGAATTCCATGTTATGCACTGTAATTCCCCTATATCTTTCTTATTTAAGCCTGAATTCCATGTTATGCACTGTAATTCCCTTATATCTTTCTTATTTAAGCCTGAATTCCATGTTATGCACTGTAATTCCCCTATATCTTTCTTATTTAAGCCTGAATTCCATGTTATGTACTGTAATTCCCCTATATCTTTCTTATTTAAGCCTGAATTCCATGTTATGCACTGTAATTCCCCTATATCTTTCTTATTTAAGCCTGAATTCCATGTTATGCACTGTAATTCCCCTATATCTTTCTTATTTAAGCCTGAATTCCATGTTATGCACTGTAATTCCCCTATATCTTTCTTATTTAAGCCTGAATTCCATGTTATGCACTGTTGCACATGGATATTAATCTATCATCATTTAGGAGAAATGTAGGAGTACTGTTTGGGGGTTCTGGTGTCCAAGAAGTTCATTCAGGAACAACAACAGTGTCTGGTGTCTGCTCCAAGCAGACAACAGAGCCAAGTTCTTTGTGTCCCCAGACTCAACAATAATGGTATATAATACAATGTGACTAACAGGACAGAATGTGTCAACATCTTATATCTTAGTGTTTGTGGCCCCAGTGGGAATTGAACCCACGGCCCTGGCTCAGCTCAGCAGGATTTAGCATCACAATCTCTTTATCTCAATCTCTTCATTCAAAGTCTCAATCGTGGAAACTTACTGACTGTTGTGGCTGCTTTGTGTGATGTACTGTTGTCTCTACCTTCTTGACCTTTGTGCTGTTGTCTGCGCCCAATAATGTTAGTACCATGTTTTGTGCTGCTACCATGTTGTGTTGCTACCATTTTGCTGTTATGTTGTGTTACTACCATGCTGTGTTGTCAGGTGTTGCTGCCTTTCTATGTTGTTGTCTTAGGTCTCTCTTTATGTAGTGTTGTGTGTTTTGTTGTGTTGTGTGTTTTGTCCTGTATTTATTTTGTGCTCATTCATTTAAAAAAAATCCCAGACACCCATCCCCGCAGGAGGCCTTTTTGCCTTTTGGTAGGCCGTCATTTGGGGTGGCAGCGTAGCCTAGTGGTTAGAGCGTTGGACTAGTAACGGGAAGGTTGCGAGTTCAAACCCCCGAGCTGACAAGGTACAAATCTGTCGTTCCCCCTGAACAGGCAGTTAACCCACTGTTCCCAGGCCGTCATTGAAAATAAGAATATGTTCTTAACTGACTTGCCTGGTTAAATAAAGGTAAAAAAAAAAATTGTAAATAAGAATTTGTTCTTAACTGACTTGCCTAGTTAAATAAACGTTAAATAAAAAAATTAAAAAATTCACAGGAGAATAATTTTTGCTCACAGAGGTGGTTTGCTCACATTGCCCCTGCTGTAGGTGTCGTGACCAGTGACTTACCCTCCACAGGAAATGTCAGTTTGGGTTAATGACCTGTTTCCTCACATGGAGGCACGCCGGTGTATTTACGTTCCTCTGCTATTGACCCCTGACCTCACCCACCAGAGGGAAGTCAACGGTGATTAATGGGACTGCAGGCGTTTGTGATGTTCATAAATTCTTTGTGTGTGTCATCAAGTGGATGAATGGTATACACTGGATGTGTACGTTAGCTTACTGACGTTTAGGGTCCTGGGTTACTAGGGTTACTGTATAGTGTTCAATGGTATGGACACTGTTGAAATTGCAAAATACTAGCTTAGTCTTGGCTAGTCAAAAGACATGTTTCTGTAGCTACATCACATTTCAGATGACCCTGGTTATGTGATTTAGTATTAGTCCGGGTTCAGACATACTCTGCTGGGGCCCATGCTCATACGTTCCCATGTTCCTCTGATCATTCCTGCCTCCTTCCCTCCATAGTGAGAGGTTAGTTGTTTGAGTGTGAACGGGTCATGTCTTTGGCATGACGGGGTGCTGGTTTGACGGCTGGCTTGGCTGGGACAGAGGCTGGAGCTGTACAGAGCTAGAGGGATGAAGGGAAGAGACGGGGCTGGTTTGACGGCTGGCTTGGCTGGGACAGAGGCTGGAGCTGTACAGAGCTAGAGGGATGAAGGGAAGAGACGGGGCTGGTTTGACGGCTGGCTTGGCTGGGACAGAGGCTGGAGCTGTACAGAGCTAGAGGGATGAAGGGAAGAGACGGGGCTGGTTTGACGGCTGGCTTGGCTGGGACAGAGGCTGGAGCTATACAGAGCTAGAGGGATGAAGGGAAGAGATGGGGCTGGTTTGACGGCTGGTTTGGCTGGGACAGAGGCTGGAGCTGTACAGAGCTAGAGGGATGAAGGGAAGAGACAGGGGCCTGTTGAAACTGAGGATGAGGGATAGCACCTCTGTGGAAACCACTCGCCAAGCTCTCTTTCTACTTCAGCTACTTGGCACCTGCTCGGACTGATGCTCCAGCTGAGTGAGAATGTTATGTCTTGTTTTTTGGGAGCTATGCGTAGTCCCTGGGCAGCAGAGCGCAGTGCAGCATGTGGCGAGGAACTGATCCTTACCTGCTGTGAACGTGCACTACATGACCCAGGTCAAAAGCGTTTGCGTGTAGCGCCGTGACGGGGTTGAACGGGGTTACCATGCAATAATAATAACAAGCTCATGCCTTACAGCTACTTTGATGACCAACGCCACCCTCATCGTAAAAGGCTGTTGTTGTTGGGGAAATGCCACCCTCATGGTAAAAGGCTGTTGCTGTTGGGGAAATGCCACCCTCATGGTAAAAGGCTGTTGTTGTTGGGGAAATGCCACCCTCGTGGTAAATGGCTGTTGTTGTTGGGGAAATGCCACCCTTGTGGTAAATGGCTGTTGTTGTTGGGGAAATGCCACCCTCATGGTAAATGGCTGTTGTTGTTGGGGAAATGCCACCCTCATGGTAAATGGCTTTTGTTCTTGGGGAAATGCCACCCTTATGGTAAATGGCTGTTGTTGTTGGGGAAATGCCACCCTCATGGTAAATGGCTGTTGTTGTTGGGGAAATGCCACCCTTATTGTAAATGGCTGTTGTTGTTGGGGAAATGCCACCCTCATGGTAAATGGCTGTTGTTGTTGGGTAAATTCCATCCTCATGGTAAATGGCTGTTGTTGTTGGGGAAATGCCACCCTCATGGTAAATGGCTTTTGTTCTTGGGGAAATGCCACCCTTATGGTAAATGGCTGTTGTTGTTGGGGAAATGCCACCCTCATGGTAAATGGCTTTTGTTGTTGGGGAAATGCCACCCTCATGGTAAATGGCTTTTGTTCTTGGGGAAATGCCACCCTCGTGGTAAATGGCTGTTGTTGTTGGGTAAATTCCATCCTCATGGTAAATGGCTGTTGTTGTTGGGTAAATTCCATTCTCATGGTAAATGGCTGTTGTTGTTGGGGAAATGCCACCCTCATGGTAAATGGCTGTTGTTGTTGGGGAAATAGTAACTTGTATGTAAGTGAAGACATGGTTAGGAGGAAGAACAGCTGCTGACTCAGTTATGAAGTGTTGTATCTACAATATATTTGGGAATACCTGTTCTTTGTACATGGTTGAAAATACATGTTTTGTGTACTGCAGACAACCTTCCTTTCTTTTATTCTGGGCTCAACTGACTGTTGTTCTGGTCACCACTGTGGAGTATCTTACATTAGATGAGGTACTCTTTAAAAATGAGGACATGTGTAACTAATAATGTCCCTCATAGGACAGACGGGAACACACAGAGTCTCTCTGCCCCAAAGCCCGGTGTGAGGAGCCCAGCACAGGGACTAGTGTTTGGTTCTGTTTCGTCCAACGTCCCACACCGGAGGTTCAACCCCGCCGCCAGCCTGCCGTACTGGAGAAAAACACAGAGCAGTAGACCAACTCAACACAAACCCACAAATGCCAGAGAGATTGATGGCAGGACAGCAAATTCAACCCGTGCCCAACTGACAAAGCTAGTGTTAGCAAACAAGTG
Source organism: Oncorhynchus gorbuscha (assembly GCF_021184085.1). NCBI lineage: Eukaryota > Metazoa > Chordata > Actinopteri > Salmoniformes > Salmonidae > Oncorhynchus > Oncorhynchus gorbuscha. Next base: position 67,941,616 of record NC_060195.1, read on the forward strand.
GTCCGACTGGTATTTCACAAAGTAGTCCAACCCTCGATGGTAGTGTTACCATAGTTACCAGAGAAAGGATGAACCCTTTCTTCACGATGCCAACATTACAACCCCTCTCCTTAAGGAGAGTGGAGATTGAGGGCTTGAATACATTATTTACCTATTACAGTGAAGGAACAGGTCCTGTAATAGCCGACTAGCTTTATGGCAGAAAGTGATGTTTTGTTCTGCATCATTTGCTTTAATGACATCATACCAATTAAAGTGTAAAGACCCATCCTGTGATGATTGAGAGATCTGTTTGAACTAAATTACCCTTCAATATGTTCCATTTTATGTTCCATAATATTAAACAGACACTCACTGTCATGGGGAGGGACGTTAACCACACATGACCCATTGGGAGATTTCAGTCTGCTGCCACACACACACACAACACAACACACACACACACACACACACATACACAACACAACACAACACACATAATCCATTGGGAGATTTCAGTCAGCTGCCACACACACACACACACAACACAACACACATAATCCATTGGGAGATTTCAGTCAGCTGCCACACACACACACACACACACACACACACACACACACACACACACACACACACACACACACACACACACACACACAACACACATAATCCATTGGGAGATTTCAGTCAGCTGCCACACACACACACACACACACACACACACACACACACACACACACACACACACACACACACACACACACACACACACACACACACACACACACACACACACACACAAACACAACACACATAATCCATTGGGAGATTTCAGTCAGCTGCCACACACACACACAACACACATAATCCATTGGGAGATTTCAGTCTGCTGCCACACACACACACAACACAACACACACACACACACATACACAACACAACACACATAATCCATTGGGAGATTTCAGTCAGCTGCCACACACACACACAACACAACACACATAATCCATTGGGAGATTTCAGTCAGCTGCCACACACACACACACACACACACACACACACACACACACACACACACACACACACACACACACACACACACACACACACACACACACACACACACACACACACACACACACATGATCCATTGAGAGATTTCAGTCTGCTGCCACACGCACACACACACACACAACACAACACAACACACATGATCCATTGAGAGATTTCAGTCAGCTGACACACACACACACACACAACACAACACACATGATCCATTGAGAGATTTCAGTCAGCTGCCACACACACACAACACAACACAACACACATGATCCACTGAGAGATTTCAGTCAGCTGCCACACACACAACACACACAACACACATGATCCATTGAGAGATTTCAGTCTGCTGCCACACACACACACACACACACACACACACACACACACACACACAACACACACATCCATTGACACACACACACACTGCACACACACACACACACACACACACACACAACACAACAACACAACACAACACACATGATCCATTGAGAGATTTCAGTCTGCTGCCACACACACACACACACACAACACAACACAACACAACACACACACACACACACACACACACACACAACACAACACACATGATCCATTGACAGATTTCAGTCACACACACACACACACACACACACACACACACACACACACAACACAACACACATGATCCATTGAGAGATTTCAGTCTGCTGCCACACACACACACACAACACAACACAACACACATGATCCATTGAGAGATTTCAGTCTGCTGCCACACACACACACACACACACACACACACAACACAACACACATGATCCATTGAGAGATTTCAGTCTGCTGCCACACACACACACACACACACACACACACACACACACACACACACACACACACACAACACAACACACATGATCCATTGAGAGATTTCAGTCTGCTGCCACACACACACACACACACACACACACAACACAACACACACACACACACAACACAACACAACACACATGATCCATTGAGAGATTTCAGTCTGCTGCCACACACACACACACACACACACAACACAACACAACACACATGATCCATTGAGAGATTTCAGTCTGCTGCCACACACACACACACACACACAACACAACACAACACACATGATCCATTGAGAGATTTCAGTCTGCTGCCACACACACACACACACACACACACACAACACAACACAACACACATGATCCATTGAGAGATTTCAGTCTGCTGCCACACACACACACACACACAACACAACACACATAATCCATTGAGAGATTTCAGTCTGCTGCCACACACACACACACACACACACACACACACACACACACACACACACACACACACACACACACACACACACACACACACACACACACACACACACACACAACACAACACAACACACATGATCCATTGAGAGATTTCAGTCTGCTGCCACACACACACACACACACACACACACACACACACACAACACAACACACATGATCCATTGAGAGATTTCAGTCTGCTGCCACACACACAACACAACACACACACTTGGGAATATCACTGTCTGGGTGGATTTTTTTTATTCTCCAGAACTCAATATAGTGTTGTTCAAACCGCCCCATTAACAATTAGGATTGAGAACATTTTGACTAAACAGACGACACGTTATGCAGGCTGCGGGTGGTTCGGTGGGGGGGACATTTATTAAGAGGGAATGATATTTTCCATGTTTGTGTGCCAAAACAAAACAGGGAACGAGGAAATGCCTCTGTAGCGAGTGCTTGATATATGAATGCGTGAATAATGAACCTGTGGTAGCAGGAAACCCACAGACAGTTTATACATTTCTCAACTCCACCGCTCGTTGAGTAATTGACTTCTTTTACTAATCATAGTTGTGGGCTTTAGAAGGATAGTCGTCTCAGAGGTATGGTACAGGCTCAGTCCCGGTGGCTGAGTTTCCCACATCTAACTTGTGTGTGTCATTGTCACACACTGTTGTCCAGCTCAGGCCAGTAAGGTTAATATTCCCCAACATATGTATGTCTGGGATACAGTTTTAATGTCTTCATCATGGGACAAACAGGGCAAACAAACCCTGCTGGAGAGCTACTGGGCATACGGCTCTAACATACCTCATTCAGGTTCAGATGGTGTGGTAGGGCAGGGATGGAACAAAAGCCTGCACTCCCTTTTCCTGAAACGAACTCAGCAGGGTTGGCGCTCCCTCATGTTTTGCTCTGTATTGGTGACTTCACCTGTCCTTGCACCCGAGCCAAAATAGACAGAGACGTAATAACGAGGCAGAAAGACAGGTCATTGGTCTCTGTCGGAACAGTTTCAACATTCCAGAGGTCATGACATATCTGTGCTGGAAGACTAGTTGCATATCTGGGGACCGTCCATTCTGGTTATAGTGATAAATAGGGCCGTTCCAACACCATCTGAAGGCTGATGTTCACATGATGAATCTGTCTCAATCTTGCACCAACTTTTTATCCATTACATTTCACCCATCTCAGAAGTGGTTCTTGAATCCTTAATTAGGTATCAAATGGCAATGAATTCCGACACGTTTTGACGACCTTATCAAAAGCTGTTCTGAAGGCCCGTAAAAAACAGAGAGGAATATTTTCCATCCTAGCCTTCATTTGGCAGGGCGATGGAGTGGATGCTGTATTAAGATCTCTGGAAAAGGGGACCGTCTGCATTTTTCAGAGGAGCATGTGACTGCAGCTTTATTTAATGTTCTCACAGGCAAACGTGTCCAATCCTCGGCCAAACTCGACAGCTGTAATTCTACTAAATGGGAGTGCGTTAAGCGGTCAACCCGAACACAACTCGGCGGCGATATAACACCGTAGTAACAGAAACGACATTCAGAGACGCACCCAGCTGCACTCTTGCGCCTCTCTCGTTCTCGCTTCTTAAACTTCAGCTGACTTCCTCTGACCATGGGAACCACAGAAGACAACCATCGATCATCTCTGTAGTCTGCGGCCGTCGCCCAGAATCTGAGGTCACCTGACCAAGCAGAATTCGAATAATTGACCAATTGAATCTCATTCTTGTCTTCTCCTCTTTTTCTGTTTGACTTCGCTAACACTGCTGCAGATCAGTGTCATGGTTTACAGCCAATGGGGACTTTTCAGTTAATGAAGTGAATGTTCTGTAACTAAGGTTGCAAAGCTAGTGGTAATTTACCAAAGTTACCAGAATCTTCTGTAATTTTGGTAGTCTATGGCAATTTATGGTAACTTTGGTCAATTATGTTTCATAGCTTTAAAAAAATGTATTCACATATAGTATTCATTTATTAAATCTCTGTCCATATTGTCCATGAGTTTCTAGTGGATAGACCATGTGGTTCAAGAGAAAATAGCCTAATTAACAATGACATTATTTTCAGTTAGCTCTACAGCTCTTCCAACAATTGACTTTTTTCACAGCTGCCACCAGTTTGGCATCAAAAAAAATGTACAACAAAGACATTGACATAGTAAAAGAAAATGTGTGTAAAAATGTTGATAAAATATATTTCATGCTGAAAACCTCAAATTAAACAACAATGGTATTCATTCGCTAAATTTATGGTTTATATTTCAGATCATGTTTTACAGCTTAGTCATTGTATTTTTCATTTAAAAATCATGTTATTTGATTGTTATATATTTGACATGTGATAAGGCCACACGGAGGTCCAGAAAACACCTGTGATAATTGGAATTAGCTAAAAGACCCACCAGACGTCTTGTGCTAAATTACATTAAAATCCTTGAAAGTTACCAAAATTCTATTCGTATTCTGATAAACTTCTAAAGGAATATACAGTACCCTCCCTTTGCAACCCCTCTGTGACTGTATATCTCAGTCAGGGCTGGGATAGTCTGAAATTGTAATGATGTCAATTTAACATAACATTTTTTATCTAGAACTCTCCCAATGACACACATGGTGTATGCAGTGTTTGTGAGTGACGCAATGAACACATCTCTGCTCTGCATTAGTGTTCTGTGAAAATGGAGTGTTCTTGAACGTCCTTTCTGTTGAACCTCTGTTACGTCATAGCTGCTCCGTGACTCCTTAGAATAGCAGCAGAAACCTCGATGAACCCTACAACGTACAACCCTACAATATACTTCTTTGATATCTCAGCACTGACAGCCACAATGATGAATACATGTAGCAGTGTATAATATGTACAATATTCAAGAATGATAACATGGAAGGTAAATGTAATTGTTCATGTTTGGTTTCGAAAAAAATGATTATGCATTGTATTAGACTAGCTACAGAACATGACTTATTAATGAATGGTCCCATGTTAGGACAAATGGCCATGTCATCTCTCATCTCTCTGTCTGTGGTTGAGTGTTTAGTGCTGTGGCTGTGAATGTCTGTGTGTAACCTAGGTTGACCGCTGTTCTCGGCAGCTGCAGGGTTCAACCAGGCTCCTGGCATTGGAATTATCTGCCCCGGACCAGGGCCCAGCTGCCGGTCACGTTTGAGCTGTCGATCCAACACATTCATACTGAAACATTGCCCGTGTCTCTAACAGACAGCCTGTCAGCACCAGAGAACATGAGCTGTGTGGGTAACACAAGTCCAATGCAGCAGCAGTCTCTGGCTCTCTGTCTCTGTCTGTCTGTCTGTCTGTCTCTTTCTCTCTCTGTGTCAGGACCCGGTTACGAACCCGGGTCTCCGGAGTGAGAAACAGTCACTTAACCAACTGAGCCACGAATAGTCGGCAGAACCCAGAAGATGAGGCAGACACAGCAGTACTTGAGACGGTGTATTTAATGAAGTAAAAAGTGAAGTCCTTCAGGAAAACATGTAACTCCACAACCTCAAAAGGAATTCCACAAGAACAAAGGTAATCCTCCAAGACAAAAAGGTAAATCCACAAGGTGGAAGGTATAGCATAAAAAGCCTCAAAAGATACTCAAAAATAAATAAACAAGAACAAAAAACACAATTCCACAAGAGAGTCCACCGGGATCAACAAGAGTTCACAGAATACTAGGGCTGGGTGCTAACATACAAACACAGAGCAAAGAACTGAGGAAAACTAAGGGTTTAAATACAATCAGGGGAAACGAGGCACAGGTGCAAATAATAATGGGGATCAAGGGAAAACAAAAGGTCAAAAAGCACAATGGGGGCATCTAGTGACCAAAAACCGGAACAACCCTGGCCAAATCCTGACAGTCTGTCTGTAAGAACTATGTCACTGAGGATTTAAAGACAGTCAAACTAAATGATAGACCACAGATCAACATACCGTGGTGTATCAGATATTGTCGTTATCAAATGTTCAAATGTTCCCATCATGTTTTGATAGTTGGACTACTCCTGTCGTGTGCGAGTGAGCTCAGTTGACATATTAGTCATCCCCACTAACTGCCAATGGGACAGATTAAAGGAAGTTGATCAAACAACAGGAAGCAGAGATATAATGGCGTATGCATACCACATTTCTGGGGCCGCTGTTTGACATAATAACATGTTGGCCTTGAGATGTAAGCACATGCAGGTTAACTACATGGATAGGAAGTCTGGGCAGGTATGATGTCAAAGATTCCATTCAACTGGTGGCTGTTCAATGTCTTTCCTTGATATGTAATGGAAGATAATACGGTGTCTAATAGATCAAAAGAAATAGGATGAGTGGTTCCTGCCAGACACCATAATGTGAGACAGGTGGGGCAGTAGAACGAATGGACAAAAAGTGTCCAGAAAAAGGTTGATATGTGTGTGTGTGTGTGTGTGTGTGTGTGTGTGTGTGTGTGTGTGTGTGTGTGTGTGTGTGTGTGTGTGTGTGTGTGTGTGAGAGAGAGAGAGAGAGAGAGAGAGAGAGAGAGAGAGAGAGAGAGAGAGAGAAGCAGCACTTGAGTACAGCCTTTTTGTATTAGAAAATACTTTAATGAGGAGTGTGTCTACAGTGGATGCAAGGCAGATGCAGCTGACAATAAAATGGGCGGTGGTTATGATCATGTTTTCTAGATAAACAGGAATGGGAGGTGGTTATGATAATGTTATCTAGATCAACAGGAATGGGGGGTGGTTATGATAATGTTATCTAGATCAACAGGAATGGGCGGTGGTTATGATAATGTTATCTAGAACAACAGGAATGAGGGCTGGTTATGATAATGTTATCTAGATAAACAGGAATGGGTGGTGGTTATGATAATGTTATCTAGATCAACAGGAATGGGAGGTGGTTATGATAATGTTATCTAGATCAACAGGAATGGGGGGTGGTTATGATAATGTTATCTAGATCAACAGGAATGCAGGGTGGTTATGATAATGTTATATAGATCAACAGGAATAGGTGGTGGTTATGATATTGTTATCTTGATCAACAGGAATGGGGGGTGGTTATGATAATGTTATCTAGATAAACAGGAATGAGGGGTGGTTATGATAATGTTATCTAGATCAACAGGAATGGGGGGTGGTTATGATAATGTTATCTAGATCAACAGGAATGGGTGGTGGTTATGATAATATTATCTAGATCAACAGGAATGGGGGGTGGTTATGATAACGTTGTGTAGATCAACAGGAATGGGGGGTGGTTATGATAATGTTTTCTAGATCAACAGGAATGGGGGGTGGTTATGATAATGTTATCTAGATCCACAGGAATGGGCGGTGGTTATGATAATGTTATCTAGATCAACAGGAATGGGGGGTGGTTATGATAATGTTATCTAGATCAACAGGAATGGGCGGTGGTTATGATAATGTTATCTAGATCCACAGGAATGGGCGGTGGTTATGATAATGTTATCTAGATCAACAGGAATGCAGGGTGGTTATGATAATGTTATATAGATCAACAGGAATAGGTGGTGGTTATGATATTGTTATCTTGATGAACAGGAATGGGGGGCGGTTATTATAATGTTATCTAGATCAACAGGAATGGGGGGTGGTTATGATAACGTTATGTAGATCAACAGGAATGGGGGGTGGTTATGATAATGTTATCTAGATAAACAGGAATGAGGGGTGGTTATGATAATGTTATCTAGATCAACAGGAATGGGGGGTGGTTATGATAATGTTATCTAGATCAACAGGAATGGGTGGTGGTTATGATAATGTTATCTAGATCAACAGGAATGGGGGGTGGTTATGATAACGTTATGTAGATCAACAGGAATGGGGGGTGGTTATGATAATGTTTTCTAGATCAACAGGAATGGGCGGTGGTTAGGATAATGTTTCTAGATCAACAGGAATGGGCGGTGGTTAGGATAATGTTTTCTAGATCAACAGGAATGGGCGGTGGTTAGGATAATGTTTTCTAGATCAACAGGAATGGGCGGTGGTTAGGATAATGTTTTCTAGATCAACAGGAATGGGCGGTGGTTATGATAAATGTTTTCTTGATCAACAGGAATGGTGCAGGAAGGACATGGAAAACTGCAACATTACAACACGGTTTCAATACGCCATCAAATCGAACCAGCTGTTCACTCGCTGTGTTCTGTTGATGTGAAGCTCTGCAGCAGAAGCACCACTGAGTTGTACTGTGCTAGAGATCAGCAGCCGGCCCAGTGGACAGATACTGGGAGATATAGCTCTTCTACTTCACCTAAACACCACCGGTCCACTGAACCAAACTTCTATCCGAAAGAAATCATCACGCTAAAGAATGGTTTTAACAGATAAAATCAAATGAGAATCAAGGAGAAGCTCCTTACAGGAGTAGTGTTAGATGTTGGATTTATTTCCTTTGAGTGACCTGCCATGTCTCTATGTCCAACTCTCTTCTCTCTATCCACCTCTCTTCTCCCTATCCACCTCTCTTCTCTCTATCCACCTCTCTTCTCTATCCATCTCTCTTCTCTCTATCCACCTCTCTTCTCTCTATCCATCTCTCTTCTCTCTATCCATCTCTCTTCTCTCTATCCATCTCTCTTCTCTCTATCCACCTCTCTTGTCTCTATCCATCTCTCTTCTCTCTATCCACCTCTCTTCTCTCTATCCCATCTCTCTTCTTGATCCAACTCTCTTCTCTATCCCCATCTCTTCTTTCTATCCACCACTCTTATCTATATCCACCTCTCCTCTCCCAATCCATCTCTCTTCTCTCTATCCAAATCTATTTTCTCTATTCACCTCTCTTGCAGTCTCTCCCCATCTCTCTTCTATCTATCTCCCTCTCTCTTTCTCTCTCCCTCTCTCTGACTTTGTAACCCTACTACTCAGGAGAATACCTCTCCACTCTCTCCCTCTCTTCTCTCTCTCCCCCTCTCTTCTATTATCTTTCTCTCTCCCTCTTTCACACTCTCTCCGGGGCTACCTCACCTCTCCCTCTGTCCACCTTCTCTTAGGGGTACTCCTCCCAAGTAGCTCCACCTACCTGCACATAATAGCCTAGTCTCCTCACCAGTAACTCCACCCACCTGAACATAAAAGCCTAGTCTCCTCCCAAGTAGCTCCACCCACCTGCACATAAAAGCCTAGTCCATGCTGTTTACTTCTGTTCAGGGGTCTGTATCACACTTCTGTAACTCCAGTGATAGTTCCCCTCAACAGACACACACTGAGCAAGGTAAGGACATCCTATAGGTTTCCTGGAGGAAGGTGTGGTCTGTCAGGATGAATTTGGCTGATATTATGATGATGATTTGGAGGGGTTTTGTGAACTGAGTGTTTATCAGGAGTGTATTCTCATTCTCTAGACCTGGTACCACCAGGTACTTTCAATGTCTGCATTTTTCTCCTCCGGTGAGTTTGTGTATTCTGGCAAGGGTGACGAGGGAACGGGGCAAGATTCTTTGCACGTGTCTGGGTTGTTCTGAAGGCTATGTGGTTAAAATGAGGAGAACTTTCAGCTCAAATTGTTCAGTGTTAAATTGGGACTTTGTAACCTTTCTTCACTGAGAGATTCCCTGAAAAAGATCATGCTGGAATAATCCTAAATCTCGTGATGATGAGGAACTTCTTTTTCCAAAGAGAAAAGGACATGTGAAACAGACAGTCTGTTCAGTAGAAATCCAGGGCTTGTCAGAGGTGTTAACTCTGAGAGAACTGACCCAGTAGCTTTACTTCCAGTCTAGTTAGTTAATACCACATCATGTATTAGGATGGTGATGTCATCTCCAGTCTAGTTAGTTAATACCACATCATGTATTAGGATGGTGATGCCATCTCCAGTCTAGTTAATACCACATCATGTATTAGGATGGTGATGTCATCTCCAGTCTAGTTAATATCACATCATGTATTAGGATGGTGATGTCATCTCCAGTCTAGTTAATATCACATTATGTATTAGGATGGTGATGTCATCTCCAGTCTAGTTAGTTAATACCACATCATGTATTAGGATGGTGATGTCATCTCCAGTCTAGTTAGTTAATATCACATTATGTATTAGGATGGTGATGTCATCTCCAGTCTAGTTAGTTAATACCACATCATGTATTAGGATGGTGATGTCATCTCCAGTCTAGTTAGTTAATACCACATCATGTATTAGGATGGTGATGTCATCTCCAGTCTAGTTAGTTAATACCACATCATGTATTAGGATGGTGATGTCATCTCCAGTCTAGTTAGTTAATACCACATCATGTATTAGGATGGTGATGTCATCTCCAGTCTAGTTAGTTAATACCACATCATGTATTAGGATGGTGATGTCATCTCCAGTCTAGTTAGTTAATACCACATCATGTATTAGGATGGTGATGTCATCTCCAGTCTAGTTAGTTAATACCACATCATGTATTAGGATGGTGATGTCAGAGGTTTTAACTCTGAGAGAACTGACCCAGTAGCTTTACTTCCAGTCTAGTTAGTTAATATCACATCATGTATTAGGATGGTGATGTCATCTCCAGTCTAGTTAATATCACATCATGTATTAGGATGGTGATGTCATCTCCAGTCTAGTTAGTTAATATCACATCATGTATTAGGATGGTGATGTCATCTCCAGTCTAGTTAGTTAATATCACATCATGTATTAGGATGGTGATGTCAGAGGTGTTAACTCTGAGAGAACTGACCCAGTAGCTTTACTTCCAGTCTAGTTAGTTAATATCACATCATGTATTAGGATGGTGATGTCATCTCCAGTCTAGTTAGTTAATATCACATCATGTATTAGGATGGTGATGTCATCTCCAGTCTAGTTAATTAATACCACATCATGCATTAGGATGGTGATGTCATCTCCAGTCTAGTTAATACCACATCATGTATTAGGATGGTGATGTCATCTCCAGTCTAGTTAATATCACATCATGTATTAGGATGGTGATGTCATCTCCAGTCTAGCTAGTTAATATCACATCATGTATTAGGATGGTGATGTCATCTCCAGTCTAGTTAGTTAATACCACAGCATGCATTAGGATGGTGATGTCATCTCCAGTCTAGTTAGTTAATACCACATCATGTATTAGGATGGTGATGTCATCTCCAGGCTAGTTAGTTAATATCACATCATGTATTAGGATGGTGATGTCATCTCCAGTCTAGTTAGTTAATACCACATCATGTATTAGGATGGTGATGTCATCTCCAGGCTAGTTAATACCACATCATGTATTAGGATGGTGATGTCATCTCCAGTCTAGTTAATACCATATCATGTATTAGGATGGTGATGTCATCTCCAGTCTAGTTAGTTAATACCACATCATGTATTAGGATGGTGATGTCACCTCCAGTCTAGTTAGTTAATATCACATCATGTATGAGGATGGCGATGTCATCTCCAGTCTAGTTAGTTAATACCACATCATGTATTAGGATGGTGATGTCATCTCCAGTCTAGTTAGTTAATATCACATCATGTATTAGGATGGTGATGTCATCTCCAGTCTAGTTAGTTAATACCACATCATGTATTAGGATGGTGATGTCAGAGGTTTTAACTCTGAGAGAACTGACCCAGTAGCTTTACTTCCAGTCTAGTTAGTTAATATCACATCATGTATTAGGATGGTCATGTCAGAGGTGTTAACTCTGAGAGAACTGACCCAGTAGCTTTACTTCCAGTCTAGTTAGTTAATACCACATCATGTATTAGGATGGTGATGTCATCTCCAGTCTAGTTAGTTAATACCACATCATGTATTAGGATGGTGATGTCATCTCCAGTCTAGTTAATATCACATCATGTATTAGGATGGTGATGTCATCTCCAGTCTAGTTAGTTAATATCACATCATGTATTAGGATGGTGATGTCAGAGGTGTTAACTCTGAGAGAACTGACCCAGTAGCTTTACTTCCAGTCTAGTTAGTTAATACCACATCATGTATTAGGATGGTGATGTCATCTCCAGTCTAGTTAGTTAATATCACATCATGTATTAGGATGGTGATGTCATCTCCAGTCTAGTTAATTAATACCACATCATGCATTAGGATGGTGATGTCATCTCCAGTCTAGTTAATACCACATCATGTATTAGGATGGTGATGTCATCTCCAGTCTAATTAATATCACATCATGTATTAGGATGGTGATGTCATCCCCAGTCTAGTTAGTTAATATCACATCATGTATTAGGATGGTGATGTCATCTCCAGTCTAGTTAGTTAATACCACATCATGTATTAGGATGGTGATGTCATCTCCAGTCTAGTTAGTTAATACCACATCATGTATTAGGATGGTGATGTCATCTCCAGTCTAGTTAGTTAATACCACATCATGTATTAGGATGGTGATGTCATCTCCAGTCTAGTTAGTTAATACCACATCATGTATTAGGATGGTGATGTCATCTCCAGTCTAGTTAGTTAATACCACATCATGTATTAGGATGGTGATGTCATCTCCAGTCTAGTTAGTTAATACCACATCATGTATTAGGATGGTGATGTCATCTCCAGTCTAGTTAGTTAATACCACATCATGTATTAGGATGGTGATGTCAGAGGTTTTAACTCTGAGAGAACTGACCCAGTAGCTTTACTTCCAGTCTAGTTAGTTAATATCACATCATGTATTAGGATGGTGATGTCATCTCCAGTCTAGTTAATATCACATCATGTATTAGGATGGTGATGTCATCTCCAGTCTAGTTAGTTAATATCACATCATGTATTAGGATGGTGATGTCATCTCCAGTCTAGTTAGTTAATATCACATCATGTATTAGGATGGTGATGTCAGAGGTGTTAACTCTGAGAGAACTGACCCAGTAGCTTTACTTCCAGTCTAGTTAGTTAATATCACATCATGTATTAGGATGGTGATGTCATCTCCAGTCTAGTTAGTTAATATCACATCATGTATTAGGATGGTGATGTCATCTCCAGTCTAGTTAATTAATACCACATCATGCATTAGGATGGTGATGTCATCTCCAGTCTAGTTAATACCACATCATGTATTAGGATGGTGATGTCATCTCCAGTCTAGTTAATATCACATCATGTATTAGGATGGTGATGTCATCTCCAGTCTAGCTAGTTAATATCACATCATGTATTAGGATGGTGATGTCATCTCCAGTCTAGTTAGTTAATACCACAGCATGCATTAGGATGGTGATGTCATCTCCAGTCTAGTTAGTTAATACCACATCATGTATTAGGATGGTGATGTCATCTCCAGGCTAGTTAGTTAATATCACATCATGTATTAGGATGGTGATGTCATCTCCAGTCTAGTTAGTTAATACCACATCATGTATTAGGATGGTGATGTCATCTCCAGGCTAGTTAATACCACATCATGTATTAGGATGGTGATGTCATCTCCAGTCTAGTTAATACCATATCATGTATTAGGATGGTGATGTCATCTCCAGTCTAGTTAGTTAATACCACATCATGTATTAGGATGGTGATGTCACCTCCAGTCTAGTTAGTTAATATCACATCATGTATGAGGATGGCGATGTCATCTCCAGTCTAGTTAGTTAATACCACATCATGTATTAGGATGGTGATGTCAGAGGTTTTAACTCTGAGAGAACTGACCCAGTAGCTTTACTTCCAGTCTAGTTAGTTAATATCACATCATGTATTAGGATGGTGATGTCATCTCCAGTCTAGTTAATATCACATCATGTATTAGGATGGTGATGTCATCTCCAGTCTAGTTAGTTAATATCACATCATGTATTAGGATGGTGATGTCATCTCCAGTCTAGTTAGTTAATATCACATCATGTATTAGGATGGTGATGTCAGAGGTGTTAACTCTGAGAGAACTGACCCAGTAGCTTTACTTCCAGTCTAGTTAGTTAATATCACATCATGTATTAGGATGGTGATGTCATCTCCAGTCTAGTTAGTTAATATCACATCATGTATTAGGATGGTGATGTCATCTCCAGTCTAGTTAATTAATACCACATCATGCATTAGGATGGTGATGTCATCTCCAGTCTAGTTAATACCACATCATGTATTAGGATGGTGATGTCATCTCCAGTCTAGTTAATATCACATCATGTATTAGGATGGTGATGTCATCTCCAGTCTAGCTAGTTAATATCACATCATGTATTAGGATGGTGATGTCATCTCCAGTCTAGTTAGTTAATACCACAGCATGCATTAGGATGGTGATGTCATCTCCAGTCTAGTTAGTTAATACCACATCATGTATTAGGATGGTGATGTCATCTCCAGGCTAGTTAGTTAATATCACATCATGTATTAGGATGGTGATGTCATCTCCAGTCTAGTTAGTTAATACCACATCATGTATTAGGATGGTGATGTCATCTCCAGGCTAGTTAATACCACATCATGTATTAGGATGGTGATGTCATCTCCAGTCTAGTTAATACCATATCATGTATTAGGATGGTGATGTCATCTCCAGTCTAGTTAGTTAATACCACATCATGTATTAGGATGGTGATGTCACCTCCAGTCTAGTTAGTTAATATCACATCATGTATGAGGATGGCGATGTCATCTCCAGTCTAGTTAGTTAATACCACATCATGTATTAGGATGGTGATGTCATCTCCAGTCTAGTTAGTTAATATCACATCATGTATTAGGATGGTGATGTCATCTCCAGTCTAGTTAGTTAATACCACATCATGTATTAGGATGGTGATGTCAGAGGTTTTAACTCTGAGAGAACTGACCCAGTAGCTTTACTTCCAGTCTAGTTAGTTAATATCACATCATGTATTAGGATGGTCATGTCAGAGGTGTTAACTCTGAGAGAACTGACCCAGTAGCTTTACTTCCAGTCTAGTTAGTTAATACCACATCATGTATTAGGATGGTGATGTCATCTCCAGTCTAGTTAGTTAATACCACATCATGTATTAGGATGGTGATGTCATCTCCAGTCTAGTTAATATCACATCATGTATTAGGATGGTGATGTCATCTCCAGTCTAGTTAGTTAATATCACATCATGTATTAGGATGGTGATGTCAGAGGTGTTAACTCTGAGAGAACTGACCCAGTAGCTTTACTTCCAGTCTAGTTAGTTAATACCACATCATGTATTAGGATGGTGATGTCATCTCCAGTCTAGTTAGTTAATATCACATCATGTATTAGGATGGTGATGTCATCTCCAGTCTAGTTAATTAATACCACATCATGCATTAGGATGGTGATGTCATCTCCAGTCTAGTTAATACCACATCATGTATTAGGATGGTGATGTCATCTCCAGTCTAATTAATATCACATCATGTATTAGGATGGTGATGTCATCCCCAGTCTAGTTAGTTAATATCACATCATGTATTAGGATGGTGATGTCATCCCCAGTCTAGTTAGTTAATATCACATCATGTATTAGGATGGTGATGTCATCTCCAGTCTAGTTAGTTAATACCACATCATGTATTAGGATGGTGATGTCATCTCCAGTCTAGTTAGTTAATACCACATCATGTATTATGATGGCGATGTCACCTCCAGTCTAGTTAGTTAATACCACATCATGTATTAGGATGGTGATGTCATCTCCAGTCTAGTTAGTTAATACCACATCATGTATTAGGATGGTGATGTCATCTCCAGTCTAGTTAGTTAATACCACATCATGTATTAGGATGGTGATGCCATCTCCAGTCTAGTTAGTTAATACCACATCATGTATTAGGATGGCGATGTCATCTCCAGTCTAGTTAGTTAATACCACATCATGTATTAGGATGGTGATGTCATCTCCAGTCTAGTTAGTTAATACCACATCATGTATGAGGATGGTGATGTCATCTCCAGTCTAGTTAATATCACATCATGTATTAGGATGGTGATGTCATCTCCAGTCTAGTTAATATCACATCATGTATTAGGATGGTGATGTCATCTCCAGTCTAGTTAGTTAATACCACATCATGTATTAGGATGGTGATGTCATCTCCAGTCTAGTTAGTTAATATCACATCATGTATTAGGATGGTGATGTCATCTCCAGTCTAGTTAGTTAATACCACATCATGTATTAGGATGGTGATGCCATCTCCAGTCTAGTTAGTTAATACCACATCATGTATTAGGATGGTGATGCCATCTCCAGTCTAGTTAGTTAATATCACATCATGTATTAGGATGGTGATGTCATCTCCAGTCTAGTTAGTTAATACCACATCATGTATTAGGATGGTGATGTCATCTCCAGTCTAGTTAGTTAATACCACATCATGTATTATGATGGCGATGTCATCTCCAGTCTAGTTAGTTAATACCACATCATGTATTAGGATGGTGATGTCATCTCCAGTCTAGTTAGTTAATATCACATCATGTATTAGGATGGTGATGTCATCTCCAGTCTAGTTAGTTAATACCACATCATGTATTAGGATGGTGATGTCATCTCCAGTCTAGTTAGTTAATATCACATCATGTATTAGGATGGTGATGTCATCTCCAGTCTAGTTAGTTAATACCACATCATGTATTAGGATGGTGATGTCATCTCCAGTCTAGTTAGTTAATATCACATCATGTATTAGGATGGTGATGTCATCTCCAGTCTAGTTAGTTAATACCACATCATGTATTAGGATGGTGATGTCATCTCCAGTCTAGTTAGTTAATACCACATCATGTATTATGATGGCGATGTCATCTCCAGTCTAGTTAGTTAATATCACATCATGTATTAGGATGGTGATGTCATCTCCAGTCTAGTTAGTTAATACCACATCATGTATTAGGATGGTGATGTCATCTCCAGTCTAGTTAGTTAATATCACATCATGTATTAGGATGGTGATGTCATCTCCAGTCTAGTTAGTTAATACCACATCATGTATTAGGATGGTGATGTAATCTCCAGGCTAGTTAATACCACATCATGTATTAGGATGGTGATGTCATCTCCAGTCTAGTTAATACCACATCATGTATTAGGATGGTGATGTAATCTCCAGGCTAGTTAATACCACATCATGTATTAGGATGGTGATGTCACCTCCAGTCTAGTTAGTTAATACCACATCATGTATTAGGATGGTGATGTCATCTCCAGTCTAGTTAGTTAATACCACATCATGTATTATGATGGTGATGTCATCTCCAGTCTAGTTAGTTAATACCACATCATGAATGAGGATGGCGATGTCATCTCCAGTCTAGTTAGTTAATACCACATCATGTATTAGGATGGTGATGTCATCTCCAGTCTAGTTAGTTAATATCACATCATGTATTAGGATGGTGATGTCATCTCCAGTCTAGTTAGTTAATACCACATCATGTATTAGGATGGTGATGTCATCTCCAGTCTAGTTAGTTAATACCACATCATGTATTGGGATGGTGACGTCATCTCCAGTCTAGTTAGTTAATACCACATCATGCATTAGGATGGTGATGTCATCTCCAGTCTAGTTAATACCATATCATGTATTAGGATGGTGATGTCATCTCCAGTCTAGTTTGTTAATACCAGATCATGTATTAGGATGGTGATGTCATCTCCAGTCTAGTTAATATCACATCATGTATTAGGATGGTGATGTCACCTCCAGTCTAGTTAGTTAATACCACATCATGTATTAGGATAGTGATGTCACCTCCAGTCTAGTTAGTTAATACCACATCATGTATTAGGATGGTGATGTCACCTCCAGTCTAGTTAGTTAATACCACATCATGTATTAGAATGGTGATGTCACCTCCAGTCTAGTTAGTTAATACCACATCATGTATTAGGATGGTGATGTCACCTCCAGTCTAGTTAGTTAATATCACATCATGTATTAGGATGGTGATGTCACCTCCAGTCTAGTTAGTTAATACCACATCATGTATTAGGATGGTGATGTCACCTCCAGTCTAGTTAGTTAATACCACATCATGCATTAGGATGGTGATGTCATCTCCAGTCTAGTTAGTTAATACCACATCATGTATTAGGATGGTGATGTCATCTCCAGTCTAGTTAATATCACATCATGTATTAGGATGGTGATGTCATCTCCAGTCTAGTTAATATCACATCATGTATTAGGATGGTGATGTCACCTCCAGTCTAGTTAGTTAATACCACATCATGTATTAGGATGGCGATGTCATCTCCAGTCTAGTTAGTTAATACCACATCATGTATTAGGATGGTGATGTCATCTCCAGTCTAGTTAGTTAATATCACATCATGTATTAGGATGGTGATGTCATCTCCAGTCTAGTTAGTTAATACCACATCATGTATTAGGATGGTGATGTCATCTCCAGGCTAGTTAATACCACATCATGTATTAGGATGGTGATGTCATCTCCAGTCTAGTTAATACCACATCATGTATTAGGATGGTGATGTAATCTCCAGGCTAGTTAATACCACATCATGTATTAGGATGGTGATGTCACCTCCAGTCTAGTTAGTTAATACCACATCATGTATTAGGATGGTGATGTCATCTCCAGTCTAGTTAGTTAATACCACATCATGTATTATGATGGTGATGTCATCTCCAGTCTAGTTAGTTAATACCACATCATGAATTAGGATGGCGATGTCATCTCCAGTCTAGTTAGTTAATACCACATCATGTATTAGGATGGTGATGTCATCTCCAGTCTAGTTAGTTAATATCACATCATGTATTAGGATGGTGATGTCATCTCCAGTCTAGTTAGTTAATACCACATCATGTATTAGGATGGTGATGTCATCTCCAGTCTAGTTAGTTAATACCACATCATGTATTGGGATGGTGACGTCATCTCCAGTCTAGTTAGTTAATACCACATCATGCATTAGGATGGTGATGTCATCTCCAGTCTAGTTAATACCATATCATGTATTAGGATGGTGATGTCATCTCCAGTCTAGTTTGTTAATACCAGATCATGTATTAGGATGGTGATGTCATCTCCAGTCTAGTTAATATCACATCATGTATTAGGATGGTGATGTCACCTCCAGTCTAGTTAGTTAATACCACATCATGTATTAGGATGGTGATGTCACCTCCAGTCTAGTTAGTTAATACCACATCATGTATTAGGATGGTGATGTCACCTCCAGTCTAGTTAGTTAATACCACATCATGTATTAGAATGGTGATGTCACCTCCAGTCTAGTTAGTTAATACCACATCATGTATTAGGATGGTGATGTCACCTCCAGTCTAGTTAGTTAATATCACATCATGTATTAGGATGGTGATGTCACCTCCAGTCTAGTTAGTTAATACCACATCATGTATTAGGATGGTGATGTCACCTCCAGTCTAGTTAGTTAATACCACATCATGCATTAGGATGGTGATGTCATCTCCAGTCTAGTTAGTTAATACCACATCATGTATTAGGATGGTGATGTCATCTCCAGTCTAGTTAATATCACATCATGTATTAGGATGGTGATGTCATCTCCAGTCTAGTTAATATCACATCATGTATTAGGATGGTGATGTCACCTCCAGTCTAGTTAGTTAATACCACATCATGTATTAGGATGGCGATGTCATCTCCAGTCTAGTTAGTTAATACCACATCATGTATTAGGATGGTGATGTCATCTCCAGTCTAGTTAGTTAATACCACATCATGTATTAGGGTGGTGATGTCATCTCCAGTCTAGTTAGTTAATATCACATCATGTATTAGGATGGTGATGTCATCTCCAGTCTAGTTAGTTAATACCACATCATGTATTAGGATGGTGATGTCATCTCCAGGCTAGTTAATACCACATCATGTATTAGGATGGTGATGTCATCTCCAGTCTAGTTAGTTAATACCACATCATGTATTAGGATGGTGATGTCATCTCCAGTCTAGTTAGTTAATACCACATCATGAATTAGGATGGCGATGTCATCTCCAGTCTAGTTAGTTAATACCACATCATGTATTAGGATGGTGATGTCATCTCCAGTCTAGTTAATACCACATCATGTATTAGGATGGTGATGTCATCTCCAGTCTAGTTAGTTAATACCACATCATGTATTAGGATGGTGATGTCACCTCCAGTCTAGTTAGTTAATACCACATCATGTATTAGAATGGTGATGTCACCTCCAGTCTAGTTAGTTAATACCACATCATGTATTAGGATGGTGATGTCACCTCCAGTCTAGTTAGTTAATATCACATCATGTATTAGGATGGTGATGTCACCTCCAGTCTAGTTAGTTAATACCACATCATGTATTAGGATGGTGATGTCACCTCCAGTCTAGTTAGTTAATACCACATCATGTATTGGGATGGTGACGTCATCTCCAGTCTAGTTAGTTAATACCACATCATGCATTAGGATGGTGATGTCATCTCCAGTCTAGTTAATACCATATCATGTATTAGGATGGTGATGTCATCTCCAGTCTAGTTTGTTAATACCAGATCATGTATTAGGATGGTGATGTCATCTCCAGTCTAGTTAATATCACATCATGTATTAGGATGGTGATGTCACCTCCAGTCTAGTTAGTTAATACCACATCATGTATTAGGATGGTGATGTCACCTCCAGTCTAGTTAGTTAATACCACATCATGTATTAGGATGGTGATGTCACCTCCAGTCTAGTTAGTTAATACCACATCATGTATTAGAATGGTGATGTCACCTCCAGTCTAGTTAGTTAATATCACATCATGTATTAGGATGGTGATGTCATCTCCAGTCTAGTTAATATCACATCATGTATTAGGATGGTGATGTCATCTCCAGTCTAGTTTGTTAATACCAGATCATGTATTAGGATGGTGATGTCATCTCCAGTCTAGTTAATATCACATCATGTATTAGGATGGTGATGTCACCTCCAGTCTAGTTAGTTAATACCACATCATGTATTAGGATGGTGATGTCACCTCCAGTCTAGTTAGTTAATACCACATCATGTATTAGGATGGTGATGTCACCTCCAGTCTAGTTAGTTAATACCACATCATGTATTAGGATGGTGATGTCACCTCCAGTCTAGTTAGTTAATATCACATCATGTATTAGGATGGTGATGTCACCTCCAGTCTAGTTAGTTAATACCACATCATGTATTAGGATGGTGATGTCACCTCCAGTCTAGTTAGTTAATACCACATCATGCATTAGGATGGTGATGTCATCTCCAGTCTAGTTAGTTAATACCACATCATGTATTAGGATGGTGATGTCATCTCCAGTCTAGTTAATATCACATCATGTATTAGGATGGTGATGTCATCTCCAGTCTAGTTAATATCACATCATGTATTAGGATGGTGATGTCACCTCCAGTCTAGTTAGTTAATACCACATCATGTATTAGGATGGCGATGTCATCTCCAGTCTAGTTAGTTAATACCACATCATGTATTAGGATGGTGATGTCATCTCCAGTCTTGTTAGTTAATACCACATCATGTATTAGGATGGTGATGTCATCTCCAGTCTAGTTAGTTAATATCACATCATGTATTAGGATGGTGATGTCATCTCCAGTCTAGTTAGTTAATACCACATCATGTATTAGGATGGTGATGTCATCTCCAGGCTAGTTAATACCACATCATGTATTAGGATGGTGATGTCATCTCCAGTCTAGTTAGTTAATACCACATCATGTATTAGGATGGTGATGTCATCTCCAGTCTAGTTAGTTAATACCACATCATGAATTAGGATGGCGATGTCATCTCCAGTCTAGTTAGTTAATACCACATCATGTATTAGGATGGTGATGTCATCTCCAGTCTAGTTAATACCACATCATGTATTAGGATGGTGATGTCATCTCCAGTCTAGTTAATACCACATCATGTATTAGGATGGCGATGTCATCTCCAGTCTAGTTAATACCACATCATGTATTAGGATGGTGATGTCATCTCCAGTCTAGTTAGTTAATACCACATCATGTATTATGATGGCGATGTCATCTCCAGTCTAGTTAGTTAATACCACATCATGTATTAGGATGGCGATGTCATCTCCAGTCTAGTTAGTTAATACCACATCATGTATTATGATGGCGATGTCATCTCCAGTCTAGTTAGTTAATACCACATCATGTATTAGGATGGTGATGTCATCTCCAGTCTAGTTAGTTAATATCACATCATGTATTAGGATGGTGATGTCATCTCCAGTCTAGTTAGTTAATACCACATCATGTATTAGGATGGTGATGTCATCTCCAGGCTAGTTAATACCACATCATGTATTAGGATGGTGATGTCATCTCCAGTCTAGTTAGTTAATACCACATCATGTATTATGATGGTGATGTCATCTCCAGTCTAGTTAGTTAATACCACATCATGAATTAGGATGGCGATGTCATCTCCAGTCTAGTTAGTTAATACCACATCATGTATTAGGATGGTGATGTCACCTCCAGTCTAGTTAGTTAATACCACATCATGTATTAGGATGGTGATGTCATCTCCAGTCTAGTTAGTTAATACCACATCATGTATTATGATGGTGATGTCATCTCCAGTCTAGTTAGTTAATACCACATCATGTATTAGGATGGTGATGTCACCTCCAGTCTAGTTAGTTAATACCACATCATGTATTAGGATGGTGATGTCACCTCCAGTCTAGTTAGTTAATACCACATCATGTATTAGGATGGTGATGTCATCTCCAGTCTAGTTAGTCAATACCACATCATGTATTAGGATGGTGATGTCACCTCCAGTCTAGTTAGTTAATACCACATCATGTATTAGGATGGTGATGTCATCTCCAGTCTAGTTAGTTAATACCACATCATGAATTAGGATGGCGATGTCATCTCCAGTCTAGTTAGTTAATACCACATCATGTATTAGGATGGTGATGTCATCTCCAGTCTAGTTAGTTAATACCACATCATGTATTAGGATGGTGATGTCATCTCCAGTCTAGTTAGTTAATACCACATCATGTATTGGGATGGTGACGTCATCTCCAGTCTAGTTAGTTAATACCACATCATGCATTAGGATGGTGATGTCATCTCCAGTCTAGTTAATACCATATCATGTATTAGGATGGTGATGTCATCTCCAGTCTAGTTTGTTAATACCAGATCATGTATTAGGATGGTGATGTCATCTCCAGTCTAGTTAATATCACATCATGTATTAGGATGGTGATGTCACCTCCAGTCTAGTTAGTTAATACCACATCATGTATTAGGATGGTGATGTCACCTCCAGTCTAGTTAGTTAATACCACATCATGTATTAGGATGGTGATGGCACCTCCAGTCTAGTTAGTTAATACCACATCATGTATTAGGATGGTGATGTCACCTCCAGTCTAGTTAGTTAATACCACATCATGTATTAGGATGGTGATGTCACCTCCAGTCTAGTTAGTTAATACCACATCATGTATTAGGATGGTGATTTCATCTCCAGTCTAGTTAGTTAATATCACATCATGTATTAGGATGGTGATGTCACCTCCAGTCTAGTTAGTTAATACCACATCATGTATTAGGATGGTGATGTCACCTCCAGTCTAGTTAGTTAATACCACATCATGCATTAGGATGGTGATGTCATCTCCAGTCTAGTTAGTTAATACCACATCATGTATTAGGATGGTGATGTCATCTCCAGTCTAGTTAATATCACATCATGTATTAGGATGGTGATGTCATCTCCAGTCTAGTTAATATCACATCATGTATTAGGATGGTGATGTCACCTCCAGTCTAGTTAGTTAATACCACATCATGTATTAGGATGGCGATGTCATCTCCAGTCTAGTTAGTTAATACCACGTCATGTATTAGGATGGTGATGTCATCTCCAGTCTAGTTAGTTAATACCACATCATGTATTAGGATGGTGATGTCATCTCCAGTCTAGTTAGTTAATATCACATCATGTATTAGGATGGTGATGTCATCTCCAGTCTAGTTAGTTAATACCACATCATGTATTAGGATGGTGATGTCATCTCCAGGCTAGTTAATACCACATCATGTATTAGGATGGTGATGTCATCTCCAGTCTAGTTAGTTAATACCACATCATGTATTAGGATGGTGATGCCATCTCCAGTCTAGTTAGTTAATATCACATCATGTATTAGGATGGTGATGTCATCTCCAGTCTAGTTAGTTAATACCACATCATGTATTAGGATGGTGATGTCATCTCCAGTCTAGTTAGTTAATACCACATCATGTATTAGGATGGTGATGTCACCTCCAGTCTAGTTAGTTAATACCACATCATGTATTAGGATGGTGATGTCACCTCCAGTCTAGTTAGTTAATACCACATCATGTATTAGGATGGTGATGTCATCTCCAGTCTAGTTAGTTAATACCACATCATGTATTAGGATGGTGATGTCACCTCCAGTCTAGTTAGTTAATACCACATCATGTATTAGGATGGTGATGTCACCTCCAGTCTAGTTAGTTAATACCACATCATGTATTAGGATGGTGATGTTATCTCCAGTCTAGTTAGTTAATACCACATCATGTATTAGGATGGTGATGTCACCTCCAGTCTAGTTAGTTAATACCACATCATGTATTAGGATGGTGATGTCATCTCCAGTCTAGTTAGTTAATACCACATCATGTATTAGGATGGTGATGTCACCTCCAGTCTAGTTAGTTAATACCACATCATGTATTAGGATGGTGATGTCACCTCCAGTCTAGTTAGTTAATACCACATCATGTATTAGGATGGTGATGTCACCTCCAGTCTAGTTAGTTAATACCACATCATGTATTAGGATGGTGATGTCATCTCCAGTCTAGTTAGTTAATACCACATCATGAATTAGGATGGCGATGTCATCTCCAGTCTAGTTAGTTAATACCACATCATGTATTAGGATGGTGATGTCATCTCCAGTCTAGTTAGTTAATACCACATCATGTATTAGGATGGCGATGTCATCTCCTGAATATGATCATATGCTAAATCCTTCGCTTAGCATTCAAATATTATTCATATTATTCACATTCATATCATTTGAGACAGAGAGAGAGAGAGAGAGAGAGAGGCTGTTGAACACAGATTAACCCATTGAAAACATACCTACAGGAGTCAGGATATGTGCAGCCTGATGGCCTGTCCTTGTAAAGTCAGTAGGCCCTCTGTCCACTAGATATGACTATGTGGCTCTGGGCTTCTTAATGGGTTGGCTAAAGCCCCATGCAGCATCCTAGCTTTACCTTCACTTCCTGGCCCATAGATCTGAGCCTGGACCCTGAGGGAGACTCTATTCTGTCCGCCCTCTCTTCCTCTCCCTCTTTCCCCCCTCTTTTGCTCTCTCTCTTTCCCCTCTCTTCCTCCCTCTCTTCCTATACAAGGATTAGATACAGCAGCAGGTTGTTTCTGTCGTCTCTGAGGTTCATTGAGGGAGCATTCCTGGGTGTCTGCTGTGCTGCCTGAGAGAGAGGGCCAGAAAAAGGCCTGGGCAGAGGGTTGTCACTCTACCCTGCCCAGAGGGTCACTCTCCCCCTGAAGGTGTGGAACCACAGTACCCGGTGTGATCTGTCTTAGACCGCTCAGCCATTCCAGGGAGGGGTTGCTGAAATCATTTGGAATTCAACTTCTAAGCCACAACCTATTGTATGTGTTGTGTGAGCTTAGGCTGGTGCCCTTGCCTTGTTCAGGGTGAAGAGGGGATTCGGGTGTATTCAGTTGGCAGAGATTTGACTCGACGAAACGAAAAGTGAAGATTGAGTCTCTGACATGGTTACAACTGTGTTCTTTGCTAGTTTAAAATAAATCACACCTGGTGATGTCATTTATTTATTTTCTGAAGTTTATTTGGACAGGGACAGCATGCAACAAAAACATGCGTTGCTCCAAATTTAGCAAAGAGCTCATTTACATACTTAGTCCCTGGGCAGGTGAACATATACTGTAACCACGGCAACATTATATACAAAAGGACAACATATGTACATCAGACATTTAAAAACAACAGGAAGGACATATAGACACGTTTCAGAACAGAGGCTAGGACATTACACATACAATTCATTGCACATATTGTTGTCGGACTTTATACATTTGAGTTGTAAAACACAACACATTAACACATATAAAATCAGAATATTGCACATCAACCCTCGCCTCAGACTGACAAGTGGCTGTGTATTATAAAGGGTCACTGATTATTAGGGGACGAACATTTACATGTTCAACAAACAAATCACATAATGAAATTAGATTTAAACCTGTATTGCTTAGGCAATTAGTGTCAATCTATTGGACAAAAACACATTGTGTGACTGCTCTAGCTCATAAATTAGTAGGTCTCTCTCTCTCTCTCTCTCTCTCTCTCTCTCTCTCTCTCTCTCTCTCTCTCTCTCTCTCTCTCTCTCTCTCTCAATTCAATTCAATTCAATTCAATTTGCTTTATTGGCATGACGTAAAAATGTACATCTTGCCAAAGCTTACTTTGAATATTTACAATATTAAAATAATTGTAATGAATATTGTCAACAGGTCAACAGTAACAACAATAACCAAGGGTCACAATAACTATTGAACAATATAGAGGACATGGTTGTTTGGTCTGTCAGACACTGTCCCTCATCTTATAGCAGGCAGCAATGTAGTGCGCTGCCAACCCACAGCTCTCTGCGTCCTCCCCCAACAGGGTGGGAAGCTGAATAAGGGTTTCAA
Organism: Oncorhynchus gorbuscha; assembly: GCF_021184085.1. Taxonomy (NCBI): domain Eukaryota; kingdom Metazoa; phylum Chordata; class Actinopteri; order Salmoniformes; family Salmonidae; genus Oncorhynchus; species Oncorhynchus gorbuscha. Next base: position 67,968,684 of record NC_060195.1, read on the forward strand.
ATTTGGGGAAATTACACTCTCTAATTGTTTTATATTTCTGACATTTTGTCAGGAAATGCAGCTCTGTCTCGGGTTCTGCTGTGTTGCTGTCGTTGCACAGACTTTCCTCTACAGGGAACCAGGTTTTTCTCTCTCTTTCTCTTTCTTTCTTTCTTTCTTTCTCTCTTTATTTCTCTTTCTTTCTCTCTCTCTCTCTGTCTGTCTGTCTGTCTGTCTGTCTGTCTGTCTGTCTGTCTGTCTGTCTGTCTGTCTGTCTGTCTGTCTGTCTGTCTGTCTGTCTGTCTGTCTGTCTGTCTGTCTGTCTGTCTGTCTGTCTGTCTGTCTGTCTGTCTGTCTGTCTGTCTGTCTGTCTGTCTGTCTGTCTGTCTGTCTGTCTGTCTGTCTGTCTGTCTGTCTGTCTGTCTGTCTGTCTGTCTGTCTGTCTTTTTCTCTCCTACTCTCTGCTAATGCCGTTGTATAAGAAGTGTTTATAAGGTTTAGGGGAATGTGCCCTGGGATCACACAGCTGCAGTGGCTGTGATTTGAGCACACTACCAAATACGAGACAGTAGCAGTCTATCCCTAGCAGATCAGCCCTACGGCCGGGAGCAGAGAAGCCCTGTTCCGTTCCACTGCAGCTGCTGTGTCTGGTTCTTTAGTAGCTCGTTAGGATGTAACACCCACTGAATAGATGTATTCATTGTGCATTTAATTACAGTGCCTTCAGAAAGTGTTCACACAAAGTATTTCCACATTTTGTTGTGTTACAGCCTGAAGATTGAGATTTAGTTTCACTGACCTACACACAATACCCCATAATGTCAAATTGGAAGTATGTTATTATTATCATTTTTTTTACAAATGAAAAGTTGAAGTGCCTTGAGTCAATAAGGATTCAACCCCTTTGTTATGGCAAGCCTAAATATGTTCAGAAGGAAAAATGGGCTTAACAAATGCAAAATAAATTGCATGAACTCACTCTGTGTGCAATAATATCTAAGGTCCCTCAGTCGAGCAGCGAATTTCATACACAGATTCAACCACAAAGACCAGGGAGGTTTTCCAATGCAAATAAAGGCACCTATTGGTAGATGGGTAAGAAAAAGGCAAACATTGAATATCCCTTTGAGCATGGTGAAGTTATTAATTACACTTTGAATGGTGCGTCAATACACCCAGTCACTACAAAGATACACCATGAGGCCAATGGTGAATTAAAATAGTTAGAGTTTAATGGCTGTGAAGGGAGAAAACTGAGGATGGATCAACAACATTATAGTTACTCTACAATATCAACCTAAATGACAGAGTGAAAAGAAGGAACTTCCTGTACAAAATAAAATATATTTAAAAACATTCTTACTGTTTGCAATAAGGCACTAAAGTAAAACTGCAAAAAAATGTGGCAAAGAAATTAACTATATGTCCTGAATACAAAGCATTATGTTTGGGGCAAATCCAACACCTCATGGTGGTGGCTGCATCATGTTATGGGTATGTTTTTCATCGGCAAGGACTAAAGAGTTTTTTTAGGATAAAAATACATGGAATAGAGCTAACAAAACCTGGTTCAGTGTGCTATTTAACAGACACTGGGAGACAAATTCACCTTTCAGGAGGACAATAACCTAAAACACAAGGCCAAATATACACTGGAGTTGCTTACCAAGATTTCATTGAATGTTCCAGAGAGGCCTAGTGACAGTTTTTACTTAAATATGCTTGAAAATCTATGGCGAGACTTGAAAATGGCTGTCTAGCAATGATCAACAAATAACTTGTTTGAGCTTGAAGAATAATGTGCAAATATTGTATAATCCAGGTGTGCAAAGTTCTTAGAGACTTACCCAGAAAGACTCACAGCTGTATTGGCTCTTAGAGACTTACCCAGAAAGACTCACAGCTGTATTGGCTCTTAGAGACTTACCCAGAAAGACTCACAGCTGTATTGGCTCTTAGAGACTTACCCAGAAAGACTCACAGCTGTATTGGCTCTTAGAGACTTACCCAGAAAGACTCACAGCTGTATTGGCTCTTAGAGACTTACCCAGAAAGACTCACAGCTGTATTGGCTCTTAGAGACTTACCCAGAAAGACTCACAGCTGTATTGGCTCTTAGAGACTTACCCAGAAAGACTCACAGCTGTATTGGCTCTTAGAGACTTACCCAGAAAGACTCACAGCTGTATTGGCTCTTAGAGACTTACCCAGAAAGACTCACAGCTGTATTGGCTCTTAGAGACTTACCCAGAAAGACTCACAGCTGTATTGGCTCTTAGAGACTTACCCAGAAAGACTCACAGCTGTTATCACTGCCAAAGGTGAATCTAACATGTATTGACTCAGGGGAGGGAATACTTGTGTAAATTAGATATTTCTGTATTTATTAATTTAAAATACATTTGCAACAATTTCTAAAAACATGATTTCACTTATTTCATTATGGGGTATTGTGTGTAAATGGGTGAGACCAAATATATTTAATGTTTTTAAAACAAAATGTGCAATAAGTCAAAGGGTATAAATAATTTCTGATAAAATAACTTTTTTTAACAGTTATGTGGATATCTAAAATAAAATAGCTTGAAAGTTATGCAGATATGTGGAGTCATATTCTTAATAAAATATCCTTGAAAGTTACGCGGATGATGTCTCAAGCGAATGGCATGGAATTCAGAATTCCTACGTCAGTTTGGTATGACACGTGATATAGAACATATTTGATTGCAGAACTGTATAATACATTAAGTTGTCTCTGACATCCATCATGTTCCTTATTCTCATCACTATCCTGTCTGGCCCGTGGCCGTACTGTACACCTCTCTTCTGAGAGATCCTAAATGATCCTGGGTTTGGTTTAATGGTCTGGAGTGAAGCCAACAGCATGTGGGTAAAAACAACCCAACATGCTGTTATATATCTTTTATGGTGGATTATGGTACAGGGGGGAAGGAGAAATATGTGTTATGGTAACACCTTATGTAACCAACGGTAATTACACATTTTATTATTACCATGGCGTTACATGGTAACTGCTTTGCAACTGCAGGGTAAAGTGTTACCAGTGTTATTGTGAAGAGAGCATCGACGACAGAAGCCAAAGTCCCTTAGACTGGTCTCTTGGATGGGATATTTCTCACACTGCAGTAGTTGGGAAAGTACTCAATAGTCATACTTGAGTAAAAGTAAAGATACCTTAATAAAACATAACTCAAGTCAAAGTGAATGTCACCCAGTAAAATATTACTTGAGTAAAAGTCTTAAAGTATCTGATTTTAAATGTACTTAAGTACAGTGGTGGAAAAAGTATTGAATTGTCATACTAAAAAAGTAAATGCTATACATCAAATTCCTTATATTAAGCAAACCAGACTACACAGGTTGTTTTTTATATTTACGGACAGACGGGCACACTCCAACACTCAGACATAGTGAGTCTCCTGATCAGAGGCAGTAGGGATTACATTGCATTATATTGATAGGTGTGTGAATTTGACCATATTGCTGTCCTGCCTGAGCATTCCAAATATAATGAGTACTTTTGTGTCTCAGAGAAAATGTATGGGAGTACAAAGTACATATTTTCTTATGTAGTGAAGTAAAATTTGTCATAAATATAAATAGAAAAGTCAAGTACAGATACCCCCAAAAACTTCTTTAGTACTTCAACATAGTACTTTACACCACTGATACTGTGACATCATTTATCATCAGTCATTTATATCAGTTATGTCCATGGATTTAAACATGTATAGAATAGAATACCGTTATTTTAAATTAGATTAGAGTTCAGTTCCTTGAGGGTTTACAACATTCAATACAGCTCAAGCTTAATAAGAATATCGTGCCTCTCCACAAAAGTGTGGCCTAAAATATGCGACAGCTCACAGTTCCCAGTGTTAACAACATAAATAGTCCGAGATCACCAAGCATTGTGAAGGTACCAAAGCCTTCCCAACATAAAGTCAGCCTCTCCTCAGCTTATTTGTGACGCTCTTGACCCCTCGTTGACCCTGACCTCCATTACGACGTCCTATTCCACCCAGCTCTGTGAACTGTGTACTGCTGAGGTCATTGTGATCACCATTGGTTTCCCACCTCTGGAGGCTGAGAGCTACGACCAAATAACTCAGGGTGACTCCTGTAGCCTTGCTCTGTAAAGAGAGCGTCTATGTGTGAAGGAATGCTGGAAAAGGCCAGGCACACACACACATCGATCAGCTCATAAAATGGGCAGGACAACGGGAGTATTGGCAGAGGCGCTGACCTTTGCAGGGCAGGTATTTAGGCTGCTGGGAGTTGGGAGTGGAGTAGTGTTTGTGATGGGATAAATCACATCGGACAAGGCCAGATGAACAGCACATACAGGGAGAGGAGAGGGGAGAGGAGGGAGAAGAGAGGAGAGCAGAGGGGAGGGGAGAGGTGAAGGAGGGAGGAATGGAGAGGAGAGCTGGGGAACAAAGTTAAAGTGAGAGAAAGACAAAGGATCAGGAGTGAGTTGAAGGGAGGATTGATTCCTCTGCTGCTCCCCACACTACTGCTGTCAGAGTGGGACTGGAGACCTCACAGCCATCTCATCCTCATACAGTTGTCTGATGGGTCTAACAGGTCTAGCTCTCTTTCTTTCCCTCCCTATTTCTTTCTCTACTTCTCTTTCTTGGGCAGTCTCTCTCTTGCTGTCTCTGTGTCTCTCTCATTTTCTCTCATTCTTTCTCTCTCTCTCTTCCTCTTTTCCTCCCTCCCTCCCTCCCTCCCTCCCTCCCTCCCTCCCTCCCTCCCTCCCTCCCTCCCTCCCTCCCTCCCTCCCTCCCTCCCTCCCTCCCTCCCTCCCTCCCTCCCTCCCTCCCTCCCTCCCGCTCTGTCTCTCTGTCTCTGCTGCCCAAGGGTCTTCACCTCTAGACCAGGTCAGCTGAGTGAAGTGTGGAGTGGTGTTCCTGAATACACAGAGAGAGCACCCACAGATGAGATGAAGACGAGAGGGAGAGAGAGAGAGGGGCTTAGGTCCCGATGGGTTTTACAGTCCCCAGATGTGTGTTTGGCTCCCGCTCGGCTCTGTCAGCTGATCGGACATTCCTGTGGAACCAGTGGTGTGTCTTTCCCTTTGAAACTCCAGAATGCTGCTGGGGAAAAGTCTAAGTGGGATACCTTTGGACGTCCCAACTCTGACGTCACCCCATTGAACTTGAAATATAAAACAGTTAAGTTAGTGTTAGGTAAGGGTTATGTTTAAGATTAGGGTAAATGATAAGGTTAGGATTTAGGGTTTAAGGTCGGGAAGTCACAAGGTTCCCAGATATCACTAACACATACTGCTGCTAATACGGAGCTGCTCTTCTTCTGTTTAACACACTACTCATTATTGGAGGCTGCTGAGGGGAGGATGGCTCATAATAATGGCCGGAACGGAGCAAATGGAATGGCATCAAACACCTGGAAACCATGGAAACCATGTGTTTAATGTATTTCATACCATTCCACTGATTCTGCTCCAGTCATTACCGTGTGTGTGTGTGTGTGTGTGTGTGTGTGTGTGTGTGTGTGTGTGTGTGTGTGTGTGTGTGTGTGTGTGTGTGTGTGTGTGTGTGTGTGTGTGTGTGTGTGTGTGTGTGTGTGTGTGTGTGTGTGTGGTAGATTAAGGTTGGAGTGGTTGCCATGGTTACCTGTGGACATCGGTTGGGCGAAAGGGAATGGGATGACACCAAAGACAAAGGGCTTCTTTATGGCACCAGCCACAGCCTGTAGGAAGGGAACCTGAACTGAGGCTCTGATCTAAAATCAGCTTACTCTCATTATATCCTAACCTTACCTATTAGATGGGGAAATGCTCAACTTGACTTTGGATCAGTGAGTACTGATGGAGGATCTTATTTTGAGCCAGTTTCCTACAGCAGGAAAATAATGCTGCAGCAATAGGAAATGTGAATTATGTGGATTATAATTATTGAACATTTTTACATTTACATTTACATTTAAGTCATTTAGCAGACGCTCTTATCCAGAGCGACTTACAAATTGGTGCATTCACCTTATGACATTTTTGTAGGGGGTTGATACATTTTTCATTAGGACAAATCAAGTCTGACATTTTAAAGTGGAAATTAAAACCTTTAGGAGCCTTTTTAAACCTTGAATACACTACTGTAACGGCAATCGTCTGTTGAAGGAAGAGAGTCGGACCGAAATGCAGCGTGTTTGTTACTCATGTTCTTTAATGAATGAAAATGACGATACATGAAATAACTCATAAATACAAAAACATCAAACGGAACGAAAACCTATTACAGCCTATCTGGTGAACACTACACAGAGACAGGAACAATCACCCACGAAATACAAAGCGAAACTAAGGCTGCCTAAATACGGTTCCCAATCAGAGACAACGAGAATCACCTGACTCTGATTGAGAATCGCCTCAGGCAGCCAAGCCTATACAACACCCCTAAACAGCCGCGATCCCAAATACTACAAACCCCAATACGAAAAACAACAATATAAACCCATGTCACACCCTGGCCTACCCAAACATAACAAAAACACAAAATACAATGACCAAGGCGTGACAACTACAAGTTTCAGCAACAAAACAAAAAGTTTCAGCAAGAAAAGAGTGATCGAATTAAGACCCTACATCTGTAGGGTAAAACTCATTTTATTCAGGGAAGGAAGGAGAGCACACAGATAGGTCCAAGGGAAGGTGTCAGGCATTTCCCTCTGGTATTCTGTGTAGAGTTTCCAAGGGCAGCTTTGTAAGATTTACAGTACTTTGTCTCCAGTCACGCGTCCTACCTTTGTGTTCAGAGGACATGATCCGCATTCAACTTAAACTGTTCAGGCTTGATTTCTGGAACCGACGCAAGCAAAACGGCATCAAGTAAAGCCCAACGTGGTAAAAATGAAAATCCTTCCTTTTGTTCCCCCCTTTTCCCTCACTCCATCTGTGTTCCATAGAATATGTTTAACCCACTAACCTTTTGACTGTCAGTCTGTTCCATATAATATGTTTAACCCACTAACCTTTTGACTGTGAGTCTGTTCTATAGAATATGTTTAACCCACTAACCTTTTGACTGTCAGTCTGTTCCATAGAATATGTTTAACCCACTAACCTTTTGACTGTCAGTCTGTTCCATAGAATATGTTTAACCCACTAACCTTTTGACTGTCAGTCTGTTCCATAGAATATGTTTAACCCACTAACCTTTTGACTGTCAGTCTGTTCCATAGAATATGTTTAACCCACTAACCTTTTGACTGTCAGTCTGTTCCATAGAATATGTTTAACCCACTAACCTTTTGACTGTGAGTCTGTTCCATAGAATATGTTTAACCCACTAACCTTTTGACTGTCAGTCTGTTCCATAGAATGTGTTTAACCCACTAACCTTTTGACTGTGAGTCTGTTCCATAGAATATGTTTAACCCACTAACCTTTTGACTGTCAGTCTGTTTCATAGAATATGTTTAACCCACTAACCTTTTGACTGTCAGTCTGTTCCATAGAATATGTTTAACCCACTAACCTTTTGACTGTCAGTCTGTTCCATAGAATATGTTTAACCCACTAACCTTTTGACTGTCAGTCTGTTCCATAGAATATGTTTAACCCACTAACCTTTTGACTGTGAGTCTGTTCCATAGAATATGTTTAACCCACTAACCTTTTGACTGTGAGTCTGTTCCATAGAATATGTTTAACCCACTAACCTTTTGACTGAGTCTGTTCTATAGAATATGTTTAACCCACTAACCTTTTGACTGAGTCTGTTCCATAGAATATGTTTAACCCACTAACCTTTTGACTGTGAGTCTGTTCCATAGAATATGTTTAACCCACTAACCTTTTGACTGTCAGTCTGTTCCATAGAATATGTTTAACCCACTAACCTTTTGACTGTCAGTCTGTTCCATAGAATATGTTTAACCCACTAACCTTTTGACTGTGAGTCTGTTCCATAGAATATGTTTAACCCACTAACCTTTTGACTGTGAGTCTGTTCCATAGAATATGTTTAACCCACTAACCTTTTGACTGTGAGTCTGTTCCATAGAATATGTTTAACCCACTAACCTTTTGACTGTCAGTCTGTTCCATAGAATATGTTTAACCCACTAACCTTTTGACTGTGAGTCTGTTCCATAGAATATGTTTAACCCACTAACCTTTTGACTGTGAGTCTGTTCCATAGAATATGTTTAACCCACTAACCTTTTGACTGTCAGTCTGTTCCATAGAATATGTTTAACCCACTAACATTTTGACTGTCAGTCTGTTCCATAGAATATGTTTAACCCACTAACCTTTTGACTGTCAGTCTGTTCCAGCTTAGCTTGTCTCCATTGCCAGTCTTCGAGTGATATGCGTCATATACTGCGTGTTGAATATGTTTCAAGTTTCAACGTTTATTCGCCACGTGCACAGGATACAACCGGTGTAAAACAGTACTGTGAAATTCTTCCTTGAGAGCTCTTTCCCAGCAATGCAGTGATAATGATAATACTATAGAGAATAATAGAAAATAGGATTAAAAAAATACACTAAAAGTATAATATGGCAGGATTAAAAAACGGTTTTCAGTTTTTGTGAACATGAGAAACATTAGAAATACATCTGATGGTATTCTGGGTAGAGAGAGAACTGGTCCTCTGAGCTGCATATTGTCTTACTGAGCGTCATAACAGAGAGTCTGATTTTACCACCTCAACAGTCCAGAGTTCAGATCAGTGGAAAACATGATATTATCCCTTATTTATTTGCTTGCTGTGTCCGTGTTTGAAGTGAGGTTGCAGTTGGATCAGAATCAGAAACAAGCCGTGTTCGATTAGGATAGACGATGACAGGGCCAGTAATGTTCACGTATAAGTTCACTTGTCATCTTTTCTTGTTCACTGCATGTTTACATAGTGAAGGGGTATTAGGCCAAGGGGTGCCGTTGAAACAGCGATGCCAGACCTGACTACAGACTACCAAAGAAGCACATATCTCAACAGCATGGTTGGTATTCAACATGCTTTTCCTCATGATCCCCTTTTGATCATTGAGAATGAAAGTTACCATCTGGAAGCAGTCAGGGAAATACAGAGGAGAAATGGAAATGTGATTATTTTCAAACCCCCGAGTTGGGGGCGATAAAAGAGTTGTGGCGCGGGACCAAGCAGACACTGCTGTGGTTGGAAGTGGTGGCAAACAGACATCCTGTGGTAGAATGGCAATAGCTTCTTTACATTTTTTTTTATTTGAGTCAGTTAAGAACAAATTCTTATTTACAATGACGGCCTACCCCGGCCAAACCCGGACGACGCTGGGACAATTGTGCGCCGCCCTATGGGACTCCCAATCACATCCGGATGTGATACAGCCTGGATTTGAACCAGGGACTGTAGTGACACCGTTAGACCGCTGCGCCACTCGGGAGCCACTTTGTTGCATTATCATTATTGTTTTGCACCACACTAAAAATCACAGGTTAGTGTCTAGGTCAGGGCTCTCCAACCCCGTTCCTGGAAAGCTACCGTCCTATAAGTAGAAAACCTGCAGGAGGGTTGCTCACCAGGAACAGGGTTTGAGAGTCCTGGTCTAAGTATTGACAGAGGGTTCGGAGAAATACATTTTGGCAGCCCGTTGAAGGAATATTTAGACGTTTGACTGACTTTTGTTGTTCCAACAGCAAGCCCCAGAGAACAACGTGAGAATTTTATTGCAGTCATGTGAATCTGCTAAGTAAATAAGGCAGGGAGTGGGGAGGAAACAGGTTGCTTTTGCAGCTGAGAGCTTGGACCCGGCTCAGTTGCTGGATTCTGACTCTGCTGTGTGCCGGACTCCGTCTCCCTAGCTCCTCGGCCAAATTGAGGAGCAAAAGAAGATGGCTCCCACAGGCCTCTTGCAATTGGTCCGTCTAGAATCCCTTGGAATGTCCAAGACTGTCACCCGATTGGTTGATGTGTGAGTGGGCTGCGTGGAGAGTGGAAAACAGCAGCTGTGAACCCTTGTACCCCGGCTCTCTTTAACTCTGGGTGTCTGGCCCTCACTGTCCACAGGGGGAGTAGTTAAAGCACAGTATTGTTAAATGAACTAGGGGTGTTGGTAGGACAGGTTTTGGTAATTGAATAGGAAGTGTTTTAGTCTGGTTGCTCTCAGCAGGAAGGCAGATTGACACGTCCTTGGAGACGTGCCATGATGCATCTGTTTTAAAGAGCCTATTGCTCTTCTCTTTTTTCACTGCTGCTGTTGTTATTGTTGTTGTCAGTAACCCCTTATTTCCGGGTCATATACTTTTTATTATTATTATTTACTCATTGCAAAGCGAGTAAATGTCAAAAAATGATATTGCAGTGCAGTCCGGTGTTTATCCGTTTGTGTTTAGCAGCATACATACATTGTCAACACAATAGTTTAATCTTTTTCTTCCTGAAAATCTTATCGGATCAGAAATATACCTCTTGGTGTAAAGTAAATGCTGGTGTCTTGGTATCCACTCTCAGCTCTTTCATGTTTGTGTGTTATTTTAATCAAAGCTGTAAATCATTCTTAATCCAGAGGTCTCAGAGTCATTTCCAACATGAAGCCTAAGGGATGTCTTCTGAGTCTGGGAATAATTGTCTCGCTGATCACTGTGGATGCCAAGAGTGTGCAAAGCTGTCATCAAGGCAAAGAGTGGCTACTTTGAAGAATCTCAAATATACAATATATTTTGATTTGTTTAACACTTTTTTTGGTTACTACATGATTCCATATGTGTTATTTTATAGTTTTGATGTCTTCACTATTATTGTGAATGAGTAGGTGTGTCTAAACATTGACTATTACTGTATATATATATATATATACACAGTAATAGTCAACGTTTAGACACACCTACTCATTCCAGGGTTTTTCTTTATTTTGACTATTTTCTACATTGTAGAATAATAGTGAATATATATATATATATATTCAATTTTTTTGTCATCTTATTATATATATATATATATATGTATATATATATATATATATATATATATATATATATATATATATATATATATATATATATATATATATAATAAGATGACAAAAAAAAAAATATATATATATATATATATATATATATATATATATATATATATATACAATTATATTCACAATTATATTCACTATTATTATTCTCAGTGAATACCATTGGTGTTTAATATGAGGGTTTCAGCATGAAATATAATTTATCTGTATTTTTTTACACACTTGCATTTAGTTTTCTATGTCAATATGTCTTTGTTGTAAATGTGTTAGTTATGTAAATGTGGCAGTTATGAAATAATACAAAAGTTGGACAGTTGCAGAGTTAGCTGAAAATAATGTTGATTCGCTTTTTTCATGCTTTTTTCATTATTTTGTTGATTTTCTCTTGAACCAGAAAGTCTATATACCAGAAACTTGTAGACAATATGGACAGATATAAAATAAATTATACTATATATTAGGGCCGAGACGATACCAGTATTTTTTATTTTGCAAAAATGAAAACACGAGGCAGATCATACTCTTTAAAAACCTGCTGAATATAAAATATTGGGTTCATCTTTTTATTTGTTTATTTGGTTCTCTTCCCGAGTTCTACAAAACACACAAAACATGACAAGTAACAGAACACTGAAAGACAAGGACAGTCACAACTTTTAAACACAACAATTTACAAACACCACAACTAAAAAACATTGTGTGTGTTTGTGTGTGTCCCAGCTTTTTTAAAGGTACATTCATGTTTCTGTTTGACTGAGTAATGGAAGATGGAAGGGAGTTCCATGCGATCATGGCTCTGTATAACACCGTGTGTTGCGGTGAATTTGTTTTGGACTTGGGGACTGTGAACAGATGCCTGGTGCCATGTCTTGTGGGGTATGTATGGGTGTCTGAGCTGAATGTTATTTGATTACGCAGACAATCTGGAATTTTCATTGCAGTAATATTTCTAATAGAAAGAAGCAGTTAATCTCTCGTCAACCCTCAACCAGGAAGTACTGGCATGTTGTTGATGTTAGTTCTGTATGCGTAGTTAAAGGCAAGGCGTGCTGCTCCGTTTTGAACCGGGTGCAGCCTTGCTAGGTCTTTCTTTGCTGCACCTGACCATATTACCAGACAGTAAATGCAGGACATATTTTTATACCAGAGTCATAGCACCTCCACTACTGTCCAGAGTGATAGCACCTCCACTACTGTCCAGAGTGATAGCACCTCCACTACTGTCCAGAGTGATAGAACCTATACTACTATCCAGAGTGATAACACCTCCACTACTGTCCAGAGTGATAGCACCTCCACTACTGTCAAGAGTGATAACACCTCCACTACTGTCCAGAGTGATAGCACCTCCACTACTGTCCAGAGTGATAAAACCTTCACTACTGTTCAGAGTGATAAAACCTCCACTACTGTCCAGAGTGATAAAACCTCCACTACTGTCCAGAGTGATAAAACCTCCACTACTGTCCAGAGTGATAAAACCTCCACTACTGTCTAGAGTGATAAAACCTGTATTCTGTGCTGTACAGAAACCCAGCCTAAAACCCCAAACATCAAGCAATGCAGGTGTAGAAGCACGGTGGCAAGGAAAAACTCCCTAGAAAGGCCAAAACCTAGGAAGAAACCTAGAGAGGAGCCAGGATATGAGGGATGGCCAATCGTCTTCTGGCTGTGCTGGGTGGAGATTTTAACAGAACATGGTCAAGATGTTCAAATGTTCATAAATGACCAGCATGGTCAAATAATAATAATCGAGGGTGCAGCAAATAATAGTTGGTCAAATAATAGTTGTCGAGGGTGCAGCAAGTCAGCACCTCAGGAGTAAATCTCAGTTGGCTTTTCATAGCCGATCATTAAGAGTATCTCTACCACTCCCGCTGTCTCTAGAGAGTTGAAAACAGCAGGTCTAGGACAGGTAGCATGTCCGGTGAAGAGGTCAGGATTCCATATCAGCAGGCAGAACAGTTGAAACTGGAGCAGCAGCACGGCCAGGTGGACTGGGGACAGCAAGGAGTCATCATGCCAGGTAGTCCTGAGGCATGGTCCTAGGGCTCAGGTCCTCCGAGAGAAAGAGAGAATTAGAGAGAGCATACTTAAATTCACACAAGACACCAGATAAGACAGGAGAAGTACTCCAGATATAACAAACTGACCCTAGCCCCCCGACACATAAACTACTGCAGCATAAATACTGTAGGCTGAAACAGGAGGGGTCGGGAGACACTGTGGCACCATCCAACGATACCCCCGGACAGGGCCAAACAGGAAGCATATAACCCCACCCACTTTGCCAAAGCACAGCTCCCACACCCCTAGAGGGATATCGTCAACCACCAACTTAGCATCCTGAGACAAGACCACAAAGATCTCCGCCACGGCACAACCCAAGGGGGGGCACCAACCCAGACAGGAAGATCACGTCAGTGACTCAACCCACTCAAGTGACGCACCCCCTCCTAGGGACGGCATGAAAGAGCACCAGTAAGCCAGTGACTCAGCCCCCGTAATAGGGTTAGAGGCAGAGAATCCCAGTGGAGAGAAGGGAACCGGCCAGGCAGAGACAGCAAGGGCGGTTCGTTGCTCCAGAGCCTTTCACCTTCACACTCCTGGGCCAGACTACACTCAATCATATGACCCACTGAAGAGATGAGTCTTCAGTAAAGACCTAAAGGTTGAGACAGAGTCTGCGTCTCTCACATAGGTAGGCAGACCATTCCATAAAAATGGAGCTATATAGGAGAAAGCCCTGCCTCCAGCTGTTTGCTTAGAAATTCTAGGGACAATTAGGAGGCCTGCGTCTTGTGAACGTAGCGTACTTGTAGGTGTGTACGGCAGGACCAAATCAGAGAGATAGGTAGGAGAAAGCCTATGTAATGCTTTGTAGGTTAGCAGTAAAACATTGAAATCAGCCCTTGCCTTAACAGGAAGCCAGTGTAGGGGGGCTAGCACTGGAGTAATATGATCACATTTGTTGGTTCTAGTCAGGATTCTAGCAGCCGTATTTAGCACTAATTGAAGTTTATGTAATGCTTTATCCGTGTAACTCAAAGTAGAGCATTGCAGTAGTCTAACCTAGAAGTAACAAAACCATGGATAAATTTTTCTGCATAATTTTTGGACAGAAATGTTCTGATTTTTGCAATGTGACGTAGATGGAAAAAAGCTGTCCTTGACATGTTCGTCAAAAGAAAGATCAGGGTCCAGAGTAATGCCGAGGTCCTTCACAGTTTTATATGAGACGACTGTACAACCATCACGATTAATTGTCAGATTCAACAGAAGATCTCTTTTTTTTCTTGGGACCTAGAACAAGCATCTGTTTTGTCCGAGTTTAAAAGTAGAAAGTTTGCAGCCATCCACTTCCTTATGTTTGAAACACAGGCTTCTAGCGAGGGCAATTTTGGGACTTCACCATGTTTCATTGAAATGTTCAGCTGTGTGTCATCCGCATAGCAGTGAAAGTTAACATTATGTTTTCGAATGACATCCCCAAGAGGTCAAATATATAGTGAAAACAATAGTGGTCCTATAACGGAACCTTGAGGAACACCGAAATTTACAGTTGATTTGTCAGAGGACAAACCATTCACAGAGACAAACTGATATCTTTCCGACAGATAAGATCTAAACCAGGCCAGAACTTGTCTGTGTAGACCAATTTTGGGTTTCCAATCTCTTCAAAAGAATCTGGTGATCGATGGTATCAAAAGCAGCACTAAGCTCTAGGAACACGAGGACAGATGCAGAGCCTCAGTCTGATGCCATTAAAAGGTAATTTACCACCTTCACAAGTGCAGTCTCAGTGCTATGATGGGGTCTAAAACCAGACTGAAGCATTTCGTATACTCTAATACCGTAAATAGTGATAACACCTCTACTACTGTTCATAGTGATAACACCTCTACTACTGTCCAGAGTGATAACACCTCTAATACCGTAAATAGTGATAACACCTCTACAACTATCCAGAGTGATAACACCTCTACTGTCCAGAGTGATAACATATCTACTACTGTTCATAGTGATAAAACCTCTACTACTGTACATAGTGATAACACCTCTACTACTGTCCAGAGTGATAACACCTCCACTACTGTTTATAGTGATAACACCTCTACTGCTGTTCATAGTGATAACACCTCCACTACTATAGAGTGATAACACCTTTACTACTGTTCATAGTGAAAACACCTCTACTACTATCCAGAGTGATAACACCTCTACTACTGTCCAGAGTGATAACACCTCCACTACTATAGAGTGATAACACCTCTACAACTATCCAGAGTGATAACACCTCTACTACTGTTCATAGTGATAACATCTCTACAACTATCCAGAGTGATAACACCTCTACTACTGTCCAGAGTGATAACACCTCTACAACTATCCAGAGTGATAACACCTCCACTACTATAGAGCGATAACACCTTTACTACTGTTCATAATGATAACACCTCCACTACTATAGAGTGATAACACCTTTACTACTGTTCATAGTGATAACACATTTACTACTGTTCATAGTGATAACACCTCTACAACTATCCAGAGTGATAACACCTCCACTACTATAGAGTGATAACACCTTTACTACTGTTCATAGTGATAACACCTCTACAACTATCCAGAGTGATAACACCTCCAATACTATAGAGTGATAACACCTTTACTACTGTCCAGAGTGATAACACATCTACTGCTGTTCATAGTGATAACACCTCCACTACTATAGAGTGATAACACCTTTACTAATGTTCATAGTGTTAACACCTCTACTACTGTCCAGAGTGATAACATCTCTACTACTGTACATAGTGATAACACCTCTACTACTGTTCATAGTGATAACACCTCTACTACTGTTCATAGTGATAACACCTCCACTACTATAGAGTGATAACACCTTTACTAATGTTTAGTGTTAACACCTCTACTACTGTCCAGAGTGATAACACCTCTACTACTGTTCATAGTGATAACACCTCCACTACTATAGAGTGATAACACCTTTACTAATGTTCATAGTGTTAACACCTCTACTACTGTCCAGAGTGATAACACCTCTACTACTGTTCATAGTGAAAACACCTCTACTACTGTCCAGAGTGATAGCACCTCCACTACTGTCCAGAGTGATAACATCTCTACTACTGTACAGTGCTGTATGATGGCCAAGTTGGGCAGGGCAGTGAGATGGAGATGGCAGCTCAGTGTTAAAACCCCAGCTGTCTGAGAAAAGTCATGGTGCTCCAGGATCTCTCATTCATCATTGTTCTGTTGCAGGGCCCTAGACTGCACTGCACCGCAACGTATTGGACCTGTGGCCAGAGTCACAAGCAGTCTCATGCCTTGGGAAGCCCCCAACTCCAACACCACCAAAAACAGAGGGAAAGTACAGAGACCTGCAGGCCAAAGGACAGAGCGAGAGGTTAGGTCGTCGTCGCGACAGGCCCTTGGGTTTGAGGAGAGGAGACACTAAGGGGAGCAGGATTTTTCTGTTTGTCAGGTCAAGAGGTTAGCAGGTCAGGGAGGAAGGAAATGGACCTGCGTAATTGTTCAATAAAAAAAGAGACAGACAGTCAGAGACAGACAGTCTGTCACATTCGTCGTATGGAGGAGACCAAGGCGCAGCAGCGTAAGATGAATACATACTTTTAATAAAGACGAAGAACACTTAACAAACTATTTTTTTTTAAAAAATTAAACGTGAAGCTATAATAATACTAGTGCAGACACAGGCAACTAGACATAGAAAATAACCCACGAAACACCCAAAGAAGATGGCTGCCTAAATATGGTTCCCAATTAGAGACAATGATAAACAGCTGCCTCTAATTGAGAACCAATCTAGGCAACCATAGACATACATAAACACGTAGATAGTAAAATGACCCCATAAACCTACAAAACCCCTAGACAGTTCAAAACACATGCATCACCCATGTCACACCCTGACCTAACCAAAAATACTAAGGTCAGGGCGTAACAGTACCCCCCCCCCACAAAGATGTGGACTCCCGGCTGCACACCTAAACCTATATGGGAGGGTGTGGGTGGGCATGACTCCGAGGTGGCGGTTCTGGCTCAGGACGTGGACCCCGCTCCACTTCACCCTTACTTAATGTCTCTGGAGCGGGAACCCTCACCGCCGACCACGGACTAGAGGACGCCATTGGACTTATGGTCGAGTCTGGAGTGAGTGGTGGAGTGGAGGGAGACTCTGGCAGATCTGGACTGGAGGGAGACTCTGGCGGATCCGGACTGGAGGGAGACTCTGATGGATCCGGACTGGAGGGAGACTCTGGCGGATCCGGACTGGTAGGTTCCGGAATGCGTCCCGTCGTGGTAGGTTCCGGACTGCGACCCGTCCTGGTAGGTTCCGGACTGCGACCCGTCGTAGGAGGTTACGGACTGCGACCCGTCGTGGTAGGTTCCGGACTGCGGCCCGTCGTAGGAGGTTCCGGTTTGCGGCCCGTCGTAGGAGGTTCCGGTCTTCGGCCCGTCGTGGTAGGTTCCGGACTGCGACCCGTCCTGGTAGGTTCCGGACTGCGACCCGTCGTAGGAGGTTACGGACTGCGACCCGTCGTTGTAGGTTCCGGACTGCGGCCCGTCATAGGAGGTTCCGGTTTGCGGCCCGTCGTAGGAGGTTCCGGTCTTCGGCCCGTCGTGGTAGGTTCCGGACTGCGACCCGTCGTGGTAGGTTCCGGTCTGCGACCCGTCGTGGTAGGTTCCGGACTGCGACCCGTCGTGGTAGGTTCCGGTCTGCGACCCGTCGTGGTAGGTTCCCGGACTGCGACCCGTCGTAGGAGGTTCCGGACGCTCTGGACTGGCTACTGTAGCCAGACGCTCTGGACTGAGTACTGTAGCCAGACACTCTGGACTGGGTACTGTCGCCGGACGCCCTGGACTGGGTACTGTCGCCGGACGCCCTGAACTGGGTACTGTCGCCGGACGCCCTGGACTGGGTACTGTCGCCGGACGCCCTGGACTGGGTACTGTCGCCGGACGCCCTGGACTGGGTACTGTAGCCGGACGCTCTGGACTGGGTACTGTAGCCGGACGCCCTGGACTGGGTTCTGTAGCCGGACGCTCTGGACTGGGTACTGTAGCCGGACGCTCTGGACTGGGTACTGTAGCCGGACGCTCTGGACTGGCTACTGTAGCCGGACGCTCTGGACTGGCTACTGTAGCCGGAAGCTCTGGACTTGCTACTGTAGCCGGACGCTCTGGACTGGGTACTGTAGCCGGACGCTCTGGACTGGCTACTGTAGCCGGACGCTCTGGACTGGGTACTGTAGCCGGACGCTCTGGACTGGGTACTGTAGCCGGACGCTCTGGACTGGGTACTGTAGCCGGACGCTCTGGACTGGGTACTGTCGCCGGACGCCCTGGACTGGGTACTGTCGCCGGACGCTCTGGACTGGGTACTGTAGCCGGACGCCCTGGACTGGGTACTGTCGCCGGACGCCCTGGACTGGGTACTGTCGCCGGACGCCCTGGACTGGGTACTGTCGCCGGACGCCCTGGACTGGGTACTGTCGCCGGACGCCCTGGACTGGGTACTGTCGCCGGACGCTCTGGACTGGGTACTGTAGCCGGACACTCTGGACTGGGTACTGTAGCCGGACGCCCTGGACTGGGTACTGTCGCCGGACGCCCTGGACTGGGTACTGTCGCCGGACGCCCTGGACTGGGTACTGTCGCCGGACGCCCTGGACTGGGTACTGTCGCCGGACGCTCTGGACTGGGTACTGTAGCCTGGACGCTCTGGACTGGGTACTGTCGCCGGACGCCCTGGACTGGGTACTGTCGCCGGACGCCCTGGACTGGGTACTGTCGCCGGACGCCCTGGACTGGGTACTGTCGCCGGACGCCCTGGACTGGGTACTGTCGCCGGACGCCCTGGACTGGGTACTGTCGCCGGACGCTCTGGACTGGATACTGTAGCTGGACACTCTGGACTGGGTACTGTAGCCGGACGCCCTGGACTGGGTACTGTCGCCGGACGCCCTGGACTGGGTACTGTCGCCGGACGCTCTGGACTGGGTACTGTCGCCGGACGCTCTGGACTGGGTACTGTAGCCAGACGCTCTGGACTGGGTACTGTCGCCGGACGCCCTGGACTGGGTACTGTCGCCGGACGCCCTGAACTGGGTACTGTCGCCGGACGCCTTGGACTGGGTACTGTCGCCGGACGCCCTGGACTGGGTACTGTCGCCGGACGCCCTGGACTGGGTACTGTACTGGGTACTGTCGCCGGACGCCCTGGACTGGGTACTGTCGCCGGACGCCCTGGACTGGGTACTGTCGCCGGACGCCCTGGACTGGGTACTGTCGCCGGACGCTCTGGACTGGGTACTGTCGCCGGACGCCCTGGACTGGGTACTGTCGCCGGACGCCCTGGACTGGGTACTGTCGCCGGACGCTCTGGACTGGGTACTGTCGCCGGACGCCCTGGACTGGGTACTGTCGCCGGACGCCCTGAACTGGGTACTGTCGCCGGACGCTCTGGACTGGGTACTGTCGCCGGACGCTCTGGACTGGGTACTGTAGCCAGACACTCTGAACTGGGTACTGTCGCCGGACGCCCTGGACTGGGTACTGTCGCCGGACGCTCTGGACTGGGTACTGTCGCCGGACGCCCTGGACTGGGTACTGTCGCCGGACGCTCTGGACTGGGTACTGTCGCCGGACGCCCTGGACTGGGTACTGTCGCTGGACGCTCTGGACTGGGTACTGTCGCCGGACGCTCTGGACTGGGTACTGTCGCCGGACGCTCTGGACTGGGTACTGTCGCCGGACGCTCTGGACTGGCGAGGCGCACTGTAGGCCTGGTGCGTGGTGCCAGCACTGGTGGTACTGGGCCGAGAACACAGCACCTCAGGGCGAGTGCGGGGAGCAGGAACAGGGAGTACTGGACCCTGGAGGCGCACTGGTGACCCGGTGCGTGGTGCCGGCACTGGTGGTACTGGGCCGAGGACACGCACCTTAGGGCGAGTGCGGGGAGGAGGAACAGGGCGTTCTGGACTGCCGAGGTGCACTATAGGCCTGGTGCCGGCACTGGTGGTACCGGGCTGGGGACATGCACCTCAGGACGAGTGCGAGGAGCAGGAACAGGGAGTACTGGACCCTGGAGGCGCACTGGTGGCCTGGTGCGTGGTGCTGGCACTGATGGTACCGGGCTGGAGACACGCACCTCAGGGTGAGTGCGGGGAGGAGGAACAGGTTGTACTGGGCTGTGGAGGCGTACTGGAGGTCTGGTGCGTGGTATTGGCACTGGTGGTACTGATAGACCGGACCGTGAAGACGCACTGGAGGTCTCGAGCTAATGGCCTGCACAACCTGTCCTGGCTGGATGGTGACTCTAGGCAGAGGACGCACTGGGCTGTGCGGACATACGGGAGACACAGTGCGCAACGCCGGCGCAGGATATCATGGCACGAGGAGACACACTGGCTGTTTGGAGAGCAGGGCTGGCACCATCTGCCCTGGCTTGATCCTCACCCTAGCCCGGCATATGCGGGGAGCTGGGATGTAGCGCACCGGGCTAAGCACACTACTGGGGACACCTTGCGCTCCACCGCATAACACGGTGCCTGACCAGTAGACGCCAGCCACGGTAAGCACAAGGAGTTGGCTCAGGTCTCCTACCTGAGTTAGCCAAACTCCTCGTGAGCCCACCCCAAAACATTTCTTGGAGATGCCTCTCGGCTTCCGTGCTAGGCTTGTATCCATATACCGTCGCCGTTCCTCCTGTGCTCTCTCCACCTGCTTCCATGCCAGCTGCCTCTAATTGAGAACCATTCTAGGCAACCATAGACATACATAAACACCTAGCTAGTAAACGACCCCATAAACCTACAAAACCCATAGACAGTACAAAAACACATACATCACCCATGTCACACCCTGACCTAACCAAAACAATAAAGAAAACAAAAAATACTAAGGTCAGGGCGTGACACAGTCAGACAGACCTATTCGATGTCTGAAGGGTGTTATGTAGAGTACAGATTGTTCTCTGTACTAGTGCCTTTTCTCCTCACACCTGTAGCATGAAGTGTCACAGTTTTGCTTCCGTCCCTCTCCTTCCTCCAACCTGGGCTTGAATGGACCCTCTGCACACATCGACAACAGTAACCCTCGAAGCATCGTTACCCATCACTCCACAAAAGCTGCAGTCCTTGCAGAGCAAGGGGAACAACTACTTCAGAGTGAGTGACATCACTGATTGAAATGCCCCACAGCGCGCCCGGCTAATTAGCCAGTCATTTCACACCGGTTACACAAGTGTAACTAATCTTTCCATAATAGAACAACTTGGGAGGTTATTTCAGCAGGCAGAATAAACATCTTCTCTCCATAAGTCAATGCTTTGATCTTAGCGCTCAGCGCGGATGAGAGAACAGTAAAGATGACCGTGAGGGAAGCTTACATACATTCACACCTTACGTTTATTCTTGCACCGATCACTTGGCAGCGTTGTACAAATCTCATGAGACGTGGTCCATGTTTAAAGGAGTAGTGCAGCCCAGCGGAGTGCAGTGTTGTGTCCACACACACACACATGCAGAAACACACACATACAGTCACGTCCTAGGCTCCTGTCTCTAATCATCTCCCATTTAGCAGTTTGTGCTGTCTGTGTGGAACAACTCACTCTGAGGGGAAACATGACTCAGCGACGGGCCAGTGGAGAGAGGAAGGAGGGGATTGAGGGAAGGAGGAAAGATTGGAAAGGAAAATAAAGGAAAAGAGGAATGTACACACATCCAGGGTGTGGAGGGCGTTTGGGTTTGGCCTTCTATGGAAGCGTGTGTGTGTGTGTGTGTGTGTGTGTGTGTGTGTGTGTGTGTGTGTGTGTGTGTGTGTGTGTGTGTGTGTTGTGTGTGTGTGTGTGTGTGTGTGTGTGTGTGTGTGTGTGTGTGTGTGTGTGTGTGCTAATTGGCCGCAAATTGTTTTTTAAAACAAATTCTCAATCGTCCAGAATCACAAATTGCCATAACACAAGGTACAAATGCTATTTTCTCATGATGTCTTCACTGCGTCTGTGAAGTGTTGTACTGATCTCTGCCCCCTAGTGGTGAAAGTAGGGTGTTAGTTAAAGGGTGAGGTATAGGTATCAGGGGTATCTTCTCCGCTACTGTAGATGTGTGGAGAGTGAAAGGATTGGGCTTCGCGCCCTCTTGTGGTCAAAGAGATCCAATTTGATTTGTCACATTCATTGTAAACAACAGGTGCACACAAGCAGTGAAATGCTTACTTACGGGTCCTTTTCAAACAATGCAGAGTTAAAGATAAAGATAACAATTTCAATAAAACACTGAAATAGTGACACAAGGAATAAATACACACAACCAAACATATTAGACACACACACACACGCATGCACACACGGCACACACACACACACACACGCATGCACACGCACAGTTAAACTTTCCATCATCATTTTGTAGAAAGAGCAGAAAGAGAGAGAAGGACATGTCAGACAACTTGTGTTTATGAGATCGTGCTGCAACCCAGAACCAGAGTGTTTTAGTTTAGGTTATTCTGACAGAAAAGACAAGTGAAAGACACCGTGCAGATCAAAACAAGTTAAGAGGTGAGCAGGTGAGTGACCACAGAGGTTACATATACAACACCTAACTGGACCCTGAATCTCACATGATCACAAAAACACACCTTGTCATGTGATCACGTTGTTGAATTTGATGGGAAATCCTGTTTTTTTCTGTGAGGGTAATCCACACCGTTTTGTATTTTTGCTGTGCAGATCAGTGTTTCTCTTCACACAGCACAGTGTAATTACAGCGGATAGGAGGTCGTTCATGGAATGAAGGGAATGGGCGTAGCTCCACTCATGTTGTTGCTCTGAGAATGAACAGAGTGAATATTCCAGGCCATTCTTCCTCACAGTCTCTGGTCTGCTCTACACTGACATGTGGCACAGCCTCTTGATGATTCCTCCATGGACTTATTGTAATTGTATTATTTTAATATTGGTGGTTGGAATAATAGAGGCATTATTCCCATGACTTCTCGTGTGTTATTCATCACCCTAATGACTGCTATTCTGGCGAGGAGAATCCATCCAGCGTTGCTTTCCAAAACCAATTCCAAACTCTAACAAAATGGTTGATGTTGCTATTAAAACACTAAAGCAAAATTAGCAGAGGGAAATAGGATAATTTAATAAATAGTCACCGGACTACAGCACACGTCCCCCCACAATGCAACAGGTTATGGATGTGGTGAGTTACTGTACACTATAGG
This sequence comes from Oncorhynchus gorbuscha, assembly GCF_021184085.1. Classification (NCBI taxonomy): domain Eukaryota; kingdom Metazoa; phylum Chordata; class Actinopteri; order Salmoniformes; family Salmonidae; genus Oncorhynchus; species Oncorhynchus gorbuscha. The sequence goes on from NC_060195.1 coordinate 67,991,935, forward strand.
CCTACAAATGTTACCCATTAATACAGTCTGGCAGTCTTCGCAGTCTATAGAGTGATAATATCAACCCTATTCATGTGTCTACAGATCCACTACTTACACTATGCACAAAGAATTTGCAGCTGAAATTGGAATGTCTGCTGGCTGAGCCAATGTTAGCTGACACAACACTGACATTGCATTAACAGTAAGCGGGTGGACTGTGTAACACTGTCGACATCCCTCTGATTTGTGTGGCTCCAGCAGCCTACCCACATGAAAAACCACTATAGTGTATACCATGGTAGGAATACTGTTGTATTCACTGTAGTGTTTCTGTGGACTGAAGTATACTGCAGTATTTACTATAGTGTTTTAGCTGCATTATTTTTGACATAGAAATGGGGGTTTTCGCTTTGAGGAAACCAACTGGAGAAATACTAAAAGAGCACATTTTCCATAACATGTAGGTAGAAAGGTTGGACTGGGGTCTGAACAGTTAGTTCAGAGCTTCTGCTCTTTTCAATAGCCATACGGAACACAATACAATTATGGTCTATACTTGGCATGTAGGTTTCTCACTTATGGCTGGCACAAATTGGGATATGGGGGTGGGGAATGGGCAGGGTATATGCAAAGTAAATACTGTGGTATCTACTATAGTTTTTAAAGTGTTTTTGCTGTCATTTATATATTATTTACTATTGTATTTTTTTTTGCGGATAACACTAGTATTTACTATAGTATACTACAAAATTCTATACTAAGTACTACACATGATCGAAGAATACTACACTGTGTAGTATAGTACTCTGTAGCATACTACAGTTTTATACAGAATTCTATAATAAGTAGTGTAGTATTCTATAGTAAACTGTAGTTTTTTTAATGTGGGTAACGCCCTTCAGTCTAATGACATGGTAATGTGCTCATTTCCAAGACCTCATGGTAAAAACGCGAAGGTCTGGATGTATATTATGGTGCTTTCATAGCTTGGTAGTTGGCAGTGTTAAGGAACAGTGTGGAGTGATTTGGTGTTTGTGTTTTTCTTATTTCGCACTGGTTCATGGGATACATCAATTCCATCAACAAGTTGTTCCTGGTATGCTCCTACAGTGGTTGTGAATGAGAAATTATGCTTAATTCTACCAGTAAACATTCTAAAGATGTTTAATCAACAGGACCGGTGACATTATTGAAATTTGGAAAACCCTGAAAGTCAAAGTGTTCCGTAGCTTTGACTAGGTCCAATGTGCCGACCTCCTGTTTCTAAGCAGTCTGTCACAAACAAGACTTGATAAAGTCAGCATTGAAGCTTTTTTAGGGCAATTCATTTTGGCTGAGCATTAAACCAAATGTTATCCTGTTCCCTTGCTTCCTGCTTGTTTTCTGAGACATAATACATCTGGCATGTGGGCTATAAATTGATTCACTGCTGTTCTCTGCTGTTCACAGCCTGGCCAGACTGATTCTTATGAAAGCATGGAGAATCACAACCTTGACTTGGACAGAGTGAGGTCATTTTATCCAGTGTTGAGCGCGTACAAATGGTAACTGCGTAGACAAACTGTGCATTAAATGGTTAGTGAAAGCAGAGATGTTTTTGCCAAGTCAAACCATAAATGACTTGATTCAGGTGGTATGGTAGTCTGTGGTCCATGCTGATATCTACAAGAACCACACATGCCAATTGTCCATTTAGTCATTGCTTTTCCTTTGGTCTGAGGAGGTCCCTTAAATGCCATGTCAGTGTTGTACTGCATGTACTTACAACTTACAACTTACTTATACTGACAACCCACTGTGCACAGACGTCTGTTCAAAAGTCTAGTTTTGATTTCCATTTGGTTGAGTTGTCAATTAACGGGAGTTCAACGTGAAATCCACAAACAGTGTCACCATGCCATTGGATTTAGGTACGCATTTGGGTGAAAAAGAATACAAAGTTCCCTTGCACTGATGAGCAAATCCAACATTATCACATGAATTATGTTGTTGAAATGATGTGAAACAGCGTTGATTCAACCAGTTCTTGCCCAGTGGGAATAGATGTGCTGTGAAGACTTCGTCATGTTTAGACTCTGCCATGTTGCATATAACTCCTCAGCTTTCACATTGTTTTGTCTAGGTGAATGGAATAAGACTAATCATAATGTATGAACAGCACAGGAGGTTGGTGGAGAACGGGCTCGTGGTAATGCCTGGAGCCGAATCAGTGGAATGGTACTGTATCAAATACAAACACATGGTTTCCATCTGTTTGATGCCGCTCCATTGGCTCCGTTCCAGGCATTATTAGGAGTCGTCCTCCCCTCAGCAGCCTCCACTGATCAACAGTAATCTTACAGCTAGCTCAGTGTCCCTCCAAATGTACTCTAACACCTTGTTTGAACCAAATGTTCTCTTTAAAACCCAAACAAGCATACTGTAGTGTTAATACTCTTCTTTTGGTATTTCTTTCATTAGTTTGTTGTTGATATTATCTCAAGATGTTTTGCGTGTCAACAATGAAGTTAAAGATACAGTGCCTTGCGAAAGTATTTGGCCCCCTTGAACTTTGCGACCTTTTGCCACATTTCAGGCTTCAAACATAAAGATATAAAACTGTATTTTTTTGTGAAGAATCAACAACAAGTGGGACACAATCATGAAGTGGAACGACATTTATTGGATATTTCAAACTTTTTTAACAAATCAAAAACTGAAAAATTGGGCGTGCAAAATTATTCAGCCCCTTTACTTTCAGTGCAGCAAACTCTCTCCAGAAGTTCAGTGAGGATCTCTGAATGATCCAATGTTGACCTAAATGACTAATGATGATAAATACAATCGACCTGTGTGTAATCAAGTCTCCGTATAAATGCACCTGCACTGTGATAGTCTCAGAGGTCCGTTAAAAGCGAGAGAGCATCATGAAGAAAAAGGAACACACCAGGCAGGTCCGAGATACTGTTGTGAAGAAGTTTAAAGCCGGATTTGGATACAAAAACATTTCCCAAGCTTTAAACATCCCAAGGAGCACTGTGCAAGCGATAATATTGAAATGGAAGGAGTATCAGACCACTGCAAATCTACCAAGACCTGGCCGTCCCTCTAAACTTTCAGCTCATACAAGGAGAAGACTGATCAGAGATGCAGCCAAGAGGCCCATGATCACTCTGGATGAACTGCAGAGATCTACAGCTGAGGTGGGAGACTCTGTCCATAGGACAACAATCAGTCGTATATTACACAAATCTGGCCTTTATGGAAGAGTGGCAAGAAGAAAGCCATTTCTGTCAGGACCCGGTTACGAACCCGGGTCTCCGGAGTGAGAAGCAGTCACTTAACCAACTGAGCCGCGAATAGTCAGCAGAACCCAGAAGATGAGGCAGACACAGCAGTACTTGAGACGGTGTATTTAATGAAGTAAAAAGTGAAGTTCTTCAGGAAAACATGTAACTCCACAACCTCAAAAAGAATCCTACAAGAACAAAGGTAATCCTCCAAGACAAAAAAGGTGAATCCACAAGGTGGAAGGTAAAGCACAAAAAGCCTCAAAAGATACTCAAAAAACAAACAAACAAGAACAAAAAAACAGAATTCCACAAGAGAGTCCACCGGGATCAACAAGAGTTCTCAGAGTACTAGGGCTGGGTGCTAACATACAAACACAGAGCAAAGAACTGAGGAAAACAAAGGGTTTAAATACAATCAGGGGAAACGAGGCACAGGTGCAAATAATAATGGGGATCAAGGGAAAACAAAAGGTCAAAAGGAACAATGGGGGCATCTATTGACCAAAAACCGGAACAACCCTGGCCAAATCCTGACAATTTCTTAAAGATATCCATAAAAAGTGTCGTTTAAAGTTTGCCACAAGCCACCTGGGAGACACACCAAACATGTGGAAGAAGGTGCTCTGGTCAGATGAAACCAAAATTGAACTTTTTGGCAACAATGCAAAACGTTATGTTTGGCGTAAAAGCAACACAGCTCATCACCCTGAACACACCATCTCCACTGTCAAACATGGTGGTGACAGCATCATGGTTTGGGCCAGCTTTTCTTCAGCAGGGACAGGGAAGATGGTTAAAATTGATGGGAAGATGGATGGAGCCAAATACAGGACCATTCTGGAAGAAAACCTGATGGAGTCTGCAAAAGACCTGAGACTGGGACGGAGATTTGTCTTCCAACAAGACAATGATCCAAAACAGAAAGCAAAATCTACAATGGAATGGTTCAAAAATAAACATATCCAGGTGTTAGAATGGCCAAGTCAAAGTCCAGACCTGAATCCAATCGAGAATCTGTGGAAAGAACTGAGAACTGCTGTTCACAAATGCTCTCCATCCAACCTCACTGAGCTTGCGCTGTTTTCTAAGGAGGAATGGGAAAAAAATCCAGTCTCTCGATGTGCAAAACTGATAGAGACATACCCCAAGCGACTTACAGCTGTAATCGCAGCAAAAGGTGGCGCTACAAAGTATTAACTTAAGGGGGCTGAATAATTTTGCCCACCCAATTTTTCAGTTTTTGATTTGTTAAAAAAGTTTGAAATATCCAATAAATGTCATTCCAATTCATGATTGTGTCCCACTTGTTGTTGATTCTTCACAAAAAAATACAGTTTTATATCTTTATGTTTGAAGCCTGAAATGTGGCAAAAGGTCTCAAAGTTCAAGGGGGCCGAATACTTTCGCAAGGCACTGTATATAACTTTAAAAGTACAGAAACACAGGCGTATGATGAATCACCTCTTACACTCGGGTAGACCCACTGGATCAGTAGCAACTCTACTGTGTGAAGCTTCGAAGTAACGCGTTGGATTATTTTCAGTTTGAAATTTTGCACATTCGTTTCTCAATGATGCAAAACACATCTCTTCATTAGAGCAGGAACTGACATCCACAATAACGAGCTCACTCTCTTTTCCTACCCGCCCAGTAACTCAAAACCCCACCTCTGAATAAGAGTGTTGTGGTTTCATAGCCAAAAATGTCTGCCCTTGAGGAGTGGCCTGGCTGTCCACGCTGGCAGTATCAAACTCAAATCCATGTGATTTAACTTGTCAGAACTATTTATTATCTGTTCCACAACAAGATGGCTTTTAAAATGTTTCAGAGTACAGTATGATCAGAAAATTTGGGAGTCCCTCGCTGTGTAGAGTCATATGGTTATAGTGTGCATCCTGAGGCCTCGCTACAAAATGTTAAATAGCACACTTATCTTAGCTCTCAGGATTCCGAGAAACTTCGGCGAGAGGTTATTGTACTGCCATATATTTTCTCTAATATGTCTGTCAGAATACCTCTGTTTAACTCATTATATGGTCTTGAAAATCTCATCTGTTTAACTCATTCTATGGTCTTGAAAATCTCATCTGTTTAACACATTCTATGGTCTTGAAAATCTCATCTGTTTAACTCATTCTATGGTCTTGAAAATCTCATCTGTTTAACTCATTCTATGGTCTTGAAAATCTCATCGGTTTAACTCATTCTATGGTCTTGAAAATCTCATCGGTTTAACCCATTATATGGTCTTGAAAATCTCATCTGTTTAACCCATTCTATAGTCTTGAAAGTCTCATCTGTTTAACCCATTCTATGGTCTTGAAAATCTCATCTGCTTAACTCATTCTATGGTCTTGAAAATCTGATCTGCTTAACTCATTCTAGGGTCTTGAAACTCTCATTCTGCTGACCTGCCCTCTCTCTCTCTCCTAGGACATGGCCAAGCCCCTCCCCTCTACTCATCTATTGGTGGTGGCACTACAGCTGTGTCTAGTACTACACCACCATGCCCGTGGGGCAGCATATTACGGGCACAAGCAGCCGCAGCACCCACAGCAGCACCTTCCCCAGCAGCACCAGCCCATGCAACAGATACCTCACATGCCCCTAGGGAACGGGTATGGGAACGGGAACGGGAACGGGAATGGGGACGGGCTGCCCAAGCAACAGTACGGGAAGGAAATGCCACAACATATTCCATACGGCAAAGATATGCCATATGTGCTGCCACAGTATGGGCAAGAACTTCCACAGATGCTTCCACAGATGCACGAACAACCCCAGATGCCACCTAATAAGGGCAAGGGAAAAGGTGAGATTTTAATAGATTGTCTACATCACAAAAATGTACACGCTTAGAAAAAAATGGTTCTTTGGTTGTCCCCATAGGAGAACCCTTTTTGGTTCTACATGGAACCAAAATGGTTCTACTTGGAACCAAAAGGGTTCTTCAAAGGGTTCTCCTGTGGGGACAGCTAGAGAACTGTTTTAGGTTCCAGATAGCACCTTTTTTTCACCTTTTTTTTCTAAGAGTGTAGGCTAATAATTTAACCATATTTAGATTTGAAATGGGATCATGGACATGGCCACCAATGTGGGTTTGAAGGGAAAGCCAACATGGACAGTATGGTACAACCAGAGGTTCATGGTGCAGTGCTGACATGAAACCATTACCCAGTCTATGACATAGTTCCATTCAAAACACCTCTCAACTGCTTTTCCAAGATTCTTCTCATCTGTCCTAACATCCACAGGAAATCAGATCCAGCTCATGGCTTATAAAAGTATCCTTGACAAATCACATGTTAAACAGGCAAAATACACTGTTGTTTACTCACTGCGTATGTCTGTACTGTGTTCTCCACATAGCTCATCCTAATATAGCTACTACTATACAAACCATTTTCCTTCAAAATGATATACTGTCTATACACACCACGTATTTATTTTCTGGATTCTGACGCATGCTCATTCTAATATATCTACCACTGGATTGTTAATTGGACTCATTCTGCTATTTCTTGATTTCTTGTTTAGATGTTTTACTATTTGTATTGTATTTGCGAATCATTCTATTGCACTGTTGGAGCTGGCATCCTAACCATTTCGCAGCACCTGCTATAACACCTGCACAATCTTTGTAGGTGACCAATACACGTTGATTTGAAATACGGCATATTGCAGATACTGTACACACTGAGAAAAAATGTGTGATCTAGAACCTAAAAGGGTTCTTTGGCTGTCCCTATAGGAGAACCCTTTGAAGAACCTTTTTGGTTCCAGGTATGAACCTTTTTGGGTTCCATGTAGGACCTTTTCCACAGAGGGCTCTACATGGAACCCAAATGAGTTCTACATGGAACAAAAAAGGGTTCTCCTATGGGAACAGCCAAAGAACCCCTTTGGAAACCTTTTTTCTAAGAGTGTAAGACATTTCACATAAATGTGTATTTTGACTGTTTCAACAATCAAGCAAGGAATCAGAGAAGGCGGAAAGAAAGTATGTTTGATAGATAACTAGGAAATGTAACATGCTTTTAACATCCACTATCAGCAACCTGCTTCCAAGGGGGACATTAAAGTCAGCTTTTAGCATTCATTTTCAAAGATAATAATTTGGCCCATCATCTACGGTTGAAGGTACATTGGGCTTACCCAAATGTCCATGCATATTAATTGGTCATGTTCCTATGTGCTCAATGAGATACTCAAGTCACTAACTCAAGTCAGTAATTCATGATAAATGCTAATTGATGTCATCCACAGGTCAGTCATATCCCAGTAATGGGAAAGGCCTTGGAGGCCCACCACCTGATGATAGGGGACTACAGGGTCCTGGTCCCGAGGGGCCACCAGGAGCCCAAGGGCCTCCAGGACCACAGGGCCCTCCAGGGATGCTAGGTCAAGGGATGCCCGGCCCCCATGGAAAACCAGGCCCTCCTGGTCCCCAAGGGTATCCTGGGATAGGAAAACCCGGAATGCCAGGAATGCCCGGTAAACCTGGTGGAGGCGGCCAGCCTGGTCCGAAGGGCGACCTTGGTCCTGGTGGTGATGTAGGACCAATGGGGATGCCTGGGGGGCCAGGTCTACCAGGGCCACCAGGCCTGCCAGGCATCGGGAAGCCAGGGGGTCAGGGACTGCCTGGGCAGCCTGGGCCTCGAGGGGAGCCTGGACACAAGGGCATACCTGGACTGCCTGGTCTTCCTGGGCCCAAGGGAGACAAAGGGATTGGCTTGCCAGGATTGCCAGGTTTGAAAGGACCTGGTGGACCTCCTGGGCCTCCTGGTCAAGGGGGGTTGCCAGGGGTTGGAAAACCAGGTCTGAATGGACTACCAGGATTGCCCGGGGGGGCAGGAAAACCAGGCCCACCTGGAGAAGGAGGACTTGCTGGTCCACCAGGTGAAGGGGGAGAACCAGGACCACCTGGGCTACCAGGTATTGGCAAGCCCGGGCATGATGGTTTGCCAGGACAACCAGGGTTCCCAGGCGGTAAAGGGGAATCAGGCCCACCAGGTTTGCCAGGGGGCTCAGGCCTACCTGGTTACGGAAAGCCAGGATATCCTGGACCAAAAGGAGACAAAGGACATGGAGGTTTTTCTGGAGCTCCAGGCCCAAAAGGTGACAAAGGTCATGGAGGTATCCCAGGGCAGGAAGGCGTTCCTGGACCCAACGGGCCACCGGGCCTGCCCGGTACCATTGGGCCACCTGGGGGTCTTGGTTTCCCAGGTCCGAAGGGAGAAGGTGGCAATGGAGGGCCAAAGGGGCTGCCAGGTCCTAAAGGTGAGCCAGGGCCTCCAGGGCTTCCTGGACAGGGTGGGTATCCTGGAGAGGGTGGTCAACCAGGACCGAGAGGTATACCAGGGCCACTGGGTCCGAAAGGGGATAACGGCCACAAAGGGTTACCTGGCCTCCCTGGAGCTCCTGGAATGCCCGGTTCAAGGGGAGAAGGTGGAATGCCCGGAGAAAAAGGTCACCAGGGACCCAAGGGAATACCTGGAAATTTTGGTCCAGGTGGGCCACTTGGTCCTCCCGGTCTTCCCGGGCCAAAAGGCGAGCTTGGTCCACCAGGGAAACCTGGCTACCCCGGCGAAGGTAAACCTGGTGTTCCAGGTTCTTTAGGGCCCCAAGGGAAACCTGGCAACGGTGGACCCCCTGGTCAGCCTGGACAACCAGGACAACCTGGTCCCCCTGGCCCACCCGGACCCCCCACCCAACCACCTGGTCTTGGTGAAATCCTCCCTGAGCTGGGTCCTGGTCTGGACGGTCTTAAACAAGGCGGTTACAAGAAACTAAAGAATGGAGGGGACAGGAACGGCCTGGAGATGCCAGCATTCACGGCTCAGCTCACCAATCCTTTCCCCCCCGTAGGCTCCCCTGTTGTCTTTGACAAGCTCCTGTACAATGGCCATCAGGACTACAATCCCCAAACCGGCGTCTTCAGCTGTACCATACCGGGAATCTATTACTTTGCTTACCACGTCCACTGCAAAGGAGCGAATGTGTGGGTGGCGCTGGTCAAGAACAATGAGCCTGTGATGTACACATATGATGAGTACAAAAAGGGCAGCCTGGACCAGGCGTCAGGGAGTGCTGTGCTCCCTTTACAGCAAGGAGACACTGTGCATGTACAGCTTCCATCTGACCAGGCAGCAGGACTTTATGCCGGTCAATATGTCCACTCTTCATTCTCCGGATATTTATTGTACCCAATGTAAAGATCAACAACAACAACAAAAAGGGCATCCACACCACAACTCACTACATAGCTGTTTTATTAGTGTTTTATTCATTTTAAACTGTTGACCTCAATAGTGACACATGACAACGGTGAAAACTCAGCTCAGAAGTATCCTATGAATTTGTGAGTGGTACAGCTATAGTATGTTTCTGCCTTTGTATTGCAGTATTAGATGGGTGAAAAAAACATAAATCAATCTCTGCAATACATTTAATTTACCCCAGAAATGAATTTGGCAAAACCCTCAGATAAATTATTTGAGATGACTGTATGTAGATATTCAGATAATTATGCAAATTACAATTTATTTTGGTTAATAGGGGGTGAAAATGTTGCAAATGATTGAGAATACTGACTATCCCAGTTGTAGCAGTGTCATCCACCTCACGTGATTGACAGTGTTTATAGAGAAAACATGGTTGCTGACATGCTATGGTGCTACTGTGGATAGCAGCATATTACATTGGAAACAATGTGTTATTTTTTTATTAAAGAGAACTATTTCAGGATGGAATTATTACATTTGCCCAACATGTTCTTCTCCTTATGTGAATACATAGCATTTGTTTGTATTTTATATTTCCATATCAGATTTTTGTTATGTGCACTCAGTATATCCGTTCTTTGCATTCCAACAGTCACAGCCATTATGACGCCACTACAGGGCAAGCCGTCTACCGCAGCTTTCATAAGCAAGCATCAACGCATCCGCTTTATCTGTCATGCATACCTAATGTTAGTACACAATTATTCTTCAGAGGTCATTCTTCCATGTGTGGACTTTTCAGAAGACATTCTAATGTCTTTATTTCATGCCAGATTATACCTTTGGCATATAAGTAACACTGTTACATTCACAGTATGTATTACCATACATTGTTCCCCTTTAACAACGTGATTTTCCCGATCCCATAGTTCCTCCACGACAGATTGAAATCTTTTTTTATCATCAATTTATTCACGTTGTTCCAGATTATGCAGAAGTGTCTACCATTTTTATTTATTGATATCATTTTTGGAAATGAGATGGTTTGAGATGGTGAAATGAGATTGTTTCATGGTTTGGAACCTAAAATAAAATTCAATTGATATGCAACATAGTGAAGACATTTGGTTGTAAGCTGCCCATTTCATCTGGTGTGCATTAATAAATAAATGAGTTATGGGAGTTTGAAGGGGTGTATAGTCAACATTTCCAATATCCACATTAAGTTCAAAAGTCAACCACACTTCTCTAAGGGATGTGGCAGTATTCCTCTCTGTCAATTATTTGTTTAACTACTGATTTTGTCTGAAATTGTAAATGTGTATGTATACCTGTTGAGACTATCTTGAAGGAAAAAATAAATGTTACCTGACAATGGTGCTAAACATATAACCAAATGAAGAACTTAGTATAATGTTTTTGGACTATTGTTGTTTTTCTAAATAAAGATGAAGGATTAAAACAATGTGTTCTCTTCTTCGATTGCTACTTGTTGCATTGGGCCTGCACACAAGCTGTGTTCACATTGGGCCTGCACACAAGCTGTGTTCACATTGGGCCTGCACACAAGCTGTGTTCACATTGGGCCTGCACACAAGCTGTGTTCACATTGGGCCTGCACACAAGCTGTGTTCACATTGGGCCTGCACACAAGCTGTGTTCACATTGGGCCTGCACACAAGCTGTGTTCACATTGGGCCTGCACACAAGCTGTGTTCACATTGGGCCTGCACACAAGCTGTGTTCACATTGGGCCTGCACACAAGCTGTGTTCACATTGGGCCTGCAATATGTGTTCATCCTGATTTTCACATTGGGCTATTTTAATCTGTGTATTTTGTGTTCACATTGGGCCATGTGTTCACATTGGGCCTGCACACAAGCTGTGTTCACATTGGGCCTGCAAAAGCTGTGTTCACACATGGAATCCTGCAGACATTGGGCCTGCATTTTCACATTAATATATCCGATTTTAATCTATTTTAATCTGTTATTTTTCCTGCCAAACTCATCAGATTTTCAAGCCACATTTCAAATCATCTTCGTAGGTGGTATAAAATCAGATACAAATCTGAGTCCTGGCCATGCGACTTGAGTCTGAACTGTCTAATCTAACTTATTTTTAAACTTATTTGGCATAGCTTGTTGCTTGCTGGCCACTCTGACAGTTTGACAAGAACATGCGGTAGCCAACTTGCTTGTTAATTGTTTACAAGCAAATTAGTGAATGTGCTACCTAGCGAGCTAGTTGACTGCTATGGCTATCCAAAAAGGACTTGTTTTTAAAGTTGAATCATCTTATCCTTTGAGTTCTTACACTATGATTTTGAACATTTAAATCAACTCGTAAACGTCCATGGCAGGCATTGTTGTCACCTTAGCCTGTTACATAACTTTTGAGCGATAGGAACCAGAGCACCACCACCAAACAGCCTACACCACTGCGCACACACCTGTCATTACTATGACAACTGCCATAGCCATGTCAGCAAATGACTGCTGTCTGAACACACACATATCCCATTTGGTCACTTGTAACTTGCTGTTTGTACAGCCAGTATTCCAAAACGGATTTCAAAAACAAAACTGATTTGAGCATGAAGGCCTGCAGTGGTAACGAGGGTCCAACACATGCTAGTGTTGGTTACTCACTGTTTTCAAGATCATCATCATCATCATTTTTGTCAATACCTGTACAACACTGCATACACTCACAACATTCAATATAATGCATTTGTTGCTGAATGTTTACATAAAGAATAATTTATGTTTGACAGACCACTAGTTAAACATCTCTCATATAGCTACAAACAGATGAATATCATACAATACACAGCAGTGTTATAGGTGTCACATTTATGGGCAGGTTGCAGCAGTGTGTAGGAGGGATCATTCAATATGTGGGAAGTGTGAAGGAGGACATGGGACAGAGCAATGTGTAGTTTCGATGGGAAAAATGTGTGTGTCAACTGTGCCCATGTTGCGGAGGTGTCCGGTGCGAGAGAGGCAGGTTGAGGTGGCTAGGGTCAGGGTAGTGCAGAAGATGTCCTATTATGAGGCAGTGAAGAAGGTAGAGGGTGGATAAAGGGTAAGGGATTCTGAGAGGATCCCTGTGAATAGTAGATCTGTGCCAGAACAGAGGGATAGGCCAATGAGTGATATACTGTATGTTTCAGTAAGGTTGGCTCCTCCAATGGTTATCAACTGTACCACAGTGATGGAATGTAAGTCACAGAAAATATATGTTGTGGTGGCAGCTGCAGAAAAGTACTTGGGTGTACGAGATTTGACTTCAGAAGAGTTACAGGGTGTGTTGAGTGGTAGTGTCCCGTCCTCTCAGGTCGTTGGCCTGGGGTAGAATCAGATAAGGTTCAAGTAGTGAAATAAGGTGGTGGGTTTTGAGTGTAAGGTTAGTTGGTAGGGTAATTAAAAATATATTTTATTTTTTCCGTTTCCCCTTCTCCTATTTTGTATCACAAAGTGTAATGGATTTATAATATTGTTCAATGGATTTTTAAACGTTCAATTAACAAACTTGTTTCAAACCTCACGAAGAGGAAGATCATAGCCTGTCGCAATGAGCGTTTCCGTTTCCAACTGTAGTATAACTTTTTGGTTTGTCCCTCACTGCCATCCGTTCAGTCATCTGTCCAATCACAGATTGAATAGTCAACACTTCCGTATTGCACATGTCTACGGGAGAAAGGAGGAATGTCCGCCGAGTTTAGTCGCAATAAGTTTGTTAATTGAACGTGTAACGACTATTGTTGTACTGAACATACAGTAAGTATTACATTAACATATGTCTAGCAAACTAAACTTTAGCTGCAGTTGTCTGTAGTTTGTTTTTGCAAGGTGTCTACGGCAATGAGACTACCACTAAGTTGGCAAACTGGCTAGCAGTACCACTAAATTGACTTGTACATCGTCCTGGATTGTAAATTAGGAAATGCATGACAAACGGTGATCATGCTTGCTTAGTACAAACAGCTGGTCGATTTAGAAACTGCATACTAATAGCTGATGATGCTAGCTAGCTTGGTAACTTTAAAATTGTCTGGGTGACTTTTTACATTTTGACTTGTAACGTTACATTGTCATGCATTTCCCCACTGACAGTCCGGGATGAACTGTGAGTATGCTTGTTTAGTTTACAAGCAGGAGGTCGTTTTATAAACTACATACTAATAGCTGATGATGCTTGCTAGCTAACTAACTCGGTCTTAAAACTGTATTGGAATCAGACCTGTTGATGAATGTTTTAACACAAGGACCTCTGGGCTCTTTCTAAATAGTCCACAGGGGGATTTAAATGTTTTACTGGCTAACTAGAAATCATCCTCGCCTGGCCTGGCGTTATCTGAAAAGCCAGCAGAAGGGGACAGGAAAGCAGAGGGTAGCCAAGCTAGTGTTAATCCACATGCCCATCATCCTCATGTGTCCACTGTCAAGTTAACTGGGTAACCTTCAGGAAAACTAGGGAGGATCAGCTATGCTTTGTACAAATCATTTCTGTATTTATGCCTTAACTAATCTATTAACCTAAGGCATAGACATTCACCCAAGTCATAGACTGTTATCTGTACTACCGCACGGCAGGCGGTACCTACTGCCAAGGGGACCCTGAACAGCTTCTACCCCTTAGCCATAAGACTGTTAAATAGTTAACCAAATAGCTACCTTTTGAGTCATCACATACTCTGCAGATACTGCTTATTATCTATCCTGTTGCCTAAGGACTTTACCCCTACCTATATGTAAATATCTACCTCAATTACATTGACTCGGTATTGGTACTCAGTGTATATAGCCAAGTTGTAATTGACTCAGTACTGGTACCCCGTGTATATAGTCATGATATAATTGACTCAGTACTGATACGCTGTGTATATAGCCATGTTATCATTGACTCAGTAATGGTACTCTGTGTATACAGCTAAGTAATGGTTACTCATTGTGTATTTTTTATTATCTTTCTATTATTCTCTGCACTGTGGGAAGGGCTCGTAAGTAAGCATTTCACTGTTAGTCTACACCTGTTTACAGAGCATGTGACTAATGCAATTCTTAATTCATTGGTATTGCTCATTTCATAAAAATTGTATTAGTTCTATTATTTTAAAGGCTAGTTGTCTAAGGTAATTAGACTGCCATTAGGTTTCAATGTCTTCGATAGTGATAGCTTATGCTGTATACTTATCTGCAGTTGTGAAATAACTAATGAGCACTAATGAGCACCTTAGAAAGCTCCAACGCAATGAATGACAGGTTTTACTTTGAGTTTTTTGGACAGGGGGTAACCATGGCTTCCCGAGCTGGACCTCGAGCTACTGGCACAGATGGAAGTGACTTTCAGCACCGCGAGAGAGTGGCCTCACACTACCAGATGAGGTTCGCTCTCATTTGAATGTTAATGCATTTTAGTCATTTAGCAGACGCTCTTATCCAGACCGGCTTACAGGAGCGATTAGGGTTAAGTGCCTACATAAAACAAGATGACAGGTTTTGTTCAGTGACCCATTTGAAACATCACATTCTTGTGCTTCTCCTCTTTCTTTCTCATCAGTGTTGCCCTCAAGTCCGAGATCCGTAAGCTGAACATCGTCCATGTTCTGATCTGGCTCCTCTTAGCTGCCCAGGTGACAGTGAGCCAGCTGAACCTGGTGTCCCACAGTGTGGTGGCTGCTCCCTACCAGTGGGAGTACCCCTACCTGCTGAGTATCATCCCCTCCCTCTTCAGCTTCATGGCCCTGCCCAAAAACAACATCAGCTACCTGGTGATCTCTATGATCAGTGCCGGCCTCTTCTGCATAGCACCGCTCATCTACGGGGGCATGGAGATGTTCCCGGTGGCCCAGCAGCTGTACCGCCACGGCAAGGCCTACCGCTTCATCTTCGGCTTCTCTGCCGTGTCCGTCATGTACCTGGTGATGGTGATCGCGGTGCAGGTGCACGGCTGGCAGATCTACTACAGCAAGAAGCTGCTGGACGCCTGGTTTACCTCCACACAAGACAAGAAGAAGAAATGAGGACAGAGGACTAAATTATTTAAACAACTGACAAGGAATGACTATTGCTGCCTGCCACTGTCTGAAACCACTTCTAGGTCCATCTTCCATCTATATTTGAATTCTACATCCCCATCTCGCCATCCCTGATTGATAGTTGTAGGCCTAATTGGAATACTCAGCAGACTGTCCTGTCGTCTTCCTGGTAACCCTCTAACCTCCATTATCTCATCTCCTGGCTCTGGTGCCTGTGGACAGATTAAGACTGGAGTTGTCTGAGACTCTAGGGTTTAATGTTCACCTGTTCTGCTGCCTTTCGAAAAAGCGTCCTCTTTATGTCTCAGTCCTGATCTATGGAGCTGGCTGCCATAATCTGTGAGGGATACAGTTGTGTCTTTGGCTATGCCGGATTAGGTGATATGGCATGCTGTTCTATAAAATAATTTCTCTGTAATTAATATTACCTGATTTGAGCTAATTAGGTAAATAATTACCTAGAAAGTCATCTTTATAGAGCTGTTATCTTCCGAATAAACTCTTAAAGACCTGGTAATCTTTTACATCAATAGCAGTCCATATTTAATCGTCGCCTTATTCAGTCTCATCTGAAAGTTGTAAATTCTTGGTTATCTTCACGAACCCTGGCTAACAAGTTGAATCAGCAATACAAAATGTGGTTTATTTATTTACTAAATACCTAAATAATCACACAGAATTACACCTACACTGAATGGATCATACATTGATTACAAATGTCATAAAGGATAACGTCCCGAGCGGACGGAACAGATATGACGGCTGGTTACATACAGAAAGGGGGTTGGGGAGCAAAAAGATTGTGTCTATCGGGCTGTAGGCAGCAACTCTATCGTAAATACGGAATCTTATGCATTCTAAATAACCGCCCATTTGGAGAAGGAAAATGCAATATATATTTACTCTGAGCTGCGCTTCGATCGGTTGGTCGTAGATGGAAGGTCGGGTTGTCCTTTGAAGAATGTCTGGTGGTAGAACGGCTACTTGGTAGTACCGTCGTCGTGTGGTAGGACTGATACTCTGTCCGTCCTCTCCTTGCCCACGTCTACAGCTGCTGCGCTAACAGAATGGTGAGGAGGTATCACTTTTACTTTAGTGAATAAGAGATCAAATTTCATGCCAAGTTGCCATACTTTAAGCTCATGCTATATTCTGGCTGGTATAGTCGAAATTCATCCTTACGGCATGTAGGTCGTCACCTTCACATTGAAATTCGATGCTAATTTCGTTAGGTTCTTTCTGAGGTTGGTTCTGTAGGTGGTCTTTGTCCTTTCAACGTGGGGACCTCAAGACAGCACATCCTTGGAACAGAAAGTTACATTTTCGTAAAGGGGCTTATATAGGGTTGGGAGAGAGGGCCGTGTTTCATAGTTTACAACCGATGTCTGTTCACATGGGCGGGGCCACTGAGTTGAGCATAGTTCACTAATGAAAACCAATTCTCTCATTTAGAAGCTAAAATTACATTTCATCTTTTCACAAATAGTTTCATATTTAAACATTTAAATTGCACAACAATTCCATGTGAATCTGATAACTAGAATGTGTAGACTTTCCAAGATACAGTTTGTCGTCCTATCAACAGTAATAATGTCTCAGACGCCAACTGATCTGACATCATTCATTAAGTACCAATGCATATTTTCAACTGGTTGGATTACTGAAATAGGGTTCCGTTTCCCACCTTTTGATGTTCCCAGACTATGTTAACAAAGGGATTCTCAATAGTTCCATCGGTAGAGTAGAGAGAGAAAAAAGGGGAAAGGTATTTATGGGGGTCATAAACCTCCCCCAACATGCCAACGTCATGACACAGTAGCATCAATGAAGACATTGTTTCAGACTATTTTTATCCAAATTATTAAGGTTTATCGCTAAACTGTTGTTTACAGACTATCAATAGGCTACTATCAGGTCTCAGCAAAAGCTACTGTTATCAACTATCTATCAACTCTACCATTTATTGGCAGTGATAATGACATCTCTCAAAGTACAGTAGAAAACATTTCTACACTGATGCAGACACAATGAAACTGGAACAGCATGGATCATCTCCTATGATTATAGGAACTGACACTATGTTCCCTTGTTTATGTGGTTTACTGAGTTAATTAACTTTTTTAAAGTCTCTTTACAACAGGGGGATCTCAGCACATCATCTGCCATTCCAACCACCATTGACATAACTACCTCAACTACTTACACTCAAACTGACAGTCCAGCTACAGATACTCCAACTACTGCTGCCCCTTTAACCCCTGACCATCCAACTACTGATGGCACACCTGACCCGGCTGTCCAAATACTGGCATGCCAACATCTGACACTCAACATCCTTCACTTCGTAGATGTCTGTGTGTGGAGTAAAGGTGGTCTAGAGTTATTTTTCCTATGGTTGCAAATGTGACATGCTGGTAGAAATACAAGTAAAAAGGATTCAAATTTGCCTGCATTAAACTCACCAGCCATTAGGAGCACCACTTCTGGATGAAAGGAGGATACCTAGTCAGTTGTACAACTGAAATGTGTCTCCCACAGTTAACCCAAACCCTCTGATTCAGAGAGGTGTGGGGGGGTTGCCATAATCGACATCCATGTCTTCAGCTCCTGAGGAACAGTAGGTTAACTGCCTTGCTCGGTGCTAGAACGACAGATTTTTACCTTGTCAGCTTGGGGATTCGGTCTAGAAACCTTTCAGTTACTGGTCCAACGCCCTAACAACTAGGCTACCTGAGGATTTCCTTGCTTGCTCATGGCCTTAGACCATACTCAACAAGCTGTATAAGTGCCAGAATTGGTTTATAGTGGGAAATAGATGGCTAAGAATATAGATAAACTCACTTCCTACTGTAGATAGTGTGGTCTACAGCTTATCATGAGGTGCTCTACCTCAGGCAAGCAATGCTTCGAGACTTCCTTAATATTAGACATTGTGCACCAGCTGTTATTGACAAATAGACACACACCCCCACCCCTTGTCTTACCAGACGTAGCTGTTCTGTCCTGCCGATGCATGGAGAAGCCAGCCAGCTCTATATTATCCGTGTCGTCGTTCAGCCAAGATATTACAGTTTTTAATGTCCTGCTGGTAGGATAATCTCAAACAGATCATCCAGTTTATTTTTCCAGTGATTGCACGTTGGCCAATAGAACGGATGGTAGAGATGGGTCACCCACTCGCAGACAAATTCTCACAAGGCATCCCGATCTCCGCCCCCTGTATTTCCGTCTTTGCTTCACGGGAATGACAAGGACTCGGGCCTGGTCTTTGGGAAGCACTATATCCTTCGCGTCAGGTTCATTAAAGAAAAAACATCTTTGTCCAGTTTGAGGTGAGTAATCGCAGTTCTGATTTCCAGATGCTCTTTTCGGTCATAAGAGACCGTAGCAGCAACATTTTATGTACAAAATAAGTTACAAACAATGAAAAAAAAACAGCACAGTTGATGGCTGCCCTTTACGGGCTCCGAACCCCCTCCAGCGCCATTATCATTATCCAACCTACCAGGCAGTCTGAGGTCCTTAGCGTTCTGGAGCAGGTCTTCATCAAGGATCGCTCTGTACTTTGCTCTGTACTTTGCTCAAATAACACCTGACATTTATACTCGAGGACTCACAGTATGCAAAACAGAAACATCTTAAAAAAACATTGGGGATTTTAGTTTGTTTTAGAGGTGTTTAAGATACAGTTTTCAGAAACTTGATTTGACTTGATTGCAGAGATAAATTAGCATATAACATACGTAAATCCTTTTCATCAAGAATCAATCCTAATTTGCTGTAGGCAGTTAAGTAACAAAGTAACCCAGCTTTGAGAAAATACTTACTTAGAATTCCGCTGACCTTCTTCCAGTCGAGGACTCGCTTCCTCTCTGGGATCTTACCATGGCGTCCAAAGGCAAATGAATTGACACATTCTTCCACTGAGAAAAAACAGTCAAAAAGGATATGAAACAGATGTAAGAAATGTTGCCTAGATGCCTGATGGATGGCAGCAAGGTGGAAGGATGAGAGAAACATGCCACTGTCAGGAAACAACTCTTGCTCGCCGGACGGCACCGATGGCTTTCTCTCCTGTAGCTCACAGTGTTGCTCTCCAACGATGTCAATGAGAGCGTGCAGCTCTCGGATCTGGACTGGGTCTGAGATGAGACAATAGCACATACAGTACATTCAATATTATTAGACCCAATAGCTCTTCCAAATATAAAAATAAAAAAATAAAAAAGACAGAAATGGGGTTGGAGAAGTTGTTCAAAATTATTTACAATTCAACTTCACAAAATAAAGTTTGATAGGTGACATGATATTACTTACCTATTCTCAGAATTACTTCCTCCATCCTTCCCTTGTCACACAGGATTTTTTTCAACCTCATCCCTCATCACATAGCGGCTGGTGTGAGGTGACCCACTGGGGCTGGTGTGTGCTGTCCCACTGAGGCTGGTGTGTTCCATCCAGTGAGGGCTGGTGTGTGCTGTCCCACTGAGGCTGGTGCGTTCCATCCAGTGAGGGCTTGTGCATGCTGTCCCACTGGGGCTGGTGTGTGCTGTCCCACTGAGGCTGGTGCATTCCATCCAGTGAGGGCTTGTGCATGCTGTCCCACTGGGGCTGGTGTGTGCTGTCCCACTGAGGCTGGTGAGTTCCATCCAGTGAGGGCTGGTATGTGCTGTCCCACTGAGGCTGATGCGTTCCATCCAGTGAGGGCTGGTGTGTGCTGTCCCACTGAGGCTGGTGCGTTCCATCCAGTGAGGGCTGGTGTGTGCTGTCCCACTGAGGCTGATGCGTTCCATCCAGTGAGGGCTGAGGCTGGTGTGTTCCATCCAGTGCTGTCCCACCAGAGGGCTTGTGCATGCTGTCCATCTGAGGGCTGGTGTGTGCTGTCCCACTGAGGCTGGTGCATTCCATCCAGTGAGGGCTTGTGCATGCTGTCCCACTGGGGCTGGTGTGTGCTGTCCCACTGAGGCTGGTGAGTTCCATCCAGTGAGGGCTGGTATGTGCTGTCCCACTGAGGCTGATGCGTTCCATCCAGTGAGGGCTGGTGTGTGCTGTCCCACTGGGGCTGGTGTGAGGGCTGGTGCTGTCCCACTGAGGCTGGTGCATTCCAGTGAGGGCCAGTGGGTGCTGTCCCACTGGGGCTGGTGTGTGCTGTCCCACTGGGGCTGGTGTGTGCTGTCCCACTGAGGCTGGTGCATTCCATCCAGTGGGGGCTGGTGCTGGGGCTAGTCCCACTGAGGCTGGTTCATTCCATCCAGTGGGGGCTGGTGCGTGCTGTCCCACAGGGGCTGGTGTTTGCTGTGCCACTGAGGCTGGTGCATTCCATCCAGTGGGGGCTGGTGCGTGCTGTCCCACTGAGGCTGGTGCATTCCATCCAGTGGGGGCTGGTGCATGCTGTCTCACAGGGGCTAGTGTGTGCTGTGCCACTGAGGCTGGTGCATTCCATCCAGTGGGGGCTGGTGCGTGCTGTCCCACAGGGGCTGGTGTTTGCTGTGCCACTGAGGCTGGTGCATTCCATCCAGTGGGGGTTGGTGTGTGCTGTCCCACAGGGGCTGTTGTGTGCTGTCCCACTGAAGCTGGTGCATTCCATCCAGTGGGGGCTGGTGCGTGCTGTCCCACAGGGGCTGTTGTGTGCTGTCCCACTGAAGCTGGTGCATTCCATCCAGTGGGGGCTGGTGCGTGCTGTCCCACAGGGGCTGGTGTTTGCTGTGCCACTGAGGCTGGTGCATTCCATCCAGTGGGGGCTGGTGCGTGCTGTCCCACAGGGGCTAGGGGAAGCTGTCCCTGCACTGCTGGTGGATGCTGTCTCACCAGGGTGGGTGTGTGCTGTCTCATAGGGGTTGGGGAATGCTGTCCAACTGGGGTTGGTGCGTGCTGTTCAATTGGGGCTGGTTGATGCTGTCTCACCAGGGAGGGTGCATTACCACCATAGAGATGGACAGGCTGTGTTTTGTCTGCAGAGGGTAGGTATTGATCTGACATCTTCACCATGTTCAGACAGTGGGCTCCTCAATTATTACAGTGTCACTTGAACACTGAGCTTAAATGTTCAGATGTGGGTGACTGACGTACTGTTAGTTGAGGTGGGCAGCCCTTCTCTTGCTCGTTCATATCTAAGAATCTGTCATGGTTTTTCTTTCAAACCTTTTTTTCAATCTGGTCTGGCTGCCCAATGTATTCAACAGTGGCCTTATAAAATGTGCCGTCTGACCACTTGGCTAGAATGGTTACTCCTGACCTAAGATCTTGCAGCTGTCTGATAGGAACTGCCTCTTCACCTAGAATATCAGATGTTTGGAAGATTTTTTGCAGTGCATCCATTCTTACACCTCACAAAAGCAAAATGTCCTGAAAGAGAAATTGAAAAGAGGGAGAGAAAATGTTAAAGCCTTGTGCCACTCAAAAGATCACTGGTTGAGACGTGAGACATTCTCCTGGTGCTTATCCTACAGCTAGCAGACATTCAAATGATTTCAGATTAGTGCAGTACTTACCAGAATGCTCATTTAGGTCCAATTCTGGAGACATATCCTGCACTTTCTTTGTGGAAAACCTTTGTCTCTATGGAGGACAATTCTTCTTAGCTGCTAACCCGGTTGTAGCTATATTACTGTAGCTACATGCAGCTGGCTGCTCAGAAATACAACAGCACGCTATCATTTTCCATTTTGATATAGCCCTGAAAATGATATATTACATATGTTATTATTTCACCTTGGGGTATGAAAATGTAATCGTTCACAGTGTATTCAGTTGATTATGATTCTTATCTTCTTAGCAAATTCAAACTATCTGTGGCAAGGATCTGCGTGGATCCCTCATCGTCAGCAAAGCAATGACCTCAATCTTAATTCCAATCGTCTTTCACGTGGGTCTTTGACTGGCATCCAATTACATTTCAAGCAAGGTCGTCCAATGAGTTATATGTTCTTTGAAATAAACGCGAAACAGGGTTGATTAGGTAGTTGACAGGGAGCAAATATACGTTATATGGTTTTGCCAGGGAGCTTGTACAAACTCACAGGGAAAAGTTGCGTTTGTGTTTGCAAGAGCTAACTAAGTAAAATAGCGTTATCTTTTAGTATTAGTCATGCAAGTTTATCACATAATTTACTTCAGTAGAGACCCCCATGCATATTGAATTATAATATAACGTTTGCCTAGCTGGTAGCCTTAGCATTTCAGCATATGTGTGTACTGTATATAAGGGACAAAATTCCTAACAATTTTATTTGGTAATGCATTTTAGTATTGCATCTTGAATAAGATGTATTAGCCTACGTATCTTGATGATAATTGTGTGAGTTGTGGCACTGGGCTAGCCATAATTAATTGTATCTCTATTAAATAATATTGGAGACTCAAAATGACAAGACCAGAGCCTGGAAGCTGATGGAGAAGAAAGATGAATAAAGAAAACGCTAGCCACTTAAACGACCAAGAAGGAATGCACATTTGGTGAGTGGCGTGGCATTGCTCAGCCATATTTTAACATAGCAGACGCCCGCATGAATGGAATGCAAGCACCACATCAGGATGGATCGACGCACCTTCCCCATCAGGACAGAACACACACGCCCCATCAGGGCAGAACACACACGCCCCATCAGGGCAGAACACACACGCCCCATCAGGGCAGAACACACACGCCCCATCAGGGCAGAACACACACGCCCCATCAGGACAGAACACACCCGCCCCATCAGGACAGAACACACCCGCCCCATCAGGACAGAACACACCCGCCCCATCAGGACAGAACACACCCGCCCCATCAGGACAGAACACACCCGCCCCATCAGGACAGAACACACCCGCCCCATCAGGACAGAACACACCCGCCCCATCAGAACAGAACACACCCGCCGCATTAGGACAGAACACATCCTCCTCATCAGGACAGAACACACCCTCCTCATCAGGACAGAACACACCCTCCTCATCAGGACAGAACACACCCGCCGCATTAGGGCAGAACACACCCGCTGCATTAGGACAGCACGAAGGATGAACAATATTTAAGTCAAAAATACATTCTTATTCCCCTTGCTATGTTTTATAGCAGAACCCTCTTGTACTAGAAACACATTTGCATATACATCTCATTTGCTTTTATCAAGTCTGTGTGTTTTCTTGCAGTTAATACTGATAAGCTTGAGAGAGCATGCAACGGAACAGACTGCCCAGTGTTGGGCTAGCTAGGAGCATCTGACCAATCACAGAATGCATGGTCAGTGCATGGGCAGAGTGTGGGGTGCATGGAGACAGTCTGATTGGCTGAAGCCACGAGCTGGAGCTGATGATATCTCTCAAATGAACTGTACTGTACTGTACTGTACTACATTATAGTTTGTTGGTGATGTGGACACCAAGGAATTTGAAGCTCTCAACCTGCTCCAGCTCAGCCCCGTCGATGAGAATGGGGGTGTTCTCAGGTCCTCCTTTTCCTGTAGTCCACAATCATCTCCTTCGACTTAGTTTATAGTGTAGTCTGTAGTTTTTAGCCTGGTGTTTATAGTGAAGTCTGTAGTTTTTATAGTGGTGTTTATAGTGTAGTCTGTAGTTTTTAGCCTGTTGTTCATAGTGTAGTTTGTAGTTTTTTAGCCTGGTCTATAGGCTAAATTAATTATGTGTCTATATACAGTATATCTGTTTATTTGACTGGTACTGTGTGTATATATACATATATATATACATACATACATACATACATACACACACACACACACACACACACACACACACACACACACACACACACACACACACACACACACACACACACACACACACACACATACATACATACATATAAATATATACACATCTTGTCCGTATATAATCTGTTTGTTTATTGTCTGTCTGTATATTCTGTTTACTGTGGCAGCACCATTTCACAGAGTCAAATTCCTGTACATGCAAATAAAGGTGATTCTGGTTCTGAGTTCCTTGATGGAGGAAGAAGGAGTAGCGATTGCGGTACCATCCAGCTCCCAGAATACTCAGGGTGGCGAGGAGTACCTGTCAAGTGACCCAACAGCAATGACCCCCATTTAGATACTTCCTCGCAGTCAACATTTGCTCAAACCCGTCCTCTATCCATCGATTTTGGAATATTCCAGGCTCCCTGACTGTCTAGCTTTTGATTAGATTACTTTTATCAAGCTGGAAAGAGTGAAGTGACTATACATGCAGGTCCAGGCTAAATCTATCCTTCCCTGCATCTCTAAGGTCTTCGAAAGCCAAGTTAACAAACAGATTACTGACCATTTTGAATCACATCGTACCTTCTCTGCTAAGCAATCTGGTTTCTGAGCTGGTCATGGGTGCACCTCAACCACGCTCAAGGTCCTTAATGATATCATAACCGCCATCGATAAGAGACATCACTGTGCAGCTGTATTCATCGACCTAGCCAAGGCTTTCGACTCTGTCAATCACCACATTCTTATTGACAGACTCAAGTTTCTCAAATTATTGCCTCGCCTGTTTCAGAAACTACTTCTCTGATAGAGCTCAGTGTGTCAAATCGGAGGGCCTGTTGTCCGGACCTCTGGCAGTCTCTATGGGGGTGCCACAGGGTTAAATTCTCGGGCCGACTCTCTTCTCTGTATACATCAAGGATGTCGCTCTTGCTGCTGGTGATTCTCTAATCCACCTCTACACAGACGACACCATTTTGTATACTTCTGGCCCTTCTTTGGACACTGTGTTAACTAACCTCCAGACGAGCTTCAATGCCATACAACTCTCCTTCCGTGGCCTCCAACTGCTCTTAAACGCAAATAAAACTAAATGCATGCTATTCAACCGATCATTGCCCGCAACTGCCATGCCGTCCAGCATCACTACTCTGGACGGCTCTGACTTAGAATACGTGGATAACTACAAATACCTAGGTGTCTGGCTAGACTGTAAACTCTCCTTACAGACTCACATTATGCATCTCAATCAAAAATGTAATCTAGAATCGGCTACCTATTTCGCAACAAAGCTTCCTTCACTCATGCTGCCGAACATACCCTCGTAAAACTGACCATCCTACCGATCCTTGACTTCGGTGATGTCATCAATAAAATAGCCTCCAACACTCTACTCAACAAACTGGATGCAGTCTATCACAATGCCATCCGTTTTGTCACCAAAGCCCCATATACTACCCACCACTACGACCTGTACGCTCTCGTTGGCTGGCCCTCGCTTCATACTCGTCGCCAAACCCACTGGCTCCATGTCATCTACAAGACCCTGCTAGGTAAAGTCCCCCCTTATCTCAGCTCGCTGGTCACCAGAGCATCTCCCACCTGTAGCACACGCTCCAGCAGGTATATCTCTCTAGTCACTCCCAAAACCAATTCTTTCTTTGGCCGCCTCTCCTTCCAGTTCTCTGCTGCCAATGACTGGAACGAACTACAAAAATCTCTGAAACTGGAAACACTTATCTCCCTTACTAGCTTTAAGCACCAACTGTCAGAGCAGCTCACAGATGACTGCACCTGTACATAGCCCACCTATAATTTAGCCCAAACAACTACCTCTTTCCCAACTGTATTTAATTAATTTATTAATTTTGCTCCTTTGCACCCCATTATTTTTATTTCTACTTTGCATATACTTCCATTGCAAAACTACCATTCCAGTGTTTTACTTGCTATATTGTATTTACTTTGCCACCATGGCCTTTTTTGCCTTTACCTCCCTTCTCACCTCATTTGCTCACATTGTATATAGACTTGTTTATACTGTATTATTGACTGTATGTTTGTTTTACTCCATGTGTAACTCTGTGTCGTTGTATCTGTCAAATGCTTTGCTTTATCTTGGCCAGGTCGCAATTGTAAATGAGAACTTGTTCTCAACTTGCCTACCTGGTTAAATAAAGGTGAAATAAAAAAAATAAAAAATAAAAATCCATACTGTATTTATTTATTTAGCTCCTTTTTGCACCCCAGTATCTCTACTTGCACATCCATCTTTTGCTCATCTACCATTCCAGTGTTTAATTGCCATATTGTAATTACTTCGCCACCATGGTCTATTTATTGCCTTAACTCCCCTATTTGACCTTATTTGCACTCACTGTATATAGACTTTGTTTTCTTTTTTCTACTGTATTATTGACTGTATGTTTTGTTCATTCCATGTGTAACTCTGTGTTGTTGTATGTGTTGAACTGCTATGCTTTATCTTGGCCAGGTCGCAGTTGCAAAGCTTACCTGGTTAAATAAAGGTGAAATAAAAAATGAAATTATAATTTCAACACAGTTTCGATGTGGTTTAGGTCATTTCAATGTAGTTTGATTCAAATAATCAAATCTTTAGTTGGTTATTTGAATTAACTGTGTAGTGCTTGGGCAAAAAAACTAAACATGCACTGTACTGTACCTTCCCTGCTGCAACCAATAATGTTTTGCATAGAGAAGGGTAATGCTATTGGTTGAGTGGTGCATTTTATTCATCCTGTCACATAGCTGACTTATTTGTGTGTGTGTCTACTGATCCTGTTGACAATGTGAGTTGTGTTGAAGCCAATGTACAGTACTTCCCCCTTAATATCAAAAGTAAATAATTAACTGGTATCTGTGCGTTACTGCAGTCTCTGTGACAGGAGGAGAGCAGCATAAGACCCACAGACGGTCTAATAATGTGCAGTCTGCTGACACTGGATGACTGGAAACAGCAGAGATGAAGGAGCTATGGATTATGGTTGTCTTTGCTACAGGTAAGACTTGCTATATATTTGATCCATTCAGGGTGGTTTAAGATGTTCAGACATACACTGACTGTAAAAAATATTAAGAACACCTGCTCTTTCCATGACATAAACTGGCCAGGTGATTCCAGGTGAAAGCTATGATGCTTTATTAATGTCACTTGTTAAATTTACTTCAATCAATGTAGATGAAGGGGGGGGACAGTTTAAAGAAGGATTTTTAAGCCTTAAGATAATTGAGAAATGGATTGTGTATGTGTTCCATTCAGTGGGTAAATGGGCAAGACAAAAGATTTAAGTGCCTTTGAACAGGTATGGGAATAGGTGCCTGGCCCACCGTTTTTGTTCAAGAACTGCAACGCTGCTGGGTTTTTCATGCTCAACAGTTTCCTGTGTGTATCAAGAATGATTCACCACCCAAAGGACATCCAGCCAACTTGACATAGCTGTGGGAAGCATTGGAGTCAAAATGGGACAACATCCCTTTCGACATCTTGTAGAGTCCATGCCCTGACGAGTTGAGGCTGTTCTGAGGGCGAAAGTGTGTGGAGGTGCAGCTCAATATCAGGAAGGTGTTCCTAATGTTTGGTATACTCAGTGTTTGATGCTGTTGTTAAGTCTTCTGTGATTGAGAATTGTGTTGGAAAATTGCTTTCAATTCAGATGTTCAAAAATGTATGATACATTTAACTTATGAAATGATTATTACCCATTTATAACCTTACTGTTTTTACAATTTGGTTTACTTAATTTTTTAAAGTTCAATTTATAGGCAATGTTTGATTTATGTTTTGTCTGTTTGCTGTGAGGGATACAATACCATCAAAGAAGACATTGCTTCAGACTTTATTTTAATCCAAACACTTTCGATTTACTGTTAAGACATTGTTTACAGACTGTACTGTCAGGTCTCAGATACAGTTGATAACAGAGTAGCCTTTGCTATCAAATGTCAACCGTGTTAAAGATTTCTTTCTCTCATAAACTACAGTAGAAAACATTTCTACACTGATGCAGACACAATGAAACTGGAACAGCATGGATCATCTATGTTTATAGCAACTGACACTATGTATCCTTGTTTGTGTGGTTTACTGAATTAATTCTCTTTTTTAAAGTCTCTTTTCCACAGGGGGATCTCAGCACATCCTCTGCCATTCCAACCACCATTGACATAACTATCCCAACTCCTGATGACCCTTTAACGCCTGACTCTCCAGCTAGTGCCCCTCCAACTAATGACATTCCAACTACTGATAATCTAACTTCTGACAGTCCAACTACCGACATGCCAACTACTGATAATCTAACTACTGACACTCCAACTATTGACACTCCAACTACCGACACTCCAACTACTGAATACCCTGCAGCTACTACTGGTCATCCAACTACTAGTTACCTAACTACTACTGATCCTCCAGCTATTGGTTACATAAACACTACTGGTCTTGCAACTACTGGTTACCCTACCTCTATCCCTATCACCAGTATCAGTCTCCCCACCACCTCTAACAACACCACCACCACGTCTACCAACACCTCTACAAACACTACCACCACCTCTAGCACCATCTCTAACACTACCACCACCTCTACCAACACCTTTCATACTATCTCAAACACCACCACCACTTCTCCTATCATCTCTAACACCATGTCTAACACCAACACCACCACCACCTCTCCTACCATCTCTAACACCATGTCTAACACCAACACCACCACCACCTCTCCTACCATCTCTAACACCATGTCTAACACCACCACCTCCACCTCCACCTCTACCACCACCACCTCTACCACCACCACCACCTCTACAACCACCACCACAATCTCCACCTCTACCACCACCACCACCTATCCTATCATCTCTAACACCATGTCTAACACCAACACCACCACCACCTCTCCTACCATCTCTAACACCACATCTAACACCAACACCACCACCACCTCTACCAACACTACCACCATCTCTCCTACCATCTCTAACACCACCACCACCTCTCCTATCATCTCTAACACCACATCTAACACCAACTCCACCACCACCTCTCCCACCATGTCTAACACCACCACCTCCACCCCTACCACCACCACCATCTCCACCTCTACCACCACAATCCTTCCTCTGGTCTGTATCAACGGTGGTGAGCTGCAGAGTGGAGTCTGCATCTGTCCTGATGAGTGGAACGGAGAGACCTGTTCAGAGGGTACATCCACACACTTACACTATACCTAACCCTGGATCTACCATTCAGACTCCTCCACAATACTACACTACTATACCTAACCCTGGATCTACCATTCAGACTCCTCCACAATACTACACTACTATACCTAACCCTGGATCTACCATTCAGACTCCTCCACAATACTACACTACTATACCTAACCCTGGATCTACCATTCAGACTCCTCCACAATACTACACTACTATACCTAACCCTGGATCTACCATTCAGACTCCTCCACAATACTACACTACTATACCTAACCCTGGATCTACCATTCAGACTCCTCCACAATACTACACTACTATACCTAACCCTGGATCTACCATTCAGACTCCTCCACAATACTACACTACTATACCTAACCCTGGATCTACCATTCAGACTCCTCCACAATACTACACTACTATACCTAACCCTGGATCTACCACAATACTACACTACTATACCTAACCCTGGATCTACCATTCAGACTCCTCCACAATACTACACTACTATACCTAACCCTGGATCTACCATTCAGACTCCACCACAATACTACACTACTATACCTAACCCTGGATCTACCACAATACTCCACTACTATACCTAACCCTGGATACTAAACCATTCAGACTCTACCACAATACTACACTACTATACCTAACCCTGGCTCTACCATTCAGACTCCTCCACAATACTACACTACTATACCTAACCCTGGATCTACCACAATACTACACTACTATACCTAACCCTGGATCTACCATTCAGTACTACATTACACATAACACTCAATTCACTACACATCACTACTGCCTAACCCTGGATCTAACATTCACAGCCTAACCCTGGATCTACCATTCACAGTACACACCACTACATTACTATACCTAACCCTGGATCTACCATTCACAGTACACACCACTACATTACTATACATAACCCTGGATCTACCATTCACAGTACACACCACTACACTACTATACCTAACCCTGGATCTACCATTCACAGTACACACCACTACATTACTATACCTAACCCTGGATCTACCATTCACAGTACACACCACTACATTACTATACCTAACCCTGGATCTACCATTCACAGTACACACCACTACATTACTATACCTAACCCTGGATCTACCATTCACAGTACACACCACTGCAATACTATACATAACCCTGGATCTACCATTCACAGTACACACCACTACATTACTATACATAACCCTGGATCTACCATTCACAGTACACACCACTGCATTACTATACATAACCCTGGATCTACCATTCACAGTACACACCACTACATTACTATACCTAACCCTGGATCTACCATTCACAGTACACACCACTACATTACTATACCTATCCCTGGATCTACCATTCACAGTACACACCACTACAATACTATACCTAACCCTGGATCTACCATTCAGACTCCTCCACACCACTACACTACTATACCTAACCCTGGACCTCACATTCAGACTCCTCCACACCACTACACTACTATACCTAACCCTGGATCTACCATTCACAGTACACACCACTACATTACTATACCTAACCCTGGATCTACCATTCACAGTACACACCACTACATTACTATACATAACCCTGGATCTACCATTCACAGTACACACCACTACAATACTATACATAACCCTGGATCTACCATTCACAGTACACACCACTACAATACTATACATAACCCTGGATCTACCATTCACAGTACACACCACTACATTACTATACCTAACCCTGGATCTACCATTCACAGTACACACCACTACATTACTATACCTAACCCTGGATCTACCATTCACAGTACACACCACTACATTACTATACCTAACCCTGGATCTACCATTCACAGTACACACCACTACAATACTATACCTAACCCTGGATCTACCATTCAGACTCCTCCACACCACTACACTACTATACCTAACCCTGGACCTCACATTCAGACTCCTCCACACCACTACACTACTATACCTAACCCTGGATCTACCATTCACAGTACACACCACTACATTACTATACCTAACCCTGGATCTACCATTCACAGTACACACCACTACAATACTATACCTAACCCTGGATCTACCATTCACAGTACACACCACTACATTACTATACCTAACCCTGGATCTACCATTCACAGTACACATCACTACATTACTATACCTAACCCTGGATCCACAACACTTTTCCTTGGATCTCTCATTCAGAATATATATTTCATGTTCAGTCATACATTTGGTCAATGTTGAAATGTATTTTACTTCGATAGGGAATTTCTGCAATTCCAACAACATTGGTGATTTTTCCTTCCCAAGAACAACGGTTGGCTGGTCTGCTTATTCAGAAGAATTGTGTGATGAGAATACAACCAGTGGTATGTTATTCACCACTTTTATTCACCTGAAATTACAAAAATGTATTCGTCTGTTACAGTCCTATTTAATGTTGTATTAGGTAACACAAAGCCTTGAGTATCTGTTCATCTTGGTTCCTCCAGCCGGTTTACCAAAAGCCTCAGCAAGATGTTTGAATGACACTGGATCTCCAATGTTTGGTCCTCCTCATGAACTGCAGTGTGAATTAACCCTCAGTGACATTCTAGGAAATGTAAGTCAATAGGCATATTTTTTATTATCCTGATTTATGATCAGTCTTGATTTAGCATTCTTCAGGTCAGTTACAGTCATCATTATGAGGAGTGGATCTTACAGTTTGAAGATCAGTAACAACTGGCTTTTACCTTCAGATAATGTATTCTATTCCTTTATTCTGCTTAACAGGTGATGAGAAACATTATTTATTTATTTATTGTGATTTACGTAAAATTTTATTTTTACATTTAGTAGACGCTCTTATCCAGAGTGACCTATAGTGGTGAGTGCATACATTTTCATACTTGTCCCCCGTGGGAATCAAACCCACAACCCTGGCATTGCAAGTGCCATTCTCTACCAACTGAGCCACATAAACTCAGCAAAAAAAGAAACGTCCTTTATTCAGGATCCTGTCTTCCAAAGATAATTCGTGAAAATCCAAATAACTTCACAGATCTTCATTGTAAAGGGTATAAACACTGTTTCCCATGCTTGTTCAATGAACCATAAACAATTCATGCACTTGTGGAACAAGACACTAACAACTTACAGACTGTGACGGTAGGTCACAGTTATTAAAACTTAGGACACTAAAGAGGCCTTTCTACTGACTGAAAAACACCAAAAGAAAGATGCCCAGGGTCCCTGCTCATCTGCGTGAATGTGCCTTAGGCATGCTGCAATGAAGCATGAGGACTGCAGATGTGGCCAGGGCAATAAATTGCAATGTCCGTACTGTGAGACACCTAAGACAGCGCTACAGGAGACAGGACGGACAGCTGGTCGTCCTCGCAATGGCAGACCACATGTAACAACACCTGCACAGGATCGGCATCTCCGAACATCACACCTGCGGGACAGGTACAGGATGGCAACAGCAACTGCCTGAGTTACACCAGGAACGCACAATCCCTCCATCAGTGCTCAGACTGTCCACAATAGGCTGAGAGAGGCTGGACTGAGGAATTGTAGGCCTGATGTAAGGCATCACCGGCAACAACGTCGCCTAGGGGCACAAACCCACCATCGCTGGACCAGACAGGACTGGCAAAAAGTGCTTTTCACTGATGAGTCACGGTTTTGTCTCACCAGGGGTGATGGTTGGATTCGTGTTTATCGTCGAAGGAATGAGCGTTACTGCGATGCCTGTACTCTGGTGTGGGATCGATTTGGAGGTGGAGGGTCCGTCATGGTCTGGGGCGGTGTGTCACAGCATCATCGGACTGTGCTTGTTGTCATTGCAGGCAATCTCATTGCTGTGCGTTACAGGGAAGACATCCTCCTCCCTCATGTGGTACCCTTCCTGCAGTCTCATCCTGACATGACCTTCCAGCATGACAATGTCACCAGCCATACTGCTCATTCTGTGCGTGATTTCCTGCAAGACAGGAATTTCAGTGTTCTGCCATGGCCAGCGAAAAGCTCGGATCTCAATCCCATTGAGCACGTCTGGGACCTGTTAGTTTGGAGGGTGAGGGCTACGGCCATTCCCCTCAGAAATGTCCGGGAACTTGCAGGTGTCTTGGTGGAAGAGTGGGGTAACATCTCACAGCAAGAACAGGCAAATCTCGTGCAGTCCATGAGGAGGAGATGCACTGCAGTACTTAATGCAGCTGGTTCAGGATGTTGCTGCCACTTATACAATGTTTTGTTGAAAATCAATACTAAAATATAATAAATAAAAATCCTTGTCTCTCCCTATTCAGATCTCCAGCAGTTCAGGTGGTTTATTACAGTTGGCCTTCAGTACTCAGATCCTGACCTCCCAACCAGAGCGGCTATCAGCTGACAACATCACCACAGCAGCTCAGATAGCTAACACACTGCTTCAGTCTGCAAATATCACAGAGGTATAACATGTTTTGAAATTAAGTTGTGAACTATGACATGTTCTGGAGAGAAACGTGAGGTTGTTACTGCAGTGATTTGAACACTTGAGGGTCATCCCCTGGTTTTGATCATGTTGCAGGACATCGCAGTGGCAGCTGTAACCACCATCAGTCAGCTGCTCAATGCCAGTGAGGAGAGTACACAGGAGAGAGACGCTGTCCAAAAGTACAGGAGTGTGTTTGTCTGTGTGAGCGTGCGTGTGTGGTGGTGTGTGTTTCTGCATATATTTGAGTTTATGTGTGTACGTGTGCCTCAGTGCGTGTCTGTAGGGGTGCATGTACACTAATGTTTTTCTGTGTTTCTCTCCCAGCCTCACAGAGACCCTGGAGATGTTTTCCCTGGACCAGCACAATAATGTGTCCTTGGTGGTTCAGCCCAACCTGGTAGTCCAGTCTGTCCAAGTACCAAGTGACTCAGTAGGGATCCAGTTTACTGCTCTGACTGGTGGGTGAGACTGCTAGTGAACCTGCACACTGGCATTGAAAGTGATAGGTTATATCTGTGTTGACAGACTGTGTAAAACTTCTCAATTTTCAAATGTTTCTCCTCTGATGGTCAATAAGGTTTGGTATGGATTTGATTTGTTGTACTGTAGAACTGTGGTGGCTGCTGAAGATGGCTCATAATTATCCTGTTAAGGAAGTAGATAATTCAGGCAGCTTTTCGCAGCTTTTTGTTAAAAATCGCGCAACATTTCAGTGCCCTGCTATTCATGCCAGGAATATAGTATATGCATATGATTAGTATGTGTGGATAGAAAACACTCAGACATTTCTAAAACTGTTTAAATCACGGCTGTGGCTTTAACAGAACGTGCGTTTCATCGAAAAGTGCAGGGAAATCTGTTTACTGAAAATTGAAAAATATATCCTTTTCCGACTTCAAGGATTTGTTCAAAGTGAACCGAATTAAATAGGGCCGAGGTTACACTGCCTACAGCTTCCACACGTTGTCTAGAGTCTTGTCATTTGATTCGCAATTGATTCTTGGTCTAACTGGTTCAAGGGAACTCCTTCCCTCCGGTCTCCGACCGGATGTTTTGATCGAGCTCTCTCCAGACAAGTTTTATACACGGACAGCAAAATAAATTACATCGCCTCCTGATGAATTTGATCGCTTATTAACGTGTACTAATACCTAAAGTTGCATTAGAACAGTATTTCGAAGTGTTTTGTGAAAGTTTATCGTCGACTTTTAGAATTTAAAAAAATGACTTTACGTTATGAAACGCTATTTTTTTCCGTTTATCACACAGTATTCTTAGATCGATATCTAGGCTATATATGGACCGATTTAATCGAAAAAGACCCTAAATGATGTTTATGGGACATCTAGGAGTGCCAAGAAAGAAGCTCGTCAAAGGTAATGAATGTTTTATATTTTATTTCAGCGTTTTGGTTTGCGACGGCTAACGCAAAATCTGTCGTGTTAGGTGACGTTGCTGTATTTTGAGGGTGCATGGTATCAGATAATAGCTTCTCATGCTTTCGCCGAAAAGCATTTTACAAATCTGACTCGGTGGATAGATTCACAACGAGTGTAGCTTTAATTCAGTATATTGTATGTCAATTGTAATGAAAGTTTGAGTTTTATCAAAAACTATACGTGGCGCACTTGATGTAATGGAGCGAATGGAATGGCATAAAAACACATTGATGTATTTGATACAATTAATCTTATTCTGCTTCAGCCGTTACAATGAGCACGTACTCCCATGAATGTGCCACCCACCTCCTGTGGTACTGAAATAACACTATATTGTTCTGATTTAAATTGCTAAATCAAATGAATCTCCTTCTCCAGGAAGATCTGGTAATTTTGTGGCCAACAGAATTTGTCTCAACACAAATACTTCTGAATTGATAGCTGATGAAGGAGGTGCGACCGATGTCCAGATTGTCATAGAATTCACACCAGGTGAGCCAATGTTGGTATGCAAACATAGTGTATAAACTCAAGCTTCAATTTCCTTGTTCCGCATTCACCAAGAGAGCTTAACTGCTCTTTGTGTTCTCCAAACATTTACATTTAGAGTCACTATTGAGATAAGCCCTCAAGGCAAGGTCAAACTACTCATGTATATGAAGTTCTGATATGAACAACAATCACTCTTTCTCCCTCTCTCTCTCTCCCCTCTTTCTCAACCCACTCAGTTTTACGTAGTAAAAACACAAACTACTCCATTGGTTTTGTGCTCTACCAAAACGACCGGTTCTTCAGGTCCAAGGCTTTCAGAGCTTCTTCAGGAACCAGCAGAAGGGTCATCTCTGCTAACCTGGGACAAGTGTCTGGGTTACATGTTGAGATGCTCTTCAAGCCCACAGTAAGATTTATCTTGGAATCAATAAACACATAGTGGTCCAAATTCTGTGGGAAATGCATTGGGAAGTTATTCATTATCTTAGTCACATGTTTGACACCCCTGATCGAAGTTCTCCATTGATGCTACAGGGAACATATATTGTCTTGTACATAATACAATCTATCACAATTAGTATTTATTTACTTAAACCTGTTAGACTTCACAATTGACTGATAATTTGAAAAAGATGAGTACTGTGAGTACACGTCTTTTGCTGAAGGATTTACAGTGAGTTTGTGTCTGTTCTCACTTCTCAGGCTGTTCCCAACACCTCTCTCTATGACTTTGCCTGCGTGTCATGGAACTACACGTTGAAAGACTGGAGCACCTTTGGCTGCTACAAAGTCAACCACTCAGCAGACGGCCTGCGATGTTTCTGTAATCACACCACTAACTTTGCTGTGCTGATGGTGAATAACTAGCTGCCTTCATCTCCCTTTTACTGACCACACTCTGACCTATCTGTGGTTCCTAGACTTTTTTGAAACATGACCCCAGTTTGATACCTGAAGATTCTCGTGACCCAGCCATTTTGTAGTGTCTTAGCTCTTATTACTAATGGATATAATAAGAAAGTCTCCAATACAAGGAAGTGAACTGGAGCTTCACATTTGCTAAAGCTAGTTAGTGCAAGTACAGTGCTCTGTTCTTAAAGGAGACATCAGAAGATGACATTCCTTCTCTTATACAATCAGAGTCACTTCTACCAAACCACAATTGAAACATTTCCCAAAACTTGTTGTAGTTATTTTGCATCTTTTCATTTGAACTTGAACAGTTCATTTTTGTTTGTGTTTGTTTGTTTGTTTGTAAGTCCAGTCTGTCTGGTATCTTCGTTCTGGGTAGTGCCTTGGATTGTCTGGAAGCTCCTGCACATCTGCAGTGTGTGCTTGGTCCATAATAGTTTCTGCTATAGCAGCACCTTCATCCACACGTTCCCTTCTTTCAGCCTGGGGTCTCTGTACCGTCCCACCGTCCTCTACAGTTTCCTGTGTGTCTCTCCCAGGATCTCTCTGTGCCTGTTCTCTCTTGATTGTTGTGCTGTTTTCCGTGGAATGCATTTGGTTAATGTGACGCCGCCACATTATGTCTGGGCTCACTTGAACCTGCTAAGTTCTGGGTCCCGTTTATGTGTGTACGATCCCTCTTGTCCGTTTCCTCCCCCTTCTGTAATCTCGCACCATCACTTCCTGTACTGTTTGGAGATGGCGTTCCCGGCTGACATGAATCTTGAAAACTCATCACTTACAAAAGCTTGCACTTTGTCGCTTGCCAGCTGCAGAGCCGACCCGAAGCGAGTAAAAGTTGTTCTGAGACACTATAGTCTGAGCTGAGGTGGAGGAGTCAGTGCCAAACACCTCTGTTCATTTGGAATTGACATCCACTATAACCAGAAACGTGCTTTCCAAAGGGGCCGGCGTCCACATGAATTCTCTGCAATGGGCCATTCCCATAAGTGGACTGGGGCAGGAGCAGGCATGTGAAAGGTTTCCAAACATCCGCTACAGTTCTTTGCCATATCTTCTATCTGTTGATCCAGCCTGAGCCACCAGAAGTGGCTCTCGCGAGCAGCGTCATTTTTACAATTACAACATGCCTTTCATGTAGTTGCTGTAAAAGCTGTTTGTATTTCTGGGGTATGATGACTCTCAATCCCCACATCAAACATCGAAGGTTACATATGAAACCACGGTTGTGTGAGCTATATGGTTCACTCCAATATATTGGTGTCACTCCGTGGCAGAGGGACACATCCGAGGTGAGGATTTACAGATTTTCTCCTGTGTACACCTGTCACGGCGGGGGTCTGCCCCTATGTATAGACCCCATGGCCGCGACACACATACTTTTTGAGGAGCCTCTAGCACCGTAGAGACTTTTAGTGATCCATATAGCTCACATACGTAACTTTTGTTGTGTTTCACTATATTGGATCACTCCAATATATTGGTATACACGTACCAGATTTAGTCGGTGCTAGAGGGACCTGGTCAGCCAGTGGCGAAGTTCCAGAGCGGGACCAAGATACAGGGTCTGACAATGAGGAAGGGGTCCCAGCGATGCCCAGGGCTGCTGAACCAACCGCAGAGGGAGGTGCCACATTTATCCGATAGTACCTAGGAAAGGAGCAAGTGGAAGTCTAGCTGGCCGCAGCACAGTTATCAGCGAGGGGCTATGCAAGTCGGCTCTCAGTAGAGCCCAGGGTGAAGCCACACCTCGTGTTGAATGTGCCCCCACAGATCCCAGCACTGGCCTGCCAGTCAGGGAGTATGCTGTCTTAATCGTGTCCACGATCCAGTGAGAGAGCCTCTGCTTTGATAACCCAGCCCCCAGGACTCTCTCACCATAGCAGACAAAGAGCTGGTCTGTTGTTCTCACTGACCGTGT
This sequence comes from Oncorhynchus gorbuscha, assembly GCF_021184085.1. NCBI lineage: Eukaryota > Metazoa > Chordata > Actinopteri > Salmoniformes > Salmonidae > Oncorhynchus > Oncorhynchus gorbuscha. The sequence goes on from NC_060195.1 coordinate 68,030,655, forward strand.
CTGCTCCACATAGGCAGCCAGTGCCCTCACAGTGCACAGCATGCCCGGAGGGAGGCCCAGACTCCCCCCTCACTGCTGGGGGGTTGTAAGCAGTCAGGATAAAAGGGATGTTCACATGCCTGTCTGACAGAACCTTCGGGAGGAATGAAGGGTTGTGGCGGAGAGATATACTCCTCCCACCGGGGTCTATACATATGAACAGGTTTCTCACATACAGTGGGGCAAAAAAGTATTTAGACAGCCACCAATTGTGCAAGTTCTTCCACTTAAAAAGATGAGAAAGGCCTGTCATTTTCATCATAGGTACACTTCAACTATGACAGACAATTTTTTTTTTTTAAATCCAGAAAATCACATTGTAGGATTTTTTATGGATTTATTTGCAAATTATGGTGGAAAATAAGTATTTGGTCACCTACAAACAAGCAAGATTTCTGGCTCTCACAGACCTGTAACTTCTTCTTTTAGAGGCTCCTCTGTCCTCCACTCGTTACCTGTATTAATGGCACCTGTTTGAACTCAGTATAAAAGACACCTGTCCACAACCTCAAACAGTCACACTCCAAACTCCACAATGGCCAAGACCAAAGAGCTGTCAAAGGACACCAGAAACAAAATTGTAGACCTGCACCAGGCTGGGAAGACTGAATCTGCAATAGGTAAGCAGCTTGGTTTGAAGAAATCAACTGTGGGAGCAATTATTAGGAAATGGAAGACATACAAGACCACTGATAATCTCCCTCGATCTGGGGCTCCACGCAAGAACTCACCCCTTGGGGTCAAAATGATCACAAGAATAGTGAGCAAAAATCCCAGAACCACACGGGGGGACCTAGTGAATGACCTGCAGAGAGCTGGGACCAAAGTAACAAAGCCTACCATCAGTAACACACTACGCCGCCAGGGACTCAAATCCTGCAGTGCCAGACGTGTCCCCGTGCTTAAGCCAGTACATGTCCAGGCCTGTCTGAAGTTTGCTAGAGAGCATTTGGATGACCCAGAAGAAGATTGGGAGAATGTCATATGAAACGAAAATATAACTTTTTGGTAAAAATTCAACTCGTCGTGTTTGGAGGACAAAGAATGCTGAGTTGCATCCAAAGAACACCATACCTACTGTGAAGCATGGGGGTGGAAACATCATGCTTTGGGGCTGTTTTTCTGCAAAGGGACCAGGACGACTGATCCGTGTAAAGGAAAGAATGAATGGGGCCAAGTATCGTGAGATTTTGAGTGAAAACCTCCTTCCATCAGCAAGGGCATTGAAGATGAAACATGACTGGGTCTTTCAGCATGACAATGATCCCAAACACACCACCCAGGCAACGAAGGAGTGGCTTCGTAAGAAGCATTTCAAGGTCCTGGAGTGGCCTAGCCAGTCTCCAGATTTCAACCCCATAGAAAACATCACTGCCCTAGAGGAGATCTGCATGGAGGAATGGGCCAAAATACCAGCAACAGTGTGTGAAAACTTGTGAAGACTTACAGAAAACATTTGACCTCTGTCATTGCCAACAAAGGGTATATAACAAAGTATTGAGATAAACTTGTGTTATTGACCAAATACTTATTTTCCACCATAATTTGCAAATAAATTCATTAAAAATCCTACAATGTGATTTTCTGGATTTCTTTTCTCATTTTGTCTGTCATGGTTGAAGTGGACCTATGATGAAAATTACAGGCTTCTCTCATCTTTTTAAGTAGGAGAACTTGCACAATTGGTGGCTGACTAAATAGTTTTTTGCCCCACTGTAGGTGTTCCTTTTGTCCAGGTGGGAAAGGGCAGTGTGGAGTGCGAATGAGATTGTGTCATCTGTGCATCTGTTGGGGCGGTATGCAAATTAGAGTGGGTCTAGGGTTTCCAGCATGATGGTGTTGATGTGAGCCATGACCAGCCTTTCAAAGCACTTCATGGCCACCGACGTGAGTGCTACGATAGTAGAGGGACACATCCGAGGTAAGGATTTACAGATTTACACCCGTGAACAACTGTGTCACGGCTGGGGTCCGCCCCCCATATAGATCCCATGGCTGCGACACACGTTCTCGTTCATTTTCTCGGGGGACGTCGGTATGGTTTGAGGTAAAAACTTTATGAAGTTCACTTGGTAAGTCACTGGTTTTCACACTGCTGTCCACTGACATGTCCTATTATTTTCCAGGAGCTGATTGAGAGGCTGGAGTACTGCTGAAAGGTTTGGGAGGAATCTTCTGTCGTAATTGATCTGTCCAGTGAAAGATCTCACTTCAGTCACATTTTGCGGCCGTGGTGCCTGTACCACTGCATTGATTTTTGTCCTGTGTTTTGGGCAATTTCATGTCGACAGAAGACAATCTTGTCTTTGAGGAACTCACACTTCTGTATGTTTGCCTGCAGTCCGTACTCTTTGTCTTTGTCTCTGGACCTCTTCCAGGTTAGCCAGTTGCTCTTTGTCTGTGCGTCCTGTTACGATATACTGTGTTCATGGGATTCCTTGCAAACTCTGGCCAATAAGTTTGTTGCCAAATGGTTGGGCCGATGCATTGCCAAAAACCAGGCGATTATACCTTTTGTGTGTGTTTATTGTCAGGTACTGTTTGAACCTCTCTTCAACCGGTAGCTGCAGATAAGCCTTCACAGTTAACACACCCATCTTTCTTCACAATAGGAACTATGGGTGTGGCCCATTCGCTTCTGTCCACTTTCGGCAGTATTCCTGTATCCTGCAAGCGTTTCATTTCCGCTTCCACCTTTGGTCTCAGGGAGTATGGAACAGATCTGGCTTTGCAGAATGTTGTGTTGCATCATCTCCCAGTATGAGTTTGGCTGTGAAGCCTTTTACTGTTGCCATCTGATCACTGAAAACGGTCGCATATTTCTTCAGCAAGTGTTCCAGTGTTTGGTCTGTGCCCTTCCTTTTGGGATGTGTGGAGCATTTTCAAGTCACACCAGTTCAGCTTTATTTTAGACAGCCGTTCCCTGCGAACAAATAAGGGGTCAGTTCCAGGCTCCACATACACCTGTAACTGCTGTGTTTGCTTCCCATAATTCACTCTGTCTTGTAACCATTGGGCTTAATGACTCTCCTGAGCAGGTCTTCAGCAACACATTTGTTTTCTTCAGCTTGATATCCTTGAAGTGTTCATTGTAGCCAGTTGTGGAAATTATAGACACTGCAGATCCTGTGTCCAGCTCCATTTTGAGTGATGTGCCTTCGATTTCTGGTGTCACCAATATTGCGCTACTGCTGGGAGCAGTCACCGTCTTTAACTCCATTGTACCAATGAATTGTTTTACTGAATCACTGCCACTGTTCTCTGCTAGTGCATTCACAGGCCTTTTCACTTTCTCGGTTTTCCTGTTGTGACTGTAATTTGCTCTGCATGCTCTTTGAATGTCCCCTTTCTATTACATTTGTGACACATTTTGTCTTTGAAACGGCAGTCCTCTGCTCTGACCATCCCTGTTGTATTTTTAGGCCACACGGGGGTGCTGTCGACTGCATGAGAACTTGTGCAGGCAAGTTTATGAGAGGAGGTCAGTCTTTATGCAACTCAATTGCATCTTTGGTCGCGGTTTCCATAGCTACAGCAATTTCAACAGCCTTTGCAAAAGTGAGATCTGATTCTGTGAGCAAACGTTTCTGAATGTGTTCATGTTTCAGTCCATAAACAAATCTTTCCCTTAATGTGTAATTTAGGTTCTCCAAACTGGCAATGCTTAGACAGTTTCTTCAACTCTGCTACCCTCCCCTCATTCTGGTGTCAGTTCTGGAAATGAAAATGTTTCGCGATCAGGAGTGGTTTAGGTGATTTTGCAATATCTCCACAATCTCTGTGAATATTTTCTTGGAGGGCTTCAGAGAGGCAGTCAGATCTCTTAGCAAACTGTACGTTTTGGGGCCAATCACACTCAACAGCACTGATACAATGTTGTTTGCAATGAAGTACTGTTCCAGACGTTCAATGTAAGTTGCCTCCTTTTCTTGCGTGTCATCAAACTCGATGCTATTTATTCCCTTTACCTCCGGCTCTGCGGGTCTTTGATCTGCAGCCTCATGATCGTCAGCACTCCCCTCGTCATCACTGGTTGTTGGCTGCTGCGCTACATGGTTGAAATGTTCCTCTCTTTCTACGAGCCCCGTCTGCATTCGTGATGCACAATGTAGGTAATCATCCTTGTCGCCATTGTAGTGGCTTAGCTCTTATTACTAATTGATATAATAAGAAAGACCGAATACAAGGAAGTGAACTGGAGCTTCACATTTACTAAAGCTAGTTAGTACAAGTATCAATCACATTTGTTTTATAAAGCCCTTTTTACATCAGCCGATGTCACAAAGTGCTGTACAGAAACCCAGCCTAAAACCAAACAGAAGCAAATGCAGATGTAGAAGCACGGTGGCTAGGAAAAAATCCCTAGAAAGGCCAGAAACCTAGGAAGAAACCTAGAGAGGAACCAGGCTCTGAGGGGTGGCCAGTCCTCTTCTGGCTGTGCCGGGTGGAGATATTAACAGTACATGTTAATATCAGGCCAAGATGTTCAAACATTCATAGATGATCAGCATGGTCAAATAATAATAATCACAGTGGTTGTAGAGGGTGCAACAGGTCAGCACCTCAGGAGTAAATGTCAGTTGGCTTTTCATAGCCGATTATTCAGACTTAGTGACAGCAGGTGCAGTAGAGAGAGAGAGAGTCAAAAAGCAGGTCCGGTGACCAAGTCAGGGTTCCATAGCCACAGGCAGAACAGTTTAAACTGGAGCAGCAGCACGACCAGGTGGACTATGGACAGCAAGGAGTCATCTGGCCAGGTAGTCGAGAGGCATGGTCCTAGGGCTCAAGGCCCCCAAGAGAAGAGAAAGAGAGAATTAGAGGGAGCATATTTCACACAGAACACCGGATAAGACAGGATAAATACTCCAGATATAACAGACTGACCCTAGCCCCCGACACATAAACTATTGCAGCATAAATACTGGCGGCTGAGAGAGGAGGGTTTGGGAGACACTGTGGCCTCGTCCGACGATACCCCCAGACAGGGCCAAACAGGCAGGATATAACCCCATCCACTTTCTCAAAGTACAGCCCCCACACACCACTAGAGGGATATCTTCAACCACCAACTTACTACCCTGAGACAAGGCTGAGTATAGCCCACAAAGCGCCAACCCAGACATGAAGATCACGTCAGAGACTCAACCCACTCAAGTGATACACCCCTCCTAGCATGGAAGAGCACCAGTAAGCCAGTGACTCAGCCCCCGTTATAGGGTTAGAGGCAGAGAATCCCAGTGGAGAGAGGGGAACCGGCCAGGCAGAGACAGCAAGGGTGGTTTGTCGCTCCAGAGCCTTTCTGTTCACCTTCACACCCCTGGGCCAGACTACACTCAATCATAGGACCTACTGAAGAGATGAGTCTTCAGTAAAGACTTAAAGGTTGAGACAGAGTGCGCGTCTCTCACATGGGTAGGCAGACCATTCCATAAAAATGGAGCTCTATAGGAGAAAGCCCTGCCTCCAGCTGTTTGCTTAGAAATTCTAGGGACAATAAGGAGCCCTGCATCTTATGACTGTAGCGCACATGTTGGCATGTACGGCAGGACCAAATCAGAGAGATAGGTAGGAGCAAGCCCATGTAAGGCTTAGTAGGTTAGCAGTAAAACCTTGAAATCAGGCCTAGTCTTAACAGGAAGCCAGTGTAGAGAGGCTAGCACTAGTAATATGATCACATTTTTTGGTTCTAGTCAAGATTCTAGCAGCCGTGTTTAGCACTAATTGAAGTTTATTTACAAGTACAACATCGAGCTACACTGCACATGACCAAGGGTGCTCTGTTCTTAAAGGGGACATCAGTAATTAGTAGAACATAACACTTTAATGTTTTGTAGTAATTAAGAGCCAATGTTTACTTTTTTATTTGGGGCTATGGCGGTCAATTGCAAAACATTTTAACAGTGTTTCTGCTTGTCTTCTTTGATTTTAATGCAGACCGGTACACTAAATCCAGCCGCGCACAGATATGAGTTGTCAAAGGGGTACCAAGAGTTTTAATACTCAGAGGGAGACGGCTGGGTATTTATTCCCTTTGAGTCAGGAACCAAAATGCGTTGTCTGCAGCATTCGGTCATATGATGAGTGGATCAGCTTTTCAATGTCACTTCCCGGCATGTCAACTAAGTCAGGATCACACTCAAATGGATTTCTCTCCAATAAGACATTTTCTCCTCTGAATCTACGGTCACTCATCTGCAGAATGTTAGAATATTTGAGTATTTCTCTTGCATGCTTGCGTTCAGTTTCCCTAATATGACAGTTGCACAGGCAGTGCGACACATTTATTTTAATTTCACAAAAAGTCAGCAAAGTCTGTTTGTTTTTTTGCCCACTATTCAATCCTATGGAATCTGTTTTCATCAGTATAGTCACGCAGCACACTGAACATCCTTTGTGCTGTTTCATGCTCAAAAATCGTAAGACAGAACAATATATCCTTGTGAATAGCATCCCCGACATGTAGCGAACAAAAGTAAATGAACAGGCATCTCGGCCCTCACAACTAACATCCATTTGGAAAGCTGGGGATTTTTTTTTTGTGGTTCAGTCAGTTTCCTATTGATTGCTAGCTATAGCATCAATTCTTAGATTTACAGTGTTATCAGAGAAAGGTATTGATGTGAGTTTCTGTGCCTCCCCACAACTTGTTTTCACCAAATCAAAATCAAATCAAAATCAAATCAAATTGTATTTGTCACATACACATGGTTAGCAGATGTTAATGCGAGTGTAGCGAAATGCTTGTGCTTCTAGTTCCGACAATGCAGTGATAACCAACAAGTAATCTAACTAACAATTCCAAAACTACTGTCTTATACACAGTGTAAGGGGATAAGGAATATGTACATAAAGATATATGAATGAGTGATGGTACAGAGCGGCATAGGCAAGATACAGTAGATGGTATTGAGTGCAGTATATACATATGAGATGAGTATGTAAACAAAGTGGTATAGTTAAAGTGGCTAGTGATACATGTATTACATAAGGATGCAGTCGATGATATAGAGTACAGTATATACGTATGCATATGAGATGAATAATGTAGGGTAAGTAACATTATATAAGGTAGCATTGTTTAAAGTGGCTAGTGATATATTTACATAATTTCCCATCAATTCCCATTATTGAAGTGGCTGGAGTTGGGTCAGTGTCAATGACAGTGTGTTGGCAGCAGCCACTCAATGTTAGTGGTGGCTGTTTAACAGTGTGATGGCCTTGAGATAGAAGCTGTTTTTCAGTCTCTCGGTCCCAGCTTTGATGCACCTGTACTGACCTCGCCTTCTGGATGATAGCGGGGTGAACAGGCAGTGGTTCGGGTGGTTGATGTCCTTGATGATCTTTATGGCCTTCCTGTAACATCGGGTGGTGTAGGTGTCCTGGAGGGCAGGTAGTTTGCCCCCGGTGATGCGTTGTGCAGACCTCACTACCCTCTGGAGAGCCTTACGGTTGAGGGCGGAGCAGTTGCCGTACCAGGCGGTGATACAGCCCGCCAGGATGCTCTCGATTGTGCATCTGTAGAAGTTTGTGAGTGCTTTTGGTGACAAGCCAAATTTCTTCAGCCTCCTGAGGTTGAAGAGGCGTTGCTGCGCCTTCTTCACGACACTGTCAGTGTGAGTGGACCAATTCAGTTTGTCTGTGATGTGTATGCCGAGGAACTTAAAACTTGCTACCCTCTCCACTACTGTTCCATCGATGTGGATAGGGGGGTGTTCCCTCTGCTGTTTCCTGAAGTCCACAATCATCTCCTTAGTTTTGTTGACGTTGAGTGTGAGGTTATTTTCCTGACACCACACTCCGAGGGCCCTCACCTCCTCCCTGTAGGCCGTCTCGTCGTTGTTGGTAATCAAGCCTACCACTGTTGTGTCGTCCGCAAACTTGATGATTGAGTTGGAGGCGTGCGTGGCCACGCAGTCGTGGGTGAACAGGGAGTACAGGAGAGGGCTCAGAACGCACCCTTGTGGGGCCCCGTGTTGAGGATCAGCGGGGAGGAGATGTTGTTGCCTACCCTCACCACCTGGGGGCGGCCCGTCAGGAAGTCCAGTACCCAGTTGCACAGGGCGGGGTCGAGACCCAGGGTCTCGAGCTTGATGACGAGCTTGGAGGGTACTATGGTGTTGAATGCCGAGCTGTAGTCGATGAACAGCATTCTCACATAGGTATTCCTCTTGTCCAGGTGGGTTAGGGCAGTGTGCAGTGTGGTTGAGATTGCATCGTCTGTGGACCTATTTGGGCGGTAAGCAAATTGTAGTGGGTCTAGGGTGTCAGGTAGGGTGGAGGTGATATGGTCCTTGACTAGTCTCTCAAAGCACTTCATGATGACGGAAGTGAGTGCTACCGGGCGGTAGTCGTTTAGCTCAGTTACCTTAGCTTTCTTGGGAACAGGAACAATGGTGGCCCTCTTGAAGCATTTGGGAACAGCAGACTGGTATAGGGATTGATTGAATATGTCCGTAAACACACCGGCCAGCTGGTCTGCGCATGCTCTGAGGGCGCGGCTGGGGATGCCGTCTGGGCCTGCAGCCTTGCGAGGGTTAACACGTTTAAATGTCTTACTCACCTCGGCTGCAGAGAAGGAGAGACCGCATGTTTTCGTTGCAGGCCGTGTCAGTGGCACTGTATTGTCCTCAAAGCGGGCAAAAAAGTTATTTAGTCTGCCTGGGAGCAAGACATCCTGGTCCGTGACTGGGCTGGGTTTCTTCTTGTAGTCCGTGATTGACTGTAGACCCTGCCACATTACTCTTGTATCTGAGCCATTGAATTGAGATTCCACTTTGTCTCTGTAATGACGCTTGGCTTGTTTAATAGCCTTGCGGAGGGAATAGCTGCATTGTTTATATTCGGACATGTTACCAGACACCTTGCCCTGATTAAAAGCAGTGGTTCGCGCTTTCAGTTTCACGTGAATGCTGCCATCAATCCACGGTTTCTGGTTTGGGAATGTTTTTAACGTTGCTATGGGAATGACATCTTCGACGCACGTTCTAATGAACTCGCACACCGAATCAACGTATTTGTCAATATTTTCATCTGACGCAATACGAAACATGTCCCAGTCCACGTGATGGAAGCAGTCTTGGAGTGTAGAGTCAGCTTGGTCTGACCAGCGTTGGACAGACCACAGAGTGGGAGTCTCTTGTTTTAGCTTCTGCCTGTAGGCAGGGATCAGCAAAATGGTGTCGTGGTCAGCTTTTCCGAAAGGGGGGCGGGGCAGGGCCTTATATGCATCGCGGAAGTTAGAGTAACAATGATCCAAGGTTTTACCACCCCTGGTTGCGCAATCGATATGCTGATAAAATTTAGGGAGTCTTGTTTTCAGATTAGCTTTGTTAAAATCCCCAGCTACAATGAATGCAGCCTCCGGATAAATGGTTTTAAAGAGTTAAATAAAGTTCGTTCAGAGCCATCGATGTGTCTGCTTGGGGGGGGGGTATATACGGCTGTGATTATAATCGAAGAGAATTCTCTTGCAAGATAATGCGGTCTACATTTGATTGTGAGGAATTCTAAATCAGGTGAACAGAAGGATTTGAGTTCCTGTATGTTTCCTTCATCACACCATGTCCCGTTAGTCATGAGGCATACGCCCCCGCCACTCTTCTTACCAGAGAGATGTTTGTTTCTGTCGGCGCGATGCGTGGAGAAACCCGTTGGCTGCACCGCATCGGATAGCGTCTTCCCAGTAAGCCATGTTTCCGTGAAGCAGAGAACGTTGCAGTCTCTGATGTCCCTCTGGAATGCCACCCTTGCTCGGATTTCGTCAACCTTGTTGTCAAGAGACTGGACATTGGCAAGAAGAATGCTGGGGAGTGGTGCGCGATGTGTCCTTTTTCGGAGTCTGACCAGAACACCACCTCGTTTCCCTCTTTTTCGGAGTCGTTTCCTTGAGTCGCTGCATGCGATCCATTCCGTTGTCCTGTTTGTAAGGCAGAACACAGGATCCGCGTCGCGGAAAACATATTCTTGGTCGTACTGATGGTGAGTTGACGCTGATCTTATATTCAGTAGTTCTTCTCGACTGTATGTAATGAAACCTAAGATGACCTGGGAAATAACACGTAAAAAAAACAAAAAACTGCATAGTTTCCTAGGAACGCGAAGCGAGGCGGCCATCTCAGTCGGCGCAGGACTGGTTATCGATTGTTGCGGTAATATACCTGAAATAGTGTGTGGTTTCATATCGTAGTGGGAGTGGGCCTAGCCATTCACCATGGGAATAGAGTGACCACATGTCTCGGATTGTGCGGGACAGTCCTCCATTTTGGACCTTTGTCCCGCAACCAAACAATCACGTCCCACATTTGATCAACACATTCAAACACCACCACCAATTTAGAAGGAAAAAAAAACATCTTTGTCCCGTATTTCAGTCAGACATTCCAACCTGTCTCTTGCAGTCCCGTTGCCTGTATACCTGTGTATACCTGTATATCGTAAGGATGTGGTAGCCTACAGCCATGGTGATGTCAAAGACTTTTCTCCAATCAGTGTTGAGATCTGATAATCTGCTCAGCACAAGATGAGACCTAGCCTATCATCAACCAATATTTCTCAAAACCTTTCGGACTAAATTCCAGCAAACTTGGAGAGGACATTTATAGGCCTCCTAAACTACTTCAAAAATCTTCTGATGAAGAGTTAGAAAAGTAGGTAAATAGACATATTAGACTGAAAGAGATAGGCACAGCAGTGGAAAGTAGGGTGCTGAAGGTGCAGCACCCCCTGAAAAATGTGAAAATAATAATAAATATTTTCACAACAATAGTGCATTGGGCCTTTACTAGTCTTGTATTAGTGACTTACAGTCACGTCAAACATTGCAGCCAAAACAACAGAAAAGTAGCTGCATTTGCATTTGTTTAAGCTGTTTTCTCGAGACATTTATTTGGATGAAATTTAGCCTGACAGAGAAAATGTGCTCACTAGTCAGGACACTGTTACTTAAAGGAGCTAGCCAACAACAACACAGCTAACACAATCACTTCAAACTGAAGCTGGAAAGACTTCAAATTAGCTGCCCTTTGTTTTGTTTGACCTTTTACCAATTGACATTTCTTTGTATATCCATAAAAATGGTACCAGCTGATTCATGATTTCAACTGGCTGAGAAACGTTGTCTCCCTGTCAAATCTACAATGTAGAAAACAAAAAGAAATGTGAGATAATATCTAGATGCTTTTTATAGTAGAGATCAAGTTTATACATTGACTGGCTGGGCTGATGAGATAGTGGATTGAGATGTCAGATGGGACAGAGTAAATAGGCATTTTAACGTCATAGATTTAGTCGGGATAACTTGTGGACTAGACACCAGCTGGAATGCAGTTTAAACCAATCAGCATTCAGGATCAGACCCACACATTGTATAAAAAAGCTGAATCAATATCTTGGAAGATCACATAATTATTATTTATTATTCTACATAACATAATCAAATATAATAGCATAATATAATGTTACTATTACATTAAAAACACCACCTCATGAGATTCAGGTGGTTGGTTAGCTGTATATTCCCAAAATATGATCATGCCAATAGGCAGAATGTGCTTTGATTGAGAAAAAAAATCATGAAGGCTATATAGTTTAACACCATCTGCTCTAACTTGTGCATGAAACAGTAACTCAATACGATCTAAATGCATATTCTCATGAATCTCATTGAGATTAAACGATTGGCTATCAGATGCAGTTTGGACATTTCACTGTCAAAACATGAAGAATTATCATTCATGATTGACAGATGATGCATTGGCCTATTTTGAAGTTAGGTACAGGGTAGGTTGCACTGTCCCATAAATCCTCCTGTTGTCTCGCATTTTTGTATTTTAAATGTGGTTACCTTAAGTGGGAATGATTCAAGTGCAGCGGTCAAGTGTGGCCTTTTCCCACGATCTAAGGGCGCTTTCTGGTTGAATTTTATGTTTTAGATTTGAATAATTTTCATTTAGATTTTTAAGGTTATCCACATCATAGTGATTTTGAGAAACAAAGACACTCACTATTTTATATATATGTATTTTTTTGCAGGATTTTGGATATTCTCCTGCAACCCCATTTTCAAATCAGGCTACCCCACATGGGGTCGTGACCCCTAGTGTTGGAACAGCTGACCTATGGTTTACCACAGAATATCCAGACAGATGAGGGCGAGGCCTTTATACAGTATGATTGAGACAGAAATTTAGTGTTGAAATATTTTTTGTTTGTTTTTTTCTACAGTCATTCAGGAGGGATTTTAAATACGCTGAAGTTCTAAACTGGATCACCATATTGGGATGCTCCATGTCCATCATAGGGTTGAGTTTAACAATAACATTCCAGATGGTGACCAGGTAAGATCATACAGGGTTCAGGAACCAATTCAAAATATGCAGTAACATTCCAGATGGTGACCAGGTAAGATCCTACAGGGTTCAGGAACCAATTCAAAATATACAGTAACATTCCAGATGGTGACCAGGTAAGATCCTAGAGGGTTCCAGAACCAATTAAAAATATTGGGTGCTTCTCAATAGTGTAAAGAAGCGCTTTGTCTGATCCAACAGGACTTGATAGGTGAAACCATTATAAAACCCACTATTAATGAACCAACACATCCATAGTTACACATCTAACTTCCCTAACATAGTGTTGTCTATCACCTGTCCCCAGGAAATCACGCAAAACCAACCCAACAGTCCTCTTAGTGAGCGTCTGCGTGTGTCTCCTGATCTTCACCCACCTCTTCATGTTGGGAGTGGACAACCCTCATAAACAGCGGGGCAAACCTAAAATACAGAAGGACAACATTCTCCCCCCGTCCGACACACACACAGAGCAGGACAGAGGGCCCTGTACTGCAGTGGCAGTCCTGCTGCAGTACTTCCTGTTGGGGACGTTCACCTGGAACACGCTGTACGCCACACATGTCTTTCTAATGATCAGAAACAGCCTGGCCACCAGCCCGTCACACTTCACAGCCTATACCGTGGCCATCGGATGGGGTAGGACAGCATGGAGAAACATCAAGTATTTAGTCGTTTCAGAAGCTTTGGTGGCATTAGTCCTTGGCTCCTTGAACTAAAACTAATGCTTGGTGATATTTTCAGGCTCTAATAAGCCTGAAATAGAACTTAAAAGCAACTTGTATAGTGATGTAATGTCTTTAGAGGATGTATGTGTGGTATATATATATACTATGTATATGGCTGCATGCAAATCTACCAGGAAATAACATCATTCTCTCCTTTAGGACTGCCTGCAGTTGTGGTGGCCCTCACCTTAGGAATTAGTTACAGAGTGGATGATCCACTGGGATACAGGCAGGAGGAATTGTGAGTTAATACTGTACTATACAACTTCCTGGCCTACTTCTCTGTACTGTGTTGTACTATACTATGCTGTACTATATTATACTGTGCTGTTGTGTACTGTGCTGTACTGTTCTATACTATACCTTACTCTACTGTGCTATACTACCAGTATTACACCTGAGTACTGTGCTGTGCTCTACTGCAATTTACTTCCTCTTCAGTGGTTATTGCATAATAGGTTCAATTTAAATTAAAGTGGGGCAATTGCTTTATAACATTTTATAACTCCTGCTGTAAAAGGTTATCCCATTCAATATTCGTATGCATGTTTGTAATGCATGCTAATAATTGGCCAAGAGCAATATAAAAAGTTCAAACATAAGTTATTAAAATAATGTTCTATTTCGTTCAAAGGTTTCTTGTTTACTTTATACCATGTTACTCAAATAACAGACGTTCTGTTTTGTCTGTCACATTGTCCCACTCTCTAATTCATTCATTTGACCTGTCAGTTGCTGGCTTGCTGCCCTCGATCCAAAGGGGAACTTTGACTTCAAGCTGCCAATGTTTTGGGGGTTCCTGGTCCCTGTGGCGTTCATGCTTATCTTCAACACAGTGGTGTTGGTATGTTTTGCAGTTACAACATGCAAGACCAACCCACATTTAACCAGGTAACATTAATTGGGGCATTTTGGAGGCACGAAGTACAAAGTTGTAGTCATTAAGATGTCTTGATTTAAATGCTTGTTAATGCTTTATTGTCTTACTTACTTAGCTTGTAATAAATAATATGTATTATTATTCTATTATTATTAATTGTCGTTAGTAAGAAAATCATCAAATGTAGTGATCACCACGGCTCTAACCCACTCAGTCAATGGTAGCATACTGTTCTTATACCACAGCATTACAGCAGTCTATTACAGCAATCTAAGTATGTTGGTTATGTTTCCCAGTACAAGACACACATCGATGAAGAAGAAGTTCCTCAGTAGCTTCTCTCTGGCTGTGGTGCTCGGTCTCTCCTGGATCCTGGGCTATCTGTTGCTCATTCCACAGAACCAGACCATGTACACCATACTCAACATCTCCTTCTGTGTTCTCACCACCACTCAGGTAGTAAATGTATGCACTCACTACTGTAAGTCACTCTGGATAAGAGCGTCTGCTAAATGACTCAAATGTAAACTAGAAATACTAGTGTACTATTGTACCACAGAATCCAGACATTAATGAAAATTAGACACCTAGTAAACAAATAAATTGAGCTGCTCTTTATGGAAATGTTACCTTTTGTTTGTCATTTTGTTGGTCCTTGTGTGTTCCTGAAAATCCTTGATAACGTCTTTGTGTTTGTGCTTTCGCTCCACAGGGTTTGCAGATTTTCATTCTGTTCACCGCAAGAACATCAATTGTCAAGAAATTGATGGCAGATGCTTTGAAATCTGTCTCTCGTGTTGAGATCCCACGTCACACCAAGAGGTTCAGTCTATGGCGAGGCAAGCACAGTGATAACGTAGAATCATACACACAGCTGGACCCTATTCTGTCAACACATTAACCCTTTAACTGCCACATGATTTTTTTTCTTCTGAAAAATATGTGTATTTATTCTTAATATAGGCCATAAATAATTAGTATTTGATTGCTAACATCTCAACCAGCCTGTTCAGTTGCCCAATTATGTTAAACTCATTTTGTATTGGATTTTACATATGCTTTTTAAATCATCTGAAAAATGGTACATTAATTAACGTCATGTCTGCTTCAGTTACTTATAATGGAAGACACGCCAAGATAAAGGATGACTGATATCAAATATGAATACAATATGATATATTTGTGTGTCAATATATGACTATTCAAATATATATACATTAATGTTTACTGTTTATATGTTCATAATACCTGTAAAATTACATGACCTGAAAACATTTGTGAAACAAATTGAAGATAACAGGCATACTTTAAATACTGATATGAATATGAAAATATATTTATATTTGCACAGACAAAAACATCCCACAACAATATTTTTCCATTGTCCATAATAGCTAGCTTTGTCTAAATAGCATTCCTTTAATGTGCAACTCAACCGCCTGGTAGAGCATATTTTTCAAGAATTCCTCAAATTAATAAATAACATATTAGTAATTTTGTGATACCAAAAATTATGTTTTAGAGGTCAACAACATTGTACAGACATGTAATATCCCATTTTATACACAATTAGTACTGACAATGTGTGATTAATCAGGTTCAGTTTTGCTCAAGTTCACGTCCGGGTTTTTAACCATCTTTGAATGTTTGTGTAAAAATATAGAGGAGTCCAATAATGAAAACCACATGGTCATTTTACTAAATGGCATGACAAAATATGTTGAACAAAAGTTATGTTTATTTGAATTTACATTTGGTTGTCAGCCACTCAGTTGAGCTGCCTCTTAAAGTGTTAATTTCCAACTTGTTACTCACAGATTGTATAAAGCATCTAATTGATTGGCTGCAAGTTCAACCTCTGTCAATATCTCATAGACCTCCATTATTGCCTATAGTAATACACACACCATTTATATATATCAAAAGTGTTATTGCCCAATAATGTTTTGGCAATGCACATGTTTGCAAATTGACATTGTTGGGTCAGTAAACCAAGGCAGACTGGTTCGGGGATGCAGAACCAGGTCAAGCTGGAAGAAAGCAGATCCAAAGGAGTGCTGTGGTGCAGAGGGAGGTATGAAAGACTAAGAAAGCAGGGAGGAATGAAAGGCTGAGGAAGAAAGCAGGGAGGTATGAAACACTGAGAAAGAAAGCAGGCATGTCAGAGGGAGGTATGAAACGCTGAGAAAGAATGCAGGCATGTCAGAGGGAGGTATGAAACACTGAGGAAGAAAGCAGGCATGTCAGAGGGAGGTATGAAAGGCTGAGGAAGAATGCAGGCATGTCAGAGGGAGGTATGAAACGCTGAGAAAGAATGCAGGCATGTCAGAGGGAGGTATGAAACGCTGAGGAAGAAAGCAGGCATGTCAGAGGGAGGTATGAAAG
Source organism: Oncorhynchus gorbuscha (assembly GCF_021184085.1). NCBI lineage: Eukaryota > Metazoa > Chordata > Actinopteri > Salmoniformes > Salmonidae > Oncorhynchus > Oncorhynchus gorbuscha. The sequence continues at coordinate 68,047,034 of NC_060195.1, forward strand.
GCTGAGGAAGAAAGCAGGCATGTCAGAGGGAGGTATGAAACGCTGAGAAAGAATGCAGGCATGTCAGAGGGAGGTATGAAACGCTGAGGAAGAAAGCAGGCATGTCAGAGGGAGGTATGAAAGGCTGAGGAAGAAAGCAGGCATGTCAGAGGGAGGTATGAAAGGCTGAGGAAGAAAGCAGGCATGTCAGAGGGAGGTATGAAACGCTGGGGAAGAAAGCAGGCATGTCAGAGGGAGGTATGAAAGGCTGAGGAAGAAAGCAGGCATGTCAGAGGGAGGTATGAAACGCTGAGAAAGAATGCAGGCATGTCAGAGGGAGGTATGAAAGGCTGAGGAAGAAAGCAGGCATGTCAGAGGGAGGTATGAAACGCTGAGAAAGAATGCAGGCATGTCAGAGGGAGGTATGAAACGCTGAGAAAGAAAGCAGGCATGTCAGAGGGAGGTATGAAAGGCTGAGGAAGAAAGCAGGCATGTCAGAGGGAGGTATGAAACGCTGAGAAAGAATGCAGGCATGTCAGAAGGAGGTATGAAACGCTGAGGAAGAAAGCAGGCATGTCAGAGGGAGGTATGAAAGGCTGAGGAAGAAAGCAGGCATGTCAGAGGGAGGTATGAAAGGCTGAGGAAGAAAGCCGGCATGTCAGAGGGAGGTATGAAACGCTGAGGAAGAAAGCAGGCATGTCAGAGGGAGGTATGAAAGGCTGAGGAAGAAAGCCGGCATGTCAGAGGGAGGTATGAAAGGCTGAGGAAGAAAACAGGAATGTCAGAGGGAGGTATGAAAAGCTGAGGAAGAAAGCAGGCAAGTCAGAGGGAGGTATGAAAGGCTGAGGAAGAAAACAGGCATGTCAGAGGGAGGTATGAAAAGCTGAGGAAGAAAGCAGGCAAGTCAGAGTCGTAGCCATAAAAAACAGGGCAGCTTGACATGCTGGGGGAGCGTGAGAGAGGTCACTCACCTGGAACATGGAAGGGCAGCGGATTAAGTTTCTACTTTGCTCTGTGTACAATGTTTTTCTTTGAACTCTCTGCCAACCCCCCACACCAACAAACCTTCACACGTGGGGGGTTGGCAGACAGCCCAGACAGCTGCACTTTTACTTGCGTTTAAGAGCAGTTGGAGGCCACGAAGGAGAGTTGTATGGCATTGAAGCTCGTCTGGAGTTTAGCTAACACAGTGTCCAAGGAGGGGCCAGAAGTATACAGAATGGTGTCGTCTGTGTAGAGGTGGATCAGAGAATCACCAGCAGCAAGAGCAACATCATTGATGTATACAGAAAAGAGAGTCGGCCCGAGAATTGAACCCTGTGGCACACCCATAGAGACTGCCAGAGGTCCAGACAACAGGCCCTCCGATTTGACACACTGAACACTATCAGAGAAGTAGTTGGTAAACCAGGCGAGGCAATCATTTGAGAAACCAAGGCTGTCGAGTCTGCCAATAAGAATGTTGACAGAGTCGAAGGCCTTGGCCAGGTCGATGAATACGGCTGCACAGTAATGTCTCTTAACAATGGCGGTTATGATGTCGTTTAGAACCTTGAGCGTGGCTGAGGTGCACCCATGACCAGCTCTGAAACCAGATTGCATAGCGGAGAAGGTATGGTGGGATTCGAAATGGTCAGTAATCTGTTTGTTAACTTGGCTTTCGAAGACCTTAGAAAGACAGGGTAGGATAGATATAGGTCTGTACCAGTTTGGGTCTAGTCACCCTCTTTGAAGAGGGGGATGACTGCGGCAGCTTTCCAATCTTTGGGAATCTCAGACAATACGAAAGAAAGGTTGAACAGGCTAGTAATAGGGGTTGCAACAATTTCAGCAGATAATTTTAAGAAGAAACATGAGAAGAAGATCAAGAAATACCAGTCCCTCATCCTGTTGAATCCCTCAGAGTCAGCAGAATGAATGGAGAGCCTAAAATCTACCTGGTGAGGTCGGCTGCAAGCGCTTGACAGGCCAATCACTCTGGAGAGCCATGGGGCTGCTCGGCATTGAAGGAGTGGCAAGGAATGAGCTGTGGCAGAGCGAAGCAGACAGTAGGGATTCAGGGCTGAGTTGAGTGGTGGATTGAGGGGTTAGTTCCAGGATGCTGCCAACCAGCATTCTAGCCTGGTGTTTATAGTGGAGTCAGTAGTTTTTTTTAGCCTGGTGTTTATAGTCTAGTCAGTAGTTTTTTAAGCCTGGTATTTATAGTGTAGTTTGTAGTTTTTAGCCTGGTGTTTATAGTGTAGTCTGTAGTTTTTAGCCTGGTGTTTATAGTGTAGTCTGTAGTTTTTAGCCTGGTGTTTATAGAGTAGTCTATAGTTTTTAGCCTGGTGTTTATAGTGTAGTCTGTAGTTTTTAGCCTGGTGTTTATAGTGTAGTCTGTAGTTTTTATACTGGTGTTTATAGTGTAGTCTGTAGTTTTTATACTGGTGTTTATAGTGTAGTCTGTAGTTTTTAGCCTGGTGTTTATAGTGTAGTATGTAGTTTTTAGCCTGGTGTTTATAGTGTAGTCTGTAGTTTTTAGCCTGGTGTTTATAGTGTAGTCTGTAGTTTTTAGCCTGGTGTTTAGAGTGTAGTCTGTAGTTTTTAGCCTGGTGTTTATAGTGTAGTCTGCAGTTTTTTTTACCTGGTGTTCACTGTGTACATAGTGTACATAGTGTATGTGGATGTTGTCTATATACAGTATATATGTATATTTGACTGCTACTGTATGTATATATATTATATATATATACACTAATGTTCAAATGTTTGGGCTCGCTTTGAAATGCCCTTGTTAAAAATTAAAATTGTCCATTAAAATACATTGTAGACATGATTAATGTTGTAAATGACTACTGTAGCTGGACACTGCAGATATTTAAAGGAATATCTACATAGGCGTACAGAGGCCCATTATCAGCATCCATCACTCCTGAGTTCCAATGGCTAATTGGGTTAGCTAATCTAAGTTTATCATTTTAAAAGGCTAATTGATCATTAGAAAACCCTTTTGCAATTATGTTAGCACAGCTGAAAACTGTAGTTCTGATTAAAGAAGCAATAAAACTGTCCATCTTTAGACTGTTGAGTATATGGAGCATCAGCATTTGTTGGTTCGATTACAGGCTCAAAGTGGCCAGAAACAAAGAACTTTCTTCTGAAAGTCATCAGTCTATTCTTGTTCTGAGAAATGAAGGCTATTCCATGGATTATGGCTGTCTTTGCTACAGATAAGACTTGCTCTATATTTGATTTATTCAGGGTGATTTAAGATGTTCATTAAGAGGTTAAGAGGTTAAGAGTCTTCTATGATTGAGAATTGTGTAGGAAAATTGCTTTCACTTCAGATGTGCAAAAATGTATGATGCATTTAAATTATGAAATGATTATTATCCATATATAACCTTACTGTTTTTAGTTTGGTTTATGAATTTTTAAGTTTGGTGTATAGTCAATGATTGATTTATGTTTTGTCTGTTTGCTGCGAGGGATACAATAGCATCAATGAAGACATTGTTTCAGACTTTTATCCAAACACGTTCGATTTACTGTTAAGCCATTGTTTACATACTGTGAATAGACTACTGTCAGGTCTCATATACAGTTTATAACAGAGTAGCCTTTGCTATCAGCCGTTTATTGGCAGTGATAATGACTTCTTTCTCTCATAAAGTACAGTAGAAAACCTTTCTACACTGATGCAGACACAATGAAACTGGAACAGCATGGATCATCTTTATAGCATGCTTATAGCAACTGACACTATGTGTCCTTGTTTATGTGGTTACTGAGTTCATTATATTTTATAAAGTATCTTTGTCACAGGGGGATCTCAGCACATCCTCTGCCATTCCAACCACCATTGACATAACCACCCCAACTACTACTGCTCCTATAACCCCTGACCCTCCAACCACTACTGCCCCTATAACCCCTGACACTCCAACTAGTGCTCCTCCAACTAATGACACTCCAACTACTGATATGCCATCTACTGACCTTCCAACTATCGGCATTTCAACTACCGGCACTCCAACTACTGACACACCAACTACGACACACCAACTACCGGCACTCCAACTACTGACACACCAACTACGACACACCAACTACCGGCACTCCAACTACTGACACACCAACTACGACACACCAACTACCGGCACTCCAACTACTGACACACCAACTACGACACACCAACTACCGGCACTCCAACTACCGGCACTCCAACTACTGACACACCAACTACCGGCACTCCAACTACCGGCACTCCAACTACCGACACACCAACTACGACACACCAACTACCGGCACTCCAACTACTGACACACCAACTACGACACACCAACTACCGGCACTCCAACTACTGACACACCAACTACTGACACACCAACTACCGGCACTCCAACTACCGGCACTCCAACTACTGACACACCAACTACGACACACCAACTACCGGCACTCCAACTACCGACACTCCAACTACCGGCACTCCAACTACTGACACACCAACTACGACACACCAACTACCGGCACTCCAACTACTGACACACCAACTACGACACACCAACTACCGGCACTCCAACTACTGACACACCAACTACTGACACACCAACTACCGGCACTCCAACTTCCGGCACTCCAACTACCGGCACTCCAACTACTGACACACCAACTACGACACACCAACTACCGGCACTCCAACTACTGACACACCAACTACCGGCACTCCAACTACTGAATACCCTGCAGCTACTACTGGTCATCCAACTACTGGTTACCTAACAGAGAGAATACAGTAGACGGCAACCGTCAAAGCAGTGATTTATGACGTATTTTATGGGTCACTTGGTAACACCCATATATGTACATCCTGTCCTTCCATTCTCACGCTATTGAGTGAGTGTTTATTTAACTTCTTATGGCTGCCATCCCGTTAATAGGATAATTCTCATCAACAACCGCTGAATTGCATAGCACCACATTCAAATAATATTACTAAAAATATTTATATTCATGAAATCACAAGTGTAATATAGCAAAACAGCTTAGCCTTTTGTTAATCCACCTGTTGTGTCAGATTTTGAAAATATGCTTTACAGTGAAAGCAATCCAAAGCGTTTGTGTAAGTTTATCGATCGCTCGACAAAACATTATGTACACCTAGCATCAAGTAGATTGGTCACGAAAATCAGAAAAGCAATCAAATTAATCGTTTACCTTTGATGATCTTCGGATGTTTTCACTCACGAGACTCCCAGTTACACAATAAATGTTCCATAAAGATTATTTTTATATCCAAAATACCTCAGTTTGTTTGGCGCGTTATGTTCAGAAATCCACAGGAAAGAGCGGTCACAACAACGCAGACAAAGGAGCAAGCCGATGTAATGCTTTGTAGGTTAGCAGTAAAACCTTGAAATCAGCCCTTGCCTTAACAGGAAGCTAGTGTAGGGAGGCTATCACTGGAGTAATATGATCACATTTGTTGGTTCTAGTCAGGATTCGAGCATTATTTTTGGACAGAAAGTTTCTGATTTTTGCAATGTTACGTAGATGGAAAAAAGCTGTCCTTGAAACAGTCTTGATATGTTCGTCAAAAGAGAGATCATCAATAACTCAGACACCTGAACACCCATTATCGCAGGTCCCCCTGGAACTCATATCCTTAATTAACCAAATGAATGAGACAGGGCCAACCTCCCCATCAATAACTCAGACACCTGAACACCCATTATCACAGGTCCCCCTGGAACTCACATCCTTAATTAACCAAATGAATGAGACAGGGCCAACCTCCCCATCAATAACTCAGACACCTGAACACCCATTATCACAGGTCCCCCAGGAACTCATATCCTTAATTAACCAAATGAATGAGACAGGGCCAACCTCCCCATCAATAACTCAGACACATGAACACCCATTATCACAGGTCCCCCTGGAACTCACATCCTTAATTAACCAAATGAATGAAAGCACAACATCTTCAACATCCCCCACACACACACCTCCTTTAACTCCTATGTCCGAAGACTCTGAGCAACCCCACAATGTTTTTGAGGAATTGGAAAATTGTGTAATAAATCAGAGTGGTGATCGTATTGATAGATGTGTTGTGTACTGCAATAAATTCAGCAATACAGATATTTGTCTGTTTTTTAAATTCACATGTATGAATCAGAGCCTTGATTATGCAGTTTTTATGTGATGATCTTGGATACTCTTGGCGAACTTTTAGAAAGGGCTACAGGTTTTGCAGGACCTCGGGATGTCTTACAACTTGAAATATGTGGAGATAGTCTGCGAAACACAGCATCTCTTGTTTTACCCAATGGCGAAGCAGATCTTGAACAATTTATTGCCCTGCTGGAGCGCCTTGTTCAATCTAATTTAGCCATCATTGCTGATAGGACCCTAGTCAGAGGGGTTCAGAGAAGGAAACTTGATAGTCTCGTGCAATCAGAAATCATAAACAATAAGAAGGCATATCTCATAAACGTTAACAATCCTGTTAATCAGTTATGCTTTGCAATAGGCCTATCACATTTACTCAACCCTGGATGTACTGATCTAGGAGCTTTACAAAAGGCTAGGGAGCTCCAAAATGCCGTCGATTTAGGTATACAGTAGGCTGTCGCTTTCTCTTTACGTAGTGAAATTTGAAAATGTTCTGAACATCAAGATTGTGGTTTTGTACCATAGTAGAGGTAATTCAGCTCTCTTGAAATTCCAGAACAACCCGCCACCTCATCCTCAGATTCTGTACTTTTATGTGCAAAACGCCCATTATTATGCTATTACCAACATCAGAGATTTTTAGGAGCACCATGTGTGTCCATCATGTCATACAGGCTACACCAGAAAGGGGGGGGCACTCTTGTCGTTATAACTGTTCAGTATGTCAGGATGAAAAATGTCCGATGCAACCCTTAAACCTAACACCCTGTGTGGATTGTCAACGCACATGTCATTCGGCCTACTGCTATGAAAAACACAAAATTGAAACTTGGCACCCCAAAGCATGTACATCTGTAAGCAGTTGTGACATTAACAAGAAATTACCAAAATGCCATTGCAATTACAACCTTAAAATAGTCAACCCCAAAACTCACGTGTGTGGGATCATACATTGCCCAATCTGTAAAGGTCCTTTGAAAAGCAGAGACACTGAAGTGGTTCAAGAAGTGCCACACGAGTGCTATATTCAGCCCTTGGCTGAAGATGAACATTCAGAGGAATATGTGTTTTATGACTTTGAGACTAATCAGCAATCCGGGGTTCATTTGCCTATTTTTGTAATCTACCATGACTTTCAAGGGTGAAAAGTGGTCGGTAGAGGGAACCAATTGTGCACTACTCGTTCTAAAACACTTCAGAAAACCCCAGTACAGAAACTTCACGTTTGTATCTCACAATTCTAGAGCCTATGATTTCTATCTTCATTTGAACCCCTTGATACAACAAGGCGTTGCACCCAGGGTCATAGCGCAAGGTAGTAATATCTTGTGTTTTGGAGACCCCGCTTTCAACCAGAGATACATTGACAGTCTAAATTTCTTACTTATGAGATTGCCTCTAATGCCTGAGGCCTTGGGTTTTGAAAACTCTGTGAAAGGTTGGTTTCCTAATTTCTTCACATCTGAGGAGAATCTACATTATATTGGATTTTAACCAAGCCCCATGAAATGTATGGGTGTGATCAAATGTCTCCCAAAGAGCAAGAGAGATTCATGACATGGTATGAGACAGTACGTCATAATACCTTTGATTTCCATAAAGAGATGGAGTCATACTGTGACAATGATGTGGTTATCCTGCGTGAAGGATGCCTCAGATTCAGAGAAGAGGTCATCAAAGATGCCGGCAATGACCCCTGGAGTGGTACAACTATTGCATCGGCATTCATGAAAACCTACCTTTACCCCCAGCATCTATAGCCTTTCCATCGCATGACAACTACCGCCGACAATTCAAGTCATACTCTAGCGGGTACATTCAATGGTTGGAGTACTTGGCCCAGGATAAAAACATTTTTATTCAACATGCTTGGAATAGAGGGGAGATGGCTATTGGGCCGTTTCACGGAGATGGATACACAGAGATTGACGGTGTTGCGACAGTGTTTGAGTACAACGGTTGTTTCTTCCACGGTTGTAAATCTTGCTTTGTGTCCCAGGCAATGTGCTTTGTGCCTAGGTCACAGAGCCTTCCTCTGCGCTGGTGCCTAGTTTGGGCATGGCGTTCAGCCCGGTTCCATGGTCGGTTACGCGATCTGAGTGGGTGCTATGTCCCGCACCGGAGCCGCCAAATGTGGAACCCTACTCACGCTGCACCTGTGTGTCTATTCTGTTTATTGTAGCAGCTCCATTTCACCCAGTCAAATTCCTGTAAGGTGATTCTGAGTTCCTTGAAGGAGGAAGAAGGAGGAACGATTACAGTGACATCTGGCTCTCAGAAGACACAGGGTGGCGAGTACGTTTCAGGTGAGCCGACAGTAATGACCCCCATTGTATTTTAAATACTATACTTCCTCACAGTCAACTTTTGCTAAAATTAGTCCTCTATCCAAAGCTTTTTGAATATTCCAGACTCCCTGACGGTCTCTGTAATATTTTACTTTTATTAAGCTGGACAGAGTGAAGAGACTATAAATGTAGGTCCATTATCATTTCAACATAGTTTCGATGTGGTTTGATTCAAATAATCAAATCTTGATGAGTTAGTTATGTTAATTCACTGTGTAGTGCTTGGGGAAAAAAAGCAAAACATGCACCCAGGAGGGCCCCAGGCTTGAGTTTGGGGAACCCTGTTCTAGAGAATTACACCCTCAAGTGGCCTCACATTCTAATCCAAACCTCCAAGACACTTCCATTACTTTGTTTTATTCTTCAACTCTAATCCGGAGATCTGATTACACCTGATCTAGTGGGAAACAGTTGTTATGTTTACCAAAACATGTACTGTAATTTGCCAGCTGCAACCAATAATGTTTTGCAAAGAGAAGGGTAATGCTATTGGTTGACTGGTCCTCACAGTATCCATCCGTGTATCCATTTTATTCATCCAGTCATGTAGCTGATCTACTTGTGTGTGTCTTTACTGATCCTGTTGACAATGTGAGTTGTGTTGGAGCCAATGTATAGTACTTCCTCCTTCATTTCAAAAGTAAATAATTAACTGGTATCTGCGCGTTACTGCAGTCTCTGTGACAGGAGGAGAGCAGCATAAGACCCACAGACGGTCTAGTAATGTGCAGTCTGCTGACACTGGATGACTGGAAACAGCAGAGATGAAGGAGCTATGGATTATGGTTGTCTTTGCTACAGGTAAGACTTGCTATATATTTGATTCATTCAGGGTGGTTTAAGATGTTCAGACATACACTGAGTGAACAAAACATTAAGAACACCTGCTCTTTCCATGACATAAACTGGCCAGGTGATTCCAGGTGAAAGCTATGATCCCTTGTATCAAGAATGGTCCATCACCCAAAGAACATCCAGCCAACTTGACACGACTGTGGGAAGCATTGGAGTCAACATGGGCCAGCATCCCTGTCAAATGCTTTCAACACCTTGTAGAGTCCATACCCTGACAAATTGAGGCTGTTCTGAGGGCAGAAGAGTGTGTGGCTGTTGGGGAGAGTGTTCCTAATGTTTGGTATACTCAGTGTATGATGATGTTGTTAAGTTTCTTGTATGATTGAGAATTGTGTAGGAAATTCGCTTTCACTTCAAATGTGCAAAAATGTATGATTCATTTAACTTATCAATTGATAAGTACCAATATGTGAATTTACTGTATTTACAGTTTGGTTTAAGTATTTAAAAGTTTGGTTTATGATTGACCAATGTTTTGTCTATTTGCTGTGAAGAATACATTAGTGTCTATCAAGACATTGTTTCAGACGTTCTTTTATGCAGAGACACTATTGTCGGTGAATAGACTACTGTCAGGTCTCAGATACAGGTGAGAACAGAGTAGCCTTCGCTATCAGCCGTTTATTGGCAGTGATAATGACCTATTTCTGTTATAAAGTACAGTAGAAAAGATTTCTACACTGTTGCAGATGAAACTGGAACAGCATGGATCATCTGCTATGATTATAGGAACTGACACTATGTATCCTTGTTTATGTGGTTTACTGAGTTCATTCTCTTTTTTAAAGTCTCTTTTCAACAGGGGGATCTCACCACATCCCCTGCCATTCCAACCCCCATTGAAATAACTATCCCAACTACTGATGACCCTATAACCCCTGACCCTTCAGCTACTGACACTCCAACTACTGAGTCTACATCTACCGATTCCCCTTTAACCCCTGACCCTACAACTACTGATTCCCCTATAACCCCTAACCCTACTACTACCGATTCCCCTATAACCTCTGACACTATATCTACCGATTACACTCTAACCCCTGAATATGGAACTACTGATTCCTCTATAACCCCTGAATCTGCAACTACTGATTCCACTATAACCCCTAACCCTACTACTACCGATTCCCCTATAACCTCTGACACTATATCTATATTACTAACCCCTGAATATGGAACTACTTCTAACCCCTGAATATGGAACTAACCCCTGAACCTTCCTTCTCCTATAACCCCTGAATCTGCAACTACTGATTCCACTATAACCCCTGAACCTACACTTACTGATTCTCCTATAACCCCTGACCCTACAACTACTGATTCCCTCATAACCCCTGACCCTACACCTACTGATTCCCCTATAACCCCTGACCCTGCATCTACTGATTCCCCTATAACCCCTAACCCTACATCTACTGATTCCCCTATAACCTCTGACCCTACATCTACCGATTACACTATAACCCCTGACCCTAGAACTACTGATTCCCTTATAACCCCTGACCCTACATCTACTGATTCTCCTATAACCCCTGACCCTACACCTACTGATTCTCTCATAACCCCTGACCCTACACCTACTGATGCTGCTATAACCCCTGACCTTACACCTATTGACACTCCAACTGCCGAATACCTAACTACTACTGGTCTTCCAACTACTGGTTACCCTACCTCTATCCCTATCACCAATACCAGTCTCCCAAACACCACGACCACCACCACCACCTCTCCTACCACCTCTACTACCACCACCACCACCACCACCACCACCACCACCACCACCACCACCTCTACCACCACAACCCCTCCTCTGGTCTGTATCAACAGTGGTGAGCTGCAGAGTGGCGTCTGTATCTGTCCTGATGAGTGGACCGGAGAGACCTGTTCAGAGGGTACATCCACACACTTACACTATACCTAACCCTGGATCTACCATTCAGACTCCTCCACAATACTACACTACTATACCTAACCCTGGATCTACCACAATACTACACTACTATACCTAACCCTGGATCTACCATTCAGACTCCTCCACAATACTATACTACTATACCTAACCCTGGATCTACCATTCAGACTCCTCCACAATACTACACTACTATACCTAACCCTGGATCTACCATTCAGACTCCTCCACAATACTACACTACTATACCTAACCCTGGATCTACCATTCAGACTCCTCCACAATACCACACTACTATACCTAACCCTGGATCTACCATTCAGACTCCACCACAATACTACACTACTATACCTAACCCTGGCTCTACCATTCAGACTCCTCCACAATACTACACTACTATACCTAACCCTGGATCTACCACAATACTACACTACTATACCTAACCCTGGATCTACCACAATACTACACTACTATACCTAACCCTGGATCTACCATTCAGACTCCTCCACAATACTACACTACTATACCTAACCCTGGCTCTACCATTCAGACTCCTCCACAATACTACACTACTATACCTAACCCTGGCTCTACCATTCAGACTCCTCCACAATACTACACTACTATACCTAACCCTGGCTCTACCATTCAGACTCCTCCACAATACTACACTACTATACCTAACCCTGGATCTACCATTCAGACTCCTCCACAATACTACACTACTATACCTAAACCTGGATCTCACATTCACAGTACACACCACTACAATACTATACCTAACCCTGGATATCACATTCACAGTACACACCACTACAATACTATACCTAAACCTGGATCTCACATTCACAGTACACACCACTACACTACTATACCTAACCCTGGATCTCACATTCACAGTACACACCACTACATTACTATACCTAACCCTGGATCTCACATTCACAGTACACACCACTACAATACTATACCTAACCCTGGATCTCACATTCACAGTACACATCACTACACTACTATACCTAACCCTGGATCTCACATTCACAGTACACACCACTAAAATACTATACCTAACCCTGGATCTCACATTCACAGTACACACCACTACATTACTATACCTAACCCTGGATCTACCATTCACAGTACACACCACTACAATACTATACCTAACCCTGGATCTCAGATTCACAGTACACACCACTAAAATACTATACCTAACCCTGGATCTCACATTCACAGTACACACCACTACATTACTATACCTAACCCTGGATCTACCATTCACAGTACACACCACTACATTACTATACCTAACCCTGGATCTCACATTCACAGTACACACCACTACAATACTATACCTAACCCTGGATCTCACATTCACAGTACACATCACTACACTACTATACCTAACCCTGGATCTCACATTCACAGTACACACCACTAAAATACTATACCTAACCCTGGATCTCACATTCACAGTACACACCACTACATTACTATACCTAACCCTGGATCTACCATTCACAGTACACACCACTACAATACTATACCTAACCCTGGATCTCACATTCACAGTACACACCACTAAAATACTATACCTAACCCTGGATCTCACATTCACAGTACACACCACTACATTACTATACCTAACCCTGGATCTACCATTCACAGTACACACCACTACACTACTATACCTAACCCTGGATCTCACATTCACAGTCCACACCACTACATTACTATACCTAACCCTGGATCTCACATTCACAGTACACATCACTACAATACTATACCTAACCCTGGATCTCACATTCACAGTACACACCACTACAATACTATACCTAACCCTGGATCTCACATTCACAGTACACACCACTACAATACTATACCTAACCCTGGATCTCACATTCACAGTCCACATCACTACACTACTATACCTAACCCTGGATCTCACATTCACAGTACACACCACTACAATACTATACCTAACCCTGGATCTACCATTGAATCCACAACACTTTTCCTTGGATCTCTCATTCAGAATATATATTTCATGTTCAGTCATACATTTGGTCAATGTTGAAATGCATTTTACTTCTATAGGGAATTTCTGCAATTCCACCATCATTGGTCATTTCTCCTACCCAAGAACAACGGTTGGCTGGTTTGCTTATTCAGAAGAGTTGTGTGATGAGAAGACAACCAGTGGTATTACTTTTATTCACCTAAAATGAGAAAAATGTATTTGTCTGTTATAGTCCTAAGTTAATGTTGGACTAGGTAACATAAAATCTTGAGTATCTGTTCATCTTGGTTCCTCCAGCCGGTTTACCAAAAGCCTCAGCAAGATGTTTGAATGACACTGGCTCTCTGATGTTCGGTCCTCCTCATGAACTGCAGTGTGAATTTACCCTCGGTGACATTCAAGGAAATGTAAGTCAATAAGCATATTTTTTATGATCCTGAAATTTGACAAGTCTCAATATTGCGTTACTTAGGGTCATCATTATGAGGAGTGGATCTTACAGTTTGAAGATCAGTAACAACTGGCTTTTACCTTCAGATCATGTATTCTGTTCCTTTATTCTGCTTAACAGTTGATGCGGAACATTCTTTTTTGTTTCACATTACGGTATTTGGGGCATTTTGTAATTTAGCAGACTCTCTTATCCAGAGCGACATTTTCGTACTGGTCCCCCATGTGAATGAAACCCACAACCCTGGTGTTGCAAGTGCCTTGCTCTACCAACTGATCCACATATTTAATAGTGACAATTTTAAGATTGAAATGTACTCACAGTTGGTAGAGCAACTTCACTTCCACAATGTTCTGTTGACAAACAATACTAAAATCTTTGTCTCTCCCTGTTCAGATCTCTAGCAGTTCAGGTGATTTACTACAGTTGGCCTTCAGTACTCAGATCCTGACCTCCCAACCAGAGCAGCTGTCAGCTGACAACATCACCACAGCAGCTCAGATAGCTAACACACTGCTTCAGTCTGCAAATATCACAGAGGTATAACATGTTTTGAAATTAAGTTGTGAACTATGACATGTTCTGGAGAGAAACGTGAGGTTGTTACTGCAGTGATTTGAACACTTGAGGGTCATCCCCTGGTTTTGATCATGTTGCAGGACATCGCAGTGGCAGCTGTAACCACCATCAGTCAGCTGCTCAATGCCAGTGAGGAGAGTACACAGGAGAGAGACGCTGTCCAAAAGTACAGGAGTGTGTTTGTCTGTGTGAGCGTGCGTGTGTGGTGGTGTGTGTTTCTGCATATATTTGAGTTTATGTGTGTACGTGTGCCTCAGTGCGTGTCTGTATGGGTGCATGTAAACTAATGTTTTTCTGTGTTTCTCTCCCAGCCTCACAGAGACCCTGGAGAAGTTTTCCCTGGACCAGTACAATAATGTGTCATTGGTGGTTCAGCCCAACCTGGCAGTCCAGTCTGTCCAACTACCAAGTGACTCAGTAGGGATCCAGTTTACTGCTCTGACTGGTGGGTGAGACTGCTAGTGAACCTACATACTGGCATTTAAAGTGATAGTTTATATCTGTGTAAAACTGCTGTTGGTCAATAAGGTTCGGTATGGATTGTATCTGTTGTTCTACAGACAAGTACAGAATTAACACTATATTGTTCTGCTTTCGATTTCTAAATCAGTTTAATCTCCGTCTCCAGGAAGATCTGGTAATTTTGTGGCCAACAGAATTCATCTCAACACCAATACCTCTGAACTGATAGCTGACAAAGGAGGTTCTACCGATGTCCAGATTGTCATAAAATTCCCATCTGGTGAGTCAATGTTGGTATGCAAACATAATGTATCCTTCCTTATACCACTTTCACCGAGAGAACTTAACTGCTCTTTGTGGTCGTCGAAAACAGGTAAGCAGTGCCACAAATATTTATTGTCCAATAAAGTTGAGTCACATGAGATAAGCCTTTAAGGCAAGGTCAAGCTACTATGTATATGAAGTCCTGATATGATAAACAATCTCTCTCTCCCCCCTCTCTCTTTCTCCCTCTCTCTCCCTCACTACACTCAGTTTTCCGTAGTAAAAACACAAACAACTCCATTGGTTTTGTGCTCTACCAAAACGACCGGTTCTTCAAGTCCAGGGCCTTCAGTGCTTCTTCGGGGACCAGCAGAAGGGTCATCTCTGCTAACCTGGGACAAGTGTCTGGGTTACATGTTGAGATGCTCTTCAAGCCCACAGTAAGATTTCTCTTAGAATCAATAAATGCATAGCGGTCCAAATTCTCTGGGAAACATAATGGGAAGTTAATCATTATCTTAGTCAGGTGTCAAACTCATTCCACGGAAGGTTGAGTTGCTGTGGGTTTTTGCTTCTCCCTTGTACTTGATTGATTAATTAAGGTCACTATTTAGTAAGGAACTCCCCTCATCTGATTGTCTGTCTTAATTGAAAGGAAAGGACTGAAACCAGCAGACACTAGGCCCTGCATGGAACGAGTTTGACAACCCGGATCGAAGTTTCCATTGACGCTTGTATTTTGGCCAGTGATCAGGGAAGCAAGTTTTTGATAGTGAACCAGGAAGCATATGTTGTCTTGTATATAATATGATCTATAATAATTATTGTTGTATTTCACAATTGACTTTATGATGATTATTTTTTAAATAAGGAATACTGTGAGTGCATGTCTTTTGCTGAAGGATTTACAGTGAGTTTGTTTCTGTTCTCTCTTCTCAGGCTGTTCCCAACACCTCCCTCTATGACTTTGCCTGCGTGTCATGGAACTACACTTTGAAAGACTGGAGCACCTTTGGCTGCTACAAAGTCAACCACTCAGCAGACGGCCTGCAATGTTTCTGTAATCACACCACTAACTTCGCTGTGCTGATGGTGAATAGCTAGCTGCCTTCTTCTCCCTTTTACTGACCACACGCTGACCTATTGAGGGGTTCACAAACCTTTTTAATTAAGATGAGGTATGGCAGTCAGTTACAAAACATTTTAACAGTATTTCTTATTGTCTTCTCAATTCACCATCACACACTTTTAATGTGGGACTATGATAGTCAATTGTACATTTGTATGACATAATGTTTCTTATCTCACCAGCACTAATGAGATGGTGATATAGGAGACATACAGTGGGGCATAAAAGTATTTAGTCAGCCACCAATTATGCAAGTTCTCCCACTTAAAAAGATGAGAGAGGCCTGTAATTTTCATCATAGGTACACTTCAACCATGACAGACAAAATGAGGAAAAAAATCCAGAAAACCACATTGTAGGATTTTTTATGTATTTATTTGCAAATTATGGTGGAAAATAAGTATTTGGTCAATAACAAAAGTTTCTCAATACTTTGTTATATTATATACCCTTTGTTGGCAATGACAGAGGTCAAACGTTTTCTGTAAGTCTTCACAAGGTTTTCACACACTGTTGCTGGTATTTTGGCCCATTCCTCCCTGCAGATCTCCTCTAGAGCAGTGATGTTTTGGGGCTGTTGCTGGGCAACACGGACTTTCAACTCCCTCCAACGATTTTCTATGAGGTTGAGATCTGGAGACTGGCTTGGCCACTCCAGGACCTTGAAATGCTTCTTACGAAGCCACTCCTTCGTTGCCCGGGCGGTGTGTTTGGGATCATTGTCATGCTGAAAGACCTAGCCACATTTCATCTTCAATGCCCTTGCTGATGGAAGGAGGTTTACACTCAAAATCTCACGATACATGGCCCCATTCATTCTTTCCTTTACACGGATCAGTCGCCCTGGTCCCTTTGCAGAAAAACAGCCCCAAAGCATGATGTTTCCACCCCATGCTTCACAGTAGGTGTGGTGTTCTTTGGATGCAACTCAGCATTCTTTGTCCTCCAAACACGACGAGTTGAGTTTTTACCAAAAAGTTATATTTTGGTTTCATATGACATTCTCCCAATCTTCTTCTGGATCATCCAAATGCTCTCTAGCAAACTTCAGACGGGCCTGGACATGTACTGGCTTAAGCATGGGGACACGTCTGGCACTGCAGGATTTGAGTCCCTGGCGGCGTAGTGTGTTACTGATGGTAGGCTTTGTTACTGTGGTCCCAGCTCTCTGCAGGTCATTCACTATGTCCCCCCGTGTGGTTCTGGGATTTTTGCTCACCATTCTTGTGATCATTTTGACCCCATGGGGTGAGTTCTTGCGTGGAGCCCCAGATCGAGGGAGATTATCAGTGGTCTTATATGTCTTCCATTTCCTAATAATTGCTCCCTCAGTTGATTTCTTCAAACCAAGCCTCTTACCTATTGCAGTCTTCCCAGCCTGGTGCAGGTCTACAATTTTGTTTCCGGTGTCCTTTGACAGCTCTTTGGTCTTGGCCATTTGGAGTGTGACTGTTTGAGGATGTGGACAGGTGTCTTTTATACTGATAACAAGTTCAGACAGGTGCCATTGATACAGGTAACGAGTGTAGGACAGAGGAGCCTCAAAGAAGAAGTTACAGGTCTGTGAGATCCAGAAATCTTGCTTGTTTGTAGGTGACCAAATACTTATTTTCCACCATAATTTGCAAATAAATTCATAAAAATCCTACAATGTGATTTTCTGGATTTTTTTCTCATTTTGTCTGTCATAGTTGAAGTGTACCTATGATGAAAATGACAGGCCTCTGTCATATTTTTAAGTGGGAGAACTTGCACAATTGGTGGCTGACTAAATACTTTTTTACCCCACTGTACTTGATGCATGTTGCTTTGGATCTTCTCAAAATCAGGGGGTGTGATTTACAATGCTCCCCTCATCTCTGCTGTCACTTCCAACCTGGATCGTTGTTTGGTTTTAATGCAGACTAGTGCACTAAATGCAGCTTCACACCGATATGAGCTATCAAAGGGTACCATGAGTTGTAATGCTCGGAGGGAGACGGCAGGATATGTATTCCCTTTGGGTCAGGAACCAAAATGCTTTATACATTCAGTCATAAGGGCACAGAGCGAGACCCAGATGCAGACACGGGAGGCAAATGGTTCGAGTCTTTGATATTTATTAGTATCGAAGGGGCAGGCAAGAGATCATAAGTTCTGAGTCCAGGAGGTACAGAGTGGCAGGCAGGCTCGAGGTCAGGGCAGGCAGAATGGTCAGGCAGGCTCGAGGTCAGGGCAGGCAGTATGGTCAGGCAGGCTTGAGGTCAGGGCAGGCAGTATGGTCAGGCAGGCGGCAGGCCAGGGTCAAAACCGGGAGGACTAGCTAAAAACAGAGAAAGAAAAAGTAGGAGCATGGCGTAACATGCTTGTTGACTTGACGAACTGGCACAGACAGACAGACAGAAAACACAGATATAAATACCCAGTGGATAATGGAGAAGATGGGTGACACCTGGAGTGGGTGGAGACAAGCACAAGGACAGGTGGAACAGATCAGGGTATGACAATAATGGCTCTTGAAGCTTTTGATTTCACTTACTGGCATGTCAACTGAGGCAGGTTAACAGTCGAACAAATTTCTCTCCAGTAATAAATATTTTCTCTGAATCCACTGATCCAGTCACTCAACTGTAGAATGTTTTGTATTTCCCCTGCATGCTTGCGTTCAGTTCGTTCCATTTCCCAAATATGTCATTTACATAGGCAACAAGACGTTGTTTCTTTCCATTACAAAGAAAGTCAACAAAGGCTGTTGTTTTTGTTGTTGCCCACCAGTCAATCCCATGGAATCTGTTTTTTGTCAATATAGTCACGCATCCTCTCTGCAGTTCCATTCTCGAGAATCGTGAGACAGAACAATATGTCACCGTGGATAACATCCCCGACATGAATGGGCATCTTGGCCTTCACAACAAATGTCCATTTGGAAAGCTGGGGACTTTTTGAGTGGTTCAGTCAGTTTCCTATTGATTGCTAGCTATAGCATCAATTCTTAGATTCAGTGTTAGCTGACAAAGGTATTGATGTGAGTTTCTGTGCTTCCCCATTCGCCTGAGAATAGGGTGATCACATATCCCGGATTGTGCGGGAATTTTGGAACATTGTCCTGCAAACAATCACATCCCAGATTGTATCCATAAATTCAAACACCACCATCAGTCAGACATTCCAACCTGTCTCTTGCAGTCACGTTGAGAGAGAGAGACTTTTTATATAAAAGCTGTTTATTATATACTTTTTTTCAATTGACATTTCTTTGTATATATATCCATAAACATTATGCCAGCTGAATCACGATTTCAACTGGCTAAGAAACACTGCCTTCCTGTCAAATCTCCAAGTGTTGAAAATGAAATGTTAGTCTAAAAGAAATGTGAGATAATGTCTAGATGCTTTTTATAGTGGAGATCAAGTTTATACATTGACTGGCTGGGCTGATGACAGTGGACAGCGCAGTCAGATGGAACAGAGTAAATAGGCATTTTAACATCATAGATTTAGCCAGTGGAACAGACGCACACTTGTGGAATAGACACCAGCTGGAATGTAGTTTGAGCCAAACAGCATTCAGGATTAGACCCACACATTGTATAAAAAAGCTGAAACAATTTCTTGGAAGATCACTTAATGATTAATTAGTATTCTGCATTACAGAATCAAATATAATAGCATAGTAAAATGTCACTGTTACACTAAAAACACCCCCTCATGAGATTTAGGATGGTTAGCTGAACAGTCCCAAAAAATGATAATGCAGCCAAACTTCAACAGTGCACATGCCACTAGGCAGAATGTGCTTTGATTGAAAAAAATTCAGGAAGGCTATATACACTGCTCAAAAAATAAAGGGAACACTAAAATAACACATCCTAGATCTGAATTAATGAAATATTCTTATTAAATACTTTTTTCATTACATAGTTGAATGTGCTGACAACAAAATCACACAAAAATTATCAATGGAAATCAAATGTATCAACCCATGGAGGTCTGGATTTGGAGTCACACTCAAAATTAAAGTGGAAAACCACACTACAGGCTGATCCAACTTTGTAATGTCCTTAAAACAAGTCAAAATGAGGCTCAGTCGTGTGTGTGGCCTCCACGTGCCTGTATGACCTCCCTACAATGCCTGGGCATGCTCCTAATGAGGTGGTGGATGGTCTCTTGCCCAACTCCTGGACAGTCTGTGGTGCAACGTGGCGTTGGTGGATGGAGTGAGACATGGTGTTACAGATGTGCTCAATTGGATTCAGGTCTGGGGAACGGGCGGGCCAGTCCAAAGCATCAATGCCTTCCTCTTGCAGGAACTGCTGACACACTCCAGCCACATGAGGTCTAGCATGGTCTTGCATTAGGAGGAACCCAGGGCCAACCGCACCAGCATATGGTCTCACAAGGGGTCTGAGGATCTCATCTCGGTACCTAATGGCAGTCAGGCTACCTCTAGCGAGCACATGGATGGCTGTGCGGCCCCCCAAAGAAATGCTACCCCACACCATGACTGACCCACCGCCAAACCGGTCATGCTGGAGGATGTTGCAGGCAGCAGAACATTCTCCACGGCGTCTGCAGACTCTGTCACGTCTGTCACATGTGCTCAGTGTGAACTTGCTTTCATCTGTGAAGAGCACAGGGTGCCAGTGGCGAATTTGCCAATCTTTGTGTTCCCTGGCAAATGCCAAACGTCCTGCACAAAGTTGGGCTGTAAGCACAACCCCAAACCGTGGACGTCGGGCCCTCATACTACCACCCTCATGGAGTCTGTTTCTGACCGTTTGTGCAGACACATGCACATTTGTGGCCTGCTGGAGGTCATTTTGCAGGGCTCTGGCAGTGGTCCTCCTGCTCCTCCTTGCACAAAGGCGGAGGTAGCGGTCCTGCTGCTGGGTTGTTGCCCTCCTACGGCCTCCTCCACGTCTCCTGATGTACTGGCCTGTCTCCTGGTAGCGCCTCCATGCTCTGGACACTACGCTGACAGACACAGCAAACCTTCTTGACACAGCTCGCATTGATGTTCCATCCTGGATGAGCTGCACTACCTGAGCCACTTGTGTGGGTTGTAGACTCCGTCCCATGCTACCACTAGAGTGAAAGCACTGCCAGCATTCAAAAGTGACCAAAACATCAGCCAGGAAGCATAGGAACTGAGAAGTGGTCTGTGGTCACCACCTGCAGAACGACTCCTGTATTGGGGGTGTCTTGCTAATTGTCTATAATTTCCACCTGTTGTCTATTCCATTTGCACAACAGCATGTGAAATGTATTGTCAATCAGTGTTGCTTCCTAAGTGGACAGTTTGATTTCACAGAAGTGTGATTGACTTGAGTTACATTGTGTTGTTTAAGTGTTCCCTTTATTTTTTTGAGCAGTGTCGTTTAACACCATCTGCTCTAATTTGTGCATGAAACAGTAACTCAAGAATATCTAAATGCATATTCTCATGAATCTGATTGAGATTAAATGATTGGCAATCAGATGCATTTTGGACATTTCATTGGCAAAACATGAAGAATTGTGTCATGTTTTGTCTTATATTGTCTTGTCATTTTGCTTTCCCTTCTGTTCGTTTTCCCCCTGCTGGTCTTTTTAGGTTCGTTCCCTTTTTTCTCTCTCCCTCCCTCTCTCTCTTCTCTCTATCGTTCCGTTCCTGCTCCCAGCTGTTCCTATTCCCCTAATCAATCATCTAATCTTTTCACACCTGTTCCGTATCTTGCCCTCTGATTAGAGTCCCTATTTCTCCCCTTGTCTTCCGTTTCTGTCCTGTCGGATCCTTGTATATTGTTCACCGTGCTGTGTCTTTGTCTCGCCCTGTCGTGTCGTGTTTCCCTCAGATGCTGCGTGTGAGCAGGTGTCTGAGTCTGCTACGGTCGGTGCCTTCCCGAGGCGACCTACAGTTTATGGTCGAGTCTCAAGTCTGTCCTCGTCACTGCGAGTGGAATTAGTTTTTTATGCTTTGTTTACCGCTCCGATTTGTCTAGGAGTATTGCATATTTCCTTTACTGGAATAAAGACTCTGTTTTCGCCAAGTCGCTTTTGGGTCCTCATTCACCTGCATAACAAATTGTCATTCATGATTGACAGATGATGCATTGGCCTATTTTGAAGTTAGGTACAGGGTAGGTTGCACTGTCCCATAAATCCTCCTGTTGTCTCGCATTTGTGTATTTTGAATGTGGTCACCTTAAGTGGGAATGATTCAAGTGCAGCGGTCAAGTGCGGCCTTTTCCCACGATCTAAGGGCGCTCTATGGTGGATTTTTATGTTTAATATTTGGATCATTTAAATGAAGGTTAACCACATTAAATTAAGTTTAACCACAGGAATTTTGAGATTACTTTTTTTGCAGGATTTTAGAAATTCTCATTTTCATATCAGGTGACCCCTCGTGTGAGAACCGCTGACCTATGGTTTACGGCAGCATATCCAGACACATGAGGGTGATGACTTTATACAGTATGACTGTGACAGAAACTTTGTGTTGAAATGTATTTTTTCTTTCTTTCTACAGTCATTCAGGAGGGATTATAAATACGCTGATGAGCTAAATTGGATCACCATATTGGGATGCTCCATGTCCATCATAGGGTTGAGTTTAACAATAACATTCCAGATGTTGACCAGGTAAGATCCTACAGGGTTCCAGAACCAATTAAAATATACAATAACATTCCAGATGGTGACCAGGTAAGATTCTACAGGGTTCCAGAACCAATTCAAAATATACAGTAACATTCCAGATTGTGACCAGGTAAGATCCTACAGGGTTCCAGAACCAATTAAAAATATACAATAACATTCCAGTTGGTGACCCAGTAAGATCCTACAGGGTTCCAGAACCAATTCAAAATATACAATAACATTCCAGTTGGTGACCCGGTAAGATCCTACAGGGTTCCAGAACCAATTCAAAATATTGGGTGCTTCTCAATAGTGTAAAGAAGCCCTTTGTCTGATCCAACAGGACTTGATAGGTGAAACCATTATAAAACCCACTATTAATGAACTAACACATCCATAACTACACATATAACTTCCCTAACATAGTGTTGTCTATCACCTGTCCCCAGGAAGTCACGCAAAACCAACCCAACGGTCCTCTTAGTGAGCGTCTGCATGTGTCTCCTGATCTTCACCCTCCTCTTCATGTTGGGAGTGGACAACCCTCATAAACAGCTGGGCAAACCTAAAATACAGGAGGACAACATTCTCCCCCCGTCCGACACACACACAGAGAGGGACAGAGGGCCTTGTACCGCAGTGGCAGTCCTGCTGCAGTACTTCCTGTTGGGGACGTTCACCTGGAACACGCTGTACGCCACACATGTCTTCCTAATGATCAGAAACAGCCTGGCCACCAGCCCGTCACACTTCACAGCCTATACAATGGCCATCGGATGGGGTAGGACAGCATGGAGAAACATCAAGTATTTAGTAGTTTCAGAAGCTTTGGTGGAATTAGCCCTTGGCTCCTTGAACTAAAACTAATGCTTGGTGATATTTTCAGGCTCTAATAAGCCTGAAATAGAACTTAAAAGCAACTTGTATAGTGATGTAATGTCTTTAGAGGATGTATGTGTGGTATATATATACTATGTATATGGCTGCATGCAAATCTACCAGGAAATAACATCATTCTCTCCTTTAGGACTGCCTGCAGTTGTGGTGTCTCTCACCTTAGGAATTAGTTACAGAGTGGATGATCCACTGGGATACAGGCAGGAGGAATTGTAAGAAAATTCTTTACTATACTACTGCTGTATTGTACTATACTGTACTATACTATGCTATACTATACTTTACTGTACTATACTACTACACCTGAGTGCTGTGTTGTACTACAATTTACCTCCTCTTCTGTGGTTATTTTATAATAGGTTCAATTTAAATTAAAGTGGGGCAATGTTTTTATAAAGTTATTACATAACTCATGATGTTAAAGGTTATCCCTATCAATGTTCGTATGCTAATAATAATAATTGGCTAATAATTGGCCAAAGGCAATGTAAATATATTTATTCTTAAAAAAAAGTGATGATCCGTTTTGTTCAAAGGTGTCTTGTTTACTTATGCCACCCACCATGTCTACTTCATACCACGTTATTCAAATCACTGGCATCCTGTTTTGTCACTGTCCCACTCTCTAACTCATTCATTTGACCTGTCAGTTGCTGGCTTGCTGCCCTCGATCCAAAGGGGAACTTTGACTTCAAGCTGCCAATGTTTTGGGGGTTCCTGATACCTGTGGCGTTCATGCTTATCTTCAACACAGTGGTGTTGGTATGTTTTACAGTTACAACAGCCAAGACCAACCCACATTTAACCAGGTAATGTTAACGAGGGAATTTTGGGGACACAAAGTAGAACTTTGTAGTCATAATTGATTTAAATGCCTACTAACGAGCTTGTTAATTTTTAAAAATTGTATTTCAGTGAAAAGCTGTTAAAAATAAAATGTATTATTATTTTGTCATTATTAATTCAGTCATTAGTAATCAAATCATACAATTTAATGAGCACCGTGCACTAACCCACTCAGTCAATGGTAGCATACTGTTCTTATACCACAGCATTACAGCAGTCTATTACAGCAATCTAAGTATGTTGGTTATGTTTCCCAGTACAAGACACACATCGATGAAGAAGAAGTTCCTCAGTAGCTTCTCTCTGGCTGTGGTGCTCGGTCTCTCCTGGATCCTGGGCTATCTGTTGCTCATTCCACAGAACCAGACCATGTACACCATACTCAACATCTCCTTCTGTGTTCTCACCACCACTCAGGTAGTAAACGTATGCACTCACTACTGTAAGTCACTCTGGATAAGAGCGTCTGCTGAATGAATCAAATGGAATCTATAAATACTAGTGTACTATTGTACCACATAATCCAGACATTAATGAAAATTAGACACCTACTAAACACTACTCTTTATGGAAACGCTACCTTTTGTTTTGTCATTTTGTTTGTCCTTGTGTGTTCCTGAAAATCCTTGATAACGTCTTTGTGTTTTTGCTTTCGCTCCACAGGGTTTGCAGATTTTCATTCTGTTCACCGCAAGAACATCAATTGTCAAGAAAATGATGGCAGATGCTTTGAAATCTGTCTCTAGTGTTGAGATCCCACGTCACACCAAGAGGTTCAGTCTATGGCGAGGCAAGCGCAGAGAAAAGGTTGAATCATACACACAGCTGGACACTATTCTGTCAACACATTAACACCTTAACTGCCACATAAAAAGTATTTTCCTGAAAAAATTGTATTTCACCTTAAACTAGAAGCTATTATATGATAGCCTGCACCATCTGCACCAGCAGTAAACAAAGGGGTTAGCATATTTCAACCCTGCAGGCACTTCACAAAACGCTGAAATAAAATATAAAACATGCATTACCTTTGACGAGCTTCTTTTGTTGGCACTCCAATATGTCCCATAAACATCACAATTGGTCCTTTTGTTCCATTAATTCAGTCCATATATATCCAAAATGTCCATTTATAAAGCGCGTTTGATCCAGAAAAAAACAGCTTACAAAAAACGCAACGTCACTAAAAAATATTTCAAAAGTGTCACGAACCGGCTCAAAGCCCGTAACAAAGGGAGACAACGTGGAGATAAGGAGTAGCAAAGTATGTATTTATTAACTAAAGCAACTAAGTATAATATACAATGGTGTGTGTAATCAGTAATCAGTAGTGTAAGTGAGTGTTTTGCATGAATGAATGTGATAATGCAGGGTGATGAAAGGTGCCAAAGCAAACAAACAATAGGCCACCAAGAACCACAACACAATCTACAAAAGGTGTCTGCATGGAGAGAGTCTCCTCCATGAATGTTGAAGAGGTCTATTTATCCTGGGAGACACCTGGCCCAGGTGTTTCCCATGTAGCTGACGACCCTCTCAACTCCGCCCACCGGCATCCTAATAAGGAAACAAGAACAAAGACAGAATATGGCAGACAGAGTGGGAGGGTCGTCACATTCCCCCATAAAACCGGGGACCAACAAGGACCCCGGAACAACATACCAGCCACCCGCGTCCCAAATTGACACAGGCCTCTGCGTCCCAAATTGACACAGGCCTCTGCGTCCCAAATTGACACAGGCCTCTGCGTCCCAAATTGACACAGGCCTCTGCGTCCCAAATTGACACAGGCCTCTGCGTCCCAAATTGACACAGGCCTCTGCGTCCCAAATTGACACAGGCCTCTGCGTCCCAAATTGACACAGGCCTCTGCGTCCCAAATTGGTGAGGGGTTATGTGTTCACACCTCCACCTGCCCCATCCAACCTCCTCCTCCCCAGACCTCAGCAACCTTTGCGCATAGGAAGCAATATTTAAGAGGAAAGAAGAACACAAGACCAGGAGGGAACAGACAGGAAAGATAGAACATGACAACCAGAAAATGACAACCCGAAACAATGGTCAGTCACGTAAACATTAGGAACAGGGCGCACGAGAGAGCGCATCAGCAATCACGTTTTCAGTCCCCCGGATGTGCCTCACATCGAGATGGAATGATTGTAAAAATAAACACCATCGCATTATCCTCTGGTTTGGACACATCATGGACCTCAAAAAAGTGAGGGGGTTATGGTCGGTGTAGACCACAATAGGTACTACCCCCGACCCGACATACACTTCGAAGTGTTGTAGCGCCCAAATGAGTGCTAGCACTTCCTTTTCAATAACCGAATAGTTCAACTGATAATCGTTAAACTTTTTAGAAAAGAAACTAACAGGCCTCTCAATCCCAGACACATCTGCTTGCAGCAAAACTGCACCTGCCCCCACATGACTAGCATCCACCTGCAAGGTAAATGACAAATCCATGCGAGGAGCAGCCAGCACTGGAGTTGAGGTAAGCAATCTCTTTGAATCTTCAAAAGCGTGTTGACAACGAGTAGACCAAACGTAAACAGCCTTAGCTTTCAGCATATCTGTCAAGGGAGCGACCACAGTAGAGAAGTTATTACAAAAACTACGGTAATAACCAATCATGCCCAAGAAACGCATCAGTTCCTTTTTAGTAGTTGGTGGTGGAAAAGCATCAATAGCCACCACTTTAGCCCGAACAGGATGCACTTCACCCTGCCCAACCACTTTTCCAAGGTATGTAACGGTCGCCTGAGCAAACTCACATTTTGCCAGATTGATTGTGAGGCGACCCGCAGCCAGACGTTCAAACAAGGCTTGAATACGGGACAGATGTTCTTCCCAAGTATCTGCATAGATCACTACATCGTCCAAATAAACAGCGCACCCGGTCAGACCGGCGACAACCCTGTTCATAAGTCGCTGAAAAGTGGCAGGTGCATTGCGCAGACCGAAACTCATAACTGAATACGAGTACAGACCAAAGGGTGTAATAAAGGCAGAGATTTCACGTGCCCTACTCGTCAGTGGCACCTGCCAATAGCCTTTTAACAGGTCAAATTTGCTCACAAACTTAGCTGCACCGACTTGATCAACACAGTCCTCCATCCGAGGAAGAGGAAATGAATCTGGCTTTGTGACACTGTTTACCTTACGGTAGTCCGTACAAAAACGGTTTGTTCCATCCG
The DNA here is from genome assembly GCF_021184085.1 of Oncorhynchus gorbuscha. Classification (NCBI taxonomy): domain Eukaryota; kingdom Metazoa; phylum Chordata; class Actinopteri; order Salmoniformes; family Salmonidae; genus Oncorhynchus; species Oncorhynchus gorbuscha. The sequence goes on from NC_060195.1 coordinate 68,074,732, forward strand.
GTTTACTGACCAAGATACAGGGAGAAGCCCAACTGGAGAAAGAAGGCTCTGCTATCTTACTCTCCAGCATGTACTTGACCTCAGCATCCAGACAACGTAGTTTCTCTGAAGAAACTCTATAGAACCGCTGACGAATGGGGTCAGCACCTCCAATGTCAATATCATGTTCTATTAAGTTTGTACGTGTAGGTGTATCAGAAAATAAACCTGGAAATCTCTGAATCAGACCAACCATCTCTTTCCGCTCATCAACAGGTAGGTGAGTGAGAAGACTGTCTAAAATATCCAGTGTTTCTGAATTTTTCAATCTACCCTGCAATATACAATCGTCAGGACCAGGAACATCTTCCTCCTCATGCACAGATCTAGCACGACAAGAACCCAAGGAAACAACGGTATCAGCCAAAAGAACAGGTTTACCGTCCTCTGTAGAATCCCACTGTTCAGTCTCAGAGGAACGTGCATAATAGGGTTTTAACAGATTTACATGGCACAGCTGGTGTGCTTTCCTCCGTTCTGGAGTGGCAACTAGATAATTTTGCTCAGTGTACTGGCGCACCACTGTATATGGACCTTGAAACTTGGCTTGAAAAGGAGAACCAACAATTGGCAGCAGAGCAAGAACCTGGTCACCTGGACTAAAGTGACGAGGCTCAGTTCGGCGATCAAATATGCCCTTCATCCTCTCCTGTGAAGATGATAACTTCTCTTTAGCCATTTCACCAGCGGCATACAGCCGTCGCCGGAAATCACACACATACGAACACAGGGACTGAGGAGGCTCGGGAGACTTCCAGTCATCCTGGAGAACAGATAAAAGTCCACGCACCCTATGTCCAAACACAAGGTCATTTGGACTGAAACCTGTGCTCTCCTGTGAAACTTCCCTAGCGGCTAACAGTAACCAAGGCAACCCCTCCTCCCAATCCTTATCCATCTCAGTACAATAAGCTCTCAACAAAGACTTAAGTGTTTGATGGAAACGTTCCAGTGCTCCTTGACTTTGCGCGTGATAGGCGCTAGACACATTGTGTTTAATATGGAGCTGTTGAAGAACCTGACCAAACAGATTAGAGGTAAAATTAGATCCTTGATCACTCTGAATGACCTTAGGGATTCCAAACAATGAGAGAAACTGAGTCAAAGCTTTTAACACCGATTTAGTCGTGATAGATCGGAGAGGATAGGCAGCAGGAAACCTAGTGGTCTGACACATCACAGTGAACAGGTAACTGCTACCCTTTTTAGAACGAGGCAGAGGACCCACACAGTCAATAATCAGATACTCAAAAGGTTGGCTGAGTACAGGAATAGGAAACAATGGTACTGGTTTAATAGCTTGATTAGGCTTACCAGTTAATTGACAGGTGTGACAAGTTTTGATAAAATCAGAAACATCCCTCTTTAATCTAGGCCAAAAGAAATGTCTTAATATGCGATTGTAGGTTTTCCTCACCCCCATATGTCCAGCAACGTCACTGTGAGAAGTTTCCAACACCAACTCACGAAGCTTAACTGGTACAACAACCTGACTAATTGCCTCCCCCAGAAAAACACTATCATGAGACACCCACTTTCTCATCAGGACATCCTCTTGGAGAAAATAGCCATGGGCGACATCTCCCAACTGTTCTATAGGCACAATTTGATCACGCAACTCTTCCAACGTGGGGTCATCCCGTTGAGCATTGATTAGATCTGAGCGGGTTACAGATAACGGGATAACAGGGAAAACAGTGACATACTTTGTATTATTATCATTAGTCGGCGCAGTGACTAGTTCGCCACGGCTCATAGAACGTGTCACTGCACACGCAGAGAACACCTCTGGGAAACTCTGTACACTCTCATCAGGAATCCCAACAAATGACGGCTTAGTGGAAACCACTAGAGATGGAAACACAACTGGCCATACACGCTCACCTGCTAAGTTATTCCCAAGGATAACGTCGATACCCTCAATAGGCAACGAAGGACGCACCCCCACAACAACTTCACCCTTCACCAGCCCACAATCCAACATCAGTTTATGCAATGGAACTGACAGAGTGTTCAAACCTATTCCCCTAATTAGAACACTATTCCCCGAATCAGTCTCAGCAGAAAAGGGTAACACAGACTCCAACACAAATGATTCAGAGGCACCTGTGTCTCTCAGGATCTTCACTGGCACTAGGTCTTTACTTCCTAACATAGACACAAAACCTTCTGTAATGAAAGGAAAATAGTCTGGATCAATATGGACTTTCACATTCTCCTGGGCCTGAGGAAATGAGTCAAGAATGAACTGATGTGGAACAGGTGCAGCTAACGCAGCAGGCTTAGATTTAGCGTAAGCACCCTTTGACCTGAGAAGTGGACATTCGTTTTTCCAATGACCTGAACCTTGACAGTAGTGACACTCCTGCCCAAAGTCAGCCTTACCATGGGAGTCAGGTTCAACCCTAGTTGAATAGAACTCTGCCCGAGAATCAAAGTATCTCGGTGAGCGAAGCCCAAATCTATCCGAACGCCCCCACTCTTTCCGAATACGGGGTTTTGCAAAGACACTTTTGTGAGTCAACACATACTCGTCCGCCAAAACCGCAGCTTCAGCAACATTCTTTACTTTCTGTTCATTAATATAAGTGGCAATACGATCAGGAATTGTGTCCTTAAATTGCTCTAACATAATCAGATCACACAGCCCTTGGAAAGTCACAACTGCAGAGGCAGAACACCAGCGATTAAACTGTAAAGATAACTGTCGCGCAAACTCAACATGAGTCTGGTTATCGTCCCTTTTTAAAGTTCTAAATCGTTGGCGGTAAGCCTCAGGGACCAATTCATAAATCTGTAACACAGCTGTTTTAACTTTATCATAACTGGCACTGTCGTGTACACTAAGAGCTGAATATGCTTCCTGCGCTTTACCAGTCAGCACACACTGCAACATTAAAGTGCGGTCAGAATCAGGCCAACTCCTAGCGTCAGCAACCCGCTCAAACAACGAAAAGAATGTCTCGGGGTCCCTTTCATTAAACCGAGGCAATAACCGTAAGTTCCCAACAATATCAAATGTCTCTGGGGCACGACCAAAAGCGGAACTACCCCTAGGTAAATCTGGGTCACCTTCCCAAAACAAACTCTCCCCTGAGATCTTTCCTTCCCTAACCAACTCTAAACGTTCTTGTTGCAACTTGATTTTAGCACGCTCCATATCTTGTTTAAATGCCAATTCCTTTTCATATTTCACACGATCATGCTCTAGCTTCTCACGATCATGCTGCCGATCATGCTCTAGCTTCTCACGATCATGCTCTAGCTGTAACAAAAGCAGTTCTTTCTGCTGTTCAAAAAGAAGGCTACTAGGACTAACCGATGGAATGGCCATTGTAACGTTATGGGGAGACAACAAATCCTCAGCAGAGGCTGGCCCGGTGGTAACTTCAAGAATACCACTCTCCATCAGATTGGCTTTCAATATCAACCTAATAGAATTCTTTAGACGTTTATCACTAATCTCAACCTTGTAGTGTTCCGCGACCTTCAACAGCTGTTCTTTAGTACCTAAATCTAACAATTCCTCTGATGGAGAGCGAATGAACTTATCTACATAAGACGCCATAATCACACAAAAAAATTCTCGCTCTTCCCTTCTGCTGAGCACACCAGAACACAACCCGAGAATTGACAATCACCCTGAGCACCACAGAAGAGAGATGAGATATGGAGCTTCCCCAAAACCTACAATAACTCAACCCTAGTCTTCGTGCAGATTTGCGGTGGGAATTTACGCACTGTAGCCCGCTGGCAAGGAAATAGAACTCCCCAGCATGCTGGCAAATTCTACCAAGCCACGGATGTGCCCCCGAGACAACAGCTCAGTCCACAGACACCACACAAAAATAACAAACATTAACCATGCCCAACATATTCCAAAAAATGAAACACGTCGCTAAACCTATCAGGGGAAAAAGGCTATAGCTCCGGGTAGCAAGTTCCACTACCCTACCCAAATCTCCCACCGAGGTACACAGCAGATTACTCACTTCAGACTGACGTCCCAACAGAAAGTAGAACAAGAGTTCAGGCTAGGCAGGGCCTGGAAACTAACCATTATACTCTCTCCAACGCAGCACAAAAACCAAACAACAAAGGCAACCAATACTGGGCCGATCACACTCAAACACCATATTCAAACTAAACACGTACCTCCACGGTCTCCCAAACCAATAGTTCAAAGTATCCCGGATGAGCCCCCACTTGTCACGAACCGGCTCAAAGCCCGTAACAAAGGGAGACAACGTGGAGATAAGGAGTAGCAAAGTATGTATTTATTAACTAAAGCAACTAAGTATAATATACAATGGTGTGTGTAATCAGTAATCAGTAGTGTAAGTGAGTGTTTTGCATGAATGAATGTGATAATGCAGGGTGATGAAAGGTGCCAAAGCAAACAAACAATAGGCCACCAAGAACCACAACACAATCTACAAAAGGTGTCTGCATGGAGAGAGTCTCCTCCATGAATGTTGAAGAGGTCTATTTATCCTGGGAGACACCTGGCCCAGGTGTTTCCCATGTAGCTGACGACCCTCTCAACTCCGCCCACCGGCATCCTAATAAGGAAACAAGAACAAAGACAGAATATGGCAGACAGAGTGGGAGGGTCGTCACAAAAGTTGCCTATAAACTTTGCCAAAATATTTCAAACTACTTTTGTAATAATACTTTAGGTATTTTTAAAAGTTAATAATTGATCAAATTGTAGACGGGGCAATCTGTGTTCAATACAGGAATGAAAACAAACCAGCGCCACTTTTCACATCTTGCGCAACTCACAAAAGTGTACCCAGTTCCAAGTTGGCCTACTTCTTCATTGCACAAAGGAATAACCTCAACCAAATTCCAAAGACTGGTGACATCCAGTGGTGGTGGAAGCTGTAGGAACGGAAAACAGGTTCCTAAGAAATATCCCAATAACAAGTCAGGGAACAGAGAGAGGCAAAACAAGCAAAATTCTGAACAGTTAGTCCTCTGGGTTTTGCCTGCTACATAAGTTCTGTTATACTCACAGACATGAATCAAACAGTTTTAGAAACTTCAGTGTTTTCTATCCAAATCTATGAATAATATGCATATCTTATATTCTTGGCATGAGTAGCAGGAAGTTGAAATTGGGCACGCTATTTATCCAAAAGTGAAAATTCTGCCCCCATAATCTGTAGTTGATCGCAAACATCTGTACCAGACTGAGTAGCCCGATTAGGTTAAACTTAATTTGTATTGGATTTTACATATGCTTCTTAAATCATCTGTACATCATTGTGCATTAATTAATGTCATGTCTGCTTCAGTTACTTATAATGGAAGACAGGCCAAGATAAATGATGACTGATTTCAAAATGATACATTTGTGTCAATATATGAGTATTCATATATATGTAATTTCATTTTTACTGTTTATATGCTCATAATACCTGTAAAATGACATGTCCTGAAAACATTTGTAAAACAAATTGAAGTTAACAGGTTGATATCAATATGAACATATTTTTGGATTTGCATCTTCAAAAAAATCCCATAACAATATTTCTTCATTGTCCATAATAGCTAGCTTTGTCTAAATAGCATTACTTTAATGGGCATCTCAACTGCCTGGTAGAGCATATTTTTCAAGAGTTCCTCAAATTAATAAATAACAACATATCAGTAATTTCAGGATACCAAAATTATACTTGAGGTCAGCAACATTGTACTGTGATGTCATATCCTGTTTTAAACACAAGTAGTACTGAAAATGTGTGATCAATCAGGATAGGATTTTCTCACGTTCATGTCTTCGCTCACCTGCACATCTATGAATGTTTGTGTAAAAAAATGTAGGAGTCCAATAATGAAAATCACATGATAATTGTAATAATTGGCATGATAAAATATGGTAAATAAAATGCATATGTTTAATTTCATATAATTTGGTTGTCAACTGTTCAGTTGAGCTGCCTCTTAAAGGGTTAATTTTTACCTAGTTATTCACAACAAAAAAGAAAGAAAATATGTAATTTTTTATTTCACCTTTATTTAACCAGGTAGGCCAGTTGAGAACAAGTTCTCATTTACAACTGCGACCTGGCCAGTTAAAGCAAAGCCTTATCTCAGTTCACTGGTCACGATGGCTACACCCATCCGTAGCACGCGCTCCAGCAGGTGTATCTCACTGATCATCCCTAAAGCTAACGCCTCATTTGGCCGCCTTTCGTTCCAGTACTCTGCTGCCTGTGACTGGAACGAACTGCAAAAATCGCTGAAGTTGGAGAATTTTATCTCCCTCACCAACTTCAAACATCAGCTATCTGAGCAGCTAACCGATCGCTGCAGCTGTACATAGTCTATTGGTAAATAGCCTACCCATTTTCACCTACCTCATTCCCATACTGTTTTTATACTGTTTTTATTTATTTTTCTGCTCTTTTGCACACCAATATCTCTACCTGTACATGACCATCTGATCATTTATCACTCCAGTGTTAATCTGCAAAATTGTAATTATTCGCCTACCTCCTCATGCCTTTTGCACACATTGTATATAGACTGCCCCTTTTTTTCTACTGTGTTATTGACTTGTTAATTGTTTACTCCATGTGTAACTCTGTGTTGTCTGTTCACACTGCTATGCTTTATCTTGGCCAGGTCAAAGTTACAAATGAGAACTTGTTCTCAACTAGCCTACCTGGTTAAATAAAGGTTAAAAAAAAAGTGTGACAAAAACAACAACACAGAGTTACACATGGGATAAACAAACATACAGTCAATAACACAATAGAAAAATCTGTATACAGTGTATGCGAATGAAGTAAGGAGCTACGGCAATAAATTGGCCAATAGTGGTGAAGTAATTACAATTTAGCAATTAAAACACTGGAGTGATATATGTGCAGATATCAACGGATGTGCAAGTAGAAATACTGTTGTGCAAAAGAACAGAAAAACAAAAAACAAATATGGGGATGAGGTAGGTAGTTGGTTGGATGGGCTATTTACAAATGGGCTGTGTACAGCTGCAGTGATCGGTAATCTGCTCTGACAGCTGACGCTTAAAGTTAGTGAGGGAGATATAAGTCTCCAACTTCAGTGATTGCGTGAAGGAGAAGCGGGGGGGGGGGGCTAGTTGCTTCAGGGGGTGCAGAGCTGTTGGCCGGGGTTGGGGTAGCCAGGTGGAAAGCAAGGCCAGCCGTTTGGGAATGCTGATTGAAATTCTTGATTATGGTGGATTTATCGCTGGTGACAGTGTTACCTAGCCTCAGTGCAGTGGGCAGCTGCGAGGAGGTGCTCTAATTCTCCATGGACTTTAGTGTCCCAAAACATTTTGGAATGAGTGCTGCAGGATGCAAATTTCTGTTTGAAAAAGCGAGCATTTGCTTTCCTAACTGACTGTGTATTTTTGGTTCCTGACTTCCCTGAAAAGTTCCATATTGCGGGGACTATTCGAAGCTAGTGCAGTGTGCCACAGGATCTTTTGTGCTGGTCAAGGGCAGTCAAGTCTGGAGTGAACCAAAGCTATATCTATTCTTACTTCTACATTTTTTGAATGGGGCATGCTTATTTAAGATGGTGAGGAAGGCACTTTTTAAGAACAACCAGGCATCCTTAACTGATGGGATGAGGTCAATATCCTTCCAGGTCGAAAGGCCTGCTTGCAGAAGTTTTTTAGGGAGCTTTTGACAGTGATGAGAGGTGGTCGTTTGACCGTGGACCCATAACAGACGCAGGCAATGAGGCAGTGATTGCTGAGATCCTGGTTGAAAACAGCAGAGGTGTATTTAGAGGGCAAGTTGGTCAGGATGATATCTATGAGGTGCCCATGTTTACGGATTTTGGGTTGTATCTGGTAGGTTCCTTGATCATTTGTGTGAGATTGAGGGCATCTAGCTTAGATTTTAGGAGGGGTGTTAAGCATATCCTAGTTTAGGTCACCTAATGGTACGAACTCTGATGATAGATGGGGGGGCAATCAATTCTCATATGGTGTCTAGGGCACAGCTGGGAGCTGAGGGAGGTCTTTAACAAGCGGCAACAGTGAAAAACTATTTCTGGAGAGATGGTTTTTTAAAATTAGTAGCTCGAACTGTTTGGGCATAGACCTGGATAGTAGGACAGAACTCTGCAGGCTATCTCTACAGTAGATTGCAACTCTGCCTCCTTTAGCAGTTCTGTCTTGATGGAAAAGTTTGTAATTGGGGATGGACATTTCTGAATTTTTGTTGGCCTTCCTAAGCCAGGATTCAGACACGGCTAGGACATTAGGGTTGGTGGAGTGTGCTTAAGCAGTGAATAAAGCAATTCAGGGAGGCTGCTTCTGATGTTAACATGCATGAACCAAGGCTTTTCCGGTTACAGAAGTAATCAAATGAGAAGCGCCTGAGGAACACACAGAGCCTGGGTTAACCTCCACATCACCAGAGGAACAGAGGAGGAATAGGATAAGGGGACGGCTAAAGGCTATTAGAACTGGTTGTCTAATGCGTTTGGAACAGAGAGTAAAAAGAGCAGACTTCTGGGCATGGTAGGATAGATTCAGGGTATAATGCACAGACAATGGCATGGTAGAGTGCGAGTACGGTGGAGGTAAACCTAGGCATTGAGTGATGATGAGAGAGGCTGCATCTCTGGAAGCGCCAGGTAAGCTAGGGGTGGTCAAGCTAGCTAACCGAGGCATGTAGATCAGGACTAGGGGCTCCGCAGTAAAACAAAACAATGAGAGCTACCCTAAACAACAGTATGCAAGGCATATTGACATTAGAGGGAGACATAAAGCAATCACAGGTGTTGATTGGGAGGGCTAAGACAACAATGGGTAAACAGCTACGACAACAATAACGGGTAAATGGCAATGAATGGGAAGAGAGGGTCAGTTAGCTACACACAGGGCCTGAGTTCGAGGCTTGGGCCGACAGATAAACACAATGAAGTACCGTGTTCATGAACTGTCCAGTAAGCATCAGCTGTGTAGCTGAGTGATCATAGGTTCCAATAAGCAGTAATGGACGAAAGAGGGAGCCGCTCGGCAGTCGTCACTATGCTAGGCGAGTGGGAGACATGGCTCTCAGAGTTAAACGGCCGCGTCTAGTAGCTGGGTCCTCACCGACATCAACGACGCAGAGGCCGGTTGAGAGCACATCAGCCGAAATATGTCAGCAGACCAGTTGTGATGGATCGGCGGGGCTCTGTGTCGACAAGGGTCCAGGCCAATTGGCAAGAGAGGTATTGTAGTTGGTGTACTACTAAATGGGCCTAGTTCGAGGCTAACTGGTGCTTGCTTCCGGACAAGGGCATTAGCCATGATAGCCATTCGGTAGCAGCTACCTAGCTGCGATAATCCGGTGTAATGGTCCAGAGCTTGGGGCAGGAATCCGGTGAGCAGTCCGATATGCTCAGGACTGATATCGCGCTGTGCACACTGGCTGTCACGCCCTGAACTTAGTGAGCTGTTTTATTTCTCTATTTGGTTAGGTCAGGGTGTGATGTGGGGTGGGCATTCTATGTTTTGTATTTCTGTGTGTTTGGCCGAGTGTGGTTCCCAATCAGAGGCAGCTGTCTATCGTTGTCTCTGATTGGGAATCATACTTAGGCAGACAGTTGCCACCTTAGTTGTGGGTAGTTGTCTTTGTTAGTGGCCTGTATAGCCCTAGTAAGCTTCACATTCGTTTTTGGTTTTTCTTGTTTTGTTGGCGACATTCTTAATAAAGAAAATGTACGCTCACCACGCTGCACCTTGGTCAGGTCATTTCCCTGACGATGTTCGTGACAGAACTACCCACCACAAACAGACCAAGCGGCATGGCCGGGAGGAGCAGTGTTTTCTGGAGGAATAGACATGGGGGAGGAGATCTTGGAAGGCATGGGACCCTGGGCAAAGGCTGGAGAGTATCGGCGTCCAAGGGAGGAGATAGAGGCGGCAACAATACGAGGAGTTGGCACAGCGGAGCAGGTACGTGAGGGAGCCGCAAAAATGTATTTTTTGGGGGAACACGAGGAGATTGGCTGAGTCAGGTTGGAGACCTGAGCCAACTCCTCGTGCTTACCGTAGGGAATGTGGTACTGGTCAGGCACCGTGTTATGCGGTGGAGCACACGTTGTCTCCAGTGCGTGTTCAGAGCCCGGTGCGCTACATTCCAGCTCCCCTCATTGGATGGGCTAGAAGTGGGCATCCAGCCAGGATGGATGGTGCCGGCTCAGCGCGTCTGGCCTCCAGTGCGTCTCTTCGGCCCAGGATATCCTGCGTCGGCTCTGCATACTGTGTCTCCGGTATGTCTGTACAGGCCAGTGCGTCCTGTGTCAGCGCCCTGCATTTTCCGGGCGAAGGTAACCATCCAGCCAGGACGGGTTGTGTAGGCTCTACGCTCGAGACCTCACACTGGGCCATGAAGGCGCACTGATCCGGTGCCTGCTCCAAGAACCAAGCTTCCAGTATGTCACCCCAGCCTCGTGAGTCCGGTGCCTGCTCCAAGAACCAAGCTTCCAGTATGTCTCCACAGCCTGGTAAGCCCTGTGGCAGCTCCACGCAGCAGGCTGCCTATACGTCTCCTCACTCACTCCAGTGATGAACCATGACACGAAGCCTTCAGTGATGATCCACGGCCCGGGGCCTGCAGCGAAGGTTCCCAGTCTGGGACATGCAGAGAGGGTCCCCAGTCAGTCCGGGGCTTGCGGCGAGGGGGGGGGGGGGGGGGGGGGGGGGGGGGGGGGGGCGGTACTGTCACGCCCTGAACTTAGAGAGCTGTTTTATTTCTCTATTTGGTTAGGTCAGGGTGTGATGTGGGGTGGGCATTCTATGTTTTGTATTTCTGTGTGTTTGGCCGAGTGTGGTTCCCAATCAGAGGCAGCTGTCTATCGTTGTCTCTGATTGGGAATCATACTTAGGCAGCCAGTTTTGCCACCTTAGTTGTGGGTAGTTGTCTTTGTTAGTTGCCTGTATAGCCCTAGTAAGCTTCACGTAAATTTTGGGTGTTTCTTGTTTTGTTGATGATTTTCTTAATAAAGAAAATGTACGCTCACAACGCTGCACCTTGCTCAGGTCATTTCCCTGACGAAGTTTGTGACACTGGCAGATATTATCCGGGTTAAAGTGGCTGGTGTCTGTGCTAAAGGTAAAGCCTGCTAGCAGTGGCTAACAATGACTAAATAGCTAGTAGCTAATTAGCTGGCCAGGTTCTGAAGGCTAGCTTCCGATTGAGGTTCCAGTTATAAGGTCTAAACAAAATAGCAGATCCGTACCATGTTGGGTGAGGTGGGTTGCAGGAAGGTATATTTAATTTGAAAATGGAAAAAGAGATTGAAATACAGAAAATATTTACACGGGACAAAGACGAGACAAAGACAAACACGTCTTGCTGCTACGCCATCTTGGATTGGAAATCATCTAATTGATTGGCTGCAAGTTCAACCTGTCAATATCTCATAGACCTCCATTATTGCCTATAGTTATACACACACCATTTATATCTATCAAAAGTGTTATTGTCCAAAAATGTTTTGACCATGCACATGTTTGTAAATACTTTATGTACCTATGTTCTTTATGAATGTTGACTGTTTTGAATAAATCTGATTATTCTCTTATTCTCTGTGACTAATACAATTTGATTTGCCTACTAGCCAAATAAAGTGCGGAGCATGCATGATGCGTACAACTCATCATTCCAACATTTTGAACATTTAATGAATCCTTCATTCAGTTCAGTCAATCAGTATGTCATCAATTCTGTCATTTGTCTGAGTTGCAATAGGAACTAAATTGAAGAGAATAGAACAGTCATCCATTTGTTTATTGAAATAACATATTCTTCAAAGTTCTTTAGCCTATCACTTTAATAATTCAATGTTTAATTTAGGCCTATATTTCTGAAAAAATAGGCCTTCAACTTGTAGGCATTGCAATTTAGGCTATCATTTTGGGTACTGGTGTTTTGCGGAATAATTTTAGAACTCTGTGTTTTATAACTGTTTTAATAATAGGCCTCCCCTCACAGCCCTCTAGAAATAGTTTCTAAATAAAACATTTACAAAATAGTTGAAGAAGCACATGCAGTGGCTCATAGGGAAAACAGATCTGGCAATAAGAACAGGCTATAGATAGTCTTGACCATTTCGCTCAATATTTTTTTTGTCTCATTCATTGATATGGATATAGCCTCTGCATAATGGGGTTGTGTAACGCAAATGTCTATAACAAGCCTACATACAGAGTGGAACTTACAAATACAACAGTCAAAATGACTAATACAAGGCCTACAGTCCATGCTCCCAAATACTGGGGAAAAAATTACATTTTCTTATTTAACTAGACAAGTGAGTTAAGAACAAATTCTTATTTTCAATGATGGCCTAGAACAATGTCTTGTTTAGGGGCAGAATGACAGATTCTTACCTTCTCAGCTCAGGGATTTGATCTTGCAACCTTTTGGTTGATCACCACAGTAGTCTCAAGCGGCTATACAAATAAATTATGTAGTTATATGGCCATTAAATAACACAACAGCATTGCATATTTAGTGAGCAGAATAGGCCTAGTCTAAATCATATTTACTTTCTATTTTGCAGCTCAGGTGGTTATTCAAGGCTCTTCTGTGTCTATATAGTATTATTCTCACACAAGTCATTTGCTGAAGGCCCAAGCCTATACTACGCCATCTACTGGTATATGACATGCTGCGCGAGCGTTGCAAAATACATTTACACATACATGTTATTCAATCATTGCATCCAAACTGCTCACACGCGTCAACGAGCGTCTGTATAAACAGGCGCTAAAATAGAACTTGGTTCTATTTGTGATGCTTGATTTGCTGCAAGTCCTGCCTCTCCCATTGCATCATTGGTTTAGGAGCATATACCCATGTGCCATCTCCTCATTGGTTTTTAGGAGCATATGCCCACATGGGTGATTGAAAGATGAACTGAAGTCCACATTCCAGTCGGTAGTGGTGATGCTTGGTTGAGAGGAGAGATTACTAGAAACAAACTTTTATCTGTGAATTAATTGTCGGAGAAGAGGATTTTGTGCATTTTAGGTAAAATAACAACCCAATGTTTTTATCCCAGGGCAAATTAGCTGGCTAAATTGGCATACATGTTTAATGCTTTTCGACCTCACCCCAAACTAATATAGTTGGTTCAGAGTTTGTTATGATATTTAAACCTGCCTGTCCTGATCACGTTTTGTGTGGGTGGACAAAATCAACATGCGAGCGGTCTGGTCAGCACGTTAGCGAGCTAACTTAGTTACTCTTTGATAACTCAATAGAAAAACGAATAACGACAATCAATAACTTATTACTATATCTAGGTACTGGATGTGAGTCCTTGACTAGGGCAACCTTGTGGACAGGAAACGTTATCCTCCTTGCTAGCTACCAATAACCATAACGGTATTTGGTTGTTAAACAGTGGCTAGCTTGACACAGGCTTACTCCTTGCACCACAAAGTGTATTTTTGTCAGTGACATGAGCTAACTAGCTAGGCCATATCATATGCCATGAGCAGAGATTGACTGTGTAAGCTAGTTAGTTAGCTAGCTTTGTGTCATTAGCTAGCTAGTGCTATCTAGATTTACATTAGCTACCAAAATGTGAAGTAATTATTACTCCTCAGTTGAGTTTGACAACACAATCCTTACATGAGAATTAGGCGGACCAGCACCATGTCGCTCTTCTCACACAGACATATTGCTACTCCGGCGGGAGCATGAGACTTGAAAATGTGCAGAAAACCTCTTTCTGGTTTCCCTGTTTTTTTTAACTGTGTTATGCTTGTTCACGTAGCACTCCTCACAGGCGTTACGTTTTTTTGTTGGTATTTGGTATTTTATTAGGATCCCCATTAGCTGTTGCAAAAGCAACAGCTACTCTTCCTGGGGTTCAACACAAAACATGAAACATAATACAGAAGAACATCATCATACAAGAACAGCTCAAGGACAGAACTACATACATTTTTAGAAAGGCACACGTAGCCTACATATCAATGCATGCGCACAAACTATCTAGGTCAAATAGGGGAGAGGTGTTGCTTTATCTGTTTTTTGAAACCAGGTTTGCTGTTTATTTGAGCAATATGAGATGGAAGGAAGTTCCATGCAATAAGGGCTCTATATAATACTGTATATTTTCTTCAATTTGTTCTGGATTTGGGGACTATGAAAAGACCCATGGTGGCATGTCTGGTGGGATAAGTGTGTGTGTCAGAGCTGTGTGTAAATTGACAATGCAAACAATTAGGGATTTTCAACACATTAATGTTTCTTATAAAAAAGAAGAAGCAAGTCTCAAGTCATAGCCAAGAGAGACTGGCACGCATAGTATCTATATTTATATAGCCCTCTGATTACAACGAAGAGCCACACGAGCCGCTCTGTTCTGGGCCAGCTAAAGCTTAACTAGGTCTGTCCTTGCCTCGCTGGACCACACAACTGAACAATAATCAAGATTAGACAAAACTAGATCCTGCAGAACTTGCTTTTTGGAGTGTGGTGTCAAAAAAGCAGAGCATCTCTTTATTACAGACCTCTATTTGTAACCATTGAATCTATATGTTTTGACCATGACAGTGTACAATCTAAGGTAACGCCAAGTAATTTAGTATCCTCAACTTGTTCAACAGCCACACCATTCATTACCAGATTCAGCTGAGGTCTAGCACTTAAGGAATAGTTTGTACCAAATACAATGCTCTTAGTTTTAGAGATGTTCAGGACCATTTTATAACAGGCCACCCATTCCAAAACAGACTGCAACTCTTTGTTAATGGTTTCAGTGACTTCATTAGCTGTGGTTGAGTTTTGTCATTATTGGCCGTTAACAATACTTTTTCCACCTCTCCCACACTGACTTTACAAAATTCAAACTTGCACTGCTTTTATTTCATTATTTGTTTTTTTATGCATGAATATAATTGCTCACTGTTTGTCGTGGGCATTTCCTGCTTAAGTTTGCCCACTTTGCCAATGAAATAATCATTAAAATAATTGGCAACATCAAATAGTTTTATGATGAATAAGCCATCTGATTCAATGAAAGATGGAGATGAATTGGTTTTTCTGCCCATAATTTAATTTAAAGTACTCCACATTTCTTTATATCATTGACTTTGGCTTCATAATAAAGTTTCTTCTTCTTTTTGTTGAGTTTAGTCACATAATTTCTCAATTTGCAGTAAGTCAGCCAGTCAGATGTACAGCCAGACTTATTAGTCACTCCTTTTGCCCCATGTCTTTCAACTATACATTTTTTTACTTCCTTGTCAATCCATGGAGCCTGAACAGTTCTAACAGTTCGTTTCTTAACAAGTGGATGTTTATCAATAATTGGAAGAAGCAATTTCATAAATTCAGATGAAACTGGCAAAACTCTGAAAGGTACGATTATATGTCAGATTTGTTCAAGCCTAAAATGTTAGTCTGTAATCGTAACGTGGTGTTCATATGTTCACAGATGAAATGTCATGTTTACGTTTCACATATTTCTTATGAGCCTAACAATTTACATATGGATTTTCTTACTATCCTAACGATGCTATCTGGCTCCATACTGGCTCACCAAAAAAAAGTGTCACGGAAAGCAAGCTTGGATTTTGGCGTCACTCCTTTCAAATCCCATTGACAGCATAAGTCACTGACAGATAAACTTGCATTTTTGCATCTCGTTGTGTTGTTGTCCCCCGGTGGCCCTTTCCTAAATTATCCATGGATGGAGATAGGGATTTGTTGTTTTATTTATCCTCCGTAATGGTGATTCTGATCCAACCATTAATTCATACATTGTTGTGCCACTGGCCTGAGAGGATGGAAGTTCAATATGTAGCTACAGTAACGTTAGATGTAACTGTAACAGTATAATTTTAAACCGTCCCCTCGCCCATACCCGGGTGCGAACCAGGGACCTTCTGCACACATCAACAACAGTCACCCACGAAGCATCGTTACCCATCGCTCAACAAAAGCCGCGGCCCTTGCAGAGCAAGGGGAACTACTACTTCAAGGTCTCAGAGCAAGTGACGTAACCGATTGAACCGCTATTTAGCGCGCACCGCTAACTAAGCTAGCCATTTCACATCCGTTACATAACGTTAGAAGGCTAATGTTGCCTCGAATTGAAGTTAGGCTAGCGAACAAGCATTTTAGTCAGGTAGCCTAGGACAACAAACAAATAAAAGCGTGGACTGCTGTATGACAGAGTGATAAGACCGTGTCCTCAACATGAAAGAGAGGAGGATGGCATTGGCGTTTCTCTACAAGTAGGGTGAGTCAACATGTTTTTCTACTTGCACACAGAAATCAGAACCAGGACAGCCACATCATATTTAGCTTACATTGATTGGACTAAATTGTTTTGGTATCTTTTTTGTTGTGACTGTATTAGACAAAGCAGAGGTGATTCAATGATCAAATGTTGAAGTTGAAATGGTGCTGGAATAGTGGAGGCAGCTCCCGTTTTCTTTGCGACTTGCGGTAACACTGGTTCTAATTCAATAGTTGTTTAGTGGTCATAAAATGTTGAAACATTAACTTGCTTGATAATGCCTTAGGTCACGTAACTGTCTGTTACTGTACAATATGCTTTGTGGACTTCATTGGACAGAGCTATCTGGTTTTGTGATAAAACAAAGGTGTGGTTGAATTTATTCTGCCACTTTGTCTTCTTTTGTCTCGGCCTTTAGACCTATATATCACTTTCGCAAAGCATATGAATTAGGTAATAGCACAATTATCACAACACAGGTTGTAATATGGCTTTTTTTTTGTTGGGGGGGGTTTGGCTTCACCAGTGATTTTACCCAGGCACCGCTGCTGATAGTCTACACCTGTTGATTAGAAGCATGTGTCAAGTACAATTTTATTTGATTTTGAAGCAGCCTCTGTCTACCTTCAACTGCCATGTGGTGGCGCCAAACTCTTCCTCTAAATGAGGATTTCTTATGGCAGTGGAACGTTCCATCCAAACTGTTCACCAGTCTTCCTCATTATTGTGCAGATAAATAGAGATGTTTATGAAAACACTTTGAGCATATTCACTGTCACTTATGTATGTCTAATTTCAATAATTCAAGGTTCATTTGTTTCATAAGGTTCATTTAGGGGTACAAGATTCAAGAGCCTTTGAACGGGGTATGGTAGTAGGTGCCAAGCACAACGGTTTGGGTCAAGAACTGCAACGTTGCAGGGTTTTTCACACTCAACTGTTTCTATGTGTATCAGAAATGGTGCACCACTCAAAGGACATCCAGCCAACTTGACACAACTGTGGGAAGCATTGGAGTCAACATGGGCCAGCATCCTTGTGGAATTCTTTTGACATCTTGCAGTGTCCATGCCTTTATGAGCCGAGGCTATTCTGAGGGCTAAGGGGGGGTGGGGTTGTTCCTAATGTTTGGTATACTCAGTGTATGATGATGATGAGACGTTTCTTGTATGATGCAGAACTGTATTGGAAAGTTGCTTTCCTTTCCGGTATGCAAAGAAGTATGATACATTGAACTTTTATCAATTGATTTTAACCAACATATAACCTTACTGTTTTTACAGTTTGGTTTATGAAATTAAGTTGAGTCTTTCTCAGTTTAATCCTAGTAAAAATTCCCTGTTTTAGGTCAGTTAGGATCAACCACTCTATTTTAAGAATGTGAAATGTCAGAATAATAGTAGAGAGAATGATTTATTTCAGCTTTTATTTCATCACATTTTCAGTGGGTCAGAAGTTTACATACACTCAATTAGTATTTGGTAGGATTGCCTTTAAATTGTTTAATTTGGGTCCAACCTTATGGGTAGCCTTCCACAAGCTTCCCACAATAAGTTGGGTGAATTTTGGCCCATTCCTCCTGACAGAGCTGGTGTAACGGAGTCAGGTTTGTAGGCCTCCATGCTCACACACACTTTTTCAGTTCTGCCCACAAATCTTCCATGGGATCGAGGTCAGGGCTTTGATGGCCACTCCAATACCTTAACTTTGTTGTTCTTTTGCCATTTTGCCACAAATTTGGAACTATAGTTGTGGTCATTGTCCATTTGGAAGAACCATTTGCCACTAACCTTTAACTTCCTGACTGATGTCTTGAGATGTTGCTTCAAAATATCCATATAATTTTCCTCCCTCATGATGCCATCTATTTTGTGAAGTGCACCAGTCCCTCCTGCAGCAAAGTACCCCCACAACATGATGCTGCTACTCCTGTGCTTCACAGTTGGGATGTTGTTCTTCGGCTTGCAAGCCTCCCCCTTTTTCCTCCAAATGTAACGATGGTCATTATGGCCAAACAGTTTTATTTTTGTTTCCTCAGACCAGAGGACATTTCTCCAAAAAGTACAATCTTTGTCCCCATGTGCAGTTGCAAACCATAGTCTGGCTTTTTTCTGGCGGTTTTGGAGCGGTGGCTTCTTCCTTGCTGAGCTACCTTTCAGGTTATGTCGATCATAGGACTCCCTTTACTGTGGATATAGATACTTTTGTACCTGTTTCCTCCAGCATCTTCACTAGGTCCTTTGTTGTTGTTCTGGGATTGATTTGCACTTTTCGCACCAAAGTACGTTCATTTCTAGGAGACAGAACATCTCCTTCCTGAGCGGTATGATGGCTGCGTGTCCCATGGTGTTTATACTTGCGTACTATTGTTTGTACAGATGAACGTGGTACCTTCAGGCGTTTGGAAACTGCTCCCAAGGATGAACCAGACTTGTGGTCGACATAATTTTTTTTTTTAGGTCTTGGCTGATTTTCTTTGGATTTTCCCATGATGTCAAGCATAGAGGCGCTGCGTTTGAAGGTAGGCCTTGAAATACATCCACAGAAACACCTACAAATTAACTAAAATTATGTAATTTAACCTATCAGTAGCTTCTAAAGCCATGACATCATTTTCTGGAATTTTCCAAGCTGTTTAAAGGCACAGTCAACTTAGTGAATGTAAACTTCTGGCCCACTGGAATTGTGATACAGTGAAATAATCTGTCTGTAAACAATTGTTGGAAAAATGACTTGTGTCACGCACAAAGTAGATGTCCTAACCGACTTGCCAAAGCTATAGTTTGTTAACATGACATTTGTGGAGTGATTGAAAAATGACTATGACTCCAACCTAAGCTTGTCCTGCGTTGCATATAAATTGATGTGGTGCCTGTTCATTTATCATGAATCACAGCCTACTTCGCCAAACGGGTGATGATTTAACAAGCGCATTCGCGAAAAAAGCACTGCCGTTGCACCAATGTGTACCTAACCATAAACATCAATGCCTTTCTTAACATCAATACACAAGTATATATTTTTAAACCTGCATATTTAGTTAATATTGCCTGCTAACATTAATTTCTTAACTATGGAAATTGTCACTTCTCTTGCGTTCTGTGCAAGCAGAGTCAAGGTATATGCTGCAGTTCGGGCTGCCTGGCTCCTTGCCAACTGTGTGAAGACCATTTCTTCCAAACAAAGAATTGTACATAGTTATGACATAACATTGACGGTTGTGCAATGTAACAGCAATATTTAGACTTAGGGATGCCACCCCATAGATAAAATACGTAACGGTTCCGTATTTCACTGAAAAAATAAATGTTTTGTTTTCGAAATGATAGTTTACACATATGACCATATTAATGATTTCTGTGTGTTTTTATTATGTTATAATTAAGTCTATGATTTGATATTTGATAGAGCTGTCTGGCTGGGCGGTGGTAGGCAGCAGCAGTCTTGTTAGCATTAATTCAAACAGCACTTTCCTGTATTTGCCAGCAGCTCTTCGCTGTGCTTCAAGCATTGCGAGGTTTATGACTTCAAGCCTATCAACTCCCGAGATTAGGCTGGCAATACTATAGTGCCTATAAGAACATCCAATAGTCAAAGGTATATGAAATACAAATGGTATAGAGAGAAATAGTCCTATAATTCCTATAACTACAACCTAAAACTTCTTACCTGGGAATATTGAAGACTCATGTTAAAACGAACCACCAGCTTTCATATGTTCTCATGTTCTGAGCAAGGAACTTAAACGTTAGCTTTTTTACATAGCACATATTGCACTTTTACTTTCTTCTCCAACCCTTTGTTTTTGCATTATTTAAACCAAATTGAACATGCTTCATTATTTATTTGAGATTAAATAGATTTTATTGATGTATTATATTAAGTTAAAATATGTGTTAATTTAGTATTGTTGTAAATGTCATATTTACAAATATATATATATTAAAAATCATCCGATTTAAATCGGTATCTACATTTTTTTGTCCTCCAATAAATCGGCACTGGTGTTGAAAAATCAGAATCGGACGACCTCTAATACCTAACCCTGGATCTAACACTGCTCCACTCCACACCACTACAGTACTCGTGGCTAAAAGTTTTGAGAATGACAGAAATATTAATTTCCAAAGTTTGCTGCTTCAGTGTCTTTAGATATTTTTGTCAAATGTTACTATTGAATACTGAATCATAATTACAAGCATTTCATAAGTGTCAAAGGCTTTTATTGACAATTACATGAAGTTGATGCAAAGAGTCAATATTTGCAGTGTTGACCCTTCTTTTTCAAGACCTCTGCAATCCATCCTGGCATGCTGTCAATTCACTTCTGGGCCACATCCTGACTGATGGCAGCCCATTCTTGCATAATCAATGTTTGGAGTTTGTCAGAATTTGTGGGTTTTTGTTTGTCCACCCGCCTCTTGAGGATTGACCACAAGTTCTCAATGGGATTAAGGTCTGGGGAGTTTTACTGGCCATCGACCCAAAATATCGATGTTCCACAAGCCACTTAGTTATCACTTTTGCCTTATGGCAAGGTGCTCCATCATGCTGGAAAAGGCATTGTTCGTCACCAAACTGTTCCTGGATGGTTGGGAGAAGTTGCTCTCGGAAGATGTGTTGGTACCATTCTGTATTCATGGCTGTGTTCTCAGGCAAAATTGTGAGTGAGCCCAATCCCTTGGCTGAGAAGCAACCCCACACATGAATGGTCTCAAGATGCTTTACTGTTGGAATGACACAGGACTGATGGTAGTGCTCACCTTGTCTACTCCGGACAAGTTTTTTTCCAGATGCCCCAAACAATCGGACTTTACCCCAGTCCTCAGCAGTCTGTCCCTGATGTTTTTCCTGGAGAGAAGTGGCTTCTTTGCTGCCCTTCTTGACACCAGGCCATCTTCCAAAAGTCTTTGCCTCAATGTGTGTGCAGATGCACGCACATTGGATCATCAAGAATTTTCCATGCTCCATGACTGTCTACCTTTTTGTTTGACTTTTATCAAGCTGAACAGAGTGAAGAGAATGAATGTAGGTTCATTATCATTTCAACACAGTTTAGATTTGGGTTGAGTCATTCCAATGTCGTTTTTTTTTCTCCAGAAGATCACAATAAATATTTGAATTCATTAGGGATCCCCATTAGCCTCTTCCTGAGATCCTAACACCGAACCCAAACCGCCTGCGCAGGGGCGCTATCATGCATAAATGTATTTTGCCCCCCCACACCAAACGTGATCACGACATGCAGGTTAAAATATCAAGACAAACTCTGAACCAATGACATTAATTTGGGGACAGGTCGAAAATCATTAAACATTGATGGCAATTTGGCTAGTTTGCTTGCACTTGCTAGCTAACGTTAATTTGTCTGATTTAGCTAGCTTGCTGTTGCTAGC
This sequence comes from Oncorhynchus gorbuscha, assembly GCF_021184085.1. NCBI lineage: Eukaryota > Metazoa > Chordata > Actinopteri > Salmoniformes > Salmonidae > Oncorhynchus > Oncorhynchus gorbuscha. Next base: position 68,096,406 of record NC_060195.1, read on the forward strand.
TAATTTATCCTGGGATATAAACATTGAGTTGTTATTTTACCTGAAATGCACAAGGTCTTCTACTCCGACAATTAATCCACACATAAAACGGCCAAACGAATTGTTTCTAGTCATCTCTCCTCCTTCCAGGCTTTTTCATCGTTTAACTTATATGGTGATCGCATCTAAACTTTCATTGTATTTATTACCACGACTACCCACAAAACAGTTTGTCTTTCAGCCACCCATGTGGGTATAACCAATGAGATGGCATGTGGGTACCTGCTTCTATAAACCAATGAGGAGATGGGAGAGGCAGGACTTTCAGCGCGATCTGCATCAGAAATAGGAATGAGTTCTATTTTAGCCCTTAGCGTCGCTGACGCTCGTTGGCGCGCGAGCAGTATGGGTGTAATAATTGAATAAAATGGATTTCTACATTTATTTTGCGACGCTCGCGCATGCGACGTGTCCGGTCTGGTCAGCATGTAACACATTAAGACGCTTACATTACATAAAACAAAATATAAAACAGTACATCATATAACATTATTACACCACTACATATCTACAATGCAAAATGTATAATACCACCGTACAACAATATTACAATGTACGTGTGCAGAGTATGTGTGCTAGAGCTTGTGTGCGTGTCCGTTTTGTCTGTACCTGAGTTTTTTCAATCTTATTCTATTGCTTAAATGAGTTACCTGATGTGGAATAGAGTTCCATGTAGTCATGGCTCTATGTAATACTGTGTGCATCCCATAGTCTGTTTTGGAATAGGTGATTGTGAAGAGACCTCTGGCATTGTGGGGTATAAATCTTGGCCGGACTGAATCGGTTTGCTGGGTGGATCCGGCCGTGATGTATCCAATCGCTTCTAGCCTAAACTAGACCTAGGAAAAACAAGATTACAATAGATGTATTTCAATATGTTTTGTCCAAAGGATGACTGTGGTATTATATTATGGAGAGTTGATGTTGATGGTAATGTTGCTGTGACCTCAAGGGGTGTGATATTGATGTCACCAGGAATGATGATGCTCACACTGTACTGTATATCTGCGTTGTGCTCCTCAAACAAAGTCTGATGTACAGTTTATACTAATTCTTATTTACATATGATTTGGTTTTTCTCTCCATCAACAGGCACTGATATATATATATATATATATATATATTCACTATATATGACAGTATATCTCCTTAGTAGAGTTGCAAAATTCCAGAAAATGTCAATAAATTACATGGTTTTCCAAAATCGTGTTTGGAGGAATCAGGAAGGAATAAGCAGGAAATCCAGACTCCGTCAAACAGGATGTCTCAATGAACAGGGAATTTATTGAAAGTTCCCAGAATTTTGCATCCCTACTCCTTAGGTACCCAGTGGTGTAGCACATTTACACCATTAGTAAGTCTCAATGCATTGAAGTATGCATGTCACTGTGTATTTATTCAACCTCTCGTTATTTATATTATTGATATTTAACTCTGCATTGTTGGAGAAGGACCCATAAGTAAGCATTTCACTGTTAGTCTACACCTGTTGTTTTACAAAGCATGTGACAAATACATTATGATTTGATTTTGAAGCAGAGTCCTCTGTGTCTACCTTCCACTGCCATGCGGTGGCGCCAAACTCTTCCTCTAAAATAAGGATTTCTTATGGCAGTGGAACGTCCATCCAAACTATTCACCAGTCTTCCTCATTAATGTGTAGATAAATAAAGATGTTTATGAAAACACTTTGGGCATATTCACTGTCACTTATGTATGTCTAATTTCAAGAATTCAAGGTTGACTTGTTTCATAAGGTTCATTTAGGGGAACATTCTAAGAAAACTGCTGTACAATTTGTCGACTATTTTACGGAAAAAGTGACAGTTCAATTTAGTTTATTTTTAACAATGAGTTCAGCCTTTGAGCCTTCAATAGGGCCATGCACCTTTGTTGGACTACTTCCGGCGCCGACAGAGATGGCCGCCTCGCTTCGCATTCCTAGGAAACTATGCAGTTTTTTGTTTTTTATGTGTTATTTCTTACATTAGTACCCCAGGTCATCTTAGGTTTCATTACATACAGTCGAGAAGAACTACTGAACATAAGAGCAGCGTCAACTCACCATCAGTACGACCAAGAATATGACTTTCGCGAAGCGGATCCTGTGTTCTGCCTTTCACCCAGGACAAGGGAATGAATCCCAGCCGGCGACCCAAAAAAACGACTTCGTAAAAGGGGGAAACGGAGCGGGCTTCTGGTCAGACTCCGGAGACGGGCACATCGTGCACCCACTCCCTAGCATTCTTCTCGCCAATGTCCAGTCTATTGACAACAAGGTTGATGAAATCCGATCAAGGGTAGCATTCCAGAGGGACATCAGAGACTAACTTTTTTAACAAATCTGAAACGGAAAAATTGGGCGTGCAAAATTATTCAGCCCCCTTAAGTTAATACTTTGTAGCGCCACCTTTTGCTGCGATTACAGCTGTAAGTCGCTTGGGGTGTTTGTCTCTCAGTTTTGCACATCGAGAGACTGACATTTTTTCCATTCCTCCTTGCAAAACAGCTCGAGCTCAGTGAGGTTGGATGGAGAGCATTTGTGAACAGCAGTTTTCAGTTCTTTCCACAGATTCTCGATTGGATTCAGGTCTGGACTTTGACTTGGCCATTCTAACACCTGGATATGTTTATTTTTTAACCATTCCATTGTAGATTTTGCTTTATGTTTTGGATCATTGTCTTGTTGGACGACAAATCTCCGTCCCAGTCTCAGGTCTTTTGCAGACTCCATCAGGTTCTCTTGGCCCTGGTCCTGTATTTGGCTCCATCCATCTTCCCATAAATTTTAACCATCTTCCCTGTCCCTGCTGAAGAAAAGCAGGCCCAAACCATGATGCTGCCACTACCATGTTTGCCAGTGGGGATGGTGTGTTCAGTGTGATGAGCTGTGTTGCTTTTACGCCAAACATAACATTTTGCATTGTTGCCAAAAAGTTCAATTTTGGTTTCATCTGAACAGAGCACCTTCTTCCACATGTTTGGTGTGTCTCCCAGGTGGCTTGTGGCAAACTTTAAACGACACTTTTTATTAATATCTTTAACCAGAAGGGGACTAGTGTTCCAATTTGGGAACACACCCCCCCCCCCTCCCATGTTCACCCCCCCCATGTTCAGCTGCAAAAATATTCCTAAAAATATTTAACCTTCACACCTTAACAAGTCCAATGGCTCAAATGAAAGATAAACACCTTGTTTATCTACCCAGCAAGTCAGATTTCTAAAATGTTTTACGGCGAAAACATAGCACATATTTATGTCAAACCACCACCGAAGACACAGCTAATTTGCATAGCCAAGTTGAAAAAAATATGCAATCAACAAACGCAGGATTAAAAGAAAAATAATGCACTAACCTTTTGAAATCTTCATCAGATGACAGTAATATAACATTTATGTTTTTTTCAATAATATGCTATATATATCCATAAATCTCTGTTTACAATGATGCATCGTTCAAAAAATGCTACTCAAATGTCCTGAGAAATGACGATAGCTCCGGCAGATAACGTCAGCTAACAAGGAATACACATCATAAAATTTGACTAAATATGCATGTTCTACATATATATAGTTAGATACACTTCTTCTGAATGCAATCGCTGTGTTACATTTATTTTTAACGTTACAGGTTTCGTTCACTAGGCTATACTATGAGTCGGCGCTCAAAAAGTAGCATTAGGGCTCCTCTATCTTGGAGTCCACAGAAACCCAAATTTACCACATAAATATTCCCTTAACTTTGCTGTTCTTCCATCAGAAGACCTGGAAGGAATTATACTTACCAAAAACAGCGTTTAGTTTTGCATTCTGTGTCTTTCGATTCTCAAACACGACACATTTCGGTTGAAATGTAGCCAAAAGTCAAGTGGATGCGCACCAAAACGTCAAACTTACATATTATATGTCGACTAAACTTATCAAACTAAATTCATAATCAAGCTTTAACATGTTATAAAGGTGTACAGCAATCGTGAGGACGAACAGAAACGCATGCATTGTATAATCGATCTTGGAAAAAAGACAGGACCGGAGCAGAGCGCGCATGAAAGTGACCTGTTTTTTCGCGTGACCGAAAGGTTTCGGCCTGCCAAAACTCTAGTGAGTGCGCGATTCTCGCAATGAGAAGCCCCATTGGAAGCAGACATCACGCTGAAGACAGAGACTGTTCCCAGACCTGTAAGTGCTTGGGAAGGGTAGGGGCGATGACGTCAAAGTTGGGCCAACTTTTCTGATGACAGGAGAAAGTTTGGGAGAATGACTGCCCTGAGAGTTCTGCTTTACATACAGACATAATTTAAACGGTTTTAGAAGCTTTAGAGTGTTTTCTATTCAATAATATTTTTTTTATTATTATTTCAGGAGACACCTGAAACCCCACCTCTTTAAGGAATACCTAGGATAGGATAAGTAATCCTTCTCACCCCCCCCCCCCCCCCCCTTTAAGATTTAGATGCACTATTGTAAAGTGACTGTTCCGCTGGATGTCATAAGGTGAATGCACCAATTTGTAAGTCGCTCTGGATAAGAGCGTCTGCTAAATGACTTAAATGTAAATGTTATTTGCATATATTAGCAACTTTTGACAAAAAAAATTTGTTTACTATGGGCACGCAATTACTCCAGCGGGGGGCAGTAGACAGCCCTATCCCCAATGGCTTTCTTCTTGCCACTCTTCCATAAAGGCCAGATTTGTGCAATATACAACTGATTGTTGTCCTATGGACAGAGTCTCCCACCTCAGCTGTAGATCTCTGCAGTTCATCCAGAGTGATCATGGGCCTCTTTGCTGCATCTCTGATCAGTCTTCTCCATGTATGAGCTGAAAGTTTAGAGGGACGGCCAGGTCTTGGTAGATTTGCAGTGGTCTGATACTCCTTCCATTTCAATATTATCACTTGCACAGTGCTCATTGGGATGTTTAAAGCTTGGGAAATCTTTTTGTATCCAAATCCGGCTTTAAACTTCTTCACAACAGTATCTTGGACGTGCCTGGTGTGTTCCTTGTTCTTCATGATGCTCTCTGCGCTTTTAACGAACCTCTGAGACTATCACAGTGCAGGTGCATTTATACGGAGACTTGATTACACACAGGTGGATTGTATTTATCATCATTAGTCATTTAGGTCAACATTGGATCATTCAGAGATCCTCACTGAACTTCTGGATAGAGTTTGCTGCACTGAAAGTAAAGGGGCTGAATAATTTTGCATGCCCAATTTTTCAGTTTTTGATTTGTTAAAAAAAGTTTGAAATATCCAATAAATGTCGTTCCACTTCATGATTGTGTCCCACTTGTTGTTGATTCTTCACAAATATATACAGTTTTATATCTTTATGTTTGAAGCCTGAAATGTGGCAAAAGGTCGCAAAGTTCAAGGGGGCCGAATACGGGCCGCCCCCAGGTGGTGAGGGTAGGCAACAACATTTCCACCCCGCTGATCCTCAACACTGGGGCCCCACAAGGGTGCGTTCTGAGCCCTCTCCTGTACTCCCTGTTCACCCACGACTGCGTGGCCACATCATCAAGTTTGCGGACGACACAACAGTGGTAGGCTTGATTACCAACAACGACGAGACGGCCTACAGGGAGGAGGTGAGGGCCCTCGCAGTGTGGTGTCAGGAAAATAACCTCACACTCAACGTCAACAAAACTAAGGAGATGATTGTGGACTTCAGGAAACAGCAGAGGGAACACCCCCCTATCCACATTGATGGAACAGTAGTAGAGAGGGTAGTAAGTTTTAAGTTCCTTGGCGTACACATTACAGACAAACTGAATTGGTCCACCCACATAGACAGCATCGTGAAGAAGGCGCAGCAGCGCCTCTTCAACCTCAGGAGGCTGAAGAAATTCGGCTTGTCACCAAAAGCAATCACAAACTTCTACAGATGCACAATCGAGAGGATTCTGTCGGGCTGTATCACCACCTGGTACGGCAACTGCTCCCCCCACAACCGTAAGCCTCTCCAGAGGGTAGTGAGGTCTGCACAATGCATCACCGGGGGCAAACTACCTGCCCTCCAGGACACCTACACCACCCGATGTCACAGGAAGGCCATAAAGATCATCAAGGACAACAACCACCCGAGCCACTGCCTGTTCACCCCGCTATCATCCAGAAGGCGAGGTCAGTACAGGTGCATCAAAGCTGGGACTGAGAGACTGAAAAACAGCTTCTATCTCAAGGCCATCAGACTGTTAAACAGCCACCACTAACATTGAGTGGCTGCTGCCAACACACTAAGACTGACCCTGACTCAACTCCAGCCACTTTAACAATGGGAATTGATGGGAAATGATGTAAAATATATCACTAGCCACTTTAACCTCTTGCTCCTACCTGACACGCAGGCGTCCCATCTAGACATCTGGAAATGCAAATGCGCTATGCTAAATGCTAATAGCACGTTCTGTTGTAGTCACAGCCGTGATTCAACCAGTTTTATAAACGTCTGAGTGTTTTCTATCCACACATACTAATCATATGCATATACTATATTCCTGGCATGAGTAGCAGGGCGCTGAAATGTTGCGCGATTTTTAACAGAATGTTCGAAAAAGTAGGGGGTAGGAGTAACAGGTTAAACAATGCTACCTAATATAATGTTTACATACCCTACATTATTAATCTCATATGTATTTACTGTACTCTATCATCTACTGCATCTTTATGTAATACATGTATCACTAGCCACTAACTATGCCACTTTGTTTACATACTCATCTCATATATATATACTGCACTCAATGCCATCGACTGTATCTTGCCTATGCCGCTCTGTACCATCACTCACTCATATGTCTTTATGTACATATTCTTATCCCCTTACACTTGTGTCTATAAGGTAGTAGTTTTGGAATTGTTAGCTAGATTACTTGTTGGTTATTACTGCATTGTCGGAACTAGAAGCACATGCATTTCGCTACACTCGCATTAACATTTGCTAACCATGTGTATATGACAAATAAAATTGGATTCGATTTGAAAAAACAACAGACAGTTACTTTTATTTTGTATGTTGGTTAGAGTCAGAGTAAGTCATGACATCTCAGTGAGCTGTTGTGTGTGAACCAACCCTCATGTTTGACATTAGCGGAGGGTTCTCAGGATGTACACTGACTGGAAACAGTGAGAGAAGGGCTGGCATTGCACATCAGCCCTTTTAATGTGCACATGACCTGTCTCCTCTTAGCTGCCCAGGTGATGCTGAACCAGCTGACCCTAGTGTCCCACAGTGTGGTGGCTGCTACCTACCAGTGGGAGTACCCCTCCCTCTTCAGCTTCATGGCCCTGCCCAAAAACAACATCAGCTACCTGGTGATCTCCATGATCAGTGCTGGCCTCTTCTGCATAGCTGTTAGTGGAATTTCTCAATTCCTATATGTTTTATAGCCAAAATCAATTTCGCACTCTCTCTAGTTCATTAATGAGGTGTAAGTTCATTAATTATGCATGAAGTAGATCGAGACCAGTCTTAAAAGCCAGGTAACAGCGTTTAATTCCAGAGAGTACTGACCCAAAATACAAAGAACATTACATTTTAAAGAGAGAACATAAAATGACGTCATCAGTTTCACACACTCTCTCCGATCCCCACAATAGCGCAGTGTCTTTAGGTCTGGAGACCTTCTTCTACTCCCCTCATAAAACTACATTCCAAACTGTCTAAAATATATACTTTCCTCCACTAATGGAACACAAAACAAACATTCTCATCTGTCTGAAAAGATACATCATCCTTCTCCCTTAAACCCGCAAGGTACAGACAATTAATTCGTTTTTCTTACATTTTCAGTAACAGTTTAACCAAGAACCCATAGTATTAGAATAAATGGTTCTAATTAAAAATGTATACATAATTAATCATTTCAACTATAATTTCCTCCAACAATAGCGTCGTTCATCTATGGGGGCATGGAGATGTTCCCGGTGGCCCAGCAGCTGTACCGCCACGGCAAGGCCTACCGCTTCATCTTCGGCTTCTCTGCCGTGTCCGTCATGTACCTGGGGATGGTGATCGCGGTGCAGGTGCACGGCTGGCAGATCTACAACAAGAAGCTGTTGGACGCCTGGTTCACCTCCACACAACAAGAAGAAGAAATGAGGACATAGGAGGACTTCATAATTTAAACAACTGACAAAGAACAACTTTTGCTGCCTGCCACTGTCTGCCACTACTTCTATGACACTACTTCTAGGACTATCTTCCATCTATATTTTAATTTTACATCCCCCTCGCCATTCCTAATTGATAGTTGTAGGACTAATTGAAATCCTTTATACCACTCAGGAGGCTGTCCTGTTGTTTTCCTGGTAAACCCTCACCTCCATTATCTCATCTCCTGGCTCTGGAGCCTGTGGACAGATTAAGACATGAGTTGTCTGAGACTTCAGGGTTTAATGTTGAACTGTTCTGCTGCCTTTAGAAACCCATCCTCTTCATATCTCATCCTGACCTATGGAGCTGGCTGCTATAATCTGTCCTGCTGCCTTTAGAGACCCATCCTCTTCATATCTCATCCTGACCTATGGAGCTGGCTGCTATAATCTGTCCTGCTGCCTTTAGAGACCAATCCTCTTATATTTCATCCTGACCTATGGAGCTGGCTGCTATAATCTGTCCTGCTGCCTTTAGAGACCCATCCTCTTATATCTCATCCTGATCTATGGAGCTGGCTGCCATAATCTGTCCCCCAATGGATAGTATGCTAGTTACTGTACCTCTAGTCTTAGCCATATATTCCAATTATCTCTCCTTCCTCCACAAGTTGGCAGTTGTTCACCTCCCTTCCCACTGATTTGAAAGGAAATTACTGGAATAATTAATATGGTAGAAACTCCCACTTGACCAGGGACAGGCCACTTTGATGGGGGTGGGGACCAGAAAACGTCTGAACTCATCATGAGGGGGCTGCAGTGCTTCGCAGGTCTACGTAACCACATCCATACCCACACACTCAGTCAGAGCCGGCCCTAGCCTTTAAAATAAAATATATATTTCACCATTATTTCACCAGGTAGGCAAGTTGAGAACAAGTTCTCATTTACAATTGCGACCTAGCCAAGATAAAGCAAAGAAGTTCAACACATACAACAACACAGAGTTAAACATGGGGTAAAACAAACATACAGTTAATAATACAGTAGAAAAATAAGTCTATATACAATGTGAGCAAGTGAGGTGAGATAAAGGCAAAAAAAGGCCATGGTGGCGAAGTAAATACAATATAGCTAGTAAAACACTGGAATGGTTGATTTGCAGTGGAAGAATGTGTGCAGTAGAGAGAAATAATGGGGTGCAAATAGCAAAATAAATGAATACAGTAGGGGGAGAAGTAGTTGTTTGGGCTAAATTATAGATGGACTATGTACAGGTGCAGTAATCTGTGAGCTGCTCTGACAGCTGGTGCTTTAAGCTAGTGAGGGAGATAAGTGTTTCCAGTTTCAGAGATTTTTGTAGTTCGTTCCAGTCATTGGCAGCAGAGAACTGGATGGTCAGTTTTACAAGGGTATGTTTGGCAGCATGAGTGAAGGATGCTTTGTTGCGAAATAGGAAGCCAATTCTAGATTTAACTTTGGATCGGAGATGTTTGATTTCAGTCTGGAAGGAGAGTTTACAGTCTAACCAGACACCTAGGTATTTATAGTTGTCCACATATTCTAAGTCAGAACCGTCCAGAGTAGTGATGTTGGACAGGCGGGCATGTGCAGGCAGCGATCGGTTGAAGAGCATGCATTTAGTTTTACTTGTATTTAAGGAGGCCACGGAAGGAGAGTTGTATGGCATTGAAGCTCGCCTGGAGGGTTGTTACAGTGTCCAAAAAAAGGGCCAGAAGTATACAGAATGGTGTCGTCTGCATAGAGGTGGATCAGAGACTCCCCAGCAGCAAGAGCGACATCATTGATGTATACAGAGAAGAGAGTCGGTCCAAGAATTGAACCCTGTGGCACCCCCATAGAGACTGCCAGAGGCCCGGACAAGAAACCCTCCGATTTGACACACTGAACTCTATCAGAGAAGTAGTTGGTGAACCAGAGGAGGCAATCATTTGAGAAACCAAGGCTGTCGAGTCTGCCGATGAGGATATGGTGATTGACAGAGTCGAAAGACTTGGCTAGGTCAATGAATACGCCTGCACAGTATTGTTTCTTATTGATGGCGGTTAAGATATCGTTTAGGACCTTGAGCGTGGCTGAGGTGCACCCCTGACCAGCTCTGAAACCAGATTGCATAGCGGAGAAGTTATGGTGGGATTCGAAATGGTCGGTAATCTGTTTGTTGACTTGGCTTTCGAAGACCTTAGAAAGGCAGGTTAGGATAGATATAGGTCTGTTGCAGTTTGGGTCAAGAGTGTGTCCCCCTTTGAAGATGGGGATGACCGCAGCTGCTTTCCAATCTTTGGGAATCTCAGACGACACAAAAGAGAGGCTAGTAATAGGGCTGGTAACAATTTTGGCAGATAATTTTAGAAAGAAAGGGTCCAGATTGTCTAGCCCGGCTGATTTGTAGGGGTCCAGATTTTGCAGCTCTTTCAGAACATCAGCTGACTGGATTTGGGAGAAGGAGAAATGGGGAAGGCTTGGGCGAGTTGCTGTGGGGGGTGCAGTGCTGTTGACCGGGGTAGGGGTAGTCAGGTGGAAAGCATGGCCAGCCGTAGACAAATGCATATTGAAATTCTCAATTATAGTGGATTTATCAGTGGTGACAGTGTTTCCTATCTTCAGTGCAGTGGGCAACTGGGAGGAGGTGTTCTTATTCTCCATGGACTTTACAGTGTCCCAGAACATTTTTGAGTTTGTGTTGCAGGAAGCAAATTTCTGCTTAAAAAAGCTAGCCTCGGCTTTTCTAACTCCCTGTGTATATTGGTTTCTAGCTTCCCTGAAAAGTTGTATATCACGGGGGCTGTTTGATGCTAATGCAGTACGCCATAGGATGTTTTTGTGTTGTTTAAGGGCAGTCAGGTCTGGAGAGAACCAAGGGCTATATCTGTTCCTGGTTCTACATTTCTTGAATGGGGCATGCTTATTTAAGATGTTGAGGAAGGCATTTAAAAAAAACAGGCGTCCTCTAATGATGGGATGAGATCAATATCCTTCCAGGATACCCCGGCCAGGTCGATTAGAAAGGCCTGCTCGCTGAAGTGTTTCAGGGAGCGTTTGACAGTGATGAGCGGAGGTCGTTTGACCACTGACCCATTACAGATGCAGGCAATGAGGCAGTGATCGCTGAGATCTTGGTTGAAAACAGCAGAGGTGTATTTAGAGGGCAAGTTGGTTAGGATGATATCTATGAGGGTGCCCGTGTTTACGTCTTTGGGGTGGTACCTGGTAGGTTCATTGATCATTTGTGTGAGATTGAGGGCATCAAGCTTAGATTGTAGGATGGCTGGGGTGTTAAGCGTGTTCCAGTTTAGGTCGCCTTGCAGCACGAGCTCTGAAGATGGATTGGGGGCATTAAGTTCACATATGGTGTCCAGAGCACAGCCTGGGGGCAGAGGCTGGTCTATAGCAGGCGGCAATGGTGAGAGACTTGTTTTTAGAGAGGTGGGTTTTTAAAAGTACAAGTTCAAATTGTTTGGGTACAGACCTGGATAGTAGGACAGAACTCTGCAGGCTATCTTTGCAGTAGATTGCAACACCGCCCCCTTTGGCCGTTCTATCTTGTCTGAAAATATTGTAGTTCGGGATGAAGATTTCAGAATTTTTGGTGGTCTTCTCCAGAGGAACAGAGGAGGAGTAGGATAAGGGTACGGCTAAAAGCTATGAGAATTGGTCGTCTAGAACGTCTGGGACAGAGTAAAAGGAGGTTTCTGGGGGCGATAAAATAGCTTCAAGGTATAATGTACAGACATAGGTATGGTAGGATGTGAATACAGTGGAGGTAAACCTAGGTATTGAGTGATGATGAGAGAGATATTGTCTCTAGAAACATCATTGAAACCAGGTGATGTCATCGCATGTGTGGGTGGTGGAACTGAAAGGTTGGATAAGGTATAGTGAGCAGGGCTAGTGGCTCTACAGAGAAATAAGCCAATAAACACTAAGCAGAACAGCAATGGACAAGGCATATTAACATTAAGGAGAGGCATGCTTAGTCGAGTGATCATAAGGGTCCAGTGAGTAGTGAGGTTGGTTGGGGTCACGACGATTCAGACAGCTAGCCGTACCATGTGTAGCAAGCTGGCATAGGATGGAGGTCAGTTTTTAGCCACCTCGTGCGTTTCCGTCGGTAGATTAGTGGGGTTCCGCGTGGTAGAGGGGATCAATCCAATTGGCAAAATAGATATATTTATAGTGAAATTTGTCCTATAGACCTATTCAGATAGCAGCCAATAAGACCGCTAACGATTAGTGGGCCGCAGATGGGCGTTCAGGTAACGTCGCGAAGGAGGGGCCAGTTGGATAACTCCCTCGGGCAGATAACGTCGGTAGTCCAGTCATGAAAGCCCGGTGGGGCTCCGCATCGTGATTGTAGCCCAGGAGTGGCTGATGGAACTCTTCAGCTGGCGAGCTCTGGAATAATTGATGTTTGTTCAGGGATCGACATAAGCCAATAGTCACACGGATAGCAGCTAGCTTGCTGCGAGATCCAGGTGTAAATGTCCAGAGCTTGCGGTTAAAATCCGGGGATATGGAGAGAAAAATAGGTCCGGTATGTTCTGGTCTGAGTCGCGTTGTACAAAACTGGCGATAGATTTTCGAGCTAAAGGATAGCTGATGACCACACACCGTGGTTAACTGAATACTAACGTTACCCAGTAAACTGGCTAGCTTCTGGTTAGCTTCTATTGTGGATTTCAGATTTGAGGTAAATAATACTTTTTTAAATTGGTGAGGCGGGTTGCTGGAGAGTGTTTTGAAGTTGAGTTTTTGGAAAAGAAAATATATAAAAGATATGCGAAGAAAGGTGTAAATATATATATATATATATATATATATATATACACGGGACACGACAAGACGATGACAAAGGACGTCTGACTGCTATGCTATCTTGGGTGTACTTTTGGGGGCCCTTAGTGGAATTTGGGGCCCCTGATGTTCTACACATTTTGTCATAGGGAGTAGAGAAAATGTGGGACTTTTAAAGCAAGTTTGCTGCAATTCTAAACATTTTTCAAAGGGCCGGAGAGAAATGAGCAGTTTTCCAGCTAATTTCCAACATTTTTACATGTGACAATGGGAAACACGTACTACATGTTTGGAATGCTGTCTAGACTATCTAACCAATCTAAAACAATGTTAGCTGACATGTGCTAATTGAGTGACTGTCAGTGACTGACATTACATGAGAGAAACTGCTGATGCACAACCAAACATTGAAATTACACCTTGTGTATTCTACTATTCTAACTCTCCACAGAGAGTTGAGTTCCTCATTTTTTTTCTTTCATTTTTGGAAATGTATCTGTGGACTGCCCATCCCTGCGTTGGACAATGCCTCTGCAAATCCAATGTTTTTAGATTTGTGGGTGAAGTAGTGAACGAGTGTACACTTCAGGAAGAAGGCGATATTATTGTGACATACCCATGATTAGGTCAGGGCATGATGTGGCCTTAATGAGAGGAGCCATCCAGAACTGTAAAGGAACAGGGAAATGGTTCAGAGAAGACAAGTGCAGTGGTCAGATTGAGGCCATATCGTTGTGTTTTTGTGCCAATGCACATGTTTATGTTGACAGTACTCAACATTTCAATTGTTTCTAAATGAGATGTATATTGCTAAATAACACCAAAATGGCCATTCTGTAGCAGCTTTTAATTTATTGTCTATTATTTCATTAATTACATGAATTAATCACAGAAGGCATCATTTGTCATCTCTGCAGTTGGGTTCATCTGTCTTATTACCATGGTTACTTAAGGAACAACTTCCTTATATTGGAACTGTTTGCTCTTAGTATATGACGAGTTTTGTGTTACATGTACTTCAGCATTGAACCCATGTTCTAGAGAAGTACACCTTCTAGTGGCCTCAAATTCTAATCCAGTCCTCCAAGACAGTTATCACTTTTTAAAATTCTAACCCTCGAATCAGGAGATCTAATTACACCTGCTCTAGTGGAATTTATTTTCTTTCTGTTTACCAAAACATGTACTGTACCTTCCCAGGTGCAACCAAGAATGTTTTGCATAGAGAAGGGTTATGCTATTGGTTGACTGGTCCTCACAGTATCCATCCATGTGTATCTAATTTATTCATCCAGTCATAAATGATCTATTTTCAAATAATTTTCTTCTTTGTCTTTACTGATCCTGTTGACAACGTTGGTTGTGTTGGAGCCAATGTACAGTACTTTCCCCTTAAATTCAACACTAAATCATTAACTGGTACCTGTACGTCACTTCGGACTCTGTAATAGGTGGAGCGCAGCATAAGAACCACAGACGGTCTAATAATGTGCAGTCTGCTGACACTGGATGACTGGAAACAGCAGAGATGAAGGAGCTATGGATTATGGTTGTCTTTGCTACAGGTAAGACTTGCTATATATTTGATTCATTCAGGGTGGTTTAAGATGTTCAGATGCATGATGCTGTTAAGTTTGTTGTATGATTGAGCTTTGTGTAGGAAAATTGCTGTCACTCTCCAGATGCTCAAAAATGTATGATGCATTTAACTTATCAATTGATTATGATCAATATATGACCTTACCGTGTGTTTTTAGACATTTTAACGTTTGGTTTATAGTCAATGATTGATTGATATTTTGTCTGTTTGCCCCAAAGGATACAATAGCATCAATGAAGACATTGTTTCAGACTTTATTTTTATCCAAACACTTTTTAGATTTACTGTTAATCTGCTGTTTACAGACTGTAAATAGACTACTGTCAGGTCTCAGATACAGTTGATAACAGAGTAGCCTTTGCTATCAAATGTCAACCGTGTTAAAGATTACAGTAGAAAACATTTCTACACTGATGCAGACACAATGAAATTGGAACAGCATGGATCATCTCCTATGATTATAGGAACTGACACTATGTGTCCTTGTTTATGTGGTTTACTGAATTAATTATCTTTTTTAAAGTCTCTTTTCCACAGGAGGATCTCATCACATCCTCTGCCATTCCAACCACCATTGACATAACTATCCCAACTACTGATGACCCTTTAACCCCTGACCCTCCAACTACTGACACACCAACTGCTGACACTCCAACAACATACCCTCCAACTAGTGATTTTCCAACAAACAACTTTCCAATTACAGACACTCCAATTACCAACTTTCCAACTACAGACACTCCAACTACCAACCTCCCAACTTCTGACTTTCTAACTACCGACATGCCAACTAGCGGTTCTCCAACTGCCCACTTTCCAACTGCCCACTTTCCAACTACCGACTTTCCAACTACCGACTTTCCAACTACCGACTTTCCAGCAACCGACACCCCAACTACCGACACCCCAACAACCGACAGTCCAGCAACAAATACTCAAGCAAGCAACAATCCAGCATCTGACAATCCAGCAACCGACACTCCAACTACCGACTTTCCAAATATAAACACTCCAGTAACCGACTTTTCAACTACCGGCACACCAACAGCCGACACTCCAATTACCGACACTCAAACTACCGACTTTCCAACTACACACTTTGTAACTACTGATTTTCTAAATATAGACACTCCAGTAACCAACTTTCCAACTACTGGCACACCAACGGCTGACACTCCAACAAACAACTTTCCAACTACCAACTCTCCAACTACCAACTCTCCAACTACCAACTCTCCAACTACTGACTTTCCAAATATAGACACTCTAGTAACTGACTTTCCAACTACCGACACGCCAACTAACGACTTTCTATCTACCCACCTTCCAACTACCGATTTTCCAACTACCGATTTTCCAACTACCGATTTTCCAACTACCGATTTTCCAACTGCCGACACTCCAACAACCGACACTCCAACAACTGACATTCCAGTAACCGATATTCAAGCAAACAGCAATCCAGCATCCTACACTCCAGTAATCGACTTTCCAACTACCGACTTTCCAACTATTGACTTTCCAACTACCGACTCTCCATCTACCAACTTTCTAACTACCGACACGTCAACTACCGACAGTCCATCAAACGATACTCATGTAAACAACAATCCAGCAACCAATAATCCAGCAACCGACACTCCGACAACCAACTTTCCAACTACCAACACGCTAACTACCAACGTGCCAACTACCAACGTGCCAACTACCGACATGCCAACTACCGTTTTTCCAACTACCGACTTTCCAACTATCAACTTTCCAAATATAGACACTCCAGTAACCGACACTCCAGTAACCCACTTTCCAACTACTGACTTTCCAACTACTGACTTTCCAACTACTGACTTTCCAACTACTGACTTTCCAACTACTGACTCTCCAACTACTGACTCACCATCTACCAACTTTATAACTACCGACACACCAACTACCGGCATGCCAACTACCGACTTTCCATCTACCCACCTTCCAACTACCGACAGCCTAGCAACAGATACCCCAGCAACCGACACTCCAACAACCGACACTCCAACTACACACCTTCCAACTACAGACAGTCCAGTAGCTGACATTCCAGCAATTGATTCTCAAGCAAACAACAGTCCCTCATCTGACACTCCAGCAACTGACTTTCCAACTATCGACTTTCCAAATATAGACACTCCAGTAACCGACTTTCCAACTATCGACTTTCCAACTATCGACTTTCCAAATATAGACACTCCAGTAACCGACTTTACATCAAATGACTTTCCAACTATCGACTTTCCAAATATAGACACTCCAGTAACCGACTTTCCATCAAATGACTTTCCAACTATCGACTTTCCAACTACTGACTCTCTGTCTACTAACTTTGTAACTACCGACATGCCAACTACTGATACGCCGACTACCGACCTTCCATCTACCCACCTTCCTCCAGCAACTGACACTCCAGCAACCGAAACTCCAACTACGGAATTTCCAACTGCCAACCCTTCAACTACCGACTTTTCAACTTTCGGCAATCCAACTATTGCACATCCTTCCCTTCAAAGCACAACAGTGGGTGGAACCAGTACCACTCTCCCCACCACCTCCACCACCATCTCCACCTCTACCATCACCTCTCCCACCACCTCCACCAACCACTCTCCCACCACAATCCCTCCTCTGGTCTGTATCAACGGTGGTGAGCTGCAGAGTGGAGTCTGTATCTGTCCTGATGAGTGGACCGGAGACACCTGTTCAGAGGGTACATTCACACACTTACACTATACCTAACCCTGGATCTACCATTCAGACTCCTCCACAATACTACACTACTATACCTAACCCTGGATCTACCATTCAGACTCCTCCACAATACTACACTACTATACCTAACCCTGGGTCTACCATTCAGACTCCTCCACAATACTACACTACTATACCTAACCCTGGATCTACCATTCAGACTCCTCCACAATACTACACTACTATACCTAACCCTGGGTCTACCATTCAGACTCCTCCACAATACTACACTACTATACCTAACCCTGGATCTACCATTCAGACTCCTCCACAATACTACACTACTATACCTAACCCTGGGTCTACCATTCAGACTCCTCCGCAATACTATACTACTATACCTAACCCTGGGTCTACCATTCAGACTCCTCCGCAATACTATACTACTATACCTAACCATGGATCTACCATTCAGACTCCTCCACAATACTACACTACTATACCTAACCCTGGATCTACCATTCAGACTCCTCCACAATACTACACTACTATACCTAACCCTGGATCTACCATTCAGACTCCTCCACAATACTACACTACTATACCTAACCCTGGATCTACCATTCAGACTCCTCCACAATACTACACTACTCTACCTAACCCTGGATCTACCACAATACTACACTACTATACCTAACCCTGGATCTACCATTCAGAATCCTCCACAATACTACACTACTATACCTAACCCTGGATCTACCATTCAGACTCCTCCACAATACTACACTACTATACCTAACCCTGGATCTACCACAATACTACACTACTATACCTAACCCTGGATCTACCATTCAGACTCCTCCACAATACTACACTACTATACCTAACCCTGGATCTACCATTCAGACTCCTCCACAATACTACACTACTATACCTAACCCTGGATCTACCATTCAGACTCCTCCACAATACTACACTACTATACCTAACCCTGGCTCTACCATTCAGACTCCTCCACAATACTACACTACTATACCTAACCCTGGCTCTACCATTCAGACTCCTCCACAATACTACACTACTATACCTAACCCTGGATCTACCATTCAGACTCCTCCACAATACTACACTACTATACCTAACCCTGGGTCTACCATTCACAGTACACACCACTACACTACTATACCTAACCCTGGATCTACCATTCAGACTCCTCCACAATACTACACTACTATACCTAACCCTTGATCTACCACAATACTACACTACTATACCTAACCCTGGATCTACCATTCAGACTCCTCCACAATACTACACTACTATACCTAACCCTGGATCTACCATTCAGACTCCTCCACAATACTACACTACTATACCTAACCCTGGGTCTACCATTCACAGTACACACCACTACACTACTATACCTAACCCTGGGTCTACCATTCAGACTCCTCCACAATACTACACTACTATACCTAACCCTGGATCTACCATTCAGACTCCTCCACAATACTACACTACTATACCTAACCCTGGCTCTACCATTCAGACTCCTCCACAATACTACACTACTATACCTAACCCTGGATCTACCATTCAGACTCCTCCACAATACTACACTACTATACCTAACCCTGGGTCTACCATTCACACAATACACACCCTACTACACTACTATACCTAACCCTGGGTCTACCATTCAGACTCCTCCACAATACTACACTACTATACCTAACCCTGGATCTACCATTCAGAATCCTCCACAATACTACATTACTATACCTAACCCTGGGTCTACCATTCAGACTCCTCCACAATACTACACTACTATACCTAACCCTTGATCTACCACAATACTACACTACTATACCTAACCCTGGGTCTACCATTCAGACTCCTCCACAATACTACACTACTATACCTAACCCTGGGTCTACCATTCAGACTCCTCCACAATACTACACTACTATACCTAACCCTGGATCTACCACAATACTACACTACTATACCTAACCCTGGGTCTACCATTCAGACTCCTCCACAATACTACACTACTATACCTAACCCTTGATCTTCCACAATACTACACTACTATACCTAACCCTGGATCTACCATTCAGACTCCTCCACAATACTACACTACTATACCTAACCCTGGGTCTACCATTCAGACTCCTCCACAATACTACACTACTATACCTAACCCTTGATCTACCACAATACTACACTACTATACCTAACCCTGGGTCTACCATTCAGACTCCTCCACAATACTACACTACTATACCTAACCCTGGGTCTACCATTCAGACTCCTCCACAATACTACACTACTATACCTAACCCTGGATCTACCACAATACTACACTACTATACCTAACCCTGGGTCTACCATTCAGACTCCTCCACAATACTACACTACTATACCTAACCCTTGATCTACCACAATACTACACTACTATACCTAACCCTGGGTCTACCATTCAGACTCCTCCACAATACTACACTACTATACCTAACCCTTGATCTACCACAATACTACACTACTATACCTAACCCTGGGTCTACCATTCAGACTCCTCCACAATACTACACTACTATACCTAACCCTTGATCTTCCACAATACTACACTACTATACCTAACCCTGGATCTACCATTCAGACTCCTCCACAATACTACACTACTATACCTAACCCTGGGTCTACCATTCAGACTCCTCCACAATACTACACTACTATACCTAACCCTGGATCTACCATTCAGACCATTCAGACTCCTCCACAATACTACACTACAATACTACCATTCTCCACAATACTACACTACTATACCTAACCCTGGGTCTACCATTCAGACTCCTCCACAATACTACACTACTATACCTAACCCTTGATCTACCACAATACTACACTACTATACCTAACCCTGGGTCTACCATTCAGACTCCTCCACAATACTACACTACTATACCTAACCCTGGGTCTACCATTCAGACTCCTCCACAATACTACACTACTATACCTAACCCTGGATCTACCACAATACTACACTACTATACCTAACCCTGGGTCTACCATTCAGACTCCTCCACAATACTACACTACTATACCTAACCCTTGATCTTCCACAATACTACACTACTATACCTAACCCTGGGTCTACCATTCAGACTCCTCCACAATACTACACTACTATACCTAACCCTGGGTCTACCATTCAGACTCCTCCACAATACTACACTACTATACCTAACCCTTGATCTACCACAATACTACACTACTATACCTAACCCTGGGTCTACCATTCAGACTCCTCCACAATACTACACTACTATACCTAACCCTGGGTCTACCATTCAGACTCCTCCACAATACTACACTACTATACCTAACCCCCTGGATCTACCACAATACTACACTACTATACCTAACCCTGGGTCTACCATTCAGACTCCTCCACAATACTACACTACTATACCTAACCCTGGGTCTACCATTCAGACTCCTCCACCACAATACTACACTACTATACCTAACCCTGGGTCTACCATTCAGACTCCTCCACAATACTACACTACTATACCTAACCCTTGATCTTCCACAATACTACACTACTATACCTAACCCTGGATCTACCATTCAGACTCCTCCACAATACTACACTACTATACCTAACCCTGGGTCTACCATTCAGACTCCTCCACAATACTACACTACTATACCTAACCCTGGATCTACCATTCAGACTCCACTCCACAATACTACACTACTATACCTAACCCTGGATCTACCACAATACTACACTACTATACATAACCCTGGATCTACCATTCAGAATCCTACACAATACTACACTACTATACCTAACCCTGGATCTACCATTCAGACTCCTCCACAATACTACACTACTATACCTAACCCTGGGTCTACCATTCAGACTCCTCCACAATACTACACTACTATACCTAACCCTTGATCTACCACAATACTACACTACTATACCTAACCCTGGGTCTACCATTCAGACTCCTCCACAATACTACACTACTATACCTAACCCTGGGTCTACCATTCAGACTCCTCCACAATACTACACTACTATACCTAACCCTGGATCTACCACAATACTACACTAACCCCTGGGTCTACCATTCAGACTCCTCCACAATACTACACTACTATACCTAACCCTGGATCTACCATTCACTCCTCCACAATACTACACTACTATACCTAACCCTGGGTCTACCATTCAGACTCCTCCACAATACTACACTACTACCTAACCCTTGATCTACCACAATACTACACTAATACCTAACCCTGGGTCTACCATTCAGACTCCTCCACAATACTACACTACTATACCTAACCCTGGGTCTACCATTCAGACTCCTCCACAATACTACACTACTATACCTAACCCTGGATCTACCATTCAGACTCCCACAATCCACAATACCTAACACTACTATACCTAACCCTTGATCCACAACAATACTACACTACTATACCTAACCCTGGGTCTACCATTCAGACTCCTCCACAATACTACACTACTATACCTAACCCTGGATCTACCACAATACTACACTACTATACCTAACCCTGGGTCTACCATTCAGACTCCTCCACAATACTACACTACTATACCTAACCCAATACTACACTACTATACCTAACCCTGGGTCTACCATTCAGACTCCTCCACAAATACCACTATACCTAACCCTTGAACAATACTACACTACTATACCTAACCCTGGATCTACCATTCAGACTCCTCCACAATACTACACTACTATACCTAACCCTGGGTCTACCATTCAGACTCCTCCACAATACTACACTACTATACCTAACCCTGGGTCTACCATTCAGACTCCTCCACAATACTACACTACTATACCTAACCCTTGATCTACCACAATACTACACTACTATACCTAACCCTGGATCTACCATTCAGATTAAACATCACTACACTACTATACGTAACCCTGGTTCTCACGGCAGGTAGCCTAGTGGTTATAGCGTTGATCTAGTAACCGAATCCCCGAGCTGACAAGGTAAGAATCTGCCCCTGAACAAGGCAGTTAACCCACTGTTCCTAAGCCGTCATCGAAAATAAGAATTTGTTCTTAACTGACTTGCCTAGTTTAATAAAGGTTAAATAAAAAATATAAAACATTCCTAACCCTGGAACTCACATTGAATCCACAACAATATTCCCTGGATCTCACATTCAGAATGTAAATGTCATGTTTGCATTCCATGTTGAAACGCATTTTACTTAAAATACATTCTACTTCAATAGGGAATTTCTGCAATTCAGCCATCAAGGATGGATTCTCCTTCCCAAGAACAGTGGTTGGCTGGTCTGCTTATTCTGAAGAGTCATGTGATGAGAAGACAACCAGTGGTATGTTACTTTTATTCACCTAATATTACAGTCCTAATTAATGTTGTATTAGGTAACACAAAGCCTTGAGTATCTGTTCATCTTGGTTCCTCCAGCTGGTTTATCAAAAGCCTCAGCAAGATGTTTGAATGACACTGGATCTCCAATGTTTGGTCCTCCTCATGAACTGCAGTGTGAATTAACCCTCAGTGACATTCAAGGAAATGTAAGTCATTGTGCATATTTTTTTATTTTCTTGATTTATGACCAGTCTTGATTTGGCGTTCTTCTTTCCTCAAGTCAGTTACAGTCATCATTATGAGGAGTGGATCTTACAGTTTGAAGATCAGTAACAACTGGCTTTTACCTTCAGATCATGTATTCTGTTCCTTTATTCTGCTTTACAGTTGATGAGGAACATTCTTTTTTATTTTTTGTGTTTGATATCACATTGTATTTTTACAATTAGAAGATGTTTTTATCCAAATCAACTTACAGTAATGAGTGCATACATTTTCATACTGGTCTCCTGTAGTCATTGAACCCACAACCCTGGTATTGCAAGGGCCATGCTCTACTAACTGAGCCACATAGTTAGTACTGGCAACTATAATATCCAAATGTACTCACAGTTCAGCATGTTGCTGCCACTTATACAATATTTTGTTGAAAAACAATTTAAAAAATAAAATGAATAAAAATCTTTGTCTCTCCCTGTTCAGATCTCCAGCAGTTCAGGTGGTTTATTACAGTTGGCCTTCAGTACTCAGATCCTGACCTCCCAACCAGAGCAGCTGTCAGCTGACATCACCACAGCAGCTCAGATAGCTAACACACTGCTTCAGTCTGCAAATATCACAGAGGTATAACATGTTTTGAAATCAAGTCGGGAACTATGACATGTTCTGGAGAGAAACGTGAGGTTGTTACTGAAGTTGAAATTTGATTTGAACACTTGAGGTTCATCCCCTGGTTTTGATCATGTTGCAGGACATCGCAGTGGCAGCTGTAACCACCATCAGTCAGCTGCTCAATGCCAATGAGGAGAGTACACAGGAGAGAGACGCTGTCCAAAAGTACAGGAGTGTGTGTGTGTGTGTGTGTGTGTGTGTGTGTGTGTGTGTGTGTGTGTGTGTGTGTGTGTGTGTGTGTGTGTGTGTGTGTGTGTGTGTGTGTGTGTGTGTGTGTGTGTGTGTGTGTGTGTGTGTGTGTGTGTGTGTGTGGTGGTGTGTGTTTCTGCATATATTTGAGTTTATGTGTGTACGTGTGCCTCAGTGCGTGTCTGTATGGGTGCATGTACACTAATGTTTTTCTGTGTTTCTCTCCCAGCCTCACAGAGACCCTGGAGAAGTTTTCCCTGGACCAGTACAATAATGTGTCATTGGTGGTTCAGCCCAACCTGGTAGTCCAGTCTGTCCAAGTACCAAGTGACTCAGTAGGGATCCAGTTTACTGCTCTGACTGGTGGGTAGGACTGCTAGTGAACCTACATACTGGCATTTAAAGTGAAAGTTTATATCTGTGTTGACAGACTGGGTAAATCGTCTTGTTTTTAAAATGTTTCCTCTGCTGGTCAGTAAGGTTTGGTATGGATTGTATCTCATATTTATCTCCTTCTCCAGGAAGATCTGGTAATTTTGTGGCCAACAGAATTTATCTCAACACCAATACCTCTGAACTGATAGTTGACAAAGGAGGTTCTACCGATGTCCAGATTGTTATCAAATTCACACCAGGTGAGCCAATGTTGGTATGCTAACATAATGTATAAACTCAAGCTTAATTTTCCTTGTACCGATATCACAGAGAGCTTAACTGCTCTTTGTGGTCTCAGAAATCATGTCAGCAGTGACAAAAATATTGATTGTCCAGTAAAGTTCAGTCATATGACATATGGATAAATAAACTATTGAGAAGTCATTTCCACAATAAGCCTACAAGGCAAGGTCATGCTACTCATGTATATGAAGTCCTGACATGAAGAACAATCTCTCTCTTTCTTTTGCTCTCTTTCTTTTGCTCTCTCTCTCTCTCTCTCTCATCAAATCGAAGGGTTTTATGGGCATTAGAAGCAGATGTTTACACACTCACAAATATTTTAAAGGAATATATCTATTTCAAATGTCATTATGCCTATGTAGTGTTTGAATGATGTCTCTCTCTCTCTCCACTCAGTTTTGCATTGTAAAAACACAAACCACTCCATTGGTTTTGTGCTCTACCAAAACGACCGGTTCTTCAGGTCCCAGGCTTTCAGAGCTTCTTCAGGCACCAGCAGAAGGGTCATCTCTGCTAACCTGGGACAAGTGTCTGGGTTACATGTTGAGATGCTCTTCAAGCCCACAGTAGGATTTATCTTGGAATCAAGAAACACATAGTGGTCCAAATTCTAAGTCAGGGGATAGGCAGCACAGTTCCTGGAGTGCCGCAGGTATTTCTAGGCACTACATCTGACCAACTAAGCTAATTGATCAGTTCAGTGATTGCCTAAAGTCAACACACCTGGTCTTCCAGGTCGTTTAAATCAAAAACATGACGTGCCTGTGGCCCTCCAGGACCAGGGTTGCCTACCCTTGATCTAAGTTATGCATTGTTGCTTATCCGCCATAAGGAACAAGGAAGTATATGTTGTATTGTATACAATATGATTTATGATAATTGTAATTTCTTCTTTCCCACATTTGCTTATTAGTGACCTGTTATATAATTGACTTTTTATGTATTTCTTTTTATAAGGAATACTGTGAGTGCATGTCTTTTTCTGAAGGATTTACAGTGAGTTTGTGTCTGTTCTCACTTCTCAGGCTGTTCCCAACACCTCCCTCTATGACTTTGCCTGCGTGTCATGGAACTACACGTTGAAAGACTGGAGCACCTTTGGCTGCTCCAAAGTCAACCACTCAGCAGACGGCCTGCGATGTTTCTGTAATCACACCACTAACTTTGCTGTGCTGATGGTGAATAGCTAGCTGCCTTCATCTCCCTTTTACTAACCACACTCTGACATATCTTTTACATAATTAGCAGGATCCAGACACATGAGGCAATGACTTTCTATATGACTGTGACAGAAACTTAGTGTTGAAATTTACTTTTTAATGTTCTTTCTACAGTCATTCAGGAGGGATTTTAAATACGCTGAAGTGCTAAACTGGATCACCATATTGGGATGCTCCATGTCCATCATTGGGTTGAGTTTAACAATAACATTCCAGATCACAACCAGGTAAGATCCTACAGGGATCCAGAACCAATAAAACATATTGGGTGCTTCTCAATGGTGTAAAGAAGCCCATTGATCCAACAGGACTTGATAGGTGAAACCATTATAAAACTCACTATTAATGAACCAACACATCCATAACTACACATATAACTTCCCTAACATAGTGTTGTCTATCACCTGTCCCCAGGAAATCACGCAAAACCAACCCAACGGTCCTCTTAGTGAGCGTCTGCGTGTGTCTCCTGATCTTCACCCTCCTCTTCATGTTGGGAGTGGACAACCCTCATAAACAGCTGGGCAAACCTAAAATACAGGAGGACAACATTCTCCCCCCATCCGACACACACACAGAGAGGGACAGAGGGCCCTGTACTGCAGTGGCAGTCCTGCTGCAGTACTTCCTGTTGGGGACGTTCACCTGGAACACGCTGTATGCCACACATGTCTTCCTAATGATCAGAAACAGTCTGGCCACCAGCCCGTCACACTTCACAGCCTATACCGTGGCCATCGGATGGGGTAGGACAGCATGGAGAAACATCAAGTATTTAGTCGTTTCGGCTGACATTAGACCTGGGCTCCTTGAACTAAAACTAATGCTTGGTGATATTTTCAGGCTCTAATAAGCCTGAAATAGAACTTAAAAGCAACTTGTATAGTGATGTAATGTCTTTAGAGGATGTATGTGTGGTATATATATATACTATGTATATGGCTGCATGCAAATCTACCAGGAAATAACATCATTCTCTCCTTTAGGACTGCCTGCAGTTGTGGTGGCCCTCACCTTAGGAATTAGTTACAGAGTGGATGATCCACTGGGATACAGGCAGGAGGAATTGTGAGTCAATACTGTACTATACTAATTCTGTATTACTTCTCTGTACTGTATTGTACTATACTGTATTATACTATACTGTACTATACTACTACTGTCTTACTTCTCTGTACTGTATTGTACTATACTGTATTATACTATACTATACTATACTACTACTGTCTTACCTCTCTGTACTGTATTGTACTATACTGTATTATACTATACTATACTACTACTGTATTACTTCTATGTACTGTATTGTACTATACTGTATTATACTATACTATACTATACTATACTATACTATACTATACTATACTACTACTGTCTTACTTCTATGTACTGTATTGCACTATACTGTATTATACTATACTATACTACTACTGTCTTACTTCTCTGTACTGTATTGTACTATACTGTATTATACTATACTATACTACTACTGTCTTACTTCTCTGTACTGTATTGTACTATACTGTATTATACTATACTATACTACTACTGTCTTACTTCTCTGTACTGTATTGTACTATACTGTATTATACTATACTATACTACTACTGTCTTACTTCTCTGTACTGTATTGTACTATACTGTATTATACTATACTATACTACTACTGTCTTACTTCTCTGTACTGTATTGTACTATACTGTATTATACTATACTATACTATACTACTACTGTCTTACTTCTATGTACTGTATTGTACTATACTGTATTATACTATACTATACTATACTACTACTGTCTTACTTCTCTGTACTGTATTGTACTATACTGTATTATACTATACTATACTACTACTGTCTTACTTCTCTGTACTGTATTGTACTATACTGTATTATACTATACTATACTACTACTGTCTTACTTCTCTGTACTGTATTGTACTATACTGTATTATACTATACTATACTATACTACTACTGTCTTGCTTCTCTGTACTGTATTGTACTATACTGTATTATACTATACTACTACTGTCTTACTTCTCTGTACTGTATTGTACTATACTGTATTATACTATACTATACTATACTACTACTGTCTTACTTCTCTGTACTGTATTGTACTATACTGTATTATACTATACTATACTACTACTGTCTTACTTCTATGTACTGTATTGTACTATACTGTTTTATACTATACTTTACTGTACTATACTACTACACCTGAGTGCTGTGCTGTACTGCAATTTACTTCCTCTTCTGTGTTTATCTTATAATAGGTTGAATTTAAATTAAAACGGTGCAATTGCTTTATAAAACTCATGCTGTAAAATGTTATCCTGATCAATGTTCATATGCATGTTTATAATGCATGCTAATAATTGGCCAAGAACAATAAAAAGTTAAAACATTATTATTATTTTAATTATCAATTTTGTTCAAAGGTTTCTTGTTTACTTATGCCACCCACCATGTTAACTTTAAACCACGTTATTCAAATCACTAGTGTCCTGTTTTGTCTGTCACTTGGTCCCACTCTCTAACTCATTAATTTGACCTCTCAGTTGCTGGCTTGCTGCCCTCGATCCAAAGGGGAACTTTGACTTCAAGCTGCCAATGTTTTGTGGTTTCCTGGTCCCTGTGGCGTTCATGCTTATCTTCAACACAGTGGTGTTGCTTTGTTTTGCAGTTAAGACCAACCCACATTTAACTAGGTAATATTAATGGGGGCATTTGGGGGGCACAAAGTAGAAAGTTGTAGTCACAAAGATCAGTTTGGATTTAAATGCCTACTAACAAGCTTGTACATTATTTTTGTGTCTTTCAATTTAAAGTTTGTGAAAAATAAAAATGTATTATTTTATTATTATTAATTCAGTCATTAGTAATCTGATTACTGCAACTCGCTGTTGGCTGGGCTCCCTGCCTGTGCCATTAAATCCCTACAACTCATCCAGAACGCCGCAGCCCGTCTAGTGTTCAACCTTCCCAAGTTCTCTCACGTCACCCCGCTCCTCCGCTCTCTCCACTGGCTTCCAGTTGAAGCTCGCATCCGCTACAAGACCATGGTGCTTGCCTACGGAGCTGTGAGGGGAACGGCACCTCAGTACCTCCAGGCTCTGATCAGGCCCTACACCCAAATAAGGGCACTGTGTTCATCCACCTCTGGCCTGCTCGCCTCCCTACCACTGAGGAAGTACCGTTTCCGCTCAGCCCAGTCAAAACTGTTCGCTGCTCTGGCTCCCCAATGGTGGAACAAACTCCCTCACGACACCAGGACAGCGGAGTCAATCACCACCTTCCGGAGGCACCTGAAACCCCACCTCTTTAAGGAATACCTAGGATAGGATAAAGTAATCCTTCTCACCCCCCCCCTCCCCCCCTTAAAAGATTTAGATGCACTATTGTAAAGTGGCTGTTCCACTGGATGTCATAAGGTGAATGCACCAATTTGTAAGTCGCTCTGGATAAGAGCGTCTGCTAAATGACTTAAATGTAAATGTAAATGTAGTAATCAAATCATCAAATTGAATTAGCACCATGCTGTAACCCACTCACCCATTGGATGTCAAATGTTATTATACCACAGCATTACAGCAGTCTATTACAGCAATCTAAGTATGTTGGTTATGTTTCCCAGTACAAGACACACATCGATGAAGAAGAAGTTCCTCAGTAGCTTCTCTCTGGCTGTGGTGCTCGGTCTCTCCTGGATCCTGGGCTATCTGTTGCTCATTCCACAGAACCAGACCATGTACACCATACTCAACATCTCCTTCTGTGTTCTCACCACCACTCAGGTAGTAAATGTATGCACTCACTACTGTAAGTCACTCTGGATAAGAGCGTCTGCTGAATGACTCAAATGGAATCTATAAATACTAGTGTACTATTGTACCACAGAATCCAGACTTGAATGAAAATTAGACACCTAGTAAACATAAATAAATTGAGCTGCTCTTTATGGAAATGCTACCTTTTGTTTGTCCTTGTGTGGTCTTGATAATGTCTTTGTGTTTTCACTCCACAGGGATTGCAGATTTTCATTCTGTTCACAGCAAGAACAGCAATTGTCAAGAAAAAGATGTCAAGTACTTTGAAATCTATCTCTAGTTTTGGGATCCCTCTTCACACTAGGAAGTTCAGTCTATGGCGAGGCGAGCACAGTGATAAAGTAGAATCATACACACAGCTGGACACTGATCTGTCATTTTCACCTTGTTCCACAGACATCTAACTGATGGGCTGCAAGTTCAACCTCTGTTGTAAAATATCTCATATACCTCCACTATTGTCCTATAATATACAATATAATACACACAACATTTTGTATCAATGTATATTCACTGTGAATTCCCTTAGAAGTTGTGTTGTCCAATGAACTATCAAAATAAAGGAAGTCGCACACTGCATGCATAATCTCCCAACAATTGAATGGGTATTTACCAACGTTTCGGCATCACTGTGCCTCCCTCAATCATTTAAAAAAAAACAAATGCTGTATATCCTGAATATTTGTTCTTTCTAAAATGTTACTGTTTTAAATAAATCTGTGATTATTCTCTTTAAGCGGATGTTTGTTTCAGTAGACATAGCGAGAGAAAACATGATTTTACACAATATCTCAGAGAATAGATTTAGACTGCAAGCTGCAGCTGCCAGTTACATCTGTGGTAGAGGACTATAAGTCAACAAAAGCACATCAGCCTATGATGCTGCGGGACAGCAAGGATGAGCGGGTTCGCCAGGCAGAGATTGAGGTCAGTGGTCGCAAGTGGTCAACCAGCGGAGCGCTCAGGGAGGTGGAGGAACAGCTGCAACACGGTGACATTGTTGGGTCGGTAAACCAAGACAGGCTGAGTCTGGGGTGCACAACCAGGTCAAGCTGGAAGAAGGCATATTCCTAAAAGTGCTGTGGTGCAGAGGTAGGAATGAAAGGCTGAGGAAGAAAACAGGCATGTCAGAGTTGTATCCGTGAAAAAACACAGCAGATGGACATGCTGGGGGAGCGTGAGAAAGAGGTCACTCACCTGGAACATGGAAGGGCAGCGGATTAAGTTTCTGCTTTGCTCTGTGTACAATGTTTTTCCAACAGCAACTACCATTCTCACGTGGGGGTTGGCAGACAGCCCAGACAGCTGTACACTATGTGGACGACCAGCCAATCTGAAGCACATGCTCTCCTCCTGCCACGCAGGTCTGACCGATGGAAAATTCAGGTGCGGCATGACCAAATACTGACTGTAGCAAGCAAGGAGAAAGCTGAAACATCTCACCCAGGGCTCCTGTTTCATCCACTTCATCAGGTCATGAGAGAGCACAGCAAAGTGAACAAGGAGCAAAAAGGATATTGATTCCAAAATAGTAAAAAAAAATCTATATATTATTTTTGAATGTGTTGGTGTGTCCAAACTTTTGAATGGTACTGTATATACAGACACACCGACTCATTCAAGCGTTTTTCTTTATTTGGACTATTTTCTGTATTGTGGAATAATAGCGATGACAGCAAAACTATGAAATAACACATATGGAATCATGTAGTAACCAAAAAAGTGTTAAACAAAATATATTTTATATTTGAGATTCTTAAAAGTAGCCATCCTTTGCATTGATGATAGCTTTGCATACTCTTGGCATTCTCTAAACCAGCTTCATAGTCACCTGAAATGCATTTAATTTAACAGGTGTGCCTTCTTAAAAGTTCATTTGTTGAATTTCTTTCCTTCTTAATGGATTTGAGCCAATCAGTTGTATTGTGACAAGTTAGGGGTGGTATACAGAATATAGCCCTACATGGTAAAAGACCACGTCCCTATTATGGCAAGAACTGCTCAAATAAGCAAAGAGAAACAACAGCCCATCATTACTATAAGACATGAAGGTCAGTCAATCTGGAAAGTTTCTTGAAGTGCAGTCGCAAATACCATCAAGCACTATGTCGAAACCGGCTCTCATGAGGACCGCCACAGGAAAGGAAGACGCAGAGTTACCTCTGCTGCAGCGAAGAAGTTTATTAGAGTTACCAGCCTCAGAAATTGCAGCCCAAATAAATGCTTCATAGAGTTCAAGTAACAGACACATCTCAACATCAACTGTTCAGAGGAGACTGCGTGAATCAGGCCTTCATGGTTGAATTGCTGTAAAGAAACCACTACTAAAGGACACCAATAAGAAGAAGAGACTTGCTTGGGCCAAGAAACATGAGCAATGGACATTAAACCGCTTAATCTGTCCATTGGTCTGCTGAGTTCAAATTTGAGATTTTTGGTTCCAACCACCGTGTCTTTGTGAGATACAGAGTAGGTGAATGGATGATCTCTGCATGTATGGTTCCCACCGTGAAGAATGGAGGAGGTGTGATGGTGTTTGGGTGCTTTGCTGGTGACACTGACAGTGATTTATTTAGAATTCAAGGGACACTTAACCAGCATGGCTACCACAGCATTCTGCAGCTATACGCCATCCCATCTGGTCTGCGCTTAGTGGGACTATCATTTGTTTTTCAACAGGACAATGACGCAACACAACTCCAGGCTGTGTAAGGGCTATTTGGATGGAGTGCTGCATCAGATGACCTGGCCTCCACAATCACCCGACCTCAATCCAATTGAGATGGTTTGGGATGAGTTGGACCGCAGAGTGAAGGAAAAGCAGCCAACAGGTGCTCAGCATATGTGGGATGTCGTGTCTGGTCTATCATTAAATGTGATGACTTATTTATATCAAATCAGTTCTCTAGGTTGAATTATTACGTGATTAAACTAATCATGTAAACATTAATTAACTAGGAAGTCAGGGCACCACGGAAAATGTTGAGATTTACTGAATAAAAATTTTCCGAATATAATTCTTCAGATATTTTAATATCTCATCAATTACATTCTTCTATTAATTAATTATTATTACCTCATCAGTTCTCATTACTGAACGTCACAATTCCTAGCCTAAATCATGAATCAGCGATATACGAATTGGCTTCATTATTTATTAATTAACTAACTAAATAATCACACAGAATACATAACAAACAAACAGTAGATATTTGGGTTACTACATGATACAAAGAAAAAGTTCCTGGCGGACAAAGCCGATATGAAGGCTTTGGGAAATGGGTGGGGACTGAGAAAGAGCGGGAAAGACAAAATGGATTCACTACACACAGTTGATAATTATTTTAATGTAAATGCTAATCCTTTGCACATGAACTGTCACTTATTTGAGAAGAATTGCAATGTATATATTTAAATAAATATATTTGTATTTATTAGGGATCCTAACACATTAAGACACTTACATTACACATAAAACAAAATATAAAACAGTACATCATACAACATTATTACACCACTACATACAGTGGAGAGAACAAGTATTTGATACACTGCCGATTTTGCATTTTTTAGACGGAATCTAAAACAAAAATCCAGAAAATCACATTGTATGATTTTTAAGTAATTAATTTGCATTTTATTGCATGACATAAGTATTTGATCACCCACCAACCAAGTAAGAATTCCGGCTCTCACAGACCTGTTAGTTTTTCTTTAAGAAGCCCTCCTGTTCTCGACTCATTACCTGTATTAACTGCACCTGTTTGAACTCGTTACCTGTATAAAAGACACCTGTCCACACACTGAATCAAACAGACTCCAACCTCTACACAATGGCCGAGACTAGAGAGCTGTGTAAGGACATCAGGGATAAAATTGTAGACCTGCACAAGGCTGGGATGCACTACAGGACAGTAGGCAAGCAGCTTGGTGAGAAGGCAACAACTGTTGCAATTAACTGGTGCAATTATTAGATAATGGAAGAAGTTCAAGATGACGATCAATCACCCTTTGTCTGGGGCTCCATGCAAGATCTCACCTCGTGGGGCATCAATGATCATGAGGAAGATGAGGGATCAGCCCAGAACTACACGGCAGGACCTGGTCAATGACCTGAAGAGAGCTGGGACCACAGTCTCAAAGAAAATCATTATTAACACACTACGCCGTCATGGTGTAAATCCTGCAGTACACGCAAGGTCCCCCTGCTCAAGCCAGTGCATGTCCAGGCCCGTCTGAAGTTTGCCAATGACCAGCTGGATGATCCAGAGGAGGAATGGGAGAAGTTAATGTGGTCTGATGAGACAAAAATAGAGCTTTTTGGTCCAAACTCCACTCGCCACGTTTGGAGGAAGAAGAAGGATGAGTACAATCCCAAGAACACCCTCCCAACCTTGAAGTGTGGAAACATCATTCTTTGGGGATGCTTTTCTGCAAAGGGGACAGGACAACTGCACCTATTGAGGGGAGGATGGATGGGGCCAAGTATCGCAAGATTTTGGCCAACAACCTCCTTCCCTCAGTAAGAGCATTGGAGATGGATCGTTGCTGGGTCTTCCAGCATGACCACGACCTGAAACGCACAGCTACAGCAACTAAGGAGTGGCTTCGTAAGAAGCATCACAAGGTCCTGGAGTGGCCTAGCCAGTCTCCAGACCTGAACCCAATAGAAAATCTTTGGAGGGAGCTGAAAGTCAATTTTGCCCAGCGACAGCCCCGAAACTTGAAGGATCTGGAGAAGGTCTGTATGGAGGACTGGGCCAAAATCCCTGCTGCAGTGTGTGCAAACCTGGTCAAGAACTACAGGAAACGTATGATCTCTGTAATTGCAAACAAAGGTTTCTGTACCAAATATTAAGTTCTGCTTTTCTGATGTATCAAATACTTATGTCATGCAATAAAATGCTAATTAATTACTTAATTACTTAAAAATCATACAATGTGATTTTCTGGATTTTTGTTTTAGATTCCGTCTCTCACAGTTGAAGTGTACCTATGATAAAAATTACAGACCTCTACATGCTTTGTAAGTAGGAAAACTTGCAAAATCGGCAGTGTATCAAATACTTGTTCTCCCCACTGTATATACAATGCAAAATGTATAATACTACCATACACCAATATTACAATGTACATGTGTATAGAGTACGTGAGCTAGAGTTTGTGTGTGTGTGTGTGTGTGTGTGTGTGTGTGTGTGTGTGTGTGTGTGTGTGTGTGTGTGTGTGTGTGTGTGTGTGTGTGTGTGTGTGTGTGTGTGTGTGTGTGTGTGTGTGTGTGTGTGTGTGTGTGTGTGTGTGTGTGTGTGTGTGTGTGTGTGTGTGTGTGTGTGTGTGTGTGTGTGTACAGTCCCAGCTGTTCCATAAGGTTTATTTACATCTGTTTTTCTTATTCTATTGCTTGAATCAGTTACCTGATGTGGAATAGAGTTCCATGTAGTCATGGCTCTATGTAATACTGTGCGCCTCCCATAGTCTGTTTTGGAATAGGTCATTGTGAAGAGACCTCTGGTGGAATTGTGGGGTATAAATCTGAGCCGGATTGAATGGGCTCACGGGCCGAATCCGGTCGTGGTGTATCCAATCGATACTAGCCTAAACTAGACCTAGGAAAAACAAGATTACAATAGATGTATTCCAATACATTTTGTCCAAAGGATGACTGTGGTATTATATTATGGAGAGTTGACGTTGATGGTAATGTAGCTGTGTCCTGAAGTGGTGATGTTGATGTTACCAGGAATGATGATGCTCAAACTGTACTGTATATCTGCGTTGTGCTCCTCAAACAAAGTCTGATCTACAATTTTCTACTAATTCTTATTTACATATGATTTATTTACATATGATTTATTTACATATGATTTGGTTATTCTCTACCTCAATATTGTCACTATATATGACAGATAGGATATCTCCTTAGTAGGGTTGCAAAATTCCAGGGACTTTCAATAAATTACATTGTTTTCCCACAATCCTGGTTGGGGGAATGAGCAGGAAATCCAGAATCCCTGGAAAAACAGGGAATTTATTGAAAGTCCCCAGAATTTTGCAACCCTACTCCTTAGGTACCCAGCAGTGTATCACAGTAACACAATTAACCTTTATTTGACCAGTTAAGTTGACTGAGACAACATTCTCATTTACAGCAACAACCTGGGGAATAGTTACAGGGGAGAGGAGATGAATGAGCCAATTGTAAACTGGGGATGACTATGACAGTATGAGAGCCAGATTGAGTATTTAGGTTACCACCCCTCCTCTTACAATAAGTGCCATGGGATCTTTAGTGACCACAGAGAGTCAGGACCCCCATTTAACATCCCATCTGAAAGACAACACCCAACACAGGGCAATGTCCCCAATCATTACCCTGGGATATTTAGACCAGAGGGTGCCTCCTACTGGCCCTCCAACAGCAGAGGGATGCAAGCATCTGGTCTTCCATCCAGGGACCAACCCTGCTTAGCTTCAGAGGCAAGCCAGCAGAGGGATGCAAGTCTCATTTAAATATTTATTTTACCTTTATTTAACTAGGCAAGTCAGTTCAGAACAAATTCTTATTTGGGTTAACTGCCTTGTTTAGATGCAGAATGACAGATTTGTACCTTTTCAGCTCAGGGATTTGAACGTGTAACCTTGCAGTTACTAGTCCAACCCTCTAACCACTAGGCTACGCTGCCACCCCCAAATATGCATGACACTGTGTATTTATTCCTTCTGTCACAATTTCTATGTTTGATATTTACCTCTGCATTGTTGGAAAAGGACCCATATGTACGCAGCTCACTGTTAGTCTACAACATTTGTTTACAAAGCATGTGACAAATAGATTATGATTTGATTTTGACGTGGAGTTTTCTGTGTCTACCTTCCACTGCCATGTGGTGGCGCCAAACTCTTCCTCTAAATGAGGATTTCTTATGGCAGTGGAACGTTCCATCCAAACTGTTCACCAGTCTTCCTCATTATTGTGCAGATAAATAGAGATGTTTATGAAAACACTTTGAGCATATTCACTGTCACTTATGTATGTCTAATTTCAATAATTCAAGGTTCATTTGTTTCATAAGGTTAATTTAGGGGTACATTCTAAGAGAACTGCAAAACATTTTGCCCACTATTTTAGGGAAAAAAGTGACAGTTAAATAAAAAGTGTTTTTTTTATAAAAAACAATGAGATCAGCATTTGAGCCTCCATTAGTGCCATGCACCTGGTTGGAATGCACATAGAGACAGACTGTATACGTTTATTTTGCATGTTGGTTAGAGTTGAGTAAGTCATCACACCTCAGTGAGCTGTTGTGTTATGCAGGTGAATGAGGACCCAAAAGCGACTTAACAGAAACAGAGTTTATTCCAGTCTTAACAAAAAACAATAAATCCTGAATTCTTTCACAGGTAATGTCCAAACAGGAATAACTGAAATCCTCTAGTCAGTAGAGGGGAACAACAGGAGAAGCGGCCACAAACTGCAGGTCGCTTCGGGTTGGCGCAGGCCGTAGCTGATAGAGACACCTGCTCACACGTAGCATCTGAAGAAGGCAAAAACACGACAGGACGGAACAAGGACACAGTACAGCAAACAAGGATCCGACAAGGACAGAAGCGGAAACAGAGGGAGAAATAGGGACTCTAATCAGAGGGCAAAATAGGGGACAGGTGTGAAAGAGTAAACGAGGTAGTTAGGAGAATGAGGAACAGCTGGGAGCAGGAACAGAACGATAGAGAGAGAGAGAGAGAGAGGGAGAGAGATAGAGAGAGGGAAATAACCTAATAAGACCAGCAGGGGGAAACGAATAGAAGAGAAAGCACAGGGACAAGACATGACAATCTATGACAAAACATGACATGTTGTGTGGGAACCATCCCTCATGTGTGACATTAGCGGAGGGTTCTCAGGATGTACACTGACTGAAAACAGTGAGAGAAGGGCAGGCATTGCACATCAGCCCTTTTAATGTGCACATGATCTGTCTCCTCTTAGCTGCCCAGGTGACAGTGAGCCAGCTGAACCTGGTGTCCCACAGTGTGGTAGCTGCTCCCTACCAGTGGGAGTACACCTACCTGCTCAGTATCATCCCCTCCCTCTTCAGCTTCATGGCCCTGCCCAAAAACAACATCAGCTACCTGGTGATCCCCATGATCAGTGCCGGCCTCTTCTGCATAGCGCAGCTCATTTACAGGGGTATGTAGATGTTTCCGGTGGCCCAGCAGCTGTACCGCCACGGTGGCCCCCCTCTCACCATCCCTAGTTGATAGTTGTAGGACTAATTGGAATCCTTTATACCACCCAGGAGGCTGTCCTGTTGTTTTCCTGGTAAACCCTCACCTCCATTATCTCATCTCCTGGCTCTGGAGCCTGTGGCAGATTAAGACTTGAGTTGTCTGAGACTTCAGGGTTTAATGTTGACCTGTTCTGCTGCCTTTAGAAACCCATCCTCTTCATATCTCATCCTGACCTATGGAGCTGGCGTCTATAATCTGTCCTGCTGCCTTTAGAGACCCATCCTTTTATATCTCATCCTGATCTATGGAGCTGGCTGCTATAATCTGTCCTGCTGCCTTTAGAGACCCATCCTCTTATATCTCATCCTGATCTATGGAGCTGGCTGCTATAATCTGTCCTGCTGCCTTTAGAGACCCATCCTCTTACATCTCATCCTGATCTATGGAGCTGGCTGCTATAATCTGTCCTGCTGCCTTTAGAGACCCATCCTCTTATATCTCATCCTGATCTATGGAGCTGGCTGCTATAATCTGTCCTGCTGCCTTTAGAGACCCATCCTCTTATATCTCATCCTGACCTATGGAGCTGGCTGCTATAATCTGTCCTGCTGCCTTTAGAGACCCATCCTCTTATATCTCATCCTGATCTATGGAGCTGGCTGCTATAATCTGTCCTGCTGCCTTTAGAGACCCATCCTCTTATATCTCATCCTGACCTATGGAGCTGGCTGCTATAATCTGTCCTGCTGCCTTTAGAGACCCATCCTCTTATATCTCATCCTGATCTATGGAGCTGGCTGCTATAATCTGTCCTGCTGCCTTTAGAGACCCATCCTCTTATATCTCATCCTGACCTATGGAGCTGGCTGCTATAATCTGTCCTGCTGCCTTTAGAGACCCATCCTCTTATATCTCATCCTGATCTATGGAGCTGGCTGCTATAATCTGTCCTGCTGCCTTTAGAGACCCATCCTCTTATATCTCATCCTGACCTATGGAGCTGGCAGCTATAATCTGTCCTGCTGCCTTTAGAGACCCATCCTCTTATATCTCATCCTGACCTATGGAGCTGGCAGCTATAATCTGTCCTGCTGCCTTTAGAGACCCATCCTCTTATATCTCATCCTGATCTATGGAGCTGGCTGCTATAATCTGTCCTGCTGCCTTTAGAGACCCATCCTCTTATATCTCATCCTGATCTATGGAGCTGGCTGCTATAATCTGTCCTGCTGCCTTTAGAGACCCATCCTCTTATATCTCATCCTGATCTATGGAGCTGGCTGCTATAATCTGTCCTGCTGCCTTTAGAGACCCATCCTCTTATATCTCATCCTGATCTATGGAGCTGGCTGCCATAATCTGTCCTGCTGCCTTTAGAGACCCATCCTCTTATATCTCATCCTGACCTATGGAGCTGGCTGCTATAATCTGTCCTGCTGCCTTTAGAGACCCATCCTCTTATATCTCATCCTGATCTATGGAGCTGGCTGCTATAATCTGTCCTGCTGCCTTTAGAGACCCATCCTCTTATATCTCATCCTGACCTATGGAGCTGGCAGCTATAATCTGTCCTGCTGCCTTTAGAGACCCATCCTCTTATATCTCATCCTGACCTATGGAGCTGGCAGCTATAATCTGTCCTGTTGCCTTTAGAGACCCATCCTCTTATATCTCATCCTGACCTATGGAGCTGGCTGCTATAATTTGTCCCCAAACGGATAGTATGCTAGTTACTGTACCTCTAGTCTTAGACATACATTCCAAATATCTCTCCTTCCTCCACAAGTAGGCACTTGTTCACTGATTTGAAAGGAAATGACTGTAATAATAAATATGGTAGAAACTTCCACTAGACTAGTGATGGACAACTCTGATGCGGGTGGGGACCACAAAAATCTTAACTCATCAGTAGGGTATTAGCATCCACACATGCAGTCAGAGCCGACGCTAGCCTTTTTGGGGCCTTAAGTGGAATATTCTACCCCCACCCACCATGCAAATTCCACAGTACACATGTTGCCGTAGGGTGGAGAGAAATGTTTGCAGTTTTTATTATGATATCTGAGTGAGAGTTTCTTTCAAAATCAATTAGGGCTCCCCAGTCGGTAATTCAACCATGATTACTACAATTTCAGATAGATGGCTAGACTATCTTATCAATCTTAAAAATGTATGAATGCTTTTAGATATGTGGGTGAAGTAGTGAATGGTTTCAGGAGGAAGACGATATTATTGGGACATACCCATGATTAGGTCAGGGCATGATGTGGCCTTAATGAGAGGAGCCATCCAGAACTGTAAAGGAACAGGGAAAGAGTTCAGAGAAGACAAGAGCAGTGGATAGATTGAGTCCTCATGGTTGTGTGCTGGTGTCAATGCACATTTTAATCAAATCAAATCAAATGTATTTATAAAGACCTTCGTACATCAGCTGATATCTCAAAGTGCTGTACAGAAACGCAGCCTAAAACCCCAAACAGCAAGCAATGCAGGTGTAGAAGCACGGCACCTAGGAAAAACTCCCTAAAAAAGTCCAGAACCTAGGAAGAAACCTACAGAGGGACCAGGCTATGAGAGGTGGCCAATCCTCTTCTGGCTGTGACAGTACTCAACAATTCATTTGTTTCCAAATGATAGTTTCGGAAACCATGTTCTAGAGAAGTCTACCCTCAAGTGTCCTCACATTCTAATCCAGACCTCCAACACTCCAACCCAGTTCCATTGTTTAAAACTATTCCCCTCTAATCAGGAGATCGAATTACACATGTGGTAGTGGAAAAACGTTTCTGTTTACCAAAACATGTACTGTACCTTCCCAGGTGCAACCAAGAATGTTTTGCATAGAGAAGGGTAATGCTATTGGTTAACTGGTCCTCACAGTATCCATCCATGTCTATCCATTTTATTCATCCAGTCATGTAGCAATGTGAGTTGTATTGGAGCCAATGTACAGTACTTCCCCCTTCATTCCAATAGTAAATAATTAACTGGTATCTGCACGTCACTGCAGTCTCTGTGACAGGAGGAGAGCAGCATAAGACCCACAGACGGTCTAGTAATGTGCAGTCTGCTGACACTGGATGACTGGAAAACGGCAGAGATGAAGGAGCTATGGATTATGGTTGTCTTTGCTACAGGTAAGACTTGCTATATATTTGATTCATTCAGGGTGGTTTAAGAACACATGCACTTTCCATGACATACAGTGCTTTCAGAAAAGATTCAGACCCCTTACTTTTTCCACATTTTGTTACGTTACAGCCTTATTCTAAAAAAAAATTAATTGATTAAATCTCCACACAATACCCCATAATGACAAAGCAAAAACATTTTTGCTAATTTATGAAAAATGTCTAAATTAAATATTACATTTACATACGTGTTCAGACCCTTTACTCAGTACTTTGTTAAAGCATCAGCGATTACAGTATCGAGTCTTCTTGGATATGAGTGTGGTACACCTGTATTTGGGAAGTTTCTCGCATTCAGTTTGGATGAGGAACCTTGCTTCACAGCTATTGTCAGGTCTCTCCAGAGATGTTCGATCGGGTTCAAGTCCGGGCTCTGCCTGGGCCACTCAAGGACAATCAGAGACTTGTCCTGAAGCCACTCTTGCATTGTCCTGGCTGAGTGCTTAGGGTCATTGTCCTATTGGAAGGTGAACCTTCACCCCAATCTGAGGTCCTGAGTGCTCTGGATCATGTTTTCATCAAGGCCACTCTACCATAAAGGCCTGAGTGCTACAGAGATGGCTGTCCTCCTGGAAGGTTCTCCCATCTCCACAGAGGAACTCATCCAGTCAACTTGACATAGCTATGGGAAGCATTGGAGTCAACATGGGCCAGCATCCCTTTCCATGTCATCTCTTATGATGTTGTTGTTAAGAGTCTTCTGTGATTGAGAATTATGTTGGAAAATTGCTTTCAATTCAGATGTGCAAAAATGTATGAAACATTTAACTTAACAAATGATTATTGCCAATATATGACCTAACAGTTTTTACAGTTTGGTTCGTGAATTTTGAAGTTTGATTTATAGTCAATGATTGATTGATAATTTGTCTGTTTGCTGCAAGGGATACAATAGCATCAATGAAGACATTGTTTCAGACTTTATTTTTATACAAACACTATTTAGATATATTGTTAAGTTGTTGTTTACAGACTGTGAATAGACTACTGTCAGGTCTCAGATACAGTTGATAACAGAGTAGCCTTTGCTATCAGCTGTTTATTGGCAGTGATAATGACTTCTTTCTCTCATAAATTACAGTAGAAAACATTTCTACACGGATGCAGACACAATGAAACTGGAACAGCATGGATCATCTGCTATGATTATAGGAACTGACACTATGTATCCTTGTTTATGTGGTTTACTGAATTAATTATCTTTTTTAAAGTCTCTTTTCCACAGGGGGATCTCATCACATCCTCTGCCATTCCAACCACCATTGACATAACTATCCCAACTCTTGGTGACCCTATAACCCTAAATACTACTGGTCTTCCAACTACCAGTCTCCCCACCACCTCCAACACCACAACCCCTCCTCTGGTCTGTATAAATGGTGGTGAGCTGCTGAGTGGAGACTGTATCTGCCCTGATGAGTGGACCGGAGAGACCTGTTCAGAGGGTACATCCACACACTTACACTATACCTAACCCTGGATCTACCATTCAGACTCCTCCACAATACTACACTACTATACCTAACCCTGGATCTACCACAATACTACACTACTATACCTAACCCTGGATCTACCACAATACTACACTACTATACCTAACCCTGGATCTACCACAATACTACACTACTATACCTAACCCTGGATCTACCATTCAGACTCCTCCACAATACTACACTACTATACCAAACCCTGGGTCTACCATTCAGACTCCTCCACAATACTACACTACTATACCTAACCCTGGATCTACCATTCAGACTCCTCCACTGTCATGCAGGTGAAAGAGGACCCAAACGCGACTTAACAGAAACAGAGTTTATTAAAGTCCAAAACGGAATAACAGAAATCCTCTAGACTTGTAGAGGGGAAACAACTGGAGAAGCGGCCACAGACTGCAGGTCGCTTCGGGTAGGCGCAGGCCGTAGTCGACTGAGACACCTGCTCACACGCAGCATCTGATGAAGGCACAAAACACGACAGGACAGGGTGATACACAATCACGGCAAAAACACGACAGGACAGGGCGAAACGCAATCACAGCATGGTGAATACAATACAAGGAACCGACGGGACAGGAACGGAACACAAAGGAATAAATAGGGACTCTAATCAGGGGAAAGGATCGGGAACAGGTGTGGGAAGACTAAATGATGATTAGGGGAATAGGAACAGCTGGGAGCAGGAACGGAACGATAGAGAGAAGAGAGAGCGAGAGAGTGAGAGAGGGAGGGGGAGAGAGAGGGCTAGAAGGAGGGAAAGAACCAAATAAGACCAGCAGAGGGAAACGAATAGCATGGGAAGCACAGGGACAAGACAAGATAATAAATGACAAACATGACAGTACCCCCACTCACCGAGCGCCTCCTGGCGCTCTCGAGGAGGGAACACTGGCGGCAACGGAGGAAATCATAGATCAAACGGTCCAGCACGTCCCGAGAAAGAACCCAACTCCTCTCCTCAGGACCGTAACGAAAAACGATAAAAAGGGAAACTAGGGTACTACTCTAAAAAAAAAATGAGAACTAGGGACAGACTGAGACACAGCAAGGGCAGGGACAAGAACAGGAGAGATGCGATGGCAGGGAACAGACTGAGACCCAGCAAGACCAGGAGCAGAAGCAGAAAAAAATTACCAGACTTCTTCTGCGCGCAGTCTGAACACGCAGCCACGAAACGGCGCGTGTCACGCTCCTGAGTCGGCCACCAAAAGCGCTGGCGAATAGACGCAAGAGTGCCTCGAACACCGGGATGACCAGCTAACTTGGCAGAGTGAGCCCACTGAAGAACAGCCAGACGAGTGGAAACAGGAACGAAAAGGAGGTTACTAGGACAAGCGCGCGGCGACGCAGTGTGCGTGAGTGCTTGCTTAACCTGTCTTTCAATTCCCCAGACTGTCAACCCGACAACACGCCCATAAGGAAGAATCCCTCGAGATCAGTAGAAGCCACAGAAGAACTAAACAGACGGGATAAGGCATCAGGCTTGGTGTTCTTGCTACCCGGACGGTAAGAAATCACAAACTCGAAACGAGCGAAAAACAACGCCCAACGAGCTTGACGGGCATTAAGTCGTTTGGCAGAACGGATGTACTCAAGGTTCTTATGGTCTGTCCAAACGACAAAAGGAACGGTCGCCCCCTCCAACCACTGTCGCCATTCGCCTAGGGCTAAGCGGATGGCGAGCAGTTCACGGTTACCCACATCATAGTTGCGCTCAGATGGCGACAGGCGATGAGAAAAATAAGCGCAAGGATGAACCTTATCGTCAGACTGGAAGCGCTGGG
Organism: Oncorhynchus gorbuscha; assembly: GCF_021184085.1. Classification (NCBI taxonomy): domain Eukaryota; kingdom Metazoa; phylum Chordata; class Actinopteri; order Salmoniformes; family Salmonidae; genus Oncorhynchus; species Oncorhynchus gorbuscha. The sequence goes on from NC_060195.1 coordinate 68,140,617, forward strand.
ATAGGATGGCTCCCACGCCTACCTCTGAAGCGTCAACCTCGACAATGAATTGTCTAGTGACGTCAGGAGTAACGAGGATAGGAGCGGACGTAAAACGTTCTTTTAGAAGATCAAAAGCTCCCTGGGCGGAACCGGACCACTTAAAACACGTCTTGACAGAAGTAAGAGCTGTGAGAGGGGCAGCAACTTGACCGAAATTACGAATGAAACGCCGATAGAAATTAGCGAAACCTAAAAAGCGCTGCAACTCGACACGTGACCTTGGAACGGGCCAATCACTGACAGCTTGGACCTTAGCGGAATCCATCTGAATGCCTTCAGCGGAAATAACGGAACCGAGAAAAGTAACGGAGGAGACATGAAAAGAGCACTTCTCAGCCTTTACGTAGAGACAATTCTCTAAAAGGCGCTGTAGAACACGTCGAACGTGCTGAACATGAATCTCGAGTGACGGAGAAAAAATCAGGATATCGTCAAGATAGACAAAAACAAAAATGTTCAGCATGTCTCTCAGAACATCATTAACTAATGCCTGAAAAACAGCTGGCGCATTGGCGAGACCGAACGGCAGAACCCGGTACTCAAAATGCCCTAACGGAGTGTTAAACGCCGTTTTCCACTCGTCCCCCTCTCTGATGCGCACGAGATGGTAAGCGTTACGAAGGTCCAACTTAGTAAAGCACCTGGCTCCCTGCAGAATCTCGAAGGCTGATGACATAAGGGGAAGCGGATAACGATTCTTAACCGTTATGTCATTCAGCCCTCGATAATCCACGCAGGGCGCAGAGTACCGTCCTTCTTTTTAACAAAAAGAACCCCGCCCCGGCCGGAGAAGAAGAAGGCACTATGGTACCGGCGTCAAGAGACACAGACAAATAATCCTCGAGAGCCTTACGTTCGGGAGCCGACAGAGAGTATAGTCTACCTCGAGGAGGAGTGGTCCCCGGAAGGAGATCAATACTACAATCATACGACCGGTGAGGAGGAAGGGAGTTGGCTCGGGACCGACTGAAGACCGTGCGCAGATCATGATATTCCTCCGGCACTCCTGTCAAATCGCCAGGTTCCTCCTGAGAAGTAGGGACAGAAGAAATGGGAGGAATGGCAGACATTAAACACTTCACATGACAAGAAACGTTCCAGGATAGGATAGAATTACTAGACCAATTAATAGAAGGATTATGACATACAAGCCAGGGATGACCCAAAACAACAGGTGTAAACGGTGAACGGAAAATCAAAAAAGAAATAGTCTCACTGTGGTTACCAGATACTGTGAGAGTTAAAGGTAGTGTCTCAAATTTGATACTGGGAAGATGACTACCATCTAAGGCAAACATGGGCGTAGGCCTGTCTAACGGTCTGAAAGGAATGTTATGTTTCCGAGCCCATGCTTCGTCCATGAAACAACCCTCAGCCCCAGAGTCAATCAAAGCACTGCATGTAGCACCCGAACCGGTCCAGCGTAGATGGACCGACATAGTAGTACAAGATCTAGATGAAGGGACCTGAGTAGTAGCGCTCACCAGTAGCCCTCCGCTTACTGATGGGCTCTGGCCTCTTACTGGACATGAATTAACAAAATGTCCAGCAACTCCGCAATAGAGGCACAGGCGGTTGGTGATCCTCCGTTCCCTCTCCTTATTCGAGATGCGAATCCCTCCCAGCTGCATGGGCTCAGTCTCAAAGCCAGAGGAGGGAGATGGTTGCGATGCGGAGCAGGGAAACACCGTTGATGCGAGCTCTCTTCCACGAGCCCGGTGACGAAGATCTACCCGTCGTTCTATGCGGATGGCGAGAGCAATCAAAGAGTCCACATCTGAAGGAACCTCCCGGGAGAGAATCTCATCCTTAACCACTGCGTGGAGTCCCTCCAGAAAACGAGCGAGCAGCGCCGGCTCGTTCCACTCACTAGAGGCAGCAAGAGTGCGAAACTCAATGGAATAATCCGTTATGGACCGTTCACCTTGGCATAAGGAAGCCAGGGCCCTAGAAGCCTCCCCACCAAAAACTGAACGGTCAAAAACCCGAATCATCTCCTCTTTAAAGTTCTGGAATTTGTTAGAGCAATCAGCCCTTGCCTCCCAGATAGCTGTGCCCCATTCTCGAGCCCGGCCAGTAAGGAGTGAAATGACGTAAGCAACCCGAGCTCTCTCTCTAGAGTATGTGTGGGGTTGGAGAGAGAACACAATCTCACACTGCGTGAGAAAGGAGCGGCACTCAGTGGGCTGCCCGGAGTAGCAAGGTGGGTTATTAACCCTAGGTTCTGGAGGCTCGGCAGGCCAGGGAGTAACAGGTGGCACGAGACGTAGACTCTGGAACTGTCCAGAGAGGTCGGAAACCTGAGCGGCCAGGTTCTCCACGGCATGGCGAGCAGCAGACAATTCCTGCTCGTGTCTGCCGAGCATGGCTCCTTGGATCTCGACGGCAGTGTAACGAGCGTCTGAAGTCGCTGGGTCCATTCCTTGGTCGGTTCCTTCTGTCATGCAGGTGAAAGAGGACCCAAACGCGACTTAACAGAAACAGAGTTTATTAAAGTCCAAAACGGAATAACAGAAATCCTCTAGACTTGTAGAGGGAAACAACTGGAGAAGCGGCCACAGACTGCAGGTCGCCGGGTAGGCGCAGGCCGTAGTCGACTGAGACACCTGCTCACACGCAGCATCTGATGAAGGCACAAAACACGACAGGACAGGGTGATACACAATCACGGCAAAAACACGACAGGACAGGGCGAAACGCAATCACAGCATGGTGAATACAATACAAGGAACCGACGGGACAGGAACGGAACACAAAGGAATAAATAGGGACTCTAATCAGGGGAAAGGATCGGGAACAGGTGTGGGAAGACTAAATGATGATTAGGGGAATAGGAACAGCTGGGAGCAGGAACGGAACGATAGAGAGAAGAGAGAGCGAGAGAGTGAGAGAGGGAGGGGGAGAGAGAGGGCTAGAAGGAGGGAAAGAACCAAATAAGACCAGCAGAGGGAAACGAATAGCATGGGAAGCACAGGGACAAGACAAGATAATAAATGACAAACATGACATCCACAATACTACACTACTATACCTAACCCTGGATCTACCATTCAGACTCCACCACAATACTATACTACTATACCTAACCCTGGGTCTACCATTCAGACTCCTCCACAATACTACACTACTATACCTAACCCTGGATCTACCATTCATACTCCACCACAATACTATACTACTATACCTAACCCTGGGTCTACCATTCAGACTCCTCCACAATACTACACTACTATACCTAAACCTGGATCTACCATTCAGACTCCACAATACTACACTACTATACCTAACCCTGGCTCTACCATTCAGACTCCTCCACAATACTACACTACTATACCTAACCCTGGATCTACCATTCAGACTCCTCCACAATACTACACTACTATACCTAACCCTGGCTCTACCATTCAGACTCCTCCACAATACTACACTACTATACCTAACCCTGGCTCTACCATTCAGACTCCTCCACAATACTACACTACTATACCTAACCCTGGCACTACCATTCAGACTCGTCCACAATACTACACTATTATACCTAACCGTGGATCTACCATTCAGACTCCACTCCACAATACTACACTACTATACCTAACCCTGGGTCTACCATTCAGACTCCTCCACAATACTACACTACTCTACCTAACCCTGGATCTACCATTCACAGTACACACCACTACACTACTATACCTAACCCTGGATCTACCATTCAGACTCCACCACAATACTACACTACTCTACCTAAACCTGGATCTCACATTCACAGTACACATCACAACATTACTATACCTAAACCTGGATCTCACATTCACAGTACACATCACTACACTACTATACCTAACCCTGGATCTCACATTCACAGTACACATCACTACATTACTATACCTAACCCTGGATCTCACATTCACAGTACACACCACTACACTACTATACCTAACCCTGGATCTCACATTCACAGTCCACATCACTACATTACTATACCTAACCCTGGATCTCACATTCACAGTACACACCACTACATTACTATACCTAACCCTGGATCTCACATTCACAGTACACACCACTACACTACTATACCTAACCCTGGATCTCACATTCACAGTACACATCACTACATTACTATACCTAACCCTGGATCTCACATTCACAGTACACATCACTACATTACTATACCTAACCCTGGATCTCACATTCACAGTCCACATCACTACACTACTATACCTAACCCTGGATCTCACATTCACAGTCCACATCACTACACTACTATACCTAACCCTGCATCTCACATTCACAGTACACATCACTACACTACTATACCTAACCCTGGATCTCACATTCACAGTACACATCACTACATTACTATACATAACCCTGGATCTCACATTCACAGTCCACATCACTACATTACTATACATAACCCTGGATCTACCATTCACAGTACACATCACTACATTACTATACCTAACCCTGGATCTACCATTCACAGTACACATCACTACATTACTATACATAACCCTGGATCTCACATTCACAGTCCACATCACTACATTACTATACATAACCCTGGATCTCACATTCACAGTACACATCACTACATTACTATACATAACCCTGGACCTCACATTCACAGTCCACATCACTACATTACTATACCTAACCCTGGATCTACCATTCACAGTCCACGTCACTACATTACTATACCTAACCCTGGATCTACCATTCACAGTACACATCACTACATTACTATACATAACCCTGGATCTCACATTCACAGTACACACCACTACAATACTATACCTAACCCTGGATCTACCATTCACAGTACACACCACTACATTACTATACCTAACCCTGGATCTACCATTCACAGTACACACCACTACAATACTATACCTAACCCTGGATCTACCATTCACAGTACACATCACTACATTACTATACATAACCCTGGATCTACCATTCACAGTACACACCACTACAATACTATACATAACCCTGGATCTACCATTCACAGTACACACCACTACATTACTATACCTAACCCTGGATCTACCATTCACAGTACACACCACTACATTACTATACCTATCCCTGGATCTACCATTCACAGTACACACCACTACATTACTATACCTAACCCTGGATCTACCATTCACAGTACACACCACTACATTACTATACCTAACCCTGGATCTACCATTCACAGTACACACCACTACATTACTATACCTAACCCCCTGGATCTCACATTCACAGTACACACCACTACATTACTATACCTAACCCTGGATCTCACATTCACAGTACACACCACTACATTACTATACCTAACCCTGGATCTACATTCACAGTACACATCACTACATTACTATACCTAACCCTGGATCCACAACACTTTTCCTTGGATCTCACATTCAGAATATATATTTCATGTTCAGTCATACATTTGCTCCATGTTGAAATGTATTTTACTTCGATAGGGAATTTCTGCAATTCCACCATCATTGGTGATTTTTCCTTCCCAAGAACAATGGTTGACTGGTCTGCTTATTCAGAAGAATTGTGTGATGAGAATACAACCAGTGGTATGTTATTCACCACTTTTATTCACCTGAAATTACAAAAATGTATTTGTCTGTTACAGTCCTAATTAATGTTCTATTAGGTAACACAAAATCTTTACTATCTTGGTTCCTCCAGCCGGTTTACCAAAAGCCTTAGCAGAATGTTCATATGACACTGGATCTCCAATGTTTGGTCCTCCTCATGAACTGCAGTGTGAATTAACCCTCAGTGACATTCTAGGAAATGTAAGTCAATAGGCATATTTTTTATTATCCTGATTTATGACCAGTCTTGATTTAGCGTTCTTCTTTCCTCAAGTCAGTTACAGTCATCATTATGAGGAGTGGATCTTACAGTTTGAAGATCAGTAACAACTGGCTTTTACCTTCAGATAATGTATTCTGTTCCTTTATTCTGCTTTACAGTTTTAGGAACTTTTCTTTCTTGTGTTTCACATTGCATTTAGTAGATGTTCTCATCCAGACTGACGTATAGTAATGAGTGCATACATTTTCAGACTGGTCCCCTGTGGGCATTGAACCCACTACACGGGTATTTCAAGGACCATGCTTTACCAACTGAGCCACATAGTTAGTACTGGCTATTGTAATATCCAAATGTACTAACAGTTCAGCATGTTGCTGCCACTTATACAATGTTCTGTTGACAAACAATACTAAAATAAAAATATGTGTCTCTCCCTATTCAGATCTCCAGCAATTCAGGTGGTTTATTACAGTTGGCCTTCAGTACTCAGATCCTAACCTCCCGTCCAAAGCGGCTATCAGCTGACAACATCACCACAGCAGCAGAGATAGCTAACACACTGCTTCAGTCTGCAAATATCACAGAGGTATAACATGTTTTGAAATCAAGTTGTGAACTATGACATGTTCTGGAGAGAAACGTGAGGTTGTCACTGCAGTGATTTGAACACTTGAGGTTCATCCCCTGGTTTTGATCATGTTGCAGGACATCGCAGTGGCAGCTGTAACCACCATCAGTCAGCTGCTCAATGCCAGTGAGGAGAGTACACAGGAGAGAGACGCTGTCCAAAAGTACAGGAGTCAGTCTGTCTGTCTGTCTGTCTGTCTGTCTGTCTGTCTGTCTGTCTGTCTGTCTGTCTGTCTGTCTGTCTGTCTGTCTGTCTGTCTGTCTGTCTGTCTGTCTGTCTGTCTGTCTGTCTGTCTGTCTGTCTGTCTGTCTGTCTGTCTGTCTGTCTGTCTGTCTGTCTGTCTGTCTGTCTGTCTGTCTGTCTGTCTGTCTGTCTGTCTGTCTGTCTGTCTGTCTGTCTGTCTGTCTGTCTGTCTGTCTGTCTGTCTGTCTGTCTGTCTGTCTGTCTGTCTGTCTGTCTGTGTGTGCGTTTCTGTATATGTTAGTGTTTATGTGTGTACGTGTGCCTCTGCATGGTGCATGCAAACTAATGTTTTTCTGTGTTTCTCTCCCAGCCTCACAGAGACCCTAGAGATGTTTTCCCTGGACCAGAGCAATAATGTGTCCTCGGTGGTTCAGCCCAACCTGGTAGTCCAGTCTGTCCAAGTACCAAGTGACTCAGTAGGGATCCAGTTTACTGCTCTGACTGGTGGGTAGGACTGCTAGTGAACCTACATACTGCCATTTAAAGTGATAGTTTATATCTGTGTTGACAGTCTAGTTATATCTCCTCATTTTAAAATGTTTCTCCTCTGCTGTCAATAAGGTTTGGAATGGATTTGATTTGGTGTACTACAGACAAGAACAGATACAGTGGAGGCTGCTGAGGGGAGGACGACTCATAATAATGGTTGGAACAGAGCGAATGGAATGGCATAAAACACATGGAAACCGCGTGTTTGATGTATTTGATACCATTCCGCTGATTCCACTCCAGCCGTTACCATGAGCCCATTCTCCCCAATTAAGGTTCCACCAGCCTCCTGTGGTACAGAAGTAACACTATATTGTTCTGCTTTAAATTGTTAAATCATATTAATCTCCTTCTCCAGGAAGATCTGGTAATTTTGTGGCCAACAGAATTCATCTCAACAACAATACCTCTAAACTGATAGCTGACAAAGGACGTTCTACCGATGTCCAGATTGTTATCAAATTCCCACCAGGTGAGTCAATGCTGGTATGCTAACAGTGTAGATCCTCAATATTTAATTTCCTTATACGCTTTCACCGAGAGCGCTTAACTGCTCTTTGTGGTGGCCAAAATCAGGTCAGCAATGCCAAATATTTAGATTGTCCAATAAAGATGAGTCATATGACACATGGATAGGTAAACTATTGAGAAATAATTAGGCTTCCCTGATAGTTCTACAAGGCAAGGTCAAGCTACTCATGTATATGTTCTGTAATGAACAGCAATCTCTCTCTCCCCACTCTCTCTCTCCCTCTACCCTCTCTCATTCAATTTCACTCTACTCAGTTTTGCATAGTAAAACCACAAGCCACTCCATTGGTTTTGTGCTCTACCAAAATGACCGGTTCTTCAGGTCCAGGGCTTTCAGAGCTTCTCCAGGAACCAGCAGAAGGGTCATCTCTGCTAACCTGGGAGAAGTGTCTGCGTTACATGTTGAGATGCTCTTCAAGCCCACAGTAAGATTTCTCTTGGAATAAGTAACCACATCGTGGTCCAAATCTATCTGCGAAATTTAATGGGAAGTTGTCCATTATCTTCAGTGCATTTGGAAAGTATTCAGTCCCCTTTCACTTTTCCCACATTTTGTTACGTTACACCCTTATTAAAAAATGTATTCAATTGCTATTTTACCTCATCAATCTACGTACACACAATACCCCATAATGACAAAGCAAAAACAGGTTCTTAGAAATGTTTGTAAATGTATAAAAAAAAACTTATATTACATTTACATAAGTATTCAGACCCTTTACTCAGTACTTTGTTGAAGCACCTTTGGCAGCGATTACAGCCGTTCTTCTCTGCAAATCCTCTCAAGCTCTGCCAGGTTTAATGGGTAGCATCGCTGCACAGCTATTTTCAGTTCTCTCCAAAGATGTTAGATCGGGTTCAAGTCCGGGCTCTGGCTGGGCCACTCAAGGACATTCAAAGACTCCTGCATTGTCTTGGCTGGATGCTTAGGGTCATTGTCCTGCTGGAATTTGAAACTTTGTCCCAGTCTGAGGGCCTGAGTGCTCTGGAGCAGGTTTTCATCAAGGCTATCTTTGTACTTTGCTCCGTTCAACTTTCCCTCGATCCGGACTAGTATCCCAGCCCCTACCACTGAAAAACATCCCCATAGCATGATGCTGCCACCACTATGCCTCACCATAGGGATGGTGCCAGGTTTCCTTCAGACGTAACGCTTGGCATTCAGGCCAAAGAGTTCAATCTTGGTTCCATCAGACCTGAGAATCTTGTTTCTCATGGTCCGAGTCCTTTAGGTGCCTTTTGTCAAACTCCAAGCGAGCTGTCAAGTGCCTTTTACTGAGGTGTGGCTTCTGTCTGGCCACTCTACCATAAATGCCTGATTAATGGAGTGCTGCAGAGATGGTTGTCCTTCTGGAAGGTTCTCTCATCTTCACAGATGAACTCTGGCGCTCTGTCAGAGTGACCATCTGGTACTTGGTCACCTCCCTGACGAAGGCCCTTCTCCCCCGATTGCTCAGTTTGCCTGGGCGGCCAGCTCTAGGAAGATTCTTGGTGGTTCCGAACGTCTTCCATTGAAGAATGGAAGTGTTCCTGGGGACCTTCAACGCTGCAGAACTTTTTGGTACCCTTCCTCAGATCTGTGCCTCAACACAATCCTGTCTCGGAGCTCTACGGACAATTCCTTCGACCTCATGGCTTGGTTTTTGATCTGACATGCACTGTCAACTGTGAGACCGCGTATAGACAGGTGTGCCTTTCCAAATCATGTTCAATCAATTGAATTTACCACACATGGTAAATCAAGTTGAAGAAACATCTCAAGGATTATCAATGGAAACAGGATGCACCTGAGCTCACTTTTGAGTCTCATAGCAAAGGGTCTGAATAGTTATGTAAATAAGGTGTTTCAGCGTTTAATTTTTACACATTTACAAACATTTCTTAAAACCTGTTTTTGCTTTGCCATTATGGGGTATTTTGTGTAGATTGCTGAGGATTATTTTTAAAGTCAATTTTAGACTAAGACTAGGCTAGTGGCTGTGGATTTTTGTTCCTCCCTTGTACTTGATTGATAATTAAGATGACTAATGGCTTATCCGCCATTAAGAACAAGGAAGCAAATATTGCATTGTATATAATATGATATATCATAATTGAAACTTCTTCTTTCCACATTTGCGTGATGACCTTTCATACTTCACAATTGACTTTATAATTTTTTTACATTTACATTTAAGTCATTTAGCAGACGCTCTTATCCAGAGCGACTTGAATGAGGAATACCATCAGTGCATGTCTTTTTCTGAAGGATTTACAGTGAGTTTGTGTCTGTTCTCACTTCTCAGGCTGTTTCCAACGCCTCCCTCTATGACTTTGCCTGCGTGTCATGGAACTACACGTTGAAAGACTGGAGCACCTTTGGCTGCTCCAAAGTCAACCACTCAGCAGACGGCCTGCGATGTTTCTGTAATCACACCACTAACTTCGCTGTGCTGATGGTGAGTAGCTAGCTGCCTTCATCTCCCTTTTACTGACCACACGCTGACCTATGGAGGGGTTCACAAACCTTTTTGAAACATGACCCCATTTTGATATCTGAAAGTTCTTGTGACCCCAACCATGTGAATTTCTTTTTGTAATTAAGAGCAATTTTTACTTTTTTTTAGTTGGGTCTATGGTGCTATGGCAGTCAATTGCAAAACATTCTAACAGTATTTCTGATTGTTTTCCCAACTCACCATCACATACATTTAATGTGAGGCTATGACAGTCAATGTAAATTGGTCTGACATAAAGTCTCTTATCTCACCATCACTAATGAGATGGTGAGATAAGAGACATGATGCATGTCGTGTCGGATGTTCTCAAAATCAGGTGGTGTGGTTGCCAGTGTTCACCTCATCTCTGCTGTCACCTCTAACCTGGATCGATATTTGGTTTTAATGCAAACTAGAACACTAATTCCAGCCTCCCACAGATATGAGCTGTCAAAGGGGTATCATGAGTTTCAATACTCAGAGCGAGACGGCAGGATATTTAATCCCTTTGAGTCAGGAACCAAAATGCTTTGTCTGCAGCATTCGGTCATATGACGGCACAATCTGTGTTCCATTTCACTTACCGGCATGTCAACTGAGGCAGGATCACAGTCAAACAGATTTCTCTCCAATAAGAAATATTTTTTTCTGAATGCACTGATTCGGTCACTCGACTGTAGAATGTTTTTCTATTTTACCTGCATTCTTGTGTTCAGTTTCCCAAATATGTCATTTACATAGGCAAGGAGACACATTTTATTTTTCCACCGTTCGATCTCATGGAATCTGTTTTTCGTCAATATAGCCATGCAGCCGATCCTCTGTGCAGTTTCATGCTTGAATCGTGAGACAGAACAATATATCCTTGTGAATAGCATCCCCGACATGTAGCTAACAAAAGTAAATGAACAGGCATCTCGGCCCTCACAACTCACATCCATTTGGAAAGCTGGGGAGTTTTTTAGTGGTTCAGTCAGTTTCCTATTGATTGTGATCTATAGCATCAATTCTTAGATTTACAGTGTTATCAGAGAAAGGTATTGATGTGAGTTTCTGTGCCTCCCCACACCTTGTTTTCACCATATCGATTGTTGCGGTAATATACTTGAAATAGTGTGTGGTTTCATACAGTAGTGGGAGTGGGCCTAGCCATTCACCATGGGAATAGAGTGACCACATGTCCCGGATTGTGCAGGACAGTCCCCCATTTTGGACCTTTGTCCCGCAACCAAACCATCATGTCCCACATTTTATCAACACATTCAAACACCACCGCCAATTTAGATGTTTTTTTATTTGTCCAGTATTTCAGTCAGACATTCCAACCTGTCTCTTGCAGTCACGTTGAGCTTACGAAAAAATAGACTTGCAAATCATAAGGATGTGGTAGCCTAAGCCATGGGGATGTTAATCCCTTCTCCATTCATTGATGAGATCTGATATTCTGCAGAGCGCAGGATGAGACATTGGCCTATCCTCAACAAATATTTCTGACTGTGACAAACTTAGTGTTGAAATATATATTTTCATTTTCTTTCTGCAGTCGTTCAGGAGGGACTTTAAATACGCTGATGAGCTACACTCGATCACCATATTGGGATGTTCCATATCCATCATTGGGTTGAGTTTAACAATAACATTCCAGATCGCAACCAGGTAAGATCCTACAGGGTTCCAGAACCAATTCAAAATATACAGTAACATTCCAGATGGTGACCAGGTAAGATTCTACAGGGTTCCAGAACCAATTCAAAATATACAATAACATTCCAGATGGTGACCAGGTAAGATCCTACAGGGTTCCAGAACCAATTAAAAATATACAATAACATTCCAGATGGTGACCAGGTAAGATCCTACAGGGTTCCAGAACCAATTAAAAATATACAATAACATTCCAGATGGAGACCAGGTAAGATCCTACAGGGTTCCAGAACCAATTCAAAATATTGGGTGCTTCTCAATAGTGTAAAGAAGCCCTTTGTCTGATCCAACAGGACTTGATAGGTGAAACCATTATAAAACCCACTATTAATGAACCAACACATCCATAACTACACATATAACTTCCCTAACATAGTGTTGTCTATCACCTGTCCCCAGGAAATCACGCAAAACCAACCCAACGGTCCTCTTAGTGAGCATCTGCGTGTGTCTCCTGATCTTCACCCTCCTCTTCATGTTGGGAGTGGACAACCCTCATAAACAGCTGGGCAAACCTAAAATACAGGAGGACAACATTCTCCCCCCGTCCGACACACACACAGAGCGGGACAGAGGGCCCTGTACTGCAGTGGCAGTCCTGCTGCAGTACTTCCTGTTGGGGACGTTCACCTGGAACACGCTGTACGCCACACATGTCTTCCTAATGATCAGAAACAGCCTGGCCACCAGCCCGTCACACTTCACAGCCTATACAATGGCCATCGGATGGGGTAGGACAGCATGGAGAAACATCAAGTATTTAGTCGTTTCGGCTGACATTAGACCTGGGCTCCTTGAACTAAAACTAATGCTTGGTGATATTTTCAGGCTCTAATAAGCCTGAAATAGAACTTAAAAGCAACTTGTATAGTGATGTAATGTCTTTAGAGGATGTATGTGTGGTATATATATATACTATGTATATGGCTGCATGCAAATCTACCAGGAAATAACAACATCATTCTCTCCTTTAGGACTGCCTGCAGTTGTGGTGGCCCTCACCTTAGGAATTAGTTACAGAGTGGATGATCCACTGGGATACAGGCAGGAGGAATTGTGAGTCAATACTACTACTGTACTACTACTCTGTACTGTATTGTACTGTACTATACTGTACTTGAAAGAGAGCGACCCGGCTCAACGTATTTATTGGTTTGTAAACCACTGCATGGGCAGTGTGTGGGGTACATGGGGACAGTCTGATTGGCTGAAGCCACGAGCTGGAGGTGATGAATATCTCTCAAATTGTACTGTACTACCAATATCAATGTGGGGCAATTGCTGTATAAAATGTTATAACTAATACTGTAAAAGCTTTTCCCTATCAATGTTTGTATTGCATGCTTTTAAAGATGGTTAAGAACAATTACAAAAGTTGTAAAAAACAAGAAGAACGATCCATTGTGTTGAAAGGTTTCTTGTTTACTTATGCCACCCACCACGTTTACTTTATACCACATTATTCAAATCACTGGCATCCTGTTTTGTCTGTCACATAGTCCCACTCTAATTCATTCATTTGACCTGTCAGCTGCTGGCTTGCTGCCCTCGATCCAAAGGGGAACTTTGACTTCAAGCTGCCAATGTTTTGGGGGTTCCTGATACCTGTGGCGTTCATGCTTATCTTCAACACAGTGGTGTTGGTATGTTTTACAGTTACAACAGCCAAGACCAACCCACATTTAACCAGGTAACATTAATTGGGGCATTTTGGAGGCACAAAGTACAAACTTGTAGTCATTAAGATGTCTTGATTTAAATGCCTACTAACGCGCTTGTTTATTTTTTATTGTATTTCAATGAAAAGCTGTTATAAATAAAATGTATTATTATTTTGTCATTATTAATTCAGTCATTAGTAATCAAATCATACAATTTAATGAGCACCGTGCACTAACCCACTCAGTCAATGGTAGCATACTGTTCTTATCCAATTTGTAAGTCGCTCTGGATAAGAGCGTCTGCTAAATGACTTAAATGTAAATGTAAATGTTATACCACAGCATTACAGCAGTCTATTACAGCAATCTAAGTATGTTGGTTATGTTTCCCAGTACAAGACACACATCGATGAAGAAGAAGTTCCTCAGTAGCTTCTCTCTGGCTGTGGTGCTCGGTCTCTCCTGGATCCTGGGCTATCTGTTGCTCATTCCACAGAACCAGACCATGTACACCATACTCAACATCTCCTTCTGTGTTCTCACCACCACTCAGGTAGTAAACGTATGCACTCACTACTGTAAGTCACTCTGGATAAGAGCGTCTGCTAAATGACTCAAATGTAAACTAGAAATACTAGTGTACTATTGTACCACATAATCCAGACATGATTGAAAATTAGACACCTAGTAAACATAAATAAATTGAGCTGCTCTTTATGGAAATGCTACCTTTTGTTTGTCCTTGTGTGTTCCTGAAAATACTTGATAATGTCTTTGTGTTTTCACTCCACAGGGATTGCAGATTTTCATTCTGTTCACAGCAAGAACAGCAATTGTCAAGAAAAAGATGTCAAGTACTTTGAAATCTATCTCTAGTTTTGGGATCCCTCTTCACACTAGGAAGTTCAGTCTATGGCGAGGCGAGCACAGTTATAACGTAGAATCATACACACAACAGGACACTGATCTGTCATTTTCACCTTGTTCCACAGACATCTAACTGATGGGCTGCAAGTTCAACCTCTGTTGTAAAATATCTCATATACCTCCACTATTGTCCTATAATATACAGTATAATACACACAACATTTTGTATCGACGTATATTCACTGTGAATTCCCTTAGAAGTTGTGTTGTCCAATGAACTATCAAAATAAAGGAAGTCACACACTGCATGCATAATCTCCCAACAATTTAATGGGTATTTACCAACGTTTCGGCATCACTGTGCCTCCCTTCAACCTGTTGTAAAATGTTTTATGTACCACACTATTGTCATATAATATACAGTATAATACACACCATTTTCTATCAATGTATTGTTACTGTGAATTCCCTCAGAAGTTGTTGCCCAAGGATTTTTTTGGCTATGCACATTTTTGTTAATACTGTATGTTATATATATTTTTTAAATGTAACTGTTTTGAATAAAACGGATTATTATCTTTGAAACTGTTCAGTATTTTTTTGTTAGAAAAAAATCTCAGAAAATAGCTTTAAACAGTGCAGCTTTAGGTGTCACGTAGCTAGGAGTGGTGGGTGCGAAGTCAGGCGCAGAGAGCAGAGGTTCAGGGAAATCCGTATTTATTCCAGTAAGGAAAGGTCACGCCAAAACAACAGGCGAAAAATAAAGACAGACCCAAAACAGGACACTAAACAGTCCAAACAATAACCAAACACAACCATCCACATTTACATTTACATTTAAGTCATTTAGCAGACGCTCTTATCCAGAGCGACTTACAAATTGGTGCATTCACCTTAACATCACAGAAGCCTGAAATATAACAAAACTGTTTGACATAGAAACACCTGATTTTTCATCCTTAAACAAAAAAAACAAAAAAAACACCCATGAGGCCAAAGAGGGCACTTTTGGTCACTGACTGCAGGAAAGGGCCTGTACAGCACAAGCTGAAAGCTGCAGCTGCCAATTACATATGTGGTAGTACAAGGCAACAAAAGAACATCAGGCTAGGATGTTACGGGACAGCAAGGATGAGAGGGTTCGCCAGCAAGAGATTGAGGAGGTATGAAAGGCTGAGAAAGAAAGCAGGGATGTCAGAGGGGGTCTGACATGCCTGAGCTGGCCGCCCAGCCAAACTGAGCAATAGGGGGAGAAGGGCCTTGGTCAGGGAGGTGACCAAGAACCTGATGGTCACTCTGACAGAGCTCCTCTGTGGAGATGGAAAACCTTCCAGAAGGACAACCATCTCTGCAGCACTCCACCAATCAGGCCTTTATGGTAGAGTGGCCAGACGGAAGCCACACCTCAGTAAAAGGCACTTGACAGCTCGCTTGGAGTTTGACAAAAGGCACCTAAAGGACTCGGACCATGAGAAATAAGATTCTCTGGTCTGATGAAACCAAGATTGAACTCTTTGGCCTGATGCCAAGCGTCAAGTCCGGAGGAAAACTGGCACCATGCCTACAGTGAAGCATGGTGGTGGCAGCATCATGCTGTGAGGATATTTTTCAGTGGCAGGGACTGGGAGACTAGTGAGGGTTGAGGGAAAAATGAATGGAGCAAAGTACAGAGAGATTCTTGACGAAAACCTGCTCCAGATCACTCAGGACCTCAGACTGGGGAAACGGTTCACCTTCCAGTAGGACAATGACCCTAAGCACACATCCTAGACAATGCAGGAGTGGCTTCGGGACAAGTTTCTGAATGTCCTTGAGTGGCCCAGACAGAGCCCGGACTTGAACCCGATCAAACATCTCTGGAGAGACCTGAAAATAGCTGTGCAGCAACGCTCCCCATCCAACCTGACAGAGCTTAAGAGTATCTGCAGAGAAGAATGGGAGAAGCTCCCCAAATACAGGCTTGTAGCGTCATACCCAATAAAGACTCGAGGCTGTAATCGCTGCCAAAGATGCTTCAACAAAGTACTGAGTAAAGGGTCTGAATACCTATCACATTTACATATTTCCGTTTTTTATTTTTAATACATTTACAAACAATTCTAAAAACCTGTTCTTGCTTTGTCATTATGGGGTATTGTGTGTAGATTGATAAGGGGGGGAAACTATTTAATCCATTTTAGAAACAGGCTGTAACATAACAAAATGTGGAAAAAGTCAAGGGGTCTGAATACTTTTCGAATGCCCTGTATATATATAGTGCTTATTTTATGTTTGTTTACTGTATATTCTGTTTACTGTGGCAGCACCATTTCACAAAGTCAAATTCCTGTACATGCAGATGTATTTGGTGAATAAAGGTGATTCCTTGAAGGAGGAAGGAGTAGCGATTGCAGTGCCATCCGGCTCACAGAAGGCACAGAGTGGAGAGTACCTGTCAGGTGAGCCAACAGCGATAACACACATTTTATTTTAGATATTATACTTCCTTGCAGTCAATATTTGCTAGAAGTAGTCCTCTGTCCAGTGCTTTTAGAATTGTCCATGCTCCCTGACTGCCTAGGTTTTGTTAGACTTGTATCAAGCAGGACAGAGTAAAGAGACTGATTGTATGTCCATTATAATTTCAACACAGTTTAGATTTGTTTTGAGTCATTTCAATGTCGTTTAAGATAATAGTAAAACAAATCAGAAGATAAAATAAATGATTCTGGGCCAGATTGAATGGGCTCGTGGGCCAGATTGAATGGGCTTGTGGGCCAGATTGAATGGGCTCGTGGGCCGGATTGAATGGGCTTGTGGGCCAGATTGAATGGGCTCGTGGGCCAGATTGAATGGGCTTGTGGGCCAGATTGAATGGGCTCGTGGGCCAGATTGAATGGGCTTGTGGGCCAGATTGAATGGGCTCGTGGGCCGGATGGAATGGGTTAGTGGGCCAGATTGAATGGGCTCGTGGGCCAGATTGAATGGGCTCGTGGGCCGGATTGAATGGGCTCGTGGGCCGCATTCATCTGTGGTGTATCCAATCTATACTAGCCTAAACTAGACCTAGGAAAACCAGATTACAATAAAGGATGACTGTGGTATCATATTATGGAGAGTTGATGTGGATGGAAATGTAGCTGTGACCTCAAGGGGTGACGTTGATGTTACCAGGAATTATGATGCTCAAACTGTACCTTATATCTGCGTTGTGCCTGTCAAACAAAGTCTGATGTGAAGTTTATTCAAATTCTTATTTACATATGATTTGTTTTTTCTCAATGAATGATATTGTCACTATATATGACAGTTAGGATATCTCCTTACTGGTACCCCAGGATGTAGCACATTCACACCATTAGTAAGTCTCAAATCATTTAAGTATGCATGACACTATGCATTTATTCCTTCTATCACTATTTTGTGTTCATGGATGCCAAGGGAAGCCAGGCTTCCCCCAAAATAAATAAAAATGTATCTCACAGGAGAAAGCATTCTAGCAAGCAAAACAGCGCCCTCTGTCTCTCTACGTGTCTATCTCATTCTGTCTGGTCCAAAGGAGTACGACACTGTTGCTGCCCGTAGCATTGAAGGCACGCTAAATAGTGTTTCAATCGGTAACGTCACTTGCTCTGAGACCTTGAAGTAGTGGTTCCCCTTGTTGGTTAGTAGTGGTTCCCCCTTGGAATTGGCTTTTTTCTAAGTAACCATTAGGGTGAGTCAACATGTTTTTCTACTTTTACTCACACAGAAATCAGAATCATTGGCAGCCACAACATATTTAGTTTACATTGATTGGATTAAGTTGTTTTGTTATATTTTAGTTGACACTGTATTAGACTCCGCAGAGGTGATTTGATGATGTTCAAATGTTGAAGTTTTGCTGGAATAGTGGAGGCAGCTCCCGTTTAAAATTTTGAGCCCTTTTTTCTCCCCAATTTTGTGGTAATCCATTGGTAGTCACAGTCTTATCTCATCGCTGCAACTCCCGTACGGACTCAGGAGAGGCGAAAGCCGAGAGCCGTGCTTCCTCCGAAACACAACACAACCCAACCAAGCCGCACTGCTTCTTGACACAATGCACACATAACCCGGAAGCCAGCCGCACCTATGTGTAGGAGGAAACACCTTACACCTGACAATCGTGCCAGCGTGCACTGCGCCCAGCCAGCCACACAAGGACATCCCTGCCGGCCAAATTGTGGTCCGCCACAGCCGGCTGCAACAGAGGCTGGACTCAAACCCCAGAATCTCTAGTGGCACAGCTGGCACTGCATTCTTAGACCACTGTGCCGCTCAGGAGGCAGCTCCTGTTTTCTTGGCGACTTGTGGTAACTCTCTGTGGTCCGAAAATGTCGTAAACATTAACTTAACCCCAAACGAGAAACAGGTGAAACTAATACAGACATAACCAACAGAAAAGAAAGGGAATCGGTGGCAGCTCGTAGACCGGTGACTACGACCGCCGAGCGCCGCCCGAACAGGAAGAGTAGCCACCTTCGGTGGAAGTCGTGACATTAGGCGTGTCAAATTACATAATTTCCCCTGTGGGCCACGTTCGGTCTTTACCGCTCTTAAAATGTATTAACATTTTACAGCAGTGTGAAAAATCAGGGTCACATAGAGGGATTCTTGGTAACAATCTACTTTGAAACAAAAGTATACACCACCACACACACATGGTCATGTATTTTTTTTTAAAGACACCTGTACAATACCAGATAAAGAATTGAAATGTATTCCATTTTGCATCCTAAATTTAGACTTTATATACTTCACAGAAGCCTGAAATATAACAAAACTGTTTGACATAGAAACACCTGATTTTTCATCCTTAAACAAAACAAAAAAAACAAAACACCCATGAGGCCAAAGAGGGCACTTTTGGTCATTGACTGCAGGAAAGGGCCTGTACAGCACAAGCTGAAAGCTGCAGCTGCCAATTACATATGTGGTAGTACAAGGCAACAAAAGAACGTCAGGCTAGGATGTTACGGGACAGCAAGGATGAGAGGGTTCGCCAGGAAGAGATCGAGGAGGTATGAAAGGCTGAGGAAGAAAGCAGGCATGTCAGAGGGGGTCTGAAAGGAGAACGAACAAAACAAAACATTCTGCAGCATTGACGGTCCCCATGAACACAGTGGCTTCCATCATTCTTAAATGGAAGAAGTTGGGAACCACCAAGACTCTTCCTAGAGCTGACCGCCCAGCCAAACTGAGCAATAGGGGGAGAAGGGCCTTGGTCAGGGAGGTGACCAAGAACCTGATGGTCACTCTGACAGAGCTCTAGAGTTCCTCTGTGGAGATGGAAAACCTTCCAGAAGGACAACCATCTCTGCAGCACTCCACCAATCAGGCCTTTATGGTAGAGTGGCCAGACGGAAGCCACACCTCAGTAAAAGGCACTTGACAGCTCGCTTGGAGTTTGACAAAAGGCACCTAAAGGACTCGGACCATGAGAAACAAGATTCTCTGGTCTGATGAAACCAAGATTGAACTCTTTGGCCTGATGCCAAGCGTCAAGTCCGGAGGAAAACTGGCACCATGCCTACAGTGAAGCATGGTGGTGGCAGCATCATGCTGTGAGGATATTTTTCAGTGGCAGGGACTGGGAGACTAGTGAGGGTTGAGGGAAAAATGAATGGAGCAAAGTACAGAGAGATTCTTGACGAAAACCTGCTCCAGATCACTCAGGACCTCAGACTGGGGAAACGGTTCACCTTCCAATAGGACAATGACCCTAAGCACACATCCTAGACAATGCAGGAGTGGCTTCGGGACAAGTTTCTGAATGTCCTTGAGTGGCCCAGACAGAGCCCGGACTTGAACCCGATCAAACATCTCTGGAGAGACCTGAAAATAGCTGTGCAGCAACGCTCCCCATCCAACCTGACAGAGCTTAAGAGTATCTGCAGAGAAGAATGGGAGAAGCTCCCCAAATACAGGCTTGTAGCGTCATACCCAATAAAGACTCGAGGCTGTAATCGCTGCCAAAGATGCTTCAACAAAGTACTGAGTAAAGGGTCTGAATACCTATCACATTTACATATTTCCGTTTTTTATTTTTAATACATTTACAAACAATTCTAAAAACCTGTTCTTGCTTTGTCATTATGGGGTATTGTGTGTAGATTGATAAGGGGGGGAAACTATTTAATCCATTTTAGAAACAGGCTGTAACATAACAAAATGTGGAAAAAGTCAAGGGGTCTGAATACTTTTCGAATGCCCTGTATATATATAGTACTTATTTTATGTTTGTTTACTGTATATTCTGTTTACTGTGGCAGCACCATTTCACAGAGTCAAATTCCTGTACATGCAAATGTATTTGGTGAATAAAGGTGATTCCTTGAAGGAGGAAGGAGTAGCGATTGCAGTGCCATCCGGCTCACAGAAGGCACATAGTGGAGAGTACCTGTCAGGTGAGCCAACAGCGATGACACGCATTGTATTTTAGATATTATACTTCCTTGCAGTCAACATTTGCTAGAAATAGTCCTCAGTCCAGTGCTTTTAGAATTGTCCATGCTCCCTGACTGCCTAGGTTTTGTTAGACTTGTATCAAGCAGGACAGAGTGAAGAGACTGATTGTAGGTCCATTATAATTTCAACACAGTTTAGATTTGTTTTGAGTCATTTCAATGTCGTTTAAGATAATAGTAAAACAAATCAGAAGATAAAAATAAATTATTCTGGGCCAGATTGAATGGGCTCGTGGGCCAGATTGAATGGGCTCGTGGGCCGGATTGAATGGGTTTGTGGGCCAGATTGAATGAGCTCGTGGGCCGGATTGAATGGGCTTGTGGGCCAGATTGAATGGGCTTGTGGGCCAGATTGAATGGGCTCGTGGGCCAGATTGAATGGGCTCGTGGGCGGATTGAATGGGTTTGTGGGCCAGATTGAATGGGCTCGTGGGCCAGATTGAATGGGCTTGTGGGCCAGATTGAATGGGCTCGTGGGCCGGATGGAATGGGTTAGTGGGCCAGATTGAATGGGCTCGTGGGCCAGATTGAATGGGCTCGTGGGCCGCATTCATCTGTGGTGTATCCAATCTATACTAGCCTAAACTAGACCTAGGAAAACCAGATTACAATAAAGGATGACTGTGGTATCATATTATGGAGAGTTGATGTGGATGGAAATGTAGCTGTGACCTCAAGGGGTGACGTTGATGTTACCAGGAATTATGATGCTCAAACTGTACCTTATATCTGCGTTGTGCCTGTCAAACAAAGTCTGATGTGAAGTTTATTCAAATTCTTATTTACATATGATTTGTTTTTTTTCAATGAATGATATTGTCACTATATATGACAGTTAGGATATCTCCTTACTGGTACCCCAGGATGTAGCACATTCACACCATTAGTAAGTCTCAAATCATTTAAGTATGCATGACACTATGCATTTATTCCTTCTATCACTATTTTGTGTTCATGGATGCCAAGGGAAGCCAGGCTTCCCCCAAAATAAAATAAAATGTATCTCACAGGAGAAAGCATTCTAGCAAGCAAAACAGCGCCCTCTGTCTCTCTACGTGTCTATCTCATTCTGTCTGGTCCAAAGGAGCACGACATTGTTGCTGCCCGTAGCATTGAAGGCAAGTGGAGCCAGCGTGCATCTGGCCTCCCTTGACCAAAAAAGTATAAAACAAGCATTGAGCTAAGCGAGCTCAACTGTGAGTGGTCCTGGCCCACCAAAAAAAAAGTGTCAAGTGTAACGGATGTAAAACGGCTAGCTTAGTTAGCGGTGCGCGCTAAATAGTGTTTCAATCGGTAACGTCACTTGCTCTGAGACCTTGAAGTAGGTGTTCCCCTTGTTGGTTAGTAGTGGTTCCCCCTTGGAATTGGCTTTTTTCTAAGTAACCATTAGGGTGAGTCAACATGTTTTTCTACTTTTACTCACACAGAAATCAGAATCATTGTCAGCCACAACATATTTAGTTTACATTGATTGGATTAAGTTGTTTTGTTATATTTTAGTTGACACTGTATTAGACTCCGCAGAGGTGATTTGATGATGTTCAAATGTTGAAGTTTTGCTGGAATAGTGGAGGCAGCTCCCGTTTGAAATTTTGAGCTCTTTTTTCTCCCCAATTTTGTGGTAATCCATTGGTAGTCACAGTCTTATCTCATCGCTGCAACTCCCGTACGGACTCAGAAGAGGCGAAAGCCGAGAGCCGTGCTTCCTCCGAAACACAACACAACCCAACCAAGCCGCACTGCTTCTTGACACAATGCACACATAACCCGAAAGCCAAACACCGTACACCTGACAACTGTGTCACCCAGCCAGCCACACAAGGACATCCCTGCCGGCCAAATTGTGGTCCGCCACAGCCGACTGTAACAGAGGCTGGACTCAAACCCCAGAATCTCTAGTGGCACAGCTGGCACTGCATTCTTAGACCACTGTGCCGCTCAGGAGGCAGCTCCTGTTTTCTTGGCGACTTGTGGTAACTCTCTGTGGTCCGAAAATGTCGTAAACATTAACTTGCTTGACCATGCTGCAGGTCATGTAACGGTACACGCAATATGCTTTGTGGACTTCATTGGACAGAGCTATACGGTTTTGTGATAAAACAAAGGTGTGGTTGAGTTTATTCTGCCACTTTGTCTTATTGCCTCGGCCTTTATGCTTATATATCACGGTCGCAAGGACAATGAATTAACAGGTTATAGAACAATTATCACATCATATGTTGAAATATGGCTTTGTTTTGTTTTGGGGGGGGGGGGCTTGGCTTCACCAGTGATTTTACCCACGTACCAATACTGATAAGTAAGCAGTTCACTGTTAGTCTATACCTGTTGTTTACGAAGCATGTGACAAATACATTATGATTTGATTTTGAAGCGTCCTCTGTGTCTACCTTCCACTGCCATGCGGTGGCGCCAAACTCTTCCTCTAAAATAAGGATTTCTTATGGCAGTGGAACGTCCATCCAAACTGTTCACCAGTCTTCCTCATTATTGTGCAGATAAATAAAGATGTTTATGAAAACACTTTGAGCATATTCACTGTCACTTATGTATGTCTAATTTCAATAATTCAAGGTTAATTTGTTTCATAAGGCTAATTTAGGGGTACATTCTTAGAGAACTGCTATACATTTTGCCCACTATAATTATTAAAAACAGTTCAGACTTTGAGCCTTCATTAGGAACATGCACCTTGGCTGGACTGAAAATAGCGACAGACTGGATGCTTCTATTTTTCATGAGTCGGTTAGAAACTAGAAACCATTCTACGTTTTAAGTTAATTGTAATGATGTGGAAACAACATTGCATCAAAACACATTCATTTCACATGTGAAGTGTTCCACAAACACTTGTTTTCACATGAAAATCAAGTTTTCACATGTGAGTTGTTCTATAGATTCATGTATACATGACAACACATTCAAGCCAGACAGATGCCTCCCTCCGCCCCCCTCCATCTGATTTAAACAGAAACAACACGGGAGGCATGCAGGAGAACACAACATCACAATCATAAAAAATACATTCTCTGGGTGTTGGAAAACGCAAGGCCTTCAAAACACAACAGTCTGTTACCACAGCAACGGCTCAGCTGGAAGCTGACTGGATCCAGGGTCATCAACCAAGGGGTGAGAGATTGTGGACAGGGGATGTCGAGATTCTCCAGCCCCTATCCTGATCCAAGCTCTGAATCATACCACAGCTAGTTTGTTGAACTTTGTGGGAGCTCAGCTTCCAAATCAAAGTTGGATTTGCTAAGGCTGCTGGGAGAACCAGAGAGAGTGTGTGTTGTGTGTGTGTGTGTGTGTGTGTGTGTGTGTGTGTGTGTGTGTGTGTGTGTGTGTGTGTGTGTGTGTGTGTGTGTGTGTGTGTGTGTGTGTGTGTGTGTGTGTGTGTGTGTGTGTGTGTGTGTGTGTGTGTGTGTGTGTGTGTGTGTGTGGTGATTCATCTAGGAGAATTTTGACCTTGAAACGAAAACAATGAATGTCTCCCACTGAGATAAATGTTGGCTGGCGTTTGGCCCTTCAGTCTTTGTTATGGATCCCTCGGCTGTTTCTCAAATACCCTTTCAGCAAGTTATAGGGTAGTCAATGAGACTAACTATACTCTGACTATGGCCACATGAGTAGAACTGTCAGGATATATTTCACGTGTTTGTGGAATCTGTGTGATTTGGATCGACCACATTGTTTGTATCTACCTCTGGATGAGAAGCCTGAATCCTGTCCCTTCCGCCTCCCCTCCTCTCCTGTGCTGTCAACGCTTGGCTCTGGTCTCCATTACGGCCCTTGAATGTATCAGCTTCAGCTAATATTAGAAGAAGAAAAACAACAAAGGAAAGGAAAATAAAATAAGCCTTTTTTTCATTCAGGGGGCTCGTCAGTCTGATCCAAAAGTTTAGCACATTTCGTGACGTGCCTAGGAACCTCGCCATGTGCCGGGGGCTGTGACCTCACGTGGGCCTGCCGATCTAAGGCATGTGTGGTGAAGGTTTTGGGATCCACACCCCCTACTGTTTCACGGGATACACCCAAGCACAAAAAAAGACGGGAGGGAAATTAGAGAGTGATTCCCCGGCCATGCCGGCATTCTGACAGCTCTTGCTCCTTCATGCTTCTTCTCCCTCCATAGTATCTGTTCAGTGTCATTCGGTGAGAGGGGTGTTGTGAGCATGGAGGCAAGGAGTGGCCAAGGCTCTTCCTGATGGTTGCAGTCTGCTCTTCCTCTGAGAAACAGGATGTGTGGAGTGATCTAGTGTAGTGTGTAACATTAGTGTAGATATCTTATATCTCAAACAACATTTTTACCTGACAGCAGAATCACTCCGTGCCAATGTGCACATCCTACATTATATTGGAAATGAGTAGTAAACAAACTTTGACCTGTGTCAAGTAGCTTTCTATATCAGTTTGTTTTTCACATTCACACAGGAATCTACTAATAACACATCAACAGCAGTACCAGGAACAACAACATTTTGGTAGATAGATAGATTGGACTCCCTAAGGGCTGATTCGATGGACATGCCCTTCTGTGTTCTGAGGATGCCATTGTCCAGGCTGTTCTCATAGACTAGACGTAACATAGTAAACAGAAATCCGGGACACTCAAATTAGAAATATATGTTACGTTTGGTATGTTTACATAAGACTAGATGGCAAAAACGAAAGGTTGCGTGAACGAATCTCATCACGGACAACTTTATTTTAGCTAATTAGTGACTTTGCAATTACTTATTACTTTTTAGATACTTTGCAGCTACATAGCATGTTAGCTAACCCTTCCCCGAAACGTAACCCTTTAACCTAACTCCTAACCTTAACCCTAAAGTATAACCCTTAATCCTAACCCCCAGCCTTGCTAACGTTAGCATTAGCCACATTGCTAACGTTAGCATTAGCCACCTAGCTAACGTTAACCATAACAAATTGCAATTTGTAACAGCATACAAATTGCAATTCGTAACATAGCATAAAAATTATAATTTGTAACATATCATACATATTGTAATTTGTATCATATCCTACAAAATGGATGATGGACAACCACAAATGAATACATATCATACCAAACGTAACATATCATACTAATTTGAGTGTCCAGGATTTTCATTTACTATGTTATATCTCCCCCTCAGTCCAGGTTGCAGGCCTTTGTCAATTTATTCCTTTTGGACATATCCCAAGACCAGTGACGAATGGTATCTGTGGAAGAAATATGACTCGCTTTAAGGCTAGAGAGAGAGAGATCATGTGATTAGTGATATCTACCATGACAACTTGTTTCTTACTGTTGTGAGCTTGTAGCTTCTCTCTCTGTCCCTCTCCCCGTCTCACTTTCTCTCAATTCAATTCAATTCAAGGGCTTTATTGGCATGGGAAACATGTGTTAACATTGCCAAAGCAAGTGAGGTAGATAATATATAAAGTGAATATATAAAGTGAAATAAACAATAAAATGAACAGTAACCATTACACATACAGAAGCTTCAAAACAATAAAGACATAAAGACATTACAAATGTCATATTATTGTCTATACAGTGTTTTAACAATGTACAAATGGTTAAAGGACACAAGATAAAATAAATAAGCATAAATATGGGTTGTATTTACAATAGTGTGTGTTCTTCACTGGTTGCCCTTTTCTTGTGGCAACAGGTCACTAATCTTGCTGCTGTGATGGCACACTGTGGAATTTCACCCAGTAGATATGGGAGTTTTTCAAAATTTGATTTGTTTTCGAATTCTTTGTGGATCTGTGTAATCTGAGGGAAATATGACTCTCTAATATGGTCATACATTGGGCAGGAGGTTAGGAAGTGCAGCTCAGTTTCCACCTCATTTTGTGGGCAGTGAGCACATAGCCTGTCTTCTCTTGAGAGCCATGTCTGCCTACGGCGGGCCTTTCTCAATAGCAAGGCTATGCTCACTGAGTCTGTACATAGTCAAAACTTTCCTTAATTTTGGGTCAGTCACAGTGATCAGGTATTCTGCCGCTGTGTACTCTCTGTGTAGAGCCAAATAGCATTCTAGTTTGCTCTGTTTTTTTGTTAATTATTTTCAATGTGTCAAGTAATTATCTTTTTGTTTTCTCATGATTTGGTTGGGTCTCATTGTGCTGCTGTCCTGGGGCTCTGTAGGGCGTGTTTGTGTTTGTGAACAGAGCCCCAGGACCAGCTTGGGACTCTTCTCCAGGTTCATCTCTCTGTGGGTGATGGCTTTGTTATGGAAGGTTTGGGAATCGCTTCCTTTTAGGTGGTTATAGAATTTAACGGCTCTTTTCTGGATTTTGATAATTAGTGGGTATCCGCCTAATTCTGCTCTGCATGCATTATTTGGTGTTCTACGTTGTACACAGAGGATATTTTTGCAGAATTCTGCGTGCAGAGTCTCAATTTGGTGTTTGTCCCATTTTGTGAAGTCTTGGTTGGTGAGCGGACCCCAGACCTCACAACCATAAATGGCAATGGGCTCTATAACTGATTCAAGTATTTTTAGCCAAATCCTAATTGGTATGTTGAAATTTATGTTCCTTTTGATAGCATAGAATGCCCTTCTTGCCTTGTCTCTCAGATCGTTCACAGCTTTGTGGAAGTTACCTGTGGCGCTGATGTTTAGGCCAAGGTATGTATAGTTTTTTGTGTGCTCTAGGGCAACAGTGTCTAGATGGAATTTGTATTTGTGGTCCTGGTGACTGGACCTTTTTTGGAACACCTTTATTTTGGTCTTACTGAGATTTACTGTCAGGGCCCAGGTCTGACAGAATCTGTGCAGAAGATCTTGGTGCTGCTGTAGGCCCTCCTTGGTTGGTAACAGGAGCACCAGATCATCAGCAAACAGCAGACATTTGACTTTGGATTCTAGTAGGGTGAGGCCAGGTGCTGCAGACATTTCTAGTGCCCGCACCAATTCGTTGATATATATGTTGAAGAGGGTGGGGCTTAAGCTGCATCCCTGTCTCACCCCACGACCCTGTGTGAAGAAATGTGTGTGTTTTTTGCCAATTTGAACCGCACACTTGTTGTTTGTGTACATGGATTTTATAATGTTGTATGTTTTACCCCCAACACCGCTTTCCATCAGTTTGTATAGCAGACCCTCATGCCAAATTGAGTCAAAGGCTTTTTTAAAATCAACAATACATGAGAAGACTTTGCCTTTGTTTTGGTTTGTTTGGTTGTCGATTAGGGTGTGCAGGGTGAATAATTGGTCTGTTGTACGGTAATTTGGTAAAAAGCCAATTTGACATTTGCTCAGTACATTGTTTTCATTGAGGAAATGTACGAGTCTGCTGTTAATGATAATACAGAGGATTTTCCCAAGGTTACTGTTGACGCATATTCCACGGTAGTTATTGGGGTCAAATTTGTCTCCACTTTTGTGGATTGGGGTGATCAGTCCTTGGTTCCAAATATTGGGGAAGATGCCAGAGCTAAGGATGATGTTAAATAGTTTTAGTATAGCCAATTGGAATTTGTTGTCGTATATTTGATAATTTCATTGAGGATACCATCAACACCACAGGCCTTTTTGGGTTGGAGGGTTTTTATTTTGTCCTGTAACTCATTCAATGTAATTGGAGAATCCAGTGGGTTCTGGTAGTCTTTAATAGTTGATTCTAAGATCTGTATTTGATCATGTATATGTTTTTGCTGTTTGTTCTTTGTTATAGAACCAAAAAGATTGGAGAAGTGGTTAACCCAATACATCTCCATTTTGAATAGATAATTATTTGTGTTGTTGTTTGTTTAGTGTTTTCCAATTTTCCCAGAAGTGGTTAGAGTCTATGGATTCTTCAATTACATTGAGCTGATTTCTGACATGCTGTTCCTTCTTTTTCCGTAGTGTATTTCTGTATTGTTTTAGTGATTCACCATAGTGAAGGCGTAGACTCAGGTTTTCCGGGTCTCTATGTTTTTGGTTGGACAGGTTTCTCAATTTCTTTCTTAGATTTTTGCATTCTTCATCAAACCATTTGTCATTATTGTTAATTTTCTTCGGTTTTCTATTTGAGATTTTTAGATTTGATAGTGAAGCTGAGAGGTCAAATATACTGTTGAGATTTTCTACTGCCAAGTTTACACCTTCACTATTACAGTGGAACGTTTTACCCAGGAAATTGCCTAAAAGGGATTGAATTTGTTGTTGCCTAATTGTTTTTTGGTAGGTTTCCAAACTGCATTCCTTCCATCTACAGCATTTCTTAATGTTACTCAGTTCCTTTGGCTTTGATGCCTCATGATTGAGTATTGCTCTGTGACTGTGATTTTGCTGTGGTCTGATAGGGGTGTCAGTGGGCTGACTGTGAACGCTCTGAGAGACTCTGGGTTGAGGTCAGTGATAAAGTAGTCTACAGTACTACTGCCAAGAGATGAGCTATAGGTGTACCTACCATAGGAGTCCCCTCGAAGCCTACCATTGACTATGTACATACCCAGCGTGCGACAAAGCTGCGGGAGTTGTGACCCGTTTTTGTTGGTTATGTTGTCATAGTTGTGCCTAGGGGGGCATATGTGGGAGGGAATGCTGTCACCTCCAGGCAGGTGTTTGTCCCCCTGTGTGCTGAGGGTGTCAGGTTCTTGTCCGGTTCTGGCATTTAGGTCGCCACAGACTAGTACATGTCTCTCTCCTCCTATCTCACTGAGCTCCAGACCCACTGCCCATCAGCAACGTCTATCTCTTTCTCTAATGGAAAAGGTGACTCCTCTGAACAGAGAGAACAGAGCCACAGGGGTTCTGCTCTTGCCCTTCTCAATATAGAGAATCATCTCCATTACAAAATGGTCTGTGATGATTTAAAACCAGCCTAGGGTGGAAACATTAGAGAATAATGCTTCTGATGATGAGGATCCCGGCCTCTGCCTGTTTTCATATGTCAGCTTTTATTTAAAGCCATTGTGGGGTTTAATTGTGAGCCATTGAGGAGGATTGATGGGCGCTACACTGCATCAGTAATCCTTTCCCAGTTCATACCTGAAGATGCCAAGGACTGGGAAAGGAGCAGTAGAAATGACATCACACATGGTTTCATGAAATGAACTTGAAGAAATAAAATGCTAAGTGCTAAGCTAAGCCATTATTAACTGCAGTTGTTGTGGTTTGGAAATCTTGTTTGTACCAAGAGATACATTGATATTTCATCAAGCACCTGTGCACACTTTTATGGTTAAAGTGTACAGCCATTTCCAACCATTTATTAACATACAACATCACCAGTTTGCAATAAAAGGGAAGGGAGAGGACACATGAATAGTCTGGTCTGGTGTGTTCTTTGCGAACATGGAAGAGCATGTCCTGTTTTCAGTCTGAACTGGGGTTTACCATCAAACTGGTCATAGTCATTTTAATACGTCTGAGTGCATTCTATTAGATTTCTCCCCTATGAAGACCCTGCTGTGTTGGAAGTGGTGCGGGGCTCACCACAGACACAGACTAATAGGACCATGATGTGCCCCTGATCCTTACTGCTATATTGAAGCTGTCTCCTGTCATGTTACCTGACCACGCTATGCTGCTGAGGGGAGAGAGAGAGACCCGAAAACAGCAGTCAGACCTGTGGAATCTCACAGAGGAACTGAAGCTCATGAACATGCCCCCTCCACCTCCCCTCCTCTCCCATCACTGGCTCTTTGTAAATAATTGGAACACTCAGTGAGGGTCTGCATATCACTCTGCCCTCCTGTGTAGCTCAGTTGGTAGCCATGGTGCTTTCAGCGCCAGGGTTGTAGGTTCAATTCCCATAGGGGACCAGTACACAGAAAATGAAAATGAAAATGTATCCCCTCACTACTGTACATTGCTCTGGAGAAGAGCATATGCTGAATGACTAAAATGATATTTGACTCTGCTGCAGACTCAAGTACCTTTCTGGAAGGTGTTCTCTTCTCATCCACACCCTCTCTGGTGTCAGGTCACCACTCTGTCAACATCAACTACCTGTGAAAAGGCTAATTGAAAAGATGCCTCCCTTTTATTGTCCTGCAGGACTCATGCTGAGCTGAGCTGAACTGGGTTTAAGAAAAAGCCCTTGTGAAGTGATTGATATTGTGCGGATGATTACTCAACTCGTAAATTAGCTCTCTCCCCTTGAATTTGGTCTCCTCTCTTCTCTGTGTCTTTTAAAGAGAGGAATTCCTGGGTATTTGGCGAACAAGCAGCTAGCGTTAAATCACAAAGATGGATGACTGCCTGGCCAGTCTGATTTTTCCTTGCCTGTGTTTTCACTTCAGGCATGTGTCAAGAAAAACAGCAATGCAAAAGACTTCCCTTTGATTCGGGAGGCTGGCAAGCAGTGTGTTGCCATGGCGATAGTAGATCGTGGGAGTATCTGAGGCTATTGTCACATAGCAGTATAATCTATACCACAGGAGGTTGGTGGCACCTTAATTGGGAGAACGGGCTTGTGGTAATGGTGGGAGCGGAATAGGTGGAATAGTATCAAATACATCAAACACATGGTTTCCATGGTTTCCATGTGTTTGATGTCATTCCATTTGCTCTGTTCCGGTCATTATTATGAGCCGTTCTCCCCTCAGCAGCCTCCTGTGATCTATACATTCTGTATCAGCTGGCTGGGAACTACGGCATTAAACTATACACAGTATCTTTGTGTTTCATCGACACACTTCATTTCAGTTAGTTAACCACTTCTGGTCTCTACAACTGGTTTGTGCTTGAATGACTTTCCTTTTCAGCTACAACCATCTCTCCCATGCTGACCTCAGAGCCATATAAACACTCAACTGGTGGACCTGTGATATGGTCTGAACTATACAGTATGTGCGTGATCTAACAACATAACCACTCCTACAGCAAGGCATGGGCTATAGTGAGGATATCTTGAGTTAGCTAGTGAATGTGGTGAAGCTGGAACTGCTTGAGTGGACAGTTGAGTTCTCCATTCTGATTAAACTGAAATAGAAGTGTTTCTCTTTCCAGAGTCTAAGGTAATCAAGTTTCATAGGACTCTAGTATTTAAAGGACTTTGCGCAAAGGCACCCTGGTATAGTATTTCTGTCAGTCAAACATGGGGCAGACACACGACAGCTTTTTCAGCCACCTCAATAGAGTAGAGAAATCACCTCTGAAGTGAGACAGCTGGAATAGTGATTACATTTACAGAATGTTGTGTGTGTGATTTTACCGAGAACGTTGATGATTGATTCCTCATAATTAAGTTGTCACCAAAATATCACTCCAAAATACACCATAGCCCTACACCACAGTGTTGATGTCAAAACATGTGTTTTCCTGTTCTGGAAAATGAAACAGTTTTTCTTTAAGAGGCCTGGTTGTGTGAGTGAGTGAGTGAGTGAGTGAGTGAGTGAGTGACTGAGTGAGTGAGTGAGTGAGTGAGTGAGTGAGTGAGTGAGTGAGTGAGTGAGTGAGTGAGTGAGTGAGTGAGTGAGTGAGTGAGTGAGTGAGTGAGTGAGTGAGTGAGTGAGTGAGTTAGAGGTGGTGGTACTGCATTATGCTACAGAGCTGGATAAAGCAGTGAGCACCACAGACACATATGGTGTTTGTTTAGAGTGGGGAGGGAGGTTCCCTCAGCTTTGTTCTCCTTAAATACAGCTGAATGTCAGGGGATGTGTTGAGTCTCTAGAATGTTTGACTGTGAGAAGAGGAATGAAAAGGCAGTGATCATGTGTGAACTGACTATCCATACCTTTGATTCTCAGAATTCTATATTTCTATGACGTCATCACAAACACACACATTGATAAGGCCTTTAGGGGTGCTAGTCATCACAAACATACACTGTTGACAACTTTTTAGGGTCCAATGCAGTTTTTTAAATGTTTTTTTACCCCTTTTTCTCTCCCCAATTTCGTGGTATCCAATTTGTAGTTACAGTCTTGTCTCATTGCTGCAACTCCCGTACGGACTCGGGAGAGGCGAAGGTCGAGAGCCATGCGTCCTCCGAAACACAACCCAACCAATCCGCACTGCTTCTTGACACAATACCCATCCAACCTGGAAGCCTATGCAGTTGCACAGTAACCAAGTTTACTGGTGATGCCATCAAAGTCACAAGCATTGTTGTTGCACTTACAGATTTGAACGCATTTCTTCAACAAAACCTGCAGACGCTTCAGGACTGGCATTTAGAGCTGTTGCTTTAGATCATGTACACTGAAAGCACAAAGTCTGTGGTTGGCCACCATCCAAAAGACAAACAGGTGGAATGACTCTTTATGGCATTTTTGCTAGTTATTAATCCCCTGTGTGTCTAATACCTTAAACTCATGATCAAGAGCATAATGTATTTAATAGCCATGAGCCATATGTAAGGTCTCTGCCACACTTCACTGGTGGTTCCAATAACCATGTTTATGGTGCCTGGTATTGAGACTTGTTTTATAGCCATTATACTGCTGATCTGGTCTTAGAGGATCTCTATAATAGTTGTGATGAAGACGCCAAGCACTCATAGATTTATTTTAATGTAATTTTTTATTTCACCTTTATTTAACCAGGTAGGCCAGTTGAGAACAAGTTCTCATTTACAACTTCAACCTGGCCAAGATAAAGCAAAGCAGTGCGACACAAACAACAACACAGAGTTACACATGGAATAAACAAGCATACAGTCACACAATAGAAAAGTCTATATACAGTGAGTGCAAATGAGGTAAGATAAGGGAGGTACGGCAATAAATAGGCCATAGTGGCGAAATGATGACAATATAGCAATTAAACACTGGAGTGATAGATGTGCAGAAGATGAATGTGCAAGTAGAGATACTGGGGTGCAAAGTTATGCAACCATATTACATAGAACCGTATGCAACCATATAGATATGCAACCATATTACATAGAACCGTATGCAACCATATAGATATGCAACCATATTACATAGAACCGTATGCAACCTTATAGATATGCAACCATATTACATAGAACCGTATGCAACCATATAGATATGCAACCATATTACATAGACATTATTCCGGGGTAACTGAAAAATTCTATTACACTAGTTATGAGGTACTGTAACACTGCAATTACTGCTGCTAACTCTGTTTTCAGACCATGTAAAGACTTTCAGATGCCTTGTAAACGTCAGATGGTCTTCTTGACAGTGGGAATCAAGTTGTTCATTTACTACTCTATCAACCTAAGACCCACCGTATCTTTTCTTCACTTTTTCCTCTTGGAGATGCGGTCAGCACCAGCCTGTGCTTCCCCCGCTGGGTTGAACAGGAGGCTACTCCGTCCGCAGAGGTTCGTTTATACACCCGTTTAGCGTGGGAGTCGAGAGGCCGAGGGACTTTTCTTGGAGCAAACATGTTTTGGTTGTGACGGACCACTGGAGCAGCAGTTCTTGGAACAGTCAGGAGAGGATTAGCAGTGCTCTGTCTGTAGAAATAATCTAAACATCAAATATCATTTTCATAATTGCTCACAGCTGCGATGGTTGAAGTAGTTGAGGGGTTACTGCATCGTGACATGATGACGGCAGACAGACGTCTCTCTCTGATGTGTTCAGAGAATCATTGTAATTATACCACAGGTTGGATTATGTCTGGTTTCTGTATTTTACTGCTCTGTTATGTGGTTTTCTGTCTGAACTGGTTTAGGTCTTGTGTTCAGACGAGACACACATGAGGGGTCCAGAGTGTCTCAATGATCAAATTCCAACAAGGCTGTTATTTGTATGATATCCGGCTTGGAAGGAACATTCTAGCTGAGAGGAGATAAGGGTTTTCCACACTTTCATTTTTCGAACAGTTAGACTGAAAGGTGTTGCTCTCAGTTATACTCTCTATCACCGCCATCAAAGTTGAAAAAACATAATAAAGATGGTTTTAAGAATTTGTTACGATCCTTGCACTTAGTGTGCAGTAATCAAGTTAACTTTTTTTCAAACGCTCCACTTAGGTGACTTCCTGTGTCTGCTAAGTAATTTACTATTGCTGCTCACTCTGGGTGAATTAAACCTTTGTTTTAGTTGGTTTGTTTCCTGAAATGCGCCATTCCCATGATTGTCCATCACATTGAGCTTAAGCCCTCTTCAGCACACATGACTGTGGAAACAGATTCCTTCTCCTCGAAGAAATAGAAAACATTCTGACAAGTGATGGTATTTAATTTCCTGGCGTCCCCCGGGGTCCTCAACCCCAGCCAAGTTATGCTCTCACAAGGAATTGCTTTAACTCACAATTATATATATATGTTAAATATATATCATATATGTCATGTTAAAATACATTTTTAAACTGCAGTATGTGTTGGAGTCTCAGAGCAGAGTAGTGATTGAGTCTCTAAAGTTTTACAGCTTGAGCTTTGTCGATCTTTAGTTCCTTTGAGGCATATTCACAGGATATACTCAACCTTTAAGATATACTGTACAAGTAGAGTGCCTGAAATGTACTGTATGTATTCCTCTCTTGGACTACAGACCTAGGTCTACAGACCTGGGACTACAGAACTTGGACTACAGACCCTACCATGTCTCAGAGGTTTAATATACACTCTTAGGGGGAAAAGTATTATTCGGCTGTCCCCATAGAGAACCCTTTGAAGAACCCTTTTTGGTTCCAGGTAGAACACTTTTGGGTTCCATCTAGAACCTTCTGTGTAAAGAGTTCTACCTGGAACCAAAAAGGGTTCTTCTATGAGGTCAGCCAATGAATCCTTTTGGAACAAGAGTAGTCTTAATGATTTCAGTACTGTTTGGAATCACTGTTTCTACCTCCCCAAGGCTCTTGCTAATAACTCTTGTTTCTGTGTGGCTCATTTAAGATCTGGTTTGGCAGCGGACCGGTCCATTGTTGTGAATCGAGGGTTGCAGAACTTGTTTACAGGTGGTTTGGACTGATTCAACCACTCTCTCCCCCCGGTGCTCCAGGTCTTTCTCTGTGAGGTTCTGCGCCCTCTTCCAGTCTGTTCAGGAGATTTACGAGCATGTTCCATTTCTACTTATCCGTTTCTAGACATTTGAATAGGGCCTATATTATCTTATTTTTATGCCAGGGGTCCCAATGGCTCTTGGGTTACACTTGTACCCTTTACCAGGAAACTGGCTTCCTGTTACCTGGCAACTGGCTTCCCCCGACCTGGCAACTGGCTTCCCCCGACCTGGCAACTGGCCTCGCTACCTCTCCATCAATGAGTGTCTGAAAGAAGGAGACCTATTTTACGAGGGCGGTGGAGGGATCTGGAAGGATGCGTTTGTTTTTAGGAATAGTCCCCCGGGCACCAGTCCACCGCACGCTTCCAGGATCCCAGTGTGTCGACAGATCGTTTATCAGGACGTTCGCTGAAGAGGGTGGTATTTCACTCCTCAATTGCAAAAGGAGCATCATCCTCCCTTCGTCTGCTGGGTTTTAAAGTGCGGTCTGGTCATCAAACTTCTCCCGATGACTTTGAGTAGGCCTCACGGGAGGCTGCAGGGAATTTCATCGAGGCCGACTGTGGGGAGGAGAGTAGGAGAAAAGAAGAGGAGAAGAAAAGAGAGCAAAGGAGAGGTCAGGACAGGAGAAGAAACTGAATGGAGAGGGGAGAGGAAGGGAAAGGAAAGGAGGCAGAGGAGAAAGGAGAGGAGAGAACTGAGAGGAGAGGAGAGAAGACTGCAAGGAGAGGAGAGGAAAGGTGACTAAGAGGAGAGGAGAAGAGACTGAGAAGATAGAGCAGCAGAGGGAGGCTGAGACAGCAGAAAGTTCATGCCAGTCTCTCTCTCTCTGAGCTCACAACATTAGATCATAGCCCATCTCAACCACGAACCCAAACACAGCCACAGTAGTCTCTGTCAGACACAGAGCCATTTTAGGATGTTCCAGTGGTGATTCTGTGGTACCGTCTTTCATCTTGTTGATCCTCAGCTGCTCTGCTACTGGAGTTTGATACACTCACAGACACATTGATGTGGTGAGGCCCATCAATGTTATGCTACAGTTATCCCAAAGACACATTGATGTGGTGAGGCCCATCAATGTTATGCTACAGTTATCCCAAAGATGGGTTGCTGTGGTAAGCCAGACATCCTTGTGGTAGAGGCAGTTAGCCCTTACTGACGGTGAAATGGGTGAACTCACCATACAGGGGAAGAGAATACACCAAATGTCCCTTTTCCCACAAATGAAGATACTATTGACTTGTCCACTTGGTTTGTTTACAGTCTGAGGCAGAATTATCAACCCTATCAATGACATACAGTGGGGCAAAAAAGTATTTAGTCAGCCACCAATTGTGCAAGTTCTCCCACTTAAAAATATGAGAGAGGCCTGTAATTTTCATCATAGGTACACTTCAACTATGACAGAAAAAAATCGAAAAAGA
The DNA here is from genome assembly GCF_021184085.1 of Oncorhynchus gorbuscha. NCBI lineage: Eukaryota > Metazoa > Chordata > Actinopteri > Salmoniformes > Salmonidae > Oncorhynchus > Oncorhynchus gorbuscha. The sequence goes on from NC_060195.1 coordinate 68,177,839, forward strand.
ATCCAGAAAATCACATTGTAGGATTTTTAATGAATTTATTTGCAAATTATGGTGGAAAATAAGTATTTGGTCAATAACAAAGGTTTATCTCAATACTTTGTTATATACCCTTTGTTGGCAATGACAGAGGTCAAACATTTTCTGTAAGTCTTCACAAGGTTTTCACACACTGTTGCTGGTATTTTGGCCCATTCCTCCATGCAGATCTCCTCTAGAGCAGTGATGTTTTGGGGCTGTTGCTGGGCGACACGGACTTTCAACTCCCTCCAAAGATGTTCTATGGGGTTGAGATCTGGAGACTGGCTAGGCCACTCCAGGACCTTGAAATGCTTCTTATGAAGCCACTCCTTCGTTGCCCGGGCGGTGTGTTTGGGATCATTGTCATGCTGAAAGACCCAGCCACGTTTCATCTTCAATGTCCTTGCTGATGGAAGGAGGTTTTCACTCAAAATCTCACGATACATGGCCCCATTAATTCTTTCCTTTACAGTCGTCCTGGTCCCTTTGCAGAAAAACAGCCCCAAAGCATGATGTTTCCACCCCCATGCTTCACAGTAGGTATGGTGTTCTTTGGATGCAACTCAGCATTCTTTGTCCTCCAAACACGACGAGTTGAGTTTTTACCAAAAAGTTATATTTTTGTTTCATCTGACCATATGACATTCTTCCAATCTTCTTCTCTAGCAAACTTCAGACGGGCCTGGACATGTCTGGCAGTGCAGGATTTGAGTCCCTGGTGGCGTAGTGTGTTACTGATGGTAGGTTCTTGTGATCATTTTGACCCCATGGGGTGAGATCTTGCATGGAGCCCCAGATCGAGGGAGATAATCATTGGTCTTGTATGTCTTCCATTTCCTAATAATTGCTCCCACAGTTGATTTCTTCAAACCAAGCTGCTTACCTATTGCAGCCTGGTGCAGGTCTACAATTTTGTTTCTGGTGTCCTTTGACAGCTCTTTGGTCTTGGCCATAGTGGAGTTTGGAGTGTGACTGTTTAGGTGTCTTTTATACTGATAACAAGTTCAAACAGGTGCCATTAATACAGGTAACGAGTGGAGGATAGAGGAGACTCTTAAAGAAGAAGTTACAGGTCTGTGAGAGCCAGAAATCTTGCTTGTTTGTAGGTGACCAAATACTTATTTTCCACCATAATTTGCAAATAAATAAATAAAAAATCCAACAATGTGATTTTCAGATTTTTTTTTCTATTTTTTTCTGTCATAGTTGAAGTGTACCTATGATGAAAATTACAGGCCTCTCTCATCTTTTTAAGTGGGAGAACTTGCACAATTGGTGGCTGACTAAATACTTTTTTGCCCCACTGTAGAGGAATATTTCTGTAATTTCTTTCTGTCATTTCTATTTTGGGTTATCTCTGGTACTTCTGCACAATGATTTGCAATGCAGTGTTGTCATAATGTATTTAAGTCTTATTGGCGACAGAGTGCAAATCAGGTATGATATCCAGCAGGCCTGGGCAAAGGATGGCCCTGGGGCCGTATGCAGCCCATGACCTGATCCAATACGGCCAGCAGAATCATGCTCAGATCACATAAAGATTATGTGATAGTAAAGTTTTGAAAATCGTATTTGTTCCACAAATGAAAAGCCCAATGAGTACTCGCCTTTGTATAATGATTTTACTCCCACTGCTTGTTTGGACATTCATTTTGAGGGTACATATAAATAACAACTGCATGAGGACAGACAGTGACTGACACACACGTCACAGTTACAAATAGTAGCAAGCTAGAAATTGTGCAAAAATGAGTTCTTCAACGATTTCAAAGAAAAGGGAAGTAGACAATGAATGTAGCGTGTTCCAGCGAGAGTGGACATTGAAATATGTCTTTATTGAGGTATCAGGGAAAGCTGTGTGTTTGGTGTGCAAAGAGAGCATTGTTGTCTTGAAAGACTACAACTTGTCCCGACACTAGATGAAGCATACAGAGAAATATAGGAATATGTCTTCTGGGCAGAGGGCAAGTGCATCGAAAGAGTTGCTTTCTTAGTTGCAAAAGCAGCAAGGACTTCACAAAACTGCATTCAGCAAACAATGAGATTGCAAGAGCTTGTCATGTTTTGTCATTTATTATCTTGTCTTGTCCCTGTGCTTCCCATTCTATTCGTTTCCCTCTGCTGGTCTTATTAGGTTCTTTCCCTCTTTCTATCCCTCTCTCTCCCCCTCCCTCTCTCACTCTCTCGCTCTCTCTTCTCTCTATCGTTCCGTTCCTGCTCCCAGCTGTTCCTATTCCCCTAATCAATCATTTAGTCTTCCCACACCTGTTCCCGATCCTTTCCCCTGATTAGAGTCCCTATTTCTTCCTTTGTGTTCCGTTCCTGTCCTGTCGGTTCCTTGTCTAGAATTCACCGTGCTGTGTTTGTGTATCGCCCTGTCGTGTCGTGTTTTCCTCAGATGCTGCGTGGTGAGCAGGTGTCTGAGTCTGTCTGGTTCAAGTGCCTTCCCGAGGCAACCTGCTGTTCACCTGCTGTTCAAGATCGAGTCTCCAGTTTGTCCTCGTCATTTCGAGTGAAAGTTGTGTTTTTTGTTTGTATTTACTTTACTGGATTAAAGACTCTGTTTTCGCCAAGTCGCTTTTGGGTCCTCTTTCACCTGCATGACAGAAGGAACCGACCAAGGAATGGACCCAGCGACTTCAGACGCTCGTTACACTGCCGTCGAGATCCAAGGAGCCATGCTCGGCAGACACGAGCAGGAATTGTCTGCTGCTCGCCATGCCGTGGAGAACCTGGCCGCTCAGGTTTCCGACCTCTCTGGACAGTTCCAGAGTCTACGTCTCGTGCCACCTGTTACTTCCTGGCCTGCCGAGCCTCCAGAACCTAGGGTTAATAACCCACCTTGCTACTCCGGGCAGCCCACTGAGTGCCGCTCCTTTCTCACGCAGTGTGAGATTGTGTTCTCTCTCCAACCCAACACATACTCTAGAGAGAGAGCTCGGGTTGCTTACGTCATTTCACTCCTTACTGGCCGGGCTCGAGAATGGGGCACAGCTATCTGGGAGGCAAGGGCTGATTGCTCTAACAAGTTCCAGAACTTTAAAGAGGAGATGATTCGGGTTTTTGACCGTTCAGTTTTTGGTAGGGAGGCTTCTAGGGCCCTGGCTTCCTTATGCCAAGGTGAACGGTCCATAACAGATTATTCTATTGAGTTTCGCACTTTTCCCTTGCTGCCTCTAGTGAGTGGAACACCGGCGCTGCTCGCTCGTTTTCTGGAGGGACTCCACGCAGTGGTTAAGGATGAGATTCTCTCCCGGGAGGTTCCTTCAGATGTGGACTCTTTGATTGCTCTTCGCCATCCGCATAGAAACCGGGTAGATCTTCACCACCGGGCTCGTGGAAGAGAGCTCGCATCAACGGTGTTTCCCTGCTCCGCATCGCAACCATCTCCCTCCTCTGGCTCAGAGTCTGAGCCCATGCAGCTGGGAGGGATTCGCATCTCGACTAAGGAGAGGGAACGGAGGATCACCAACCGCCTGTGCCTCTATTGCGGAGTTGCTGGACATTTTGTTAATTCATGTCCAGTAAAAGCCAGAGCTCATCTGTAAGCGGAGGGCTACAGGTGAGCGCAACTACTCAAGTCTCTCCATCAAGATCCTGTACTACTTTGTCGGTCCATCTACGCTGGACCGGTTCGGGTGCTACATGTAGTGCCTTGATAGACTCTGGGGCTGAGGGTTGTTTCATGGACGAAGCATGGGTTCGGAAACATGACATTCCTTTCAGAGAGTTAGAGAAGCCTACGCCCATGTTCGCCTTAGATGGTAGTCATCTTCCCAGTATCAGATTTGAGACACTACCTTTAACCCTCACAGTATCTGGTAACCACAGTGAGACTATTTCTTTTTGATTTTTCGTTCACCGTTTACACCTGTTGTTTTGGGTCATCCCTGGCTAGTATGTCATAATCCTTCTATTAATTGGTCTAGTAATTCTATCCTATCCTGGAACGTTTCTTGTCATGTGAAGTGTTTAATGTCTGCCATCCCTCCCGTTTCTTCTGTCCCTACTTCTCAGGAGGAACCTGGCGATTTGACAGGAGTGCCGGAGGAATATCATGATCTGCGCACGGTCTTCAGTCGGTCCCGAGCCAACTCCCTTCCTCCTCACCGGTCGTATGATTGTAGTATTGATCTCCTTCCGGGGACCACTCCTCCTCGGGGTAGACTATACTCTCTGTCGGCTCCCGAACGTAAGGCTCTCGAGGATTATTTGTCTGTGTCTCTTGACGCCGGTACCATAGTGCCTTCTTCCTCTCCGGCCGGGGCGGGTTCTTTTTGTTAAGAAGAAGGACGGTACTCTGCGCCCCTGCGTGGATTATCGAGGGCTGAATGACATAACGGTTAAGAATCGTTATCCGCTTCCCCTTATGTCATCAGCCTTCGAGATTCTGCAGGGAGCCAGGTGCTTTACTAAGTTGGACCTTCGTAACGCTTACCATCTCGTGCGCATCAGAGAGGGGGACTGGAAAACGGCGTTTAACACTCCGTTAGGGCATTTTGAGTACCGGGTTCTGCCGTTTGGTCTCGCCAATGCGCCAGCTGTTTTTCAGGCATTAGTTAATGATGTTCTGAGAGACATGCTGAACATCTTTGTTTTTGTCTATCTTGACGATATCCTGATTTTTTTCCGTCACTCGAGATTCATGTTCAGCACGTTCGACGTGTTCTACAGCGCCTTTTAGAGAATTGTCTCTACGTAAAGTCTGAGAAGTGCTCTTTTCATGTCTCCTCCGTTACTTTTCTCGGTTCCGTTTTTCCGCTGAAGGCATTCAGATGGATTCCGCTAAGGTCCAAGCTGTCAGTGATTGGCCCGTTCCAAGGTCACGTGTCGAGTTGCAGCGCTTTTTACCACCTCGCTAATTTCTATCGGCGTTTCATTCGTAATTTCGGTCAAGTTGCTGCCCCTCTCACAGCTCTTACTTCTGTCAAGACGTGTTTTAAGTGGTCCGGTTCCGCCCAGGGAGCTTTTGATCTTCTAAAAGAACGTTTTGTCCGCTCCTATCCTCGTTACTCCTGACGTCACTAGACAATTCATTGTCGGTGGCCCGTTCCTGAGGTAGGCGTCTAGCCATTCTATCCCAGCGCTTCCAGTCTGACACAGGAAGGTTCATCCTTGCGCTTATTTTTCTCATCGCCTGTCGCCATCTGAGCGCAACTATGATGTGGGTAACCGTGAACTGCTGCCATCCGCTTAGCCCTTCGAATGGTGACAGTGGTTGGAGGCGACCGTTCTTTTGTCGTTTGGACAGACCATAAGAACCTTGAGTTCCGTTCTGCCAAACGACTTAATGCCCGTCAAGCTCGTTGGGCGTTGTTTTTCACTGGTTTCGAGTTTGTGATTTCTTACCGTCCGGGTAGCAAGAACACCAAGCCTGATGCCTTATCCCGTCTGTTTAGTTCTTCTGTGGCTTCTACTGATCCCGAGGGGATTCTTCCTTAGGCGTGTTGTCGGGTTAACAGTCTGGGGAATTGAAAGACAGGTTAAGCAACACTCACGCACACTGCGTCGCCTCCCTTGTCCTAGTAACCTCCTTTTCGTTCCTGTTTCCACTGTCTGGCTGTTCTTCAGTGGGCTCCTCTGCCAAGTTAGCTGGAACATCCCGGTGTTCGAGGACTCTTGCGTCTATTCACCAGCGCTTTTGGTGGCCGACTCAGAAACCCCACGTGGCTGCTTTTCGGACTGCCTAGGACTAAGTTAAGTAACTCCCTCCTGCCGGTCGTCTTAGACCGCTCCCCATTCCTTCTCGACCATGGTCTCACTGCCCTAGACTTCATTACCGGTCTGCCTTTGTCTGCGGGGAAGACTGTGATTCTTACGGTTGTCGATAGGTTCTCTAAGGCGGCACATTTCATTCCCCTCGCTAAACTTCCTTCCGCTAAGGAGACGGCACAAATCATTATCGAGAATGTATTCAGAATTCATGGCCTCCACTTAGACGAATATTTCAGACAGAGGCCCGCAATTCACGTCACAGTTTTGGAGGGAGTTCTGGTCGTTTGATTGATTTGCAATCCGTCAGTCTCTCTTCCGGGTTTCATCCCCAGTCTTACGGTCAACAGAGAGCCAATCAGACGATTGGTGATATCCAGCAGGCTTTCTTTCAGAAACCCTGGCCTTGGGCAGAACAGCTCCCTGGGCAGAATACGCCAGCAGAATCATGCTCGTCTGCTAAAGGGTTATCTCCGATTCAGAGTAGTCTGGGTTACCAGCCTCCTCTGTTCTCATCCCAGCTTGCCGAGTCCAGCGTTCCCTCCGCTCAAGCGTTTGTCCAACGTTTTGAGCGCACCTGCTTGTTTGTGAGGTCTGCACTTTGCCGTTACAGGGCACAGACTAAATAAACGCAGGATTAAGAGTCCAAGGTATTGTTGCGGCCAGAGAGTGTGGCTTTCCACTTACAAATTCCTCTTACGACAGCTTCTCGTAAGTTGACTCCGCAAAATTGGTCCTTCCGTGTCTCCCAGGTCGTCAACCTGTGCTGTGCGTGTTCTTCAGCGACATCTTCGTCGCGTCCATCCTGTCTTCCATGTCTCCTGTGTTAAGCCCTTTCTTCGCACCCCGTTCGTGTTCCCTCCCCCCTCCCGTCCTTGTCGAGAGAGCACCTATTTACAAGGTACATAAGATCATGGACATGCTTCTCCCGGGGTCACAATACTTAGTGGATTGGGAGGGTTACAGAGTCCTGAGGAGAGGAGTTGGGTTCTTCTGGGCGTGCTGGACCGTTCACTCATTGATGATTTCCTCCGTTGCCGCCAGGATTCCTCCTGCATTCAGCAAAGGCAATGAGAGTGGGGGACTGTCATGTTTTGTCATTTATTATCTTGTCTTGTCCCTGTGCTTCCCATTCTATTCGTTTCCCTCTGCTGGTCTTATTAGGTTCTTTCCCTCTTTCTATCCCTCTCTCTCCCCCTCCCTCTCTCACTCTCTCGCTCTCTCTTCTCTCTATCGTTCCGTTCCTGCTCCCAGCTGTTCCTATTCCCCTAATCAATCATTTAGTCTTCCCACACCTGTTCCCGATCCTTTCCCCTGATTAGAGTCCCTATTTCTTCCTTTGTGTTCCGTTCCTGTCCTGTCGGTTCCTTGTCTAGAATTCACCGTGCTGTGTTTGTGTATCGCCCTGTCGTGTCGTGTTTTCCTCAGATGCTGCGTGGTGAGCAGGTGTCTGAGTCTGTCTGGTTCAAGTGCCTTCCCGAGGCAACCTGCTGTTCACCTGCTGTTCAAGATCGAGTCTCCAGTTTGTCCTCGTCATTTCGAGTGAAAGTTGTGTTTTTTGTTTGTATTTACTTTACTGGATTAAAGACTCTGTTTTCGCCAAGTCGCTTTTGGGTCCTCTTTCACCTGCATGACAGAGCTAGCTATTTACTGTCCCACAAAATTGCTAAACTGCTATGTACTCACCCCATTCGCTGAGGGTGAATTCATTAAAGAATGTTTAATTGACTCTGCAGCAATACTTTGCCCCGACAAGAAAGAGCTGTTTGAAAATGTTTCCCTGTCAAGACGAACAGTGACACGTCATGTTGAGGACATCGCAGACAATATGGAACAGCAGTTGAAAGAAAAGGTACAGGATTTCACCTATTTCTCCTTGGCCCTGGATGAGAGCAGTGATGCATGTGAGCAGTGATGCATGTGAAGAGCACAACCACAGGGAAATATTTATTGGAGGAGGTTAATAAGTGTGTGGCAAAGCTGGGACTGAGTTTTGAAAAGTTATCCAGTGCGACTGCTGACTGGTGCCCCCCTTTTGAAAAGGAGACAAGATCAAGTAGCTGAGCTGAACCCAGATCAGAAAATGATTTTCCTGCATTGCATTATTCACCAGGAGGTGCTCTGTATATGTGTTCTGAAAATGAGCCATGTTGTGGATACAGTCACTAAAGTGGTAAACTTCATAAGAGCAATATCTTTAAACCAGTTTGTCCCACTGTTGGAAGAGACAGAGTCGGGTCATGCAGATCTCCCCTACCACACAAACGTAAGATGGCTGAGTTTGGGGAAGATGCTTAATAAGTTGTGGGACATGGAGTTGGAGACTTTTTGCAAATTAATGGACAATTTGTGGGTTTCCCTCAACTGCAAGATAAAGAATGGTTGGCTGGTTGTGCCTTCAACGTGGACATCATGGCCCTCATGAATGAACTGAATTCCAAACTACAAGGGAAGGGCCTTTTAGCACATCAGATGTACAGCCTTGTCAAAGCCTTCAAGAGAAAATTACTCCTCCTGAGCAGCTAAGTAGAAGCCAACAATCTCACCCACCTTCCAACACTACTAGTCTGTTCCCTATCAGATGACAACAATCTCACTCACCTTCCTACACTACTAGTCTGTTCCCTATCAGATGACAACAATCTCACCCACCTTCCTACACTACTAGTCTGTTCCCTATCAGATGACAACAATCTCACCCACCTTCCAACATTACTAGTCTGTTCCCTATCAGATGACAACAATCTCACCCACCTTCCTACACTATTAGTCTGTTCCCTATCAGATGGCCTGTCATGTTTGTCATTTATTATCATGTCTTGTCCCTGTGCTCCCCATGCTATTCGTTTCCCTCTGCTGGTCTTATTTGGTTCTTTCCCTCCTATCCCTCTCTCTCCCCCTCCCTCTTTAATCTCTCATCTCTCTCTTTCTCTCTATCGTTCCGTTCCTGCTCCCAGCTGTTCCTATTCCCCTAATCATCATTTAGTCTTCCCACACCTGTTCCCGATCCTTTCCCCTGATTAGAGTCCCTATTTATTCCTTTGTGATCCGTTCCTGTTCGGTCGGTTCCTTATATTGTATTCACCATGCTGTGATTGCGTTTCGCCCTGTCCTGTCGTGTTTTTTGCCGTGATTGTGTATCACCCTGTTCTGTCGTGTTTTGTGCCTTCATCAGACGCTGCGTGTGAGCAGGTGTCTCAGTCGACCCGGCCTGCGCCTACCCGGCTGACCTGCAGTCTGTGGCCGCTTCTCCAGTTGTTTTCCCCTTCAAATCTAGAGGATGTCAGTTATTCCGTTTTGAACATTATTAAACTCTGCTTCTGTTAAGTCGCTTTTGGGTCCTCTTTTACCAGCATGACAGAAGGAACCGACCAAGGAATGGACCCAGCGACTTCAACACTCGTTACACTTTCGAGATCCAAGGAGCCATGCTCGGCAGACACGAGCAGGAATTGTCTGCTGCATTAGCCATGCCGTTCTGAGAACCTGGCTGAACTCAGGTTTCCGACCTCTCTGGACAGTTCCAGAGTCTCGTCTCGTGCCACCTGTTACTCCCTGGCCTGCCGAGCCTCCAGAACCTCGGGTTAATAACCCACCTTGCTACTCCGGGCAGCCCACTGAGTGCCGCTCCTTTCTCACGCAGTGTGAGATTGTGTTCTCTCTCCAACCCAACACATACTCTAGAGAGAGCTCGGGTTGCTTACGTCATTTCACTCCTTACTGGCCGGGCTCGAGAATGGGGCACAGCTATCTGGGAGGCAAGGGCTGATTGCTCTATCAAATTCCAGAACTTTAAAGAGGAGATGATTCGGGTTTTTGACCGTTCAGTTTTTGGTGGGGAGGCTTCTAGGGCCCTGGCTTCCTTATGCCAAGGTGAACGGTCCATAACGGATTATTCCATTGAGTTTCGCACTCTTGCTGCCTCTAGTGAGTGGAACGAGCCGGCGCTGCTCGCCGTTTTCTGGAGGGACTCCACGCAGTGGTTAAGGATGAGATTCTCTCCCGGGAGGTTCCTTCAGATGTGGACTCTTTGATTGCTCTCATCATCCGCATAGAACGACGGGTAGATCTTCGTCACCGGGCTCGTGGAAGAGAGCTCGCATCAACGGTGTTTCCCTGCTCCGCATCGCAACCATCTCCCTCCTCTGGCTTTGAGACTGAGCCCATGCAGCTGGGAGGGATTCGCATCTCGAATAAGGAGAGGGAACGGAGGATCACCAACCGCCTGTGCCTCTATTGCGGAGTTGCTGGACATTTTGTTAATTCATGTCCAGTAAGAGGCCAGAGCCCATCAGTAAGCGGAGGGCTACTGGTGAGCGCTACTACTCAGTCCTCTTCATCTAGATCTTGTACTACTATGTCGGTCCATCTACGCTGGACCGGTTCGGGTGCTGGTCATGCAGTGCCTTGATTGACTCTGGGGCTGAGGGTTGTTTCATGGACGAAGCATGGGTTGGAAACATAACATTCCTTTCAGACCGTTAGACAAGCCTACGCCCATGTTTGCCTTAGATGGTAGTCATCTTCCCAGTATCAAATTTGAGACACTACCTTTAACTCTCACAGTATCTGGTAACCACAGTGAGACTATTTCTTTTTTGATTTTCCGTTCACCGTTTACACCTGTTGTTTTGGGTCATCCCTGGCTAGTATGTCATAATCCTTCTATTAATTGGTCTAGTAATTCTATCCTATCCTGGAACGTTTCTTGTCATGTGAAGTGTTTAATGTCTGCCATCCCTCCCGTTTCTTCTCTCCCTACTTCTCAGGAGGAACCTGGCGATTTGACAGGAGTGCCGGAGGAATATCATGATCTGCGCACGGTCTTCAGTCGGTCCCGAGCCAACTCCCTTCCTCCTCACCGGTCGTATGATTGTAGTATTGATCTCCTTCCAGGGACCACGCCTCCTCGAGGTTTCTATACTCTCTGTCGGCTCCCGAACGTAAGGCTCTCGAGGATTATTTGTCTGTGTCTCTTGACGCCGGTACCATAGTGCCTTCTTCTTCTCCGGCCGGGGCGGGGTTCTTTTTGTTAAGAAGAAGGACGGTACTCTGCGCCCCTGCGTGGATTATCGAGGGCTGAATGACATAACGGTTAAGAATCGTTATCCGCTTCCCCTTATGTCATCAGCCTTCGAGATTCTGCAGGGAGCCAGGTGCTTTACTAAGTTGGACCTTCGTAACGCTTACCATCTCGTGCGCATCAGAGAGGGGGACGAGTGGAAAACGGCGTTTAACACTCCGTTAGGGCATTTTGAGTACCGGGTTCTGCCGTTCGGTCTCGCCAATGCGCCAGCTGTTTTTCAGGCATTAGTTAATGATGTTCTGAGAGACATGCTGAACATTTTTGTTTTTGTCTATCTTGACGATATCCTGATTTTTTCTCCGTCACTCCGGATTCATGTTCAGCACGTTCGACGTGTTCTACAGCGCCTTTTAGAGAATTGTCTCTACGTAAAGGCTGAGAAGTGCTCTTTTCATGTCTCCTCCGTTACTTTTCTCGGTTCCGTTATTTCCGCTGAAGGCATTCAGATGGATTCCGCTAAGGTCCAAGCTGTCAGTGATTGGCCCGTTCCAAGGTCACGTGTCGAGTTGCAGCGCTTTTTCGAGTGCGCCAGGTTTCGCTAATTTCTATCGGCGTTTCATTCGTAATTTCGGTCAAGTTGCTGCCCCTCTCACAGCTCTTACTTCTGTCAAGACGTGTTTTAAGTGGTCCGGTTCCGCCCAGGAGCTTTTGATCTTCTAAAAGAACGTTTTACGTCCGCTCCTATCCTCGTTACTCCTGACGTCACTAGACAATTCATTGTCGAGGTTGACGCTTCAGAGGTAGGCGTGGGAGCCATTCTATCCCAGCGCTTCCAGTCTGACGATAAGGTTCATCCTTGCGCTTATTTTTCTCATCGCCTGTCGCCATCTGAGCGCAACTATGATGTGGGTAACCGCGAACTGCTCTTCCATCCGCTTAGCCCTAGGCGAATGGCGACAGTGGTTGGAGGGGAGTCGACCGTTCTTTTTGTCGTTTGGACAGACCATAAGAACCTTGAGTACATCCGTTCTGCCAAACGACTTAATGCCCGTCAAGCTGTCGTTGGGCGTTGTTTTTCCTCGTTTCGAGTTTGTGATTTCTTACCGTCCGGGTAGCAAGAACACCAAGCCTGATGCCTTATCCCGTCTGTTTAGTTCTTCTGTGGCTTCTACTGATCTCGAGGGGATTCTTCCTTATGGGCGTGTTGTCGGGTTGACAGTCTGGGGATTGAAAGACAGGTTAAGCAAGCACTCACGCACACTGCGTCGCCGCGCGCTTGTCCTAGTAACCTCCTTTTTTCCTGTTTCCACTCGTCTGGCTGTTCTTCAGTGGGCTCACTCTGCCAAGTTAGCTGGTCATCCCGGTGTTCGAGGCACTCTTGCGTCTATTCGCCAGCGCTTTTGGTGGCCGACTCAGGAGCGTGACACGCGCCGTTTCGTGGCTGCGTGTTCAGACTGGAACGCAGAAGAAGTCTGGTAATTTTTTTCTGCTTCTGCTCCTGGTCTTGCTGGGTCTCAGTCTGTTCCCTGCCATCGCATCTCTCCTGTTCTTGTCCCTGCCCTTGCTGTGTCTCAGTCTGTCCCTAGTTCTCATTTTTTTTTTAGAGTAGTACCCTAGTTTCCCTTTTTATCGTTTTTCTTACGGTCCTGAGGAGAGGAGTTGGGTTCTTTCTCGGGACGTGCTGGACCGTTTGATCTATGATTTCCTCCGTTGCTGCCAGTGTTCCTCCTCGAGAGCGCCAGGAGGCGCTCGGTGAGTGGGGGGTACTGTCATGTTTGTCATTTATTATCATGTCTTGTCCCTGTGCTCCCCATGCTATTCGTTTCCCTCTGCTGGTCTTATTTGGTTCTTTCCCTCCTATCCCTCTCTCTCCCCCTCCCTCTCTCACTCTCTCTGAGCTCTCTCTTCTCTCTATCGTTCCGTTCCTGCTCCCAGCTGTTCCTATTCCCCTAATCATCATTTAGTCTTCCCACACCTGTTCCCGATCCTTTCCCTGATTAGAGTCCCTATTTATTCCTTTGTGATCCGTTCCTGTTCGGGAAGGTTCCTTATATTGTATTCACCATGCTGTGATTGCGTTTCGCCCTGTCCTGTCGTGTTTTTGCCGTGATTGTGTATCACCCTGTTCTGTCGTGTTTTGTGCCTTCATCAGACGCTGCGTGTGAGCAGGTGTCTCAGTCGACTACGGCCTGCCCTACCAGATGACCTGCAGTCTGTGGCCGCTTCTCCAGTTGTTTTCCCCTCTACAAATCTAGAGGATGTCAGTTATTCCGTTTTGAACATTATTAAACTCTGCTTCTGTTAAGTCGCTTTTGGGTCCTCTTTTACCAGCATGACATGGCCAGTGGGAGAAGTATACATCGCTGCTGCATGCTTTGAACAGTGAGTTTTCTCATCGTTTTGAGGATTTCAAAGTGTTGGAAAATGACATGCTGTTGGTTTCCTCTCCTTTCACCTTCAATGTGAATAACACTCCCACTGACCTGCAACTTGAGCTTATCGATATTCAGTCTGAGGCAGTGATCGGAGAACTATTCAAAACAATGTCACTGACAAGGTTCTATGCATCTCTCGATTAACAAAACATTTCAAAGATTAGGAGTTCTGCTCAGAAGATGTTTGTACTGTTTGGGTCAGCCTATGTACAGTGCCTTGCAAAAGTATTCGGCCCCCTTGAACTTTGCAACCTTTTGCCACATTTCAGGCTTCAAACATAAAGATATAAAACTGTATTTTTTTTGTGAAGAATCAACAAAAAGTGGGACACAATCATGAAGTGGAACGACATTTATTGGATATTTAAAACTTTTTTAACAAATCAAAAACTGAAAAATTGGGCGTGCAAAATTATTCAGCCCCCCTTAAGTACTTTGTAGCGCCACCTTTTGCTGCGATTACACCTGTAAGTTGCTTGGGGTATGTCTCTATCAGTTTTGCACATCGAGAGACTGAAATGTTTTCCCATTCCTCCTTGCAAAACAGCTCGAGCTCAGTGAGGTTGGATGGAGAGCATTTGTGAACAGCAGTTTTCAGTTCTTTCCACAGATTCTAGATTGGATTCAGGTCTGGACTTTGACTTGGCCATTCTAACACCCGGATATGTTTATTTTTGAACCATTCCATTGTAGATTTTGCTTTATGTTTTGGATCATTGTCTTGTTGGAAGACAAATCTCCGTCCCAGTCTCAGGTCTTTTGCAGACTCCATCAGGTTTTCTTCCAGAATGGTCCTGTATTTGGCTCCATCCATCTTCCCATCAATTTTAACCATCTTCCCTGTCCCTGCTGAAGAAAAGCAGGACCAAACCATGATGCTGTCACCACCATGTTTGACAGTGGAGATGGTGTGTTCAGGGTGATGAGCTGTGTTGCTTTTACGCCAAACATAACGTTTTGCATTGTTGCCAAAAAGTTCAATTTCGGTTTCATCTGACCAGAGCACCTTCTTCCACATGTTTGGTGTGTCTCCCAGGTGGCTTGTGGCAAACTTTAAACAACACTTTTTATGGATATCTTTAAGAAATGGCTTTCTTCTTGCCACTCTTCCATAAAGGCCAGATTTGTGCAATATACGACTGATTGTTGTCCTATGGACAGAGTCTCCCACCTCAGCTGTAGATCTCTGCAGTTCATCCAGAGTGATCATGGGCCTCTTGGCTGCATCTCTGATCAGTCTTCTCCTTGTATGAGCTGAAAGTTTAGAGGGACGGCCAGGTCTTGGTAGATTTGCAGTGGTCTGATACTCCTTCCATTTCAATATTATCGCTTGCACAGTGCTCCTTGGGATGTTTAAAGCTTGGGAAATCTTTTTGTATCCAAATCCGGCTTTAAACTTCTTCACAACAGTATCTCGGACCTGCCTGGTGTGTTCCTTGTTCTTCATGATGCTCTCTGCGCTTTTAACGGACCTCTGAGAATATCACAGTGCAGGTGCATTCATACCGAGACTTGATTACACACAGGTGGATTGTATTTATCATCATTAGTCATTTAGGTCAACATTGGATCATTCAGAGATCTTCACTGAACTTCTGGAGAGAGTTTGCTGCACTGAAAGTAAAGGGGCTGAATAATTTTGCACGCCCAATTTTTCAGTTTTTAAGTTTGAAATATCCAATAAATGTCGTTCCACTTCATGATTGTGTCCCACTTGTTGTTGATTCTTCACAAAAAAATACAGTTTTATATCTTTATGTTTGAAGCCTGAAATGTGGCAAAAGGTCGCAAAGTTCAAGGGGGCCGAATACTTTCGCAAGGCACTGTATGTGAACAGACATTTTCAGTGATGAAATATAACAAGTCAAGGCAAAGATAATCTCTTACTGACTCTCACGTCTCAGCAATCCCGCGCATAGCGACGTCAGAAACTATACCTGACTTCACTGCTCTAGTCAATGCCCCTCAGAGAATTCACTCCTCACACTGATTTGAGTCATTTAAATGTAATATTGAGCTCTCTATCTTTTCTTGTGTTTTTGTGCATACCCGTTAACAAGACTTCTGTCCGTGGTGCTGAATGCACAGTGTACTTTTCCCTCCATGTAGTTCATTGCATGTTATGTAATGAAAATACCTACCAAAAGGAGAACATGGACGTGGTTTATTTCTGTGCATGTAAAATAAGTAGCATATCTGGATGTGATTTACAATAGCTATATCTGTCAACACAGTCATACACATGATGTATAATCCTGTAATATCATTCTGTCCTGCAACGGCAAAAATATATTCTAATGTGGCCCTCCATGGAAAATAATTGCTACAGTATTTTCTTAAGGATGAGAGAGCAGAACTGTAGCAGAGACTATGCCAATGACACCCAGTTGGAGGTGTAATCCTGATGACTTTTCAGGGAGAGCTATCCTCATATAAGTACTTAGCTGAGTTCCACTAAGCCAGCCAGCACTTCCAGTGCTGGCTGGCTTAGTGGAACTCAGCCTTCTGAAGTCATCTTTCCACTGTCCGCACTGGGCTGCATCTCCAAGGTGTTGTGCTGCTAGCATTATTACTTTCCAGTCTGTTTGTCACCGTGTGGTCCGAAATACTCCATGTGTGTCCGTCCCTCATCGTTGCTGCTGTCTGGCCTGGCGCTGTACTATCCACCAATTAGAATGCTAGCTCATCCCTTCCAGGATCAATCACCAGGCTCCCTGGCGAGATGGTGTTTGGCACCAGGACTGAGTCTCTTTCTCCTAACCCTAACCCCGGAGGAGGGACTGTCCTAGCCAAGGAACTCCTGGGACGGTGGTAATTTGTCTTGGTTTGTTGTCATCTTCAGACAGTTATGAGACAATGGTTATATTATGGTTAGGGCTAGGGCTACCACACTTTATTTACAGTTTCGTCTGGCATTTAAATAAATTATGTCGTACTAGTGTGTACTTTCATATAAATGTTTTCACTTATGATTGGAACCCTTCCTACTAGGCACAAACGTCAGTTCAACGTCTAGTTTTAATTTACATTTGGTTGAGTTGTCAACTGATGTGAAATCAAAACATTTAGCCATGTCATTGGATTGGATTAAGGTTAAAAGTTGGGTGCAAAAAATATTAAATAACTTTTTTCAAATCCAATCAGTTTTCCACATTGACTCAACTTCATCACATTTCATTTTTTGGTTGAAATGGCGTGGAAACAACGTTGGTTCAATCAGTTATTTTCATCATTAATCCATATTCTGAAATGTTCAAGACGCATTCTGCAGAAATCGCTCTCTGCCATTTCCTGGTTTCTAAAATTCTATTAGTTTGCCTAACTTCACTTTATATGACAAAACAAGCAAGTATAGTGTAGATAGTACAATGGTTATCTAAACTGCTGTGAAATATATTTTCCATAACCAAAAATATAGTATTTTCAGCTAAAAGTAATACGCAAAAACAAATCTTAAGAATGGGAAGAATATAAATAACGCACATAGAGCAGATCTACCACTTCTTAGACTTGCTTTTAATGAGAAGGACATATCTATAACTCACATTTCTATGTGAATTTGGTCAGGTCGCCCCAAAAGTTAAAAATTGCAGCTTTAACTAGGAGCAGAACGTGGTAAGGTCTCTCTTATGGCCCACTGTAGCTACTTTACAAGTCAAGATGATGGAGCATCCTGTCAAGGTTCTGGAACAGATGTACCACCATCCTCTATGCAGATCCTTTCAGATGACAGGACTTGGGTCTTTTCTGAGGAAAAATATCAGGGGCCAGATGGTCAGTGAAGGTTTTTCTTTTTTGTTGTTGAATTTTACCCCTTTTTCTGCCCAATTTCGTGGTATCCAATTGTTGTAGTAGTGTCACGCCTTGGTCATTGTATCTTGTGTTTTGTTAATTGTTTGGGTAGGCCAGGGTGTGACATGGGTTTATATGTTGTATTTCGTATTGGGGTTTGTATTAATTGGGAGTGTGTATTATTAGGGGTGTGTCTAGTTAGGCTTGGCTGCCTGAGGCGATTCCTAATTGGAGTCAGCTGATTCTCGTTGTCTCGGATTGGGAACCGTATTTAAGCAGCCTGAGTGCGCGTTGTAATTCGTGGGTGATTGTACCTGTCTCTGTGTTAGTCACCAGATAGGCTGTATTAGTTTCACTCGTTTGTTGTTTTTGTATTTTCGGTTATTTTCATGTACCGCATTTTTCTTTATTAAAAGTCATGAGTAATCTACACGCTGCATTTCGTTCTGACTCTCTACAAACAACAGACGAACTACATTACAGAATCACCCACCATTCACAGACCGAGCAGCGTGTGAACTGGCAGGATCTAAAGGAGGACGTTATGGACGGTAGAGGCATGGATTATACGACGTGGGAAGAAATCGACAGGTGGGCGGCCGACCCAGAGCGAGTGCAGGAGCCCGCCTGGGATTCCCTACAGCAATGCGAAGAGGGCTATACACATATGGAATCGAAAAGGAAAGCACGGTTATACAGAGCGAGAACCGAAGGTAACGGGGAAAGCGCAAGTATGAGGAGGCAGCACGCAAACGCGGTTGGAAACCGGAAAGTCACCCCAAAAAATTTATTGGGGGGAGGCTTAGGGAGAGTATGGCTGAGTCAGGAGATAAACCTGAGCCAACTCTCCTTGTTCATCGTGAGGAGCCAAGGAGGAGACCTGAACCAGAGCCAGTGTTAGAGGTGAGCGAAGCAGAGACTGTGAAGGAGTTAATGGGGAAAGTGGAGTGGAGAGTAATGAGGGAGTTGCTAGCTTGGTGCTATAGATATAATATTCATCCGACGGATCGTGTCGGGGATTTAATAGCACCTGAGTTAGCGCTCTATACTCAACCTGAGGTGCGTGTTAGTCAGCTGGTGAAGTTGGTGCCAGCCTCACGCACCAGGCCTCCTGTGCACATCCCTAGCCTTGCACGTCCTGTGCCTACACTGCTCTCAAGATCTCCAGTACGTCTTCACGGTCTAGCCCATCCTGTGCCACCTCCACACACCAGTCCTCTGGTAGCAGCTCCCCGCACCAGGCTTCCTGTGCGTGTCCTCGCGCCAGTACCACCAGTTCCAGCACCACGCACCAGGCCTCCAGTGCGCCTCGCCTGTTCAGCGCAGCCAGTGCTTTTCTCCCCTCCTGCACTGTTGGAGTCTCCCGCCTGTTCAGCGCAGCCAGAGCCTTTCTCCTCTCCTGCGCTGCCGGAGTCTCCTGTCTGTCCAGCGCCACCAGTGCTACCAGTCGGCCCAGCGCTTCCAGTGCGCCTCGCCTGTTCAGCGCAGCCAGAGCTTTTCTCCTCTCCTGCGCTGCCGGAGTCTCCTGTCTGTCCAGCGCCACCAGTTCTACCAGTCGGCCCAGCGCGTCCAGTGCGCCTCGCCTGTTCAGCGCAGCCAGAGTTTTTATCCTCTCCTGCACTGTTGGAGTCTCCCGCCTGTTCAGCTCAGCCAGAGCCTTTCTCCTCTCCTGCGCTGCCGGAGTCTCCTGTCTGCCCAGCGCCGCCAGTCGGCCCAGCGTTACCAGTCTGCCAGGATCCGCCAGAAGTGCCAGTCTGCCAGGATCCGCCAGAAGTGCCAGTCTGCCAAGATCTTCTAGATCGGCCAGACAACCTGAATCATCCAGGTCCACCAGCCAGCCAGGATTTACCGGAGCCTACTACCTGCCTGAGCTTCCTCTCAGTACTGAGCTTCCTTTCAGTACTAGGCTTCCTCTCTGTACTGGGCTCCCTCTCAGTACCGGGCTTCCCCTCAGTACTGGGCTGCCTCTGTCCCGGGCTGCCCCTCTGTCCCGAGCTGTTCCTCTGTCCCGAGCTGCCCCTCTGTCCCGAGCTGCCCCTCTGTCCCGAGCTGCCCCTCTGTCCCGAGCTGCCCCTCGGTCCCGAGCTGCCCCTCGGTCCCGAGCTGCCCCTCAGTTATGTGGGGATCAGGGTGAGGACTATTAGGCCATGGTCGGCGGAGAAGGTGGATTATCCTAGGACACGAAGGGGAGGAACTAGGACATTTATGGAGTGGGGTCCACGTCCCGAGCCAGAACCGCCACCATGGACAGACGCCCACCCGGACCCTCCCTATGCTCTTGAGGTGCGTCCCGGAGTCCGCACCTTAGGGGGGGGGGGTTCTGTCACGCCCTGGGTAACAATCCCCTCACGTTGATCAATGACTCCATCAGATTAGAGGGAGGTTGTGACTACTTTGGTGCTGTCTAGGCCTATTCTGTTCCTGGCTCAGTGAGTGAATGAATAAACCAGGAGATGTTAATTGAGCGATAAAGTATTTTCACTTGTTGACTGATAGAAGCCAGACCTTTTCTTTTCTCAGCAAAGTTCTCTCTGCCCTCTGTTTGATTCTACTGTAATCGTTTGGGAACAGTGGTTTCACCAAAGTGTGTCCACAACGGTTACAGCCGCCGGCATCCCCCTGTAGTCTGGGGCCTACTGTTTTATACAGATGTAGGATCTTAATTTGATCACCCTTTCACAGGAAAACTTGTAGTTTATTTGAGGTTTAGAAAGGTTTCTGACGTTTGTAATTTCCATGTTGAAATTTCATGCATGATTATTTTCTGTTACAAAAATATTTCAACAAAAATGTCCATTCATTATAATCCACAATCATTTTATCATCAATTTCTCTCAGGCTATCATCAGTCATTGGTGTAAATGCTGTGCTTGTTGAGTGTCCTTCCCTATAAGCATGCTGAAATTCTGTTGTCAATTTGTTTACTGTGAAATAGCATTGTATCTGCTCAAACACATTTTTTTCCAGAAGTTTACTTAGGGTTGGTAACAGGCTGATTGGTCGGCTATTTGAGCCAGTAAAGGGGGCTTTGCTATTCTTGGGTAGCGGAATTACTTTAGCTTCCCTCTATGCACACGCTCTCTAGTCGGCTTAAATTGAAGATGTGAAATAGGTATGGCAATATCGTCTGCTATTATCCTCAGACATTTTCCATCAAGATTGCCAGACCCGGGTGGCTTGTCATTGTTGATAGACAACAATCATTATTTCACCTCTTCTACACTGATTTTACGGAATTCAAAAGTACAATTCTTGTCTTTCATAATTTGATCCAATATACTTGGATTTGTAGTGTCAGCGTTTGTTGCTGGCATGTCATCCCTAAGTTTGCTTATCTTGCCAATGAAAAAGTCATTAAAGTAGTTAGCAATATCAGTGGGCTTTGTGATGAATGAGCCATCTGATTCAATGAATGAAGGAGCCGAGTTGGATTTTTTCCCCAAAATGTAATTTAAGTTGCCCCAAAGCTTTTTACTATCATTCTTTATCTGTTATCTTTGTTTCATAGTGTAGTTTATTTTTTATTTAGTTTAGTCACATGATTTCTTAATTTGCAGTATGTTTCCCAGTCAGTTGGGCTGACAGACCTAAGTGTCATACCTTTTGCCTCATCCCTCTCAACAATACCATTTTTCAATTCCTCATTAATCCAAGGGGGGATTTAACAGTTTTTATAGTCATTTTCTTAATGGTTGCATGCTTATTATTATTATTATTATTGTATTTCACCTTTATTTAGCCAGTGCAAGTAGAGATACAGGGGTGCAAAGGAGCAAGATAAATAAATAAATACAGTATGGGGATGAGGTAGTTGGATGGGCTATTTACAGATGGGCTATGTACAGGTGCAGTGATCTGTGAGCTGCTCAGACAGCTGGTGCTTAAAGCTAGTGAGGGAAATATTAGTCTCCAGCATCAGTGATTTTTGCAATTCATTCCAGTCATTGACAGCAGAGAACTGGAAGGACAGGTGGCCAAAGGGGGAATTGGCTTTGGGGGTGACTAGAGAGATATACCTGCTGGAGCGCGTGCTACGGGTGGGCACTGCTATGGTGACCAGTGAGCTGAGATAAGGCGGGGCCTTACCTATTAGAGACTTGTAGATTACCTGAAGCCAGTGGGTTTGGCGACAAGTATGAAGCGAGGTCCAGCCAACGAGAGCGTACTGGTCACAGTGGTGGGTATTATATGGGGCTTAGGTCACAAAATGGATGGCACTGTGATAGACTGCATCCAATTTGTTGAGTGTTGGGGCTATTTTGTAAATTTCATCGCCATAGTCGAGGATCTGCAGGATGGTCAGTTTTACGAGGGTATGTTTAGCAGCATGAGTGAAGGATTCTTTGTTAGGAATCCAGGTACCTCTGGATCCGATCTTGATTGGGAAGTCACCAAGGACCAAGGTGCCGGAACCTCTGGTTCTAGGTAGGCAAAGCTGTTTCTGGTCTGTGTGAGTTCCGGGCTCAACATCTCCATGGAGACCCCTGTTTCCAGAGGACACCTTCTTCAACTTCCATGGCGGCCCCATGGCTGGTTGGTTGGGTTGAGAACAGCTCTGTTCTCCAGGGAAGGGGGAGACCCCTTCGGGGATAAAACCCTGCCTAGCACCGGCTGTGGAGAGCCGACACAGCGGCGAAACCTCCACCAGACCAGAAAAGAAAAGTAGGTGGGCGTGGTTTCCCCAGTAGCATATGTAGGTTGCAACATTGAAAGTAAGCGTGGTCCACATTGTCCCGAAGCAAAGTAAACACAGCTCCTGCAATGCTGGAAATGTTCAATAGCGGCCTCCACTTGAGGCCGCCGAGCCAACTAGGCTACCTGGGCTTTTGCCTTCTCTCCCCCTATACGGAATCTGGCCTGATCCAGGGATAGATAGCAGCGCTCACAACAATTTAGCCCAACAGAGCCACAGGATTCAAAATAAAATAAAAGTATATAAAAACACTGTCATATAAAAACGCTGCTTTTAAACCGTCCATCAAATATTATTTTTTCAACACTGCTTTTAAACTGTCTTTAGTTCAGCTTTCGGCATTCGACAGCATTCAACAACAACAAACATCTCTGGAGAGACCTAGTGGGCGACGTCCTGCGGCAAGGTGGGCCACCAGTACTTCTCAGAGAAGGATTGGATGGTGCGGGTGATACCTGGATGTCCAGTGGCGAAAGGTCAACAACCACTCTCTCACCCCCGTGGGGACGTAGATGCATTCTAGAGG
This sequence comes from Oncorhynchus gorbuscha, assembly GCF_021184085.1. Taxonomy (NCBI): domain Eukaryota; kingdom Metazoa; phylum Chordata; class Actinopteri; order Salmoniformes; family Salmonidae; genus Oncorhynchus; species Oncorhynchus gorbuscha. The sequence goes on from NC_060195.1 coordinate 68,200,041, forward strand.
GCAGGTGGCAGGAGCAGGTTCCCTCTGCAGAGCATGACGGATGTCCACATCTACGTCCCAATGATACAGGAGGTCCGATTGGTGGGCACATACAGGACTCTCAACCGGCATGGAAGAAGAAAGCAGGTCCTCCAACATCCCGGTCCCCAGGTGGTTATTTTCATCCTCGACCATGAGATGGTGGGGTTGTGATGTTGGGTCCACAGAAGGCCAATTACCTTGTGCCATGATGTTGGCCTGGGGGGTAGGTTTATGACAGTCATAAATACCTCCTCCCCCCTTTTTCCTCTCTCTACCCTACTGAGGTTGCATTTGCAAAACCCTTGGTTAACATAGAGATTCTGGGAACGTCAGAAGGTGGGGGGAAATGAACTATATTCTGGTAATCCAACCAATGGAACATATGCGGTGGTACTTAATGAATATGATGTCAGATCGGTTGTCATCTGAGACATTCTCTTCAATGATAAGATGACATAAACTCTACAGTGGAAAGTCTACACATCAGAGCTATCGGATTCACATGGAATTGTTGTTCAATGTAAATGTTTGAATATAAAATTATTCCTGATGGGATGAAATGTGATTTTAGCTTCTAAAATGTGAGATTTGGGTTTTCATAAGACAAGGGCTCTGCTCAATCAGTGTCCCGCCCCTGTGAAGGGACGTGGACTATAAAACTTTTCAAACACGCCCTCCTCTCCCTTCCTATATAAGCCCTTGACGACAATAGAACCTCCTGTTCCAATGATGTGAGGACGATGGTCCAATGTCAGAATGGTTCAGATAATAACTTCAGAACGAAGCCAACATCAGCGTGAGCTTGTTTGCGAATGGTATGAACTTTGAACTCTTATTCACTACAGAAGTGATACCTCCTAGCCGTTGAGTTAGCAACAGCAGATCCTGTCTATCACCCAACAACGTTACTACAACGTATTCAACTGACAACCAGAGACATTCTTCAAAGGACTCGGTTTGGCAACACTGCCTTCCATCTACTATCAATAATTAGGAACCAGAAAGAGTTTGCCGGGATAACGATAATAATGGATTATTCACGTCAACCCTGGGAGACGGAAGGGCAATGGGGCCGCCCCTCTGCTCTAGCGGGTTCCCCTACTGGCCGCAATAGGGACAAAGCCCCAGCTGTCTCTGGCAACGCCGCTCTGCCACGGAGAGATGTGTGGCCCCTAACTCCTTGGGTTTAGCCTCTGCCTCAGGACAGGCAAAGGATGGAGGTGAGTGGCGAGGTGGACATCTGGGCACCCGAAGAAAGTTATCCAGATGGATGGCCATCGAGGTGAGTGTCCAAGGATATGTTGTCATCCCGACATGCCAAGTCTGTCTGGACCTCCTCACGCAGACCACTAGGGAATAGAAATGCGGAGCGCCGGCTCATTCCATCTGCTGGAAGCTGCCACAGGCGAAAGGTGAGGCTCTTGGCATCCTGCCGGTCTGGGCACCTTGCCAGAGCTGGAGAAGTCGCTCACCTCCCTCTCTGCCCTCTGGAGGATAGTCGAAGACTGCCCTGAACAAGGCCATGAACCACTTACCAATCCAGCTCCTCCTCTCCTCCCTCCCAAATGGTCGTACCCCACACCAACACCCATCCGGTCAGCAAGGAAATGACCGTGGCAACCTTGGACCTCTTGGTGGTGGGAGCTCCCATCTGATAAACAAACTAGAGGGAGCACTGGAGTAGTAAGCCACAACATTTTGATGGAGTACCATCATATTTCTCCGGAAGGGACAGTTGGGCAGCTCTGACCTGGGGGGACGGCTGGGTAGGATGGGGGACTGGCTCACTTGTACGACCCGTGGTAGGAGGCCCTCTGATAGGGGTATGGAGAACTTCGCTGGTGGTGTCAAGGCAGTGGAGACCACAGAGGACCTCCTCCATTGCCATACCAAGTTTCGCCAGCTGTTCATGTTGTTGATGGAGTAGATGCCCTTGTTCATTAACCATCTGGTAGAGAGTTTAATCTTCTGCTGCTTCCATATTGCGCAGTGTTATTCGAGGTGTTATATGCAGGGAGTCAGAAAGCAGGTGCAGAAGGTGAGTTTTAACACTGAACCGATACAAAAGAACAAACCTGGGACGCGTACTGCACGTGAGAGAAAAACCAATAACACTTAAGTATGGATGACAAGGGAGGGCTAAATAAAGGGGGAGTAATCAGGGAAATTATGAGTCCAGGTGTGCCTAATGATGAGGCGCGGGTGTGCGTAATGAAGGTTGCCAGGTGTTTGTAAAGATGGGTTGCCAGGACCGGTGGTTAGTAGCCCGGCAACGTCAAGCACTAGAGAGGGGGAGCGGGAGTAGATGTGACAGATGTCTTCAAATCCTTAGGTAGATTTTCTGCTCGATTTCTAAGAAAAAAAGTTCAAATCCAGACGGTGAGGCCCCTCTGCTGAAGGGTTTGACATAGATTTACTCCACAGTAAGAGAACAGTACCATGGCACGAGGCGAGACCCAAATGCAGACACAGGAGGCAGATGGTTGGAGTCTTAAAATATTTATTAATCCAAAGGGGTAGGCAAGGGAATGGTCGTGGACAGGCAAAAGGTCAAAACCAGATCAGAGTCCAGGAGGTACAGAGTGGCAGACAGGCTCATGGTCAAGGCAGGCAGAATGGTCAGGCAGGCGGGGCAGACAGGCACGTGGTCAAGGCAGACAGGCGGGTACAAAGTCCAGAAACAGGCAAGGGTCAAAACTGGGAGGACTAGAAAAAGGAGAATAGCAAAAGGAGTATGGAAAAAACACACTGGTTGACTTGACTTAAACATACAAGACGAACTGGCACAGAGAGACAGGAAACACAGGGATAAATACACTGGGGAAAATGAGCCACACCTGGAGGAGGTGGAGACAATCACAGGGACAGGTGAAACAGATCAGGGCGTGACAAACAGATGTATTGTGTTGCAACATGCAAACCACAAAAAAGGAAACATCACAAAAATCATTAACCAATCATCTTAAATGGACATCTATCAACAACGTGTGTCAGATTGAAGACACCATTGTCTGTCTCTGACTTTAATCCATTTACTGAAAGTCACAGATTGGTTACTTCTACTGTCTCCTCTTCACCGAAGACTTGAAGAAGAGAAGGAAGAGGAGGGTTTGGCAGCTGGAGTAAAGTAGGAATGAGGAGAGGAAAATGTAGTGAGGCCATGGGCTGGCTTTGTCTAGTCTAATACTCCCTTATGAGGACTGTTTTAGATTAGAAAAAGGGACTTTCTCAAGTGCCCTGTATCATGTATAAAAAGCACATTTAAACATGACAAATTGCTCATCAGAAGCAGACGATTCAGCTTGCTGCAAACACATCTTCCACTTATGAGGGAATTATGTAAATGCTTCATTGCAGTATAAGCTAGAGCTAGGCAACATCATCATTGCTTAACGGACATTGAAAAGCCTGTTAAAGTCAACGTTTTTTTTTGGTATTGCACCCTTTTGCAATACCTTTTTCAACCATGTAAATAGTTGGTAACTATGCACCTAAATGATAATTAAATCATAAGAAATGGTGCATGAATGGTAATGAACAAGAACGACAGGAGCAGTCAGAGCTACTGATGAGCCCAGAGGGGACAATGTACTGAAATGAGCTCTCAATATTTACTCCTTGTAAATTACTCAGCAGACTAAGTGCCCGGATGTAGTTACTGTTAAAATGGCTACTAATCACCTACCTGATGGTTTTATGTCACCTCAGGCACTGTAGGAGGAAGTGATCTGTTTAATTGTGCTTGGCACAAAGAGGTATAACAGTACTGTACAGCAAGTATTATGTAACATTGCGTACCTGCACTGTAATAACACTGTTGCTGTGTCGATACCATGTGAATATGTATGTTTTTTGGACACCCAGAAGTTTGAGCAGGTTGTCCATGTTGATTGACCACAGGCCCTATTCGCCCTCTATCAGTCACTCCATTTTGACAAAGTAGGTGTTAGCAGTCTGCTAACCTTCAGGCTTTTGCTTCACTCTACAGGCCTTTGGTTCACTCTCTGAGACTTAAACCCAGTCAGTCACCTGGAGAGTTTACTGCTAAGTAGCAAAGGTTCACAGATGAAACCTTCTCCATGGACACCTTCCAGTGCTTTCTTCTATCTACGCTCTCCAACCCACTGCACTTCACCTTTCATCTACAGAGCCGTGTGGGAAACTAGTGTTTTTAAAATAGACCCCAGTCCCTCACAGGTGGAAAAACACCCCAGCTCTCCTCCGCGCAGGCGGCACTTCCCGGTCCAGAGCCCCTAGTGTGATGACGGGTCTGTAAACGTGGAACTTACAGTATGACGCACTTCTCTGCCTTCTTTTAGCTGTTATGTTTTCATAACCTTAAAGTGCAGGTTATGTAAGAGCAGTTATGAACAGCCAGGTAAACAGAGAGGAGGTGGTGAAATGGAGATGCTATCCACGGGGTGAAGGAAACTGACCCAGATCCATGACTGTGAGAATGACTGATTTTAGAGGGAGAGAGATCCAAGTATTTCCTAATGGAGAGGTTCAGAAGACATCGATCCCCCTGGTGTTTGGCCCTGCAGCTCTAGGCTGCGGTGAGATTTATTGATCGTGAGCTCTAAACTGATCTTTGGCGAGGATTGGTCTGGCGAGTGATATTGGTACTCCTACACCTTTCCACTAGGAGGTGGATAAAGCAGGTTGCGTTACAAAAGATGACCATAATTCCATTAGCATCCTAACTTAGAACTTTTGTTTAAATCATGTATTGCACAACTTAGGAGCACTGAACATAAATCCGGCCATAGTGACAGGTAGCTTTTGTGGAAGCCAACACAACCCTACATGCACATTAACTTAACACGTTAGAGACTGTCCGCCTGTCTTCAGCTGCTAATCATGGGATGATTTAAAAAGCTCATGCTGACTCAAGTGATATTTCTCTCTTGATTTCGCCATTTATTTTTGCTCCAGTCTTGACATGATGTCGGCGCTTACAGCTGTCTTTTATTAGGTGGACGAGGTCATTTGTCCCCAGCCAGAGGTTTCCTGAGTGACAATGACACAACGTCGCCACCGCCAGCCAAATGTGTCATGTCAGCTGGAAGCGGGACGTGTCTGTCACACGTGGAGCGTACAGTAGGCCTGACCTTAAGGTCAGCTGCAGCCACAGTGTAGCTGTAACTGGCAAGCTGTATCGGAGTCTTCAGATCTTAAACCATAACCACAAGTGCTGTGAAATGTGATGTTGTTTACAGTCTGTTTCTACGGTATGGTTTCTGTGCCAGAGCAGACGATGCGTGACTAATTGTCTAACGACGATGCGTGACTAATTGTATTTGATGTTGTGTTTTTATAATGCTAGATGAACGGGGATCTCGTTATGTCACCATTGTGTCCCCCTGCTTCGCTTTGATGGTGACATAAAAAAAACGGCAAAAAGCTTTTGAGCTTTGCCATGGGTGAACGTCACTGGTTACCATTATTATATTGGTCCCTATGTGGAAAATTTGAGCAATTACAAGTTCTTGTACTGTACTGGAGTACATTCTCATTTAAGCCAAGATGTGATGGAAATATGTCATACAGTATAATTCTTAGCTTCCCCATTTCAGAGACAATTCTTCCATTCAGATGAAGACGGACATATGAAAACATTCTGTTCTCATTCGACTGGTCATAAAGTGATACGTTTGGGGCCTGCAATAAGAGTGAACGGACATCAGCAACCACACGTTTTCCCAGAGTTGGATAAATCATTCACAGTTGTCATCAGCACAGCTAAGTGCAAAAACATTATGCCAGATTATTACAGGCAGGAGTATAACTAACTACTGTAACTACTGTCCCGATGTTGAAGGATTGTAGACAAGACAGTTCATAAGTAATCATTAGTTGCTGATAGCCTTCTTGCATCTCTTTGTTATGTAACCTCTTTCTCCGAGATAGTTTTTTTCCCTCTAAAATGAGAAACATGCATTGATTGCAGCGTTGTGCAGTGTGTCAGACTCTGGATGTCAGAAAGCCATAGAAGTCGCCATTAAACATCAACTGACACTAGCCGGCCAACAATTCTGGTCTCAGGGAGGACAGGCTAATATGCTCCTAAGTGAAACCTTGCCCCCTGCTTATAAAAGGTCAAATATACAATATGTTCTTCCAGGGCTTTCTTCATTTGACTATCTCTTTCTACCCCATCCGTTGGCCTTTTTAAGTCATTCACGTTTCTAAAATGCTTTGTATTTTGTTGAACTCACGGTCTGTCTTAGAACCATAACCTTCCATCTATGACATCATCCTCCTTCCATGTCAATGACTCTTATTCAAGCAGATATGATCAACACAGCACATTTACAACCTCACATATCCTGCATCTCCCTGTATGTAGAAATTAAGTTTAATTCCAAAACGCTATACAGTATATACATTTTAAACAATATGGGTAAATTCACTTTTTTTGTTTAAATAAATGATGTAAGAGATTGGTGTGTTTTTTCCCAATCTAATCATGGCATAGGGTTGGTAAATGACAGACGTATTTGTTTGAATACTATCACTAGGTAGTTTCATTTCAGAGGGACGAACAATCAAATTTAGTTGCAAAACTACATATATCTGCCTCACTCAGAGAAGAAACTAGCACTGCAGGGTGTGAAAAATAATCATGTTTTTAAAAAATGCAAACGGTACGAATGATACATTTGTGACAACAGAAAATAAAAAAAACCTGTTAAAAAATGTATCGACACAGTAATATGGGCTCTGATCAAAAGCAGGGCACTATATAACCGCCCTACAGCCATCGGGCATCAGCCATCTGCCATTGAGGGAATGCGGGAATGCACTGCGTCACCTCCAATGGCAGCGTCTAAGCTCAAGAATTGCCCAGGTTCAATGATGGCTGATGCACCTGTTCATTTTATCTTGTCACTTAAAATAATGAGAAATAAATTCAATTTTGGTTGCATATGGCCTGGACTAGACACCACTGGTTATTTAACTAAGTTGTATGTGTCACACCTGCTCCCACTCACGCTCAAAGGCGCCAGGCTCCCAAACATCACGCACTCATGCCACCATCATTACACACACCTGCCTTCCCCCGTCACGCGCATCAGCAATTATTGGACTCACCTGGACTCAATCACCTCTGTCATTACCTCCCCTACATCTGTCTGGTTCCCCGCTCTGTTCCCTGCTACAGCATTAATTATTATTTGTGATTTTGTACCCGTGTGCATCTAATCAGGAAACAGACAAAGAACAAAACAAGAACAGATTTGTTCTTGTCTTGGTCATTGTCTGTTTCCTGATTAAATGTTGACTCCCCCTACCGGCTTCGGTCCTTACGGTATGAAGTCAAGAAGCTTCTAGCTAGCAGAAACTCTAGCTAGCTACATTGACTATGTTCAAAATGTAAACAAAAGAAACGTGTGTAATTAGAGGATCATTTAGCACAAGCATATTGTTATGCAGGTGAAGTGAGGACCCAAAAGCGACTTAACAGAAACAGAGTTTATTCAAGTCCACAACAGAAAACGACAAATCCCGAATCCATAACTGAAATCCTCTAGTCTGTAGAGGGGAAGGACAGGAGAAGCGGCCACAGACTGCAGGTCGCTTCGGGTAGGCGCAGTCAGTAGCTGACAGAGACACCTGCTCACACGCAGCATCTGATGAAGGCAAAAACATGACAGGACGGAACAAGAACACAGTACAGCAAACAAGGATCCAACAAGGACAGAAGCGGAAACAGAGGGAGAAATAGGGACTCTACAAGGATCCAACAAGGACAGAAGCGGAAACAGAGGGAGAAATAGGGACTCTAATCAGAGGGCAAAATAGGGGACAGGTGTGAAAGAGTAAACGAGGTAGTTAGGAGAATGAGGAACAGCTGGGAGCAGGAACGGAACGGAACGATAGAGAGAGAGAGAGAGAGGGAGAGAGGGAGAGAGATAGAGAGAGGGAAAGAACCTAATAAGACCAGCAGGGGGAAACGAATAGAAGAGGAAGCACAGGGACAAGACATGACAATCTATGACAAAACATGACACATATTCCTTCGCCATTGACACTACGCTGATAGTGGAGCTGAAGAGTAAGGAATAGCCATTGACACCTAGCTGATAGTGGAGCTGAAGGGTTAGGAATAGCCATTGAAACCAAGCTGATAGAAGAACAGGGGGTAAGGGAAAGACATTGACACTACGCTGATAGCGGAGCTGAAGGATAAGAAATAACCATTGAAAGGAGGCTGAAAGAGGAGCTGGGGGTAAGGAATAGTCATTGACACTACTCTGATAGTGGACCAGAAGGATAAGGAATAGCCATTGACACCATGCTGATCGTGGAGCTGAAGGGTAAGGAATAGCCATTGACACCAAGCTGATCGTGGAGCTGAAGGGTAAGGAATTGCCGTTGACACCAAGCTGTTAGTGGAGCTGAAGGGTAAGTAATAGCCATTGACACTAAGCTAATAGTGGAGCTGAAGGGTAAGGAATAGCCATTGACACTACTCTGATAGTGAAGCTGAAGGGTAAGGAATAGCCATTGACACCAAACTGATAGTGGAGCTGAAGGGTAAGGAATAGCCATTGAAACCAAGCTGATAGTGTAGCTGAAGGGTAAGGAATAGCCATTGACACTACGCTGATAGTGGAGCTGAAGGGTAAGGAATAGCAATTGACACAATGCTGATAGTGGAGCTAAAGGCTGTTCTTTAGCAATTTACACAAAGCTGATAGTGGAGCTGAAGGCTGTTCTTTAGCCATTGACAGTATGCTGATAGTTGAGCTGAAGGGTAAGGAATAGCAATTGACACCAAGCTGATAGTGGAGCTGAAGGGTTAGGAATAGCCATTGACACCTAGCTGATAGTGGAGCTGAAGGGTTAGGAATAGCCATTGACACTACGCTGATAGTGGAGCTGAAGGGTTAGGAATAGCCATTGACACCAAGCTGATAGTGGAGCTGAAGGGTAAGAAATAACCATTGAAATGAGGCTGAAAGAGGAGCTGGGGGTAAGGAATAGTCATTGACACCAAGCTGATCGTGGAGATGAAGGGTAAGGAATAGTCATTGACACCAAGCTGATAGTGGAGCTGAAGGGTTAGGAATAGCCATTGCCACCTAGCTGATAGTGGAGCTGAAGGGTTAGGAATAGCCATTGACACCTAGCTGATAGTGGAGCTGAAGGGTTAGGAATAGCCATTGACACCAAGCTGATAGTGGAGCTGAAGGGTTAGGAATAGCCATTGACACCTAGCTGATAGTGGAGCTGAAGGGTTAGGAATAGCCATTGACACCAAGCTGATAGTATAGCTGAAGGGTTAGGAATAGCCATTGCCACCTAGCTGATAGTGGAGCAGAAGGGTAAGGAATAGCCATTGACACTACGCTGATAGCGGAGCTGAAGGATAAGAAATAACCATTGAAACGAGGCTGATCGTGGAGCTGAAGGGTAAGGAATAGCCATTGAAACCAAGCTGATAGAAGAACTGGGGGTAAGGAAAAGACATTGACACTATGCTGATAGCGGAGCTGAAGGATGAGAAATAACCATTGAAACTAGGCTGAAAGAGGAGCTGGGGGTAAGGAATAGCCATTGACACTACGCTGATAGTGGAGTTGAAGGGTAAGGAATAGCCATTGACACTAATCTGATAGTGAAGCTGAAGGGTTAGGAATAACCATTGACACCAAGCTGATCGTGGAGCTGAGGGGTTAGGAATAGCCATTGACACTACGCTGATAGTGGAGCTGAAGGGTAAGGAATAGCAATTGACACAATGCTGATAGTGGAGCTAAAGGCTGTTCTTTTGCAATTCACACAAAGCTGATAGTGGAGCTGAAGGGCGAGGAATAGCAATTGACACCAAGCTGATATTGGAGATGGAGGGTTAGGAATAGCCATTGACACCAAGCTGATCGTGGAGCTGAGGGGTAAGGAATAGCCATTGACACTACGCTGATAGTGGAGATGGAGGGTTAGGAATAGCCATTGACACCAAGCTGATCGTGGAGCTGAGGGGTAAGGAATAGCCATTGACACTACGCTGATAGTGGAGCTGAAGGGTAAGGAATAGCAATTGACACCAAGCTGATAGTGGAGATGGAGGGTTAGGAATAGCCATTGACACTACGCTGATAGTGGAGCTGAGGGGTAAGGAATAGCCATTGACACCAAGCTGATAGTGGAGATGGAGGGTTAGGAATAGCCATTGACACCAAGCTGATCGTGGAGCTGAGGGGTAAGGAATAGCCATTGACACTACGCTGATAGTGGAGCTGAAGGGTAAGGAATAGCAATTGACACAATGCTGATAGTGGAGCTAAAGGCTGTTCTTTTGCAATTCACACAAAGCTGATAGTGGAGCTGAAGGGCGAGGAATAGCAATTGACACCAAGCTGATAGTGGAGCTGAAGGCTGTTCTTTAGCCATTGACAGTATGCTGACAGTTGAGCTGAAGGGTATGGAATAGCCATTGACACCAAGCTGATAGTGGAGATGGAGGGTTAGGACTAGCCATTGACACCAAGCTGATCGTGGAGCTGAGGGGTAAGGAATAGCCATTGACACTACGCTGATAGTGGAGCTGAAGGGTAAGGAATAGCAATTGACACAATGCTGATAGTGGAGCTAAAGGCTGTTCTTTTGCAATTCACACAAAGCTGAATTCTGAAGGGGAGGAATAGCACAAAGCTGATAGTGGAGCTGGAAGGCTGTTCTTTAAGGGGTGGAGCTGAAGGGTAGGAATAGCAATTGACACCAAGCTGATAGTGGAGATGGAGGGTTAGGAATAGCCATTGACACTACGCTGATAGTGGAGCTGAGGGGTAAGGAATAGCCATTGACACCAAGCTGATAGTGGAGATGGAGGGTTAGGAATAGCCATTGACACCAAGCTGATCGTGGAGCTGAGGGGTAAGGAATAGCCATTGACACTACGCTGATAGTGGAGCTGAAGGGTAAGGAATAGCAATTGACACAATGCTGATAGTGGAGCTAAAGGCTGTTCTTTTGCAATTCACACAAAGCTGACAGTTGAGCTGAAGGGTAAGGAATAGCAATTGACACCAAGCTGATATTTGAGCTGAAGGGTAAGGAATAGCAATTGACACCAAGCTGATATTTGAGCTGAAGGGTAAGGAATAGCCATTGACACCAAGCTGATAGTGTAGCTGAAGGGTTAGGAATTTCCATTGACACTACGCTGATAGTGGAGCTGAAGGGTAAGGAATAGCTATTGACACTACGCTGATAGGTGAGCTGAAGGGTAAGGAATAGCCATTGACACTACGCTGATAGCGGAGCTGAAGGATAAGAAATAACCATTGAAATGAGGCTGAAAGAGGAGCTGGGGGTAAGGAATAGTCATTGACACCAAGCTGATCGTGGAGATGAAGGGTAAGGAATAGTCATTGACACTACTCTGATAGTGGACCTGAAGGATAAGGAATAGCCATTGACACCAAGCTGATCGTGGAGATGAAGGGTAAGGAATTGCCGTTGACACCAAGCTGATAGTGGAGCTGAGGGGTAAGGAATAGCAATTTACACAAAGCTGATAGTGGAGCTGAAGGCTGTTCTTTAGCCATTGACAGTATGCTGATAGTTGACCTGAAGGGTAAGGAATAGCCATTGACACCAAGCTGATAGTGGAGCTGAAGGGTTAGGAATAGCCATTGACACCTAGCTGATAGTGGAGCTGAAGGGTAAGGAATAGCTATTGACACTACGCTGATAGTGGAGCTGAAGGGTTAGGAATAGCAATTAACTCCAAGCTGATAGTGGAGCTGAAGGGTTAGGAATAGCCATTGATACTATGCTGATAGTGGAGCTGAAGGGTAAGGAATAGCCATTGACACTACGGTCACAGTGGAGGTGAAGGGTAAGGAATAGCGTGCCATTTAGTGCGAGGTCTTACTCTAACCAAAGACTATAGCATGCGGCTAGATTTGTGATAGTCAATTCATATGTTAAATACACAGGATTCCAACATTCCATTTCAGTTAAACAATGGTTACTTTATATACCCATTTTAATACACATCGAAAAAATATGAGATCAGTAATATTTTTCACACAAATGAAGATACCCATAACCATTCATTTTTGACGAAACAAACACAAATGTGAAAAATTGGTAGATTTTTAAAAATAAACTCTTTTTAAATATACCTCAATAAATACCAGTTCTCAGAAATGGGTAATAAAGACAAGCAGGGATTGTTCGTGGAACGTGAGACGCTCTGGAGTGAAACAGGCTGCTGAGGGGAGAACTGCTCATAATAATGTCTGGAACGGAGCTCATGGAATGGTGTCAAACACCTGGAAACCATGTGTTGGATTTGTTGATACCATTCCACTGAATCCGCTCCAGTCATTACCATGAGCCCAACCTCCACAATTAAGGTGCTACCAACCTCCTGTGGAACCTACACCAGACAAAATATTCTACAAACCATTCCCACTCGCTGTGTGGATGTCCAATCGTAATTTCAAACTGAAATCTAGCGTCTCTGGCTCTGCCAAACATTTCAGATTATAATCATTCTTCTGGGAATTCATCCCACTCGTTCCTGACAGCCAGCCTCTCCACTGGCACGGTGTGCAGAGCCTCCTCTCCTCTCTCATTTCTGTAGAAACAATCAGATATTTGGACGATTTTGTCCGCCTCGATCTTTTCGTCTGTTTGAACAATCAAGTCCTGGACATGACAGTGAGTTGGCGGTCCACCTCAGGCAGCGCAGGCACAGAGCGTCTCTGGGGCTGGAAGATCTGGGTCCTGCGTTGATTAACTGATGTCTTTTGGAAGCTCCATTAGTTTAGTTATTTCTTTTGTTTGAAACTCCAAGGAAAATCTCCATGAGAGCACAGATGGTGCACAGGCAGAGTAACGACACGTTCTCCTCTCCCCAAAACGAACACAGGGATGGTATCCTATTCAGATCTCCATAAGGTGACTGATAGACCATGCACTACTAGAGCATGTAATGTAAATAAATACATTCTGGGATGTGCTGCTTCCCTTGTCTTTTTCTTCTAGTGTCATATTAAACAGCACGGCTGATTTATCAGCTATTAGTCAGCGGCTGCTGGCGGATCAGTTGGAGTCCATCCGCTAGAGTCTACAGGTTAAATGGTTTGGATTAGTGCTCTCCATCCATGTTCCTGGAGGGCTACTGTCCTGTAGGTTCTCACTCCAACCCTACCTAGCTCACCTCATTCTAATAATTAGCTGGTTGATCAGCTGCATCAAGTTTGTTACAACTGGGTTTGAAGTGATTACCTACTGGAGGGTAGCTCTCTAAGAACAGGGTTGGTGAACACTGGTTTAGATGTTTCTCACAGTAAAGAAAATCTACTAAGGGAATACATCATATGAACATGATTGGACCCAACTCTTGTACACTCTTTGAAAAAAACTGCTCTCTAGAACCTAAAAGCTTCTTTGGTTGTTCCCATAGGAGATCCGTTTAAATAACCATTTCTGTTCCAGGTTGAACACTTTTGGGTTCCATGTAGAACCCTTTCCACAGAGGGTTCTACATGGAACACAAAAGGGTTATACCTGAAACCAGAAAGGGTTCTACCTAAAGCCAAAAATGGTTATCCTGTGCGGACAGCCGAAGAACCCTTTTGGAACAAATGTACAGGTTCAAACTTTAAGCCGCTCAGTGACTTTTCAGAGTTGTTGAGCGGTTTGATTCTTCTAACAATCTAACCTACTGTAGGATGGAGGACAGGCGGAGAAGGATGTTAATATACTGTATATATATTTTTTTTAAAGCCAGCTTTGTAAGATGAACTCTGAAAAATAAATTAAAGTTGAAGAGAGGTTCTGATCAAAACCGGATGAAGTAATGTATTTTTGGAGGAAGAGAAGAGAATGAATGAAATAAATGAGTCCACTCATGACAGCAGTGGCAAATTTGCGAATTTATGTTTTCAAAAGAAATTAGTTATCTTCAATGGAGATGTTTGGCAAACAGGTGTTTTGAATGCTATGGGGTTTACAGTCATAAATGAGGTCAAGCTCATTCACTGACAAGGCCATGCAGATTACTACCCAAGGAATGTATTCTGGAATGTCTCCGTCTGACCTCAGTACTGTCAAAGCATCTTGTCACAACACAATCAGCAGCTGGAGAATTTACAGTCGTCTAATGAGGGTAGATTGTTTCTGGGTCGTAGGATTGATTGATCATTTGTGCAGCCTTTTGGCAACATTAGTCCATCCGCTAGAGTTTACAGGTTAAATGGTTTAAATGTTTCTCACAGTAAAGCATCATTACTATGGGAATACATTATATGCATATTATTGGCCTCATCTCTTGCACAGGTACAGATGGTCTATCTTAATTTGACTCTGCTTCTCAGGAAATGGAAACAGGAATTGCAAATTATTATGTGGATTATAACTAATGGATATTTTTGTAAGTGTTGATACATTTTTCATTAGGGCAAATAAAGTCAGAAATGTTCAAGTGGAAAGTACAAACTTTAGAAGCTTTTATAAACCTTTAATAGACTACAATGTGCATTTCCTGCAACAACGGAGTGATCAAACTAAGATAGCAGATATGTAATTCAACCTTTAAGCCACGCGGTGACTTTTCAGAGTTGTTGAGAGGTTTGATTGTTCTAAGGGCCTAAAGTAGGATGGAGGACAGGTGGGGAAGCAATTTGATACAATACATTTCAATCTTATTTGAAAGCCAGCTGTGGAAGACCAACTCTGGAAATGTTCTGATCAAAACTGGATGAAGAAAGAGTTGCTGGAGTCGATCAGGAAATTCCTCTCAGGAACAAATTAGTTGATTGTGTCAGACTGTATTTCATAGTTTTTACATATTTTTTTGGAGGAAGAGAAGAAATGAAAGAAATGGCAGCTGTTTTGTCTCTGGGCCTCTTTGAAAAGAAGTCCCTCATGACAGCAGTGGCAAATTTGAGAATGTATGTTTTTCGAAAGAGATGAGGTACCGGTGTCTTCAATGGAGACGTCTGGAGAACAGGTGCTTTGAATGCTGTGGGTTTACACTCATAACTGAGGTCATACAGACAATTACCCAAGGAATGTAATTCTGGAATGTCCCCGTCTGTCCTCGGTACTGTCACAACCTCTAGTCACAACTCAATCAACAGCTGGAGAATGTACAGTCACCTAATAAGGGTAGCTAGATAATAGGAGTGATTGAAGGAAAAGCTCCCTTGTTATTACTCCTCTATCGTCCTTCTGTTGAAAAGACATGAACTTCTTATTGCAATGAGCCTTGACAAGATTGACTGGGGAGAATGGACTCCTGTCTTGAGTTATGTAACAGAGTTGATGGATAACAGGCCACAGAGTAGTAGAGTCAGCCAAGTGGATTTAAACACACACACACACACACACACACACACACACACACACACACACACACACACACACACACACACACACACACACACACACACACACACACACACACACACACACACACACACACACACACACACACACACACACACACACACACACACACACACACACACACACACACAGGATCCCTTATAGGTACTCAGGGTTCAAGGCTACGAGTCCTTTGACATGTATCACGTTGAGGTGCGCCAACCGCACTTACAGGTTTTTTTCTCAACCGCCCAGTTGTTGGCATAGTTATGGTGCCTTCAGAGTCTCTCAAAGAGGTTAGGTATGTCATTGGATGAAACAGCCCAATGGTTGTTGTGTTTTGACACTTGAGTCTAATGCATTTGGTTTTAGTTGCAATGGATACTCCCCGGCAGAACCGTATTTATATTATGTCGTTTTTACTTTCCATCTGCTTCTGATGCCCAATCCCCAACTAGCCCTAACCTTTGGTCATTGTATCAGAACACCCAACCAACCCTAACTTCATTATACAGATCCCCAATCAACCATAACCTCCTCATATCAGATGCCCAACCAACCCTAACCTTATTGTATCAGAACACCCAACCAACCCTAAACTCATTGTATCAGAACACCCAACCAACCCTAAACTCATTGTATCAGAACACCCAACCAACCCTAAACTCATTGTTTCAGAACACCCAACCAACCCTAACCTTATTGTATCAGAACACCCAACCAACCCTAACCTTATTGTATCAGAACACCCAACCAACCCTAAACTCATTGTATCAGAACACCCAACCAACCCTAAACTCATTGTATCAGAACACCCAACCAACCCTAAACTCATTGTATCAGAACACCCAACCAACCCTAAACTCATTGTATCAGAACACCCAACCAACCCTAAACTCATTGTTTCAGAACACCCAACCAACCCTAAACTCATTGTTTCAGAACACCCAACCAACCCTAACCTTATTGTATCAGAACACCCAACCAACCCTAAACTCATTGTATCAGAACACCCAACCAACCCTAACCTTATTGTATCAGAACACCCAACCAACCCTAAACTCATTGTTTCAGAACACCCAACCAACCCTAACCTTATTGTATCAGAACACCCAACCAACCCTAAACTCATTGTTTCAGAACACCCAACCAACCCTAACCTCATTGTATCAGAACACCCAACCAACCCTAACCTTATTGTATCAGAACACCCAACCAACCCTAAACTCATTGTATCAGAACACCCAACCAACCCTAAACTCATTGTATCAGAACACCCAACCAACCCTAAACTCATTGTATCAGAACACCCAACCAACCCTAAACTCATTGTATCAGAACACCCAACCAACCCTAAACTCATTGTATCAGAACACCCAACCAACCCTAAACTCATTGTATCAGAACCCAACCAACCCTAAACCAACACAACCCTAACCTTATTGTATCAGAACACCCAACCAACCCTAAACTCATTGTATCAGAACACCCAACCAACCCTAAACTCATTGTATCAGAACACCCAACCAACCCTAACCTTATTGTATCAGAACACCCAATCAACCCTAACCTTATTGTATCAGAACACCCAACCAACCCTAACCTCATGATATAAGAGATGTTGAGACAGCAGAGTGTCACCACTTTATCACTACTATCTGCTACTAACTAACCAAGGCCTTACGGGTAGGTTCAAGAGGATTTAGGGCTAAGGCTACGTCCCAAATGGCAACGTAATCCCTATAGTGCCATATATCGTGCAGTAGCAAAAGTAGTGCACTATGTAGGGAATAGGGTGCCATTTGGGACTAATACTAATCTGTATTTGTTATTTTATTTATGGCCTCAAATAACCTTCTCAGCCCTAAATCCTCATCTCAACACCAACCGAATGTTAGTCTGAACTTCTGCCACTGTAACACTATCGCCAAACACCCATAATCCACTTTGTCTCTCTATTTAGACCCATAATATGAGTCAACTCAACTCCCCGTGAGAAAATGAGAACAGAGCCTCGCTCAGTCAGGAAAACCATTGCATGCATCCACAGTCGCTCAAAGCATGGAAAGACCATTTATTTCTGATGGTAAATAAAACCTTTCTACTGCTTTTGTTCATTGTTTTACTGTGGTTTTATTTTTAGGTTTATGCCCTACTTTGACATGCCAGTGATTTGATGTGCGCATTAGGAGCTTAAAATGGCAAAACTCAGCCAAAACATTTGAGTCCTGGTTGCCCAATAGTTTCCATGTTGCCTGAAATTTGCTCACACTCTCTGTGATGTAGTAATGCTCTGCCAACCTCTGGCATAACACACTCTCTGTGATGTAGTAATGCTCTGCCCACCTCTGGCATAACACACTCTCTGTGATGTAGTAATGCTCTGCCCACCTCTGGCATAACACACTCTCTGTGATGTAGTAATGCTCTGCCCACCTCTGGCATAAAACACTCTCTGTGATGTAGTAATGCTCTGCCCACCTCTGGCATAACACACTCTCTATGATGTAGTAATGCTCTGCCCACCTCTGGCATAACACACTCTCTGTGATGTAGTAATGCTCTGCCCACCTCTGGCATAAAACACTCTCTGTGATGTAGTAATGCTCTGCCCACCTCTGGCATAACACACTCTCTGTGATGTAGTAATGCTCTGCCCACCTCTGGCATAACACACTATCTGTGATGTAGTAATGCTCTGCCCACCTCTGGCATAACACACTCTCTGTGATGTAGTAATGCTCTGCCCACCTCTGGCATAACACACTCTCTGTGATGTAGTAATGCTCTGCCCACCTCTGGCATAACACACTCTCTGTGATATAGTAATGCTCTGCCCACCTCTGGCATAACACACTCTCTGTGATGTAGTAATGCTCTGCCCACCTCTGGCATAACACACTCTCTGTGATGTAGTAATGCTCTGCCCACCTCTGGCATAACACACTCTCTGTGATGTAGTAATGCTCTGCCCACCTCTGGCATAACACACTCTCTGTGATGTAGTAATGCTCTGCCCACCTCTGGCATAACACACTCTCTGTGATGTAGTAATGCTCTGCCAACCTCTGGCATGACACACTCTCTGTGATGTAGTAATGCTCTGCCCACCTCTGGCATAACACACTCTCTGTGATGTAGTAATGCTCTGCCCACCTCTGGCATAACACACTCTCTGTGATGTAGTAATGCTCTGCCCACCTCTGGCATAACACACTCTCTGTGATGTAGTAATGCTCTGCCCACCTCTGGCATAACACACTCTCTGTGATGTAGTAATGCTCTGCCCACCTCTGGCATAACACACTCTCTGTGATGTAGTAATGCTCTGCCCACCTTTGGCATAACACACTCTCTGTGATGTAGTAATGCTCTGCCCACCTCTGGCATAACACACTCTCTGTGATATAGTAATGCTCTGCCAACCTCTGGCATAACACACTCTCTGTGATGTAGTAATGCTCTGCCCACCTCTGGCATAAACACACTCTCTGTGATGTAGTAATGCTCTGCCCACCTCTGGCATAACACACTCTCTGTGATGTAGTAATGCTCTGCCCACCTCTGGCATAACACACTCTCTGTGATATAGTAATGCTCTGCCAACCTCTGGCATAACACACTCTCTGTGATGTAGTAATGCTCTGCCCACCTCTGGCATAAACACACTCTCTGTGATGTAGTAATGCTCTGCCCACCTCTGGCATAACACACTCTCTGTGATGTAGTAATGCTCTGCCCACCTCTGGCATAAACACACTCTCTGTGATGTAGTAATGCTCTGCCCACCTCTGGCATAAACACACTCTCTGTGATGTAGTAATGCTCTGCCCACCTCTGGCATGACACACTCTCTCATTTATCATCATGGAGACTATGGCTTCTCTGTGCGAGTCTGTCTCAACAACACCCTCTTCTCTCGCTTTCTCTAGAATTGCCCCTTGTTGCTCTATCTGGCTCTGTCTCTCTGTCTTTCTTTCTCTCTTGCTCGCTCTCTCTCTCTGTATCTCTTTCTCTCTCTCTGTCTCTCTTTATTTCTCTCTCTTTCTCTGTTTCTCTCACTTTCTGTTTCTCTGTCTGTCTCTCACTCTCTCTCTCTCTGTCTGTTTTTCTCTCTCTCTGTCTGTTTTTTTTCTCTCTCTCTCTGTCTGTCATTGCCAAATCAAGTGAAATGGATAAACAAAAGTGAAATAAACAATAAAAGTGAACAGTAAATATTACACTCACACAAATTCCAAAAGAATAGAGACATTTCAAATGTCATTATATCTATTTACAGTGTTGTAACGATGTGAAAATAGTTAAAGTACAAAATGGAAAATAAATAAACATGAATATGGGTTCTATTTACAATGGTGTTTGCTCTCTCCCCATCGATTCCCTGTCGTTTTAGCCCTCTCCTCTGTTTTCCTCACACTTGCTAATCCTCTTTAATTAATGGTGGTCATTAAAGAGGTTCAGGACTATTAACTTGTGGTCATTAGGCAGTACAGTTGGAATGTCCCACATTTTTTCAACATCAATTCTCCATTAAGACGCCTGAGCTTTTGTTCTCTGAACTTCACAGGCTGGCTTGTTTGCAGGAAAACCGTCTTGTGTTGAAAGTGTGTGTGTGTGTGTGTGTGTGTGTGTGTGTGTGTGTGTGTGTGTGTGTGTGTGTGTGTGTGTGTGTGTGTGTGCGTGCGTGCGTGCGTGCGTGCGTGCGTGCGTGCGTGCGTGCGTGCGTGCGTGCGTGCGTGCGTGCGTGTGTGAGAGCATCCCAGCTGAGGGGAATGGAGTGTGTAGAAGGAAAACACTGCGTCGGATTAGGACTCTCAACCCTCCGCTTTTCTTTCTCCCTGTCATGTTTCTCTCAAGGGCTTCCTTGATAGATGAGTTGTGGTCCAAGGGAAATTCCCTAATCCTATCTGGGCAGGGATTCCCTGTATAAGGAAAAATATTTTTTTTGAGGGATGAATGGAGAGATGGAAGGAGGATGGAAGGATGGAAGGAGAGCGGAGGATGAAGGGTGCTTGGCTCAGGGGAAGGTGGATGACAGTGAAGAGGGGCATGGAGATTAATATGGTATTGCTCTGTGATGACTACCTCATACAAGCATGGGATCCCTGCATAGAGATTAGTGTTGTGATTGTTTTCACAGCCCTCGTCTGTCCACTGCAGGACTGTGCTAACATGTTTCTCTGTGATTCAGGTTTGTTATGGGGCCTTTGTCTATTTAGTACTGACGTGAAGCGTTATAGCTCATAACAGAAAAACAGAAAATGGACCACACAAGCTTTAACCCGTATTTGTAATGCTAGTAAAACAGTTTTATGTCTTTTCATTTTAGGAGTGCTTTTGTTTTAACACTACCCATGTTGGTAGTGATTATAGGGGGGACACTGGGGATATGCTTTAATACATTTGGCACAAAGCGTCTCACCTTTGCATTGAGGGAAGTTGACAACAGAAAGCAAACACATTCAACATGTGTTTTCAGTTGACTGAATACTGAGTGCCTGGACAGCTCTCTTTTTTCATCATTTCAGTGTATTCTGCTATGTATGTCCTTGAAAGGGAACGGTCATTCTTCACAACTCCTCTGTAAATGTCATCCATGCTGTTTAATTGCTAGACAAGAGCATTGTCACAAAATGTTTACTTACTATCAGAACCTCCTTCACACAATGTACTTTGTGGCTGAGTGACTGGGGTGAGGAGTACGACAGTCAGTACTGAGTTTAACCCTGCACTATCCCTGTTTTATTTCCCAATAGTCACAGTGATTTTGCTACTGAGACAAATCACAGAGAAGAGAAGCCCCTAAAGTCAGCTTCAGTCAAATGGTATTTTTGCCAGCAGTCCTCTACAGCAGGGATTCTTCAACTTTTTCAGTTCGAGACCCAAACGAAGAAGAAATAGTATGTGATTATAGATGTATTATCATAACTTGTGACCCACCTCTCACATGCCCAGGGCCCGCTTCGAGTCCCGACCCATAGTTTAAGAAACCCTGCCCTAGAGATGTGATTGGGATACAGCTGGATGTGGATGTGATGAGGGACCCCAGTACACACATGCCTTCTCAGAGAGAGAGAGAGAGAGAACTTACAGCTGGCTGCAGAACACACTACTGTTGCATCTGAAATGACACCCTACTCCCTATATAGTACACTACCTATGGGCCCTGTTCGAACCACCTATGGACCCTAGCCAAAAGTAGTGCGCTAGGCCTATATAGTGAATAGGGTGCCATTTTGGATGCGCCCCTAGAAACTGAACGTTTCCAGCTGGCTGCAGAACAGACCCTCCCAGAGGCCTGCTGTCTAAACTCCCCAGGGCCATGTACTCACTGTCAGTAACCAGGAAGTGGACTTTTATCACATCCCCTGAAAACTAGAGGATTGGTTACAGTACCAGCATGTGCTGTTCACAGAGTGCTGAACACTTCCTGGTTACTGACAGTCAGATCCCATTCAAGTCCAAGTCATTGATTAGCTCATTTATTTTCTCACAGACACATTTCTTCTTTCATTTAACCTTTATTTAACTAGGCAAGTCAGTTAAGAACAAATTCTTATTTACAATGACAGCCTAGGAACAGTGGGTTAACTGCCTTGTTCAGGGGCAGAACGACAGATTTTTACCTTGTTAGCTAATAGGATGTCAGTGGGTGGAGCCGGGAGAGTCGTCAGCAAAATGGGACACACCTGTGCTCAGTTGTGTCCCAGGATAAATACACCTCTTCCCCATTCATTGAGGAGACTCTCTCCATGCAGACACTGATTGATTTTGGTTGTGGCATTTTTTGTGGCTGTTTTTTGTTTGTTTGCGTTGGCACCTTTCAACACCCCTCATTATCACATTTATGCACGCAACCACTTACTTACACTACTGATTACTGATCACAATTGCCAATTGTATTTAGTTTACTTTAGTTAATAAATATATTTAGTTTTTCCTTATCTCCATCTCCCTTTTGTTACGGGTTTCGAGACGGTTTATGACACATGGAACTCAATTCAATACAATTCAAATATAAATGGGACGCTTCAATTTTCTTGGTTCGAGACATTTGTTTGATAACAGCGTCAGACAGTGGTTGACTGACCGTTGAATGGAGATCTGTGGACTGGTGTCTGGTGCACATTTCCATGATTTGAGAACTGATTTCAGTACAACACATACAGACATCTGTTATCGTGTTCCGTTGTTTTTCTATGACACTCAGTTGTTTTGACGTGCTCCTATATTTCTCTCTCTGTATACACTTTGGGCTTCACAATGTTGTGTGAAAGAGGCTTTATCAATATATTAGTTAGGATTCAACCCCAAATGACTTGCCCCTATACCTTCCGTCTTAACCTTAAGTCTAACTCCTAAACTAAACAGAATCCCTGCAGTTGTTTTAACACATGCATTGTCTAATGCCTGAAATTATGAGGAATCACCATCCAATGATGTAATGTCCCTGCATAATGATTCCACCATTGGCATTTTGGCCTCACAGAGCTTATTTGTCAACTGTTGAGGCTGAATTCTGCTTGTGATCATGAATTAGTACAGTATATTTGATTAACAGCCAAGCCCTGCAGTTTTACCCCTGTTAACATGAGAAATCAGCGAGCTATAAAGGCCATACTGTGAAACTGTTCCTATATACAGTGAATGCCCTGCTGTTGAAACAGCTGCGTGGGATTTGTGGTTCCCTTGTGTGAAGCGGCGTGGGTGGGCGGTGTAGTTGTGTAGTGAGACATGGCCACTTACACTATACTCTCTGCTGACATTGTTGTATGTAGTCTGGTTAGCCAGCATGCTTGGACAGAAGCCTCTATGTACTGTTACAATGCATTCGAAAAGTATTCAGACCCCTTGACCTTTTACACATTGTTAAGTTACAGCCTTATTCTAAAATGTATTACATTTTTTTAAATCATCATCAATCTACAAACAATACCCCATAATGACAAAGCGAAAACAGTTTTTAGTTTTTTTTAGAAATACCATATTTACATAGGTATTCAGACCCTGCTATGAGACTTGAAATTGCGCTCAGGTGCATCTGGTTTCCATTGATCATTCTTGTGATGTTTCTTCAACTTGATTGGAGTCCACCTGTGGTAAATTCAATTGATTGGACATGATTTGGAAAGGCACACACCTGTCTATATAAGGTCCAACAGCTGACAGTGCATGTCACAGCTAAAACCAAGCCATGAGGTCAAAGGAATTGTCAGAGAGCTCCGAGACAGGATTGTGTCCAGGTATAGATCTGGGGAAGAGTACCTAAAAATGTCTGCAGCATTGAAGTTCCCCAAGAACACAGTGGCCTCCAGTCATTCTTAAATGAAAGAAGTTTGGAACCACCAAGAACTGGCCACCCCGCCAAACTGAGCAATCGGGGGAGAAGGGCCTTAGTCAGGGAGGTGACCAAGAACCCGATGGTCACTCTGTTAGAGCTCCAGAGTTCCTCTGTGAAGATGAGAGAACCTTCCAGAAGGACAACCATCTCTGCAACACTCCACCAATCAGGCCTTTATGGTAGAGTGGCCAGATGGAAGCCACACCTCAATAAAAGGCACATGACGGCCTGCTTGGGCACCTAAAGGAGAAACAAGATGATCTGGTCTGATGGAACCAAGATTGAATTCCTTGGCCTGAATGCCAAGCGTCACATCTGGCAGAAACCTGGCACCACTGTGAAGAATGGTGGTGGCAGCATCACGCTGTGGGGTTGTTTTTCAGTGGTAGGGACTGGGAGACTAGTCAGAATTGAGGGGGAAATAAACAGAGCAAAGTACAGAGAGATTATTGATGAAAACCTGCTACAGAGAGCTCAGGACCTCAGACTGTTCACCTTCCAACAGGACAATGACACTAAGCACACAGCCAAGACAACCCAGGAGTGATTTCAGGGCAAGTCTCTGAATGTCCTTGAGTGGCCAAGCCAGCGCTCAGACTTGAACCCGATCTAACCTGAAAATAGATGTGCAGCAATGCTCCCCATTCAACCTGACAGAGCATAAGAGGATATGCAGAGAAGATTCAGATAAACTCCCCAAATACAGGTGTGCCAAGCTTGTAACGTCATACCCAAGAAGACTGAGGCTGTAATTGCTGCCAAAGGTGCTTCAACAAAGTACGGAGTAAAGGGTCTGAATGCTTATGTAAATCTGATATTTCATTTTTTTAAATATTTTTTTCTCAGCAAAAATGTCTGCACTGTTTTAAGCTTTGTCATTATGGGGTATTGTGTCTGTAGATTAATGAGGAAAAAACACAATTTAATACATTTTAGAATAAGGCTGTAACATAACAAAATGTGGATCAAGTCAAGGGGTCTGAATACTTTTCAAATGTACTGTGAGCTATTTGTAGTGTATTTGTGGTTTAAAAAGGCTTTTGAAGTTTGCAATATCCACTTTGAAACTTCAGATTTGATTTTCACTTACAAAAAAAATGATTAACAACTACAAAAATACCCATGAATTATAATCCACATAACAAATCACATGTCCTGTTGCTGCAGGATTATTTTCCTGCTGTAGCAAACTGTCTCAAATGAAGATCCTAGATCTGTATAACATTCCCATTCTGTAACTCATACCGCTGAGTTGTTCCCCATGGATCAGCTTGGCATCAAGCCTGGCAGTGTCCCTGATGGCACTGGTTAGCTGAAGCTTATCTTTATCATTCTGCAAATCTTATTGTTCAGCTGGTAATGTCTCATTGCCTGCACAGACTGGTCCATCCTTCTTAATACAGAGCAGAGTTATTATTACTAAAGCAGCAAGGGTGAAGTGGTTAGTTTAGCAGTATTTAGCCAGTTGGTTTTGTATAAATTGGTTAGTTTTAGCAGTATTTAGTCTGTTGGTTTTGTATGTAGTGGTTAGTTTAGCAGTATTTAGCCTGTTGGTTTTGTATGTAGTGGTTAGTTTAGCAGTATTTAGCCTGTTGGTTTTGTATAAATTGGTTAGTTTTGTAGTATTTAGCCAGTTGGTTTTGTATGAAGTGGGTAGTTTAGCAGTATTTAGCCTGTCGGTTTTGTGTGAAGTGGTTAGTTTAGCAGTATTTAGCCTGTTGGTTTTGTATGAAGTGGGTAGTTTAGCAGTATTTAGTCTGTTGGTTTTGTATGAAGTGGTTAGTTTAGCAGTATTTAGCCTGTTGGTTTTGTATGAAGTGGTTAGTTTAGCAGTATTTAGCCTGTTGGTTTTGTATGAAGTGGGTAGTTTAGCAGTATTTAGCCTGTTGGTTTTGTGTGAAGTGGTTAGTTTAGCAGTATTTAGCCTGTTGGTTTTGTATGAAGTGGGTAGTTTAGCAGTATTTAGCCTGTTGGTTTTGTATGAAGTGGGTAGTTTAGCAGTATTTAACCTGTTGGTTTTGTATGAAGTGGGTAGTTTAGCAGTATTTAGCCTGTTGGTTTTGTGTGAAGTGGTTAGTTTAGCAGTATTTAGCCTGTTGGTTTTGTGTTTTGATTTAGTGGTTTTGTAGTGGTTAGTTTAGCAGTATTTAGCCTGTTGGTTTTGTATGAAGTGGGTAGTTTAGCAGTATTTAGCCTGTTGGTTTTGTATGAAGTGGTTAGTTTAGCAGTATTTAGCCTGTTGGTTTTGTGTGAAGTGGTTAGTTTAGCAGTATTTAGCCTGTTGGTTTTGTATGAAGTGGGTAGTTTAGCAGTATTTAGCCTGTTGGTTTTGTGTGAAGTGGTTAGTTTAGCAGTATTTAGCCTGTTGGTTTTGTGGGTAGTTTAGAAGCCTGTTGGTTTTGTGTGTTTAGTTTAGCAGTATTTAGCCTGTTGGTTTTGTGGTGAAGTGGGTAGTTTAGCAGTATTTAGCCTGTTGGTTTTGTATGAAGTGGGTAGTTTAGCAGTATTTAGCCTGTTGGTTTTGTATGAAGTGGGTAGTTTAGCAGTATTTAGCCTGTTGGTTTTGTGTGAAGTGGTTAGTTTAGCAGTATTTAGTCTGTTGGTTTTGTATGAAGTGGGTAGTTTAGCAGTATTTAGCCTGTTGGTTTTGTGTGAAGTGGTTAGTTTAGCAGTATTTAGCCTGTTGGTTTTGTATGAAGTGGTTAGTTTAGCAGTATTTAGTCTGTTGGTTTTGTATGAAGTGGGTAGTTTAGCAGTATTTAGTCTGTTGGTTTTGTATGAAGTGGTTAGTTTAGCAGTATTTAGTCTGTTGGTTTTGTATGAAGTGGGTAGTTTAGCAGTATTTAGTCTGTTGGTTTTGTATGAAGTGGTTAGTTTAGCAGTATTTAGTCTGTTGGTTTTGTATGAAGTGGGTAGTTTAGCAGTATTTAGCCTGTTGGTTTTGTATGAAGTGGGTAGTTTAGCAGTATTTAGCCTGTTGGTTTTGTGTGAAGTGGTTAGTTTAGCAGTATTTAGCCTGTTGGTTTTGTATGAAGTGGGTAGTTTAGCAGTATTTAGCCTGTTGGTTTTGTATGAAGTGGGTAGTTTAGCAGTATTTAGCCTGTTGGTTTTGTATGAAGTGGGTAGTTTAGCAGTATTTAGTCTGTTGGTTTTGTATGAAGTGGTTAGTTTAGCAGTATTTAGCCTGTTGGTTTTGTATGAAGTGGTTCTTTTAGCAGTATTTAACCTGTCGGTTTTGTATAGTGTTTATTTTAGCAGTATTTAGCCTGTTGGTTTTGAATGAGAGTGACATAACTTGAACTTCCTTTTGAAAGACTGCTGTATGTAGGTCATCTGTGGCAGATGCAGTCAGGTTCCTGGGATCAGACTACTGTCCTATTTGAGGGAACGCTCCACCTTGATGTGACATGAGCTGTTATGCCCAGACTATAACTTTCTCCTGGAAAGCTAATACAGACAATGAGAGCCTTTTTTCCCCTTGCCCCTGCGATTTGGAAGAATGTCCCTGTGTTGAATTTGGCGTTCGTTGGGCTCTCTCTGGAAAAGCGTGGTAATCCATGGATGTCTGTTGATCTTTCTAATTGGCGATGTGGTTCTACTCTGACATGGGGAAAGTACACCAGGATGTAAGAGCTGTAAGGGGATCGGCTCAGTGGTGGTCAACATCTCATGTCAACATAGACAGACCATAAAAACCACTAAATTTTCTTTTAGAGCTAATAGAAATTCTATGGATGAAACAGAGCAGCCCAGTTAAGGAAGGTAGTTTATTTTTCAAGTTCCACCTGTACGCTCCTTCAACTGGAAAACACTATCACTCTAGTTACCCAAAGTGAAAAATGGCAAGGACATATTTTTTTAAATAAAAAAGTAACAGAACTTCTGTTTTTATTATTGAAAATAGATACAGAAATGAAAGTATGTTTAAAAAAACAAGAGTACAGTTCCATATGACAAACATTTTCCATAAAAAATAAGTATGAAAACACTGATCTGCAAGCGCATTGAGCCAAAAGTGTATTTTTGTACAAAACTAAGAAATCATTCAACAGGACTCCTCTCTGTACCATTTATCAAGGCTACTAAGAAGATAAGATATCCCTCTTATTTTCCAACATGATATATATACAACGTGTTGTATCAGAGGATGTAAAATGTTGCCAGTGGAACACTGTGAAGTATGAGCGTTCGCTTTAAGGGACGTGTCTTTTGAAAAAGTTAGTTGAAAAAAATACTTTCTCTCCATATACATATAAATACATTTATGCTGTGCAAAATGCAAGTGTAAAGAGCTCCCATGCACAGCCACCCCATATATCAGGGCTAATGAAGGAGAAATATTGGTTTGGTGCGAGACGTCCTCTGCGTGTGTGCTTATTTTCCTTTTTGGTTTTAGGTGACTGCGAGGGGAAGATGCAGGTTCGCCATGTGCCATTGCTCGGTCAACATTCATACAATGAACTACTGGCACAGGAGGTTGGTGGCACTTTAATTGGGGAGGACGGGCTCGTGGCAATGACTGGAGGGGAATTAGTGGAATGTTTTCAAATACAGCAAATACATGGTTTCCATATGTTTAATGCCATTCCATTCACTCCGTTCCAGCCATTATTATGAGCCGTCCTCCCCTCAGCAGCCTCCACTGGTTAGTGGATATGTGTGAGAGTGGACATCATGTTAATATTTACAGCATTATCTTCTCTGAAGGTGTATATTGAAGTAGGGCTGGATTCAATTTGTTTCGCTGAAGCGTTACAGATTGCGTGATGGACATGTAGAGGTCATTTCCCATTGAGCCGTTTACCATGAATGCAGTCTCCGCTAACTCGGGAATATTGCCTTTAAATTTCAATCGTGCCGCAATGCTGAGCTTCAGCGATACGGATTGAATAGAGCCCCTAAGACTGACCAAATTATGGGACAATTCTTGCACCATGAATCGGTCACTGAATGAAACCATGAAATTCCGGCAGGTTGTCTGAAACTCTACAACTCGTACTGTACAGCAAAAGCGTTGCATTATAACCCATTTCCTAGAACTCGGAACATGGCATCAAACACTTTGATAAATAATATTATACACGTTATCAAAATAAGTTTCAGGGAGCCAGCTTCCCATTATTAAAACAAAAAAAGATACCTACTGTCTGTTTGTTACCTCACACTGTTAGTTAGAAGTTTCTCCATCTATCTCATACTATGTTCTTTTTATCCCTTTGCCTTTTTGTCATGTTTGATAAATAAGATAAGGCTATTACATATGGACATTATATTAACCTGACATGGAGATCCTGTACACGTTTTTACATGGCCGGGGTTCGGAGGCGGCTGGATGGGGATATGTAGCATCCAGAGACTGATTGGATGTGTAGAAGGACCCCCCCTGCCACCTTCCCAGACGGTTTGATATGTACTGTATATCCTTCGGGCTTCTCCACAGACAGCTTTGGGGGGGTCCTACCATTTGCCAGGAATGGCCGTTCCACACTCATACCATGACACGTAGGTGACGTGAGAGTTCCCTCCTATCTGACCAAAGTTGACCGGCTCTTGTCTCATAGCCCTGTAATACCCTGTATGTAACAGACAAAATGAAGTGAGGGGCTGAACTTTGAGTCGTTTTAGACATTGTGAAAATGTAGTTGTTTTCAGGCATGGATATTAAGCATATTCTCAACAGGTTCTCATTTCAACAATTGAAAGATAGATGTGTCCGTGCTGTAGCTTTTACCTTCTCTTGCTGGCAGCTGGTCAGCCCTGACTTGGTTTCCTGTCCTTCCATCCAGGAACGAGTCTACAAACTGACAGTGGTCCTCACCATGGCCAGTCTGGTCCCCAATGTTGTAAAATTTACCTGTAAAGTTATTAGGGGAAAAAGTTGTCGAATGGGATGGCAATTTAAACTGAGCTACAGTACTGTTCTCTACTATAGACACTGAGTGCCGGAAGCAGAACTGACCGTTGAGAGAATCACTCAGATATATCTTGTATCGGAGGGAGTTGCAGAGCTGGATGCCCACAAACTTGCGGTACCAGGTCCTTTTTACGTACTGCTTGCCATTGCACTCTGAGTATGAGTCTGTCTTGAAGGGGAACTGGGTCCAGATGGCATCTTTTCCTACAGGAAATAGTTAACAAAATATTAGAACGTGGAATATCAAAGGCATGAAGCATGAAACAAAGATAATAATTAAGAAAATAGAGATGAGTAGAAGCCCAAATGTATATTTGCATTCCCAATCAGAGTTGTCTTTTTAGTGTATCACAGTCTTTTACTACTGATGAAATGAAATAGAAAATAAAAATGTCTCCATTCATTTAGCTGTGTAAATGTTTGGTCTGGCTGTGAGTTGGGCGTGGAAGAAGTGAGCTCATAGATATTGGATGGAGAGCAGTGTACTGCTGCACTGGGGCACGGTGGCCTGAGTCTCCACAGACTCTCACTGTGCCAGGCCAGACCTTCCTTAGATCATCCATTCATTCAGCCTGGTGGAATGTGTCACCTGGGACCGGTGCTCAGGACAGACCACAGACTGAGGGGCTTACCTGAGACATTCTCACTCACACGTGGGTCCGCTGCAGGACGGAGGGATGGAGAGATGAAGAAGACGAGGCAGAGAGAGAAATGTGAGTTAGTAGGTGCTTTCAAATGTCTTCTTCTCAGAATAGACTGTAGAAATGGTTCCCAAAACGATTTTGAAATAAGTTGGTAATTCTCCTAAATAAAAGACCACAAAACCACACGTCTTGTAGCAAAGCCATACAAAATCTACGGAAAGTAATTTAGTCCACTCTGGCACTGAAGAGCCAGTCTGATATGGTAGTGTGGGACTCCAGGAGACTCCAGGACAAATCATTTGCCTTCAAACTCCTCATCATCTCTCACATAGAGGGTAAGCCTCTATGAGCCAATGAGGCCCAGTGGTGAGGTCCTCCCAGAAACATAAAAATGACCTGATTCCCTACTTGCCATTCATTTATGATACGCTGTTGTATTTGTGAGTTTGATTGAGTGTGTTGTGAGCTGCAACGCAGGATGAGGGAGAGCTGGCAGCCGACAGCACTCCTGGGGTTGGAGGCAGTTTACATGGAGAGGCAGCAGCCAATGTTATGGAAATGGAGGGGCCATGCTGAAATCATTAGGTTAACAACAGCTAGTTGATTACAGACCCCTACACCGGTAAGTGGTGGACCGCCAGACATGACTGGAGCTGGCTGATGAGGCTGTGCGTTAGTACGTTTGTACGTGCATATTTTAGTGGATGCTTGTTTGTTTGTTTAACGCCAAATGCCTGACCTTGTCAACAGATGGCCTACGCAAAAGGCCAGATGTGGCTCTTGAACTTTTAACTGGCTCCTGATTAGGTAATGGTGTAAGTCAGCGATTCAGCGAAACAACCAATCACCAATCACCAAGTGTCGTTTAATGAGGCGTATTAGTGCTGGCCTAGAAAACAACGTGGCCCATACTGTACCTGATTCAGTGTTGAAGGACACAGGCTCACTGGGTGGCCCCTCTCCAAGCTCGTTCTTGGGTTTCACCTTGAACTCGTAGCTGTGAGGTAAGAGCAGGAAGTGTCACTATCAGAAGGTCTCACAGCGATTATCCTACCGACTCGCTCCAGATTCCAATTTCCGCTCCATTTCCAATTGCAAGCAATCATTTCCACAGAATCTGATTTTCCTCTAATCCTCACAGCGTTTAAAATGGACACAGTATTTTGATGGAAACGTAGTGTATTCTTGTTCGGCCTTGTTGTTACAGCGAGGAAAGGCTCTAGTATTGCCTCCCTATTTATCTCTTCTCCAGACAGTGCAGTCCAGAGAGCCAGAGTCCCTCCCGCTAATGTCTCCTCCATATGAGATGTTCAGACACAGCGATTGGTCCACCACGTGCCAGTAGCCTCAGCAGGCTCAGCTCACAGGAAGCCCTGGTTTATATTCTATCACTTCTTTAATGTCAAATAGTCCCATATTCAGGCTTCATTAAAAACCTAGGGAGCGTGGCAGCCCTCCTCTGCTCTCCACACATGAAGAACCTTTCTTCTCCAACTACACCAGAGAGAAGTGCAGGTCCTGATCTTAACCAGACATAGCTAGCTAGCTAATCCTTCTGACAAAAGTAGTAATAATACAATGAATAATTAAAATGTTGTATTATTTCCATGAATGAAAGCCTTTCAGATAGTATAAGTTTCACAAACATTTACATTTGAGTTATTTAGCAGACTTACAGTAGAGAGTGCATGCATTTTCATACTTCTGAGGACTGAGAGCATACCGAGAGAATACAATGTGTTGTATCAATCTGAAACACAGGCACAAAGATGTTATGTTATATACCTGCTCTCGGGGTTGAGGTTCTCCACTGCAGTGTGAGTCTGGTTGGTGGTCAGGATGGAGACCTGAGTACCATCTGGTCCCTTTGTTGTGGAGATGACCTCATATTCTACACAACAACCAGGAAATCACTGTTGAATTCAAGAATTTACCAAGTATCCCAATATTCAGAGTTACACTTTCCAATGTACACTACCGTTAAAAAGTTTGTGGTCACATAGAAATGTCCATGTTTTTCAAAGATAATTTTTTGTCCATTAAAATAACATCAAATTGATTAGAAATACAGTGTAGTCATTGTTAAATGTTGTAAATGACTATTGTAGCTGGAAATGGCAGATTTTTTTATAGAATATCTACATAAGCATACAGAGGCCCATTATCAGCAACCGTCACTCCTGTGTTCCAATGGCACGTTGTGTTAGCCTTGTAAAATGATAAACTTAGATTAACTAATTGATCATAAGAAAACCCTTTTGCAATTATGTTAGCACAGCTGAAAACTGTTGTACTGCTTAAAGAAGCAATAATACGGGCCTTCTTTAGACTAGTTGAGTATCTGGTGCATCAGCATTTCTGGATTCGCTTACAGGCTCAAAATGGCCAGAAACAAAGAACTTTCTTCTGAAACTCGTCAGTCTATTCTTGTTCTGAGAAATTAAGGCTATTCCATGCGAGAAATGGCCAAGAAATGGAAGATCCCGTACAATGCTGTGTACTACTCCCTTCACGGAACAGAGCAAACTGGAGCTAACCAGAATAGAACGAGAGTGGGAGGCCCCGGTGCACAACTGAGCAAGAGGACAAGTACATTAGAGTGTCTAGTTTGAGAAACAGACGAAATGAAGTCCTCAACTGGCAGCTTCATTAAATAGTGCCTGCAAAACACCAGTCTCAACGTCAACAGTGAAGAGGCGACTCCAGGATGCTGGCCTTCTCAAACTAGACACGCTAATGTACTTGTCCTCTTGCTCTTGCTTTATTTATCAGGACAACAGTTTTCAGCTGTGCTAACATAATTGCAAAAGGGTTTTCTAATGATCAATTAGCCTTTTAAAATGATAAACTTGGATTAGATAACACAACATGCCATTGGAACACAGGAGTGATGGTTGCTGATAATGGGCCTCTGTACGCCTATGTAGATATTCCCAAAAAACATCTGCCATTTCCAGCTACAATAGTCATTTATAACATTAACAATATCTATTGTACTCTGTATTTCGGATCAATTTGATGTTATTTTATTAATGGACTTTTGGGGGGTGCTTTTCTTTGAAAAACAATTCCATTTCTACATTTCCCCAAACTTTTGAACGGTGGTGTTTGTTACTATGCATTTGCATTGTAGTTGGAGTACATAGACAGGTACAGTGTCCCACTCTCCCCACCTGTGGTGTCGTTGTCTGTCTTTTCCCAGTCTAGAATGATGAAGGAGGGGCATCCCTCCACCGTTACCACGGTGAGGTTGTAGGGCGGAGACTTGGGCGGGGCTGTCACGTTTGTCTCCCCGCCCTCCTCCTCTGGGAAGTAGCTGAGAGAGGTGGTGATGGAACAAGGCTCGTCTGGTTTCTTGTCCGTCTTGTAGACTACATGGGGTGCTTAGGGAAGAGAGATCACATTTAAAGGATCCCTGCACTGCTGGTTCAAAACAACCATTTAGTCATTTTCTGTCCGGGACAATAGAAGTACATGATAGTTACAAGAAGGGTTTTTTACGTACCAACGAAACGTTTCTTTCCCAATGCGTCCACGTCAGAGGCTGGTAGGGAGCTGAATAATGAGGAGTTCTCCCAGGTTTCAAACCAGATGTCTGTGAGAGGATGAGAAAGGACAAGGATATGCTTTAGAGCTCCACAAAACACATTTAAGGACTGTCCTCATACGGGGCACCAATAATGTAGGTTTTCTTAGGACATAATTTAGCTCTGAATTGTGATCGGTTATACCATTGGCTGATGGTGCAGTCGTTGTTGTGTGTCTGCGGTCTTGCTTGGCAGGTTTAGTCGTCACTGATGGAAACTTCTTCAAAATGGAGGCCTTGTCTGTTTGCTTCAAGACATTCAGCTTGTCTGTAGAGAACCGAGTTTGGCAAATAACAGAGTTTACAAAAAATAAGGTTTGTTGTTTTTCTTGGCTTTCTCAATATTTCTATATTTGTTTAGAAGAAAGGTGCTTTTCGAGGTTGTAAACATAAGCTCAGCCAAATGACAAATTTCATGATGACAAAATACTCTTTCACTAACAGCTGGTTTATAATGGAGTTTGGGAACTGGTGTGTATACCCCCATTTCAGGCAGTGGATGATGTATAGAAAACTGCTCAATGTTAAATGATGTGTTATTATTACAACCAACTAAACCTTACTCATATCACCAGGTTTGCCAACCAGGTTGGTCTTTTTGTTGACAGGAATGGACGGACGAGATCCTGAAAAATAGAAATCAAAGGAAAGAACAGTCAATCACATAATCACTAAACATTACAATTTCTGCGAGAACCATTCCTTTGTCTCTCTGATGGCATTATTTGCCTTGAAGAGATCATCTTAAATGAAAAACAGTGGAACACTCTTTCACCGCCACTTGTAGAATAACCCAAATAACTTGACCATTGTTGACACAATCGGCAATATCTAGAGAAAACATCAGGATTTCATCACGCATCTGACATGCACCATCGGTCATACACTGTTAGAGAAAAGCTTTCCAAAAAGGGTTCTTCTGCTGTCCCCATAGGAGAACCCTTTTTGCTTCCAGGTAGAACTCTTTGTGTAAAGGCTTCTACATGGAACCTAATAGGGTTACACCTGGAACCAAAAGGGTTCTCCTATGGAGGACAGCAGAAGAACCCTTTTAGGTTCTAGATAGCACATCATACTGATGACCATGAGCTGTGGCAAATTATTGGAAGGAACTCTATATGGACTGTATAAATAAACGGATGGTAAAACCCCATACCCTACGCCCAATGAACCTTAAAACATGAACAATCCTTTGTAATTCCTTGAGGTTTTACACATGTTCTGAAAGTTACCCAGAACGAAATGCTTAACCTGTTGCCAATTAGCGCTCTGTTGCACTGAGGCCAAATTCTTCACAATCAAGGAATTGTTCCTAATCCATAAGAAAATATGCTAAATGCAAAGCCCCAGTACATAAAAGCTGGTGTAGCTCTGAAACATTTTAGCTGGTAATATAAAACAATATGGGTCCATTACTTTCCATCAATTACATGTAAAATATCCATGTTTGAAATACTGCCAGTTTGCAGTTAGCACTGCTTTATCCAACTCTACAGTTTCTAGAAAACATGCTTAAAAAGAAAAGCTTTCCCGAAATGTTTTCATGCTGTCATTCAGGACAGCATATGTTATACATTTATAAAACTGTGACTCTACTGAAAAAATCGGAGTAAGAATAGATATTTCTCTGCAATGACAGTGTTCTATGTAATCTTAAAACATAGCATTTTTCTAGCCACATGGAACCAGCATAGATCAAGATTACAAATGTTTCACAGGGTACAGAACATGCAGTGAACCTTGATCATAGGGGACTGCATGATCAAGTGACAAGCCACCAAACACAATCATTATTGACTGCTGACTTTTTCTGCCTTTGCACTGTGACCAGTCTACTCATGCAAAAATATTAGTCCACTAAGTCTAGTTCATACAAACACAAATCTGTAACCAAATGCAAACATTGAATTCCTGTAGCTGATGAAAAGCTGATGCCATGCTCTCCTGATTGCATGATGGGTACTCCAAAAACTGGCACCTCCACAGTGATGCACTAGCCTGTGAAGATTATTGTTCTTCTTAAGTCAATACTTGCAATCAGGCAAGAAGCATGTGGAACCTACCCAGGAAAATAGATGAAAATAACATTTGAGCCGCCCTCCAAACAAAACGTCAAGTTCATTACACGGCGGCAGGGCTATTATAGAACACTTTATTTCTTAACATGTGGTAAGAGAAAGTGCAAAGCTTGGTGAGAAACACGCCAAAATAAGGTTCTTAAAAATAAGCTAATGACACTCAGACGTCATACTTTCCAAAAAAGGAAAGTATTTTCCAAAGGCCCGGTTGAACTGAAGCCTTTGGTCGAATTCTTAGTGATGGTCGTCCAGTGTTTTGATCAAAACAAGACGTATTTTACATCCAACATGGCCGACTCATGCAGTCTGGGCCGAAATGATGGCGATGGAAGCTAGCGTGTGTCAGTGTGGGCAGGGCTAGCTTTGCGCAGGGTGCAGATAAGACTGGATTCATGCCATTTTACCATAGAACTGGTCCTCAATGGAAGAGAAGCCTGAACGGCCCAAAACATCAGGGTTTATGTCCTCCAACAGCGAGTTGTTTGTGTTTGCTGCAGGAAAAGTACTAAGATTAAAACCTATTCCCAAACCTATTGTGTCTTTGAGGGAAATGTGGCATGTCCAGACACTTGAAGACATCGATGGTATCTGAACATATCAATTAATATCTTTCAAAGAATCATCCTTGAGTATTCCACTGTCTTGCATTATCAGTAAAGACACAACCAATTGACCATAACATAAAACAGAGCACAAACATACAGTGAATGATGATGATAGACAACCCAACCACATCTCATGCTCAATGAGGACA